>NC_023757.2:12337062-13014085 GCF_000499845.2 Phaseolus vulgaris
ATAAGACATGACAAGTTTCCATAGGACCTACATCACATAAAATTTTATCTTTATAGATGCCTACAAATAACTCGACTTTCACTTGTAGGTTAACTGTCAATTCCCCTGTTAGCCACTTAAGCTTATAAAGTATGGAATGGGGAATGACATACAACATGACCTATTATCCACAATGAGAGAATAAATATTTTCTAAAATTTTACGTGTATGAAATACATTCTCTCTTTGTGAATCAGATAGAGGACTAGACTGATTGTCAAGGTTACGCTGAATCATGAGCAATCCACCCTCACAAGGATAGGTTTTCTTACTTATTTTGTCCTCGTTTTCTCTTTTTAATTTCATTTGTACTTGGTCATTTACCACTTGTGAAGGTATTAAAGGATAAAGTACAAACTTTTTTTCCCTGTGGATAAAAGTTATCTCGTTGGTAAGATCATCATGGGTAGTTTTCTTTTCAAATTGCCATGGTATTCCCAATAAGATATGACAAGCTTCCATGGGTACTACATCACATAAAACATCATCTTTGTAATTCCCCATAGAAAGATTGACTTTTACATGCTTATCTATAGTTAAGTCCCCATCTTCATTAAGCCATTGAAGTTTATAAGGTTTTGGGTGGGGTATAACTTGTAGATCAAGCTTTTCAACCAACCTAGTGCTACAACAGTTGCAACAAGATCCATTATCCACAATGAGAGAACAAGTGTTTTTTAAAATTTTACATCTTGTGTGAAAGATGTTCTCTCTTTGAGTTTCATGTTTCATGCTAGGTTGATTGTTGAGGGTTCTTTTGATCATCAATAATTCTCCCTCACATGGATATGCTCCCTTACTTTTCTTTTTTTTCCTCTTCCCTGCTAGACTTATTCTCTTGGCTAATATATTCATCCTTACCTCTTAAGGTCATGGTTCTCCTATTTGGGCATTGGGATGCTATATGGCCTCTACCAAAACATTTAAAACATTGTATGCCTCTAGTGTGGGCTTGTGGGGTAGATACATCCTTTCCTAGGATCTTGGGAGTTTCTACTTTGGATTTATCTTTTGAAAAAACTATCCTCTCTTTCCTTTTTGTACTCTTTCTTGGGATAAGAGTTAGAGTAAGAGCTCTCCTTGCGACTTGACCATTTTCTCAAAATTTGTTGTTCAACTTTTATACAAAGTTGGATCAAGTCATTCAAGTCCATGTATGACAAGAGTTCTACTTTATCTCTTATCTCAAGATTGAGACCACTAAGGAACCTTGCTATGGTGGTGGATTCTTCCTCCCTAATAAAGGCTTTCATCATGTAAAGCTCAATCTTTTGCCTATACTCCTCTACACTCATGTTCTTTTGTTGGAGTCTTTGGAGATTGTCCATCAACTCCCTATTGTAGTAAGAAGGAATATGACGGCCTCTCAAGGCTCCTCTAAGGTTATTCCAATATTCAATGGGAGGGTCATTGTGGAGGCGTCTATTTCTCTCTAGGGTTGTCCACCAATACATAGCATTTCCTTGAAAGCTTAAAGTGGCTAAGGGTACCTTCCTCTCCTCACTAACATGATGACAAGAAAAAAGTTGTTATACTTTTATTTACCAATCTAAGTAAGTCTCAACATTTTCCTTCCCATAAAAATAAGGTAGGTCTACCCTAGTTTCTTTACGTTGGCTTTCTCTTCTAGTTCTTCTAGGCGGAGGTTGATAATATTCATTTACTCTCATACTCCCCTCAGCATCTGAGTCACTCGACCTAGAACTAAATGCATGTGATTTTTTTAATTTTCTAATGTATCCATATTTTTCTTTAAAAATTTTCAACTCTTCTTCTAAGATTTCAAGATGGGCATCTCTTTATTTCTTTTCATCCAAAATTTGAGCTTCATGTTGCAATTGTCTAAATGATAGTGATTGAAAATCTCTAGCCAATTGTTTCAAAAGAGATTTTGTAGATTTCTTATCACTTTCAGTGTGACTAGAAGAATGAGTAGACATGTTTAGAGTTATGTGATAAAAGTAATTTCCAAAGAGAAAGATAAATGGAGTGAAGTAGGTAATTTCCAGGAAAGGGAGGTGGATCGGTAGGATCTCTTAAGTACCAAGTCTTTCCTTGCTAGGTACTATCCCACAACACTTTCCCAAACCTTTCTGTAAGCAATTTACTTAGAGCACAATCAAAGATGAAAACAAAATTTTAATGCAAGAAATATGCAAAGCAATAAAAGACACAAATGAAAATTGCTATCTAGAAAGCTTTTAAGCTAGGCGTTTCCTAAGGTGAGGCTTCTTGGCACTTTGAACCTTGAAGACACACTCACCGACTAAAACGAATTTAATCCACTAATTAATCAAAAGTTTTGCAAATTACAACTCAAAGAAATACAAAGAAAATTAAGGCCAACAATTTTTATGCACAAAAATTAGATGCCTATTCTATGCACTCCACCACTTGTACTCCTTTTGGTATTTTGTGTATATTTTAGAGAGGTCAAACAAGTTTAAAACAACAAAACTCAAATTTAAAAATAAGGACTACTGCAAATGGAGTTGATAATTGACATGACTTGAAAGAGTGATCAAGAAATTGACAAGCAAAACATTCAGGTTCATAAGAAAAGGTAGCACACAAATTGATTCCTAGAGAATGGAACTAGAATAGATTAATAAAACCAAAATGGCACTACAGACTTTTTGTGTCAAATTTTTTCTCAACTTGCCAAATTTATGATGGAAAGATTACTTCATATTTGAATTTGAAATTTAAACCACAAAAACTTCAATGTGTAAGCTCAATATTGGTGTAAAATTTCACAAAAACAGTGCGCCAAATAATTGTAATAAGTTTTTCAAATTCACTGCTGATTCAAATTTTCCAGAGTCAGATTTTTTTACACTATCTATTTTTCATTTATCATTTTTTTTCTATTTTGAATTTTGATGTACTTTTTTTCATTCTTTCTTAATACATCAAACTATTCAAATCCAGAATTTCAGAATTTTTAACCAACAAAATTAATTTTGATAAACGTTTTCAACCAGCACAGAAACTGTAAAACAGAGAAATCCTAAACTGGAATTAAAAACAAATTGGAAACTTAAAAAACATAATGGAATTGAATGGAAATTGAACTTGTATGGAACTAACAACAAGTATGAACTCAAATATTAAAAAATAAAAATGCACCAAAGCTCAAATTCAAAATTAAAATTGTACTCAAATTAAAAACAAACAACCAAATAAAAAACAATAAGCACCACTTAGAATTGATGACATTATAGGATGAACATGACTAGGCATTACTTGAATGGATTCAAAAATCGAAATGACTAAAATAAAATGTGAATGCACCGATTAAAACAGAAAGAACAACTCAATTAAAATAAAAATAGCACACCTCACTCGATGAAAACCTAAAACACATTGAAATGGACAGTTCGAGAATTGGAAGAGTTTGAATCGATTAAAATTGCCAAAAACATCATAAAATGATTTGTAACTTGAATTTAAAACACAAGACAACCAAAATAGTATATGAACAACACGGAAATGAAGAAAACACAAAAATTAATTGAAGAGAAGACACTTATCTCTTGAAGAACGAAAGCTCATGATACCAAATGATGGTGTTGTCTTCATGACCGATTGAATTTCCTTGGACTTTTGTTGGAGTTGGAGGAAGCTAGATGAAGGAGATGGAACAAGGAGGGCTTCAGTGGAGCTATGAGTTTCTTGAAGGTGCATGAAGAGTAGGGGAGTGATTGGTTGGGCCATATCACTTGGAGAGGTGAAGAAGAAGATCAAGGTGTCTATTCTAGAGAGTCTAGACAAGGGAGTGAGAAAGCTAGCAAACTTGGGCAACAATTCACTCATATATTAATCTTAGAAAAATGAGAGTCAAGCACCTTAATTTATAGGAGAAAAGGCTGAACATTTTCGAGCCAAAATTTGAAAATTCAAAATAAAACTCTAAAATGAGAAGTTACCACGTGGAGTCATGCTTTCCATGTTTAGCTCACACCTTGCATGCTAAATCCTCTCCACTCCTAGGCTCTCATGTGGATGTCCATGTGCTCCATGACAAAGTAATTTTCATTCTCCAATATACCCTAGAATTTTTAAGGTTACAATGGGCTCAAAGAAGTCCAATTGTTACCATAACTAGTCACTTTTAACCCTAACTAGACCTATTTTACTATTGATCCAAATAAAGCCCAAAAACCTATGCTACTTGGCCCAAATATTTGGTCCAATTATTTTATGCTACTAGACCCAATACATGGCCCATGAAATCATAAACAAATTTATACAATTTATTTAAGCTAAAGCTTGATCCAAAAATAATGTTGACTAGTTAGTAGAAACTAGGTCTTCTTGTGTTTTTTTGACCAAAGATCTAGTTTATGTTTTGATGAGTTGGAGATATTATTGGATATGTTTGTACATTCCTTCACCCTAAACCCTAAACCAGTGATTGTGTGAATAAATGGAGACAAAAATTTGAGACTGGATATATTTGGCTATCCTTGCATTGTATGAAGAAACTTACAAAAAGCCATTTGGAGGAGATGACATTACAAATATACCCTTGCCTTTTAAGAATCCATTCTTTTTATATTGGTATAAATATCAACAAGTAAACTCTTAAGTACTTTTAATTTCATACATGTTTTTAATTTGAATTATCCATGGTTGAAATGTGCTAACTTTGAACATTTTATGATTGATAATGGTAACATGGTCATAATTTGTTTATTTGCACTTTATATGGTTGATAGTGGTAATAGGGACACCTCTTGTTTAGCATACATATGACCTATAATTGATTATGAAATGTTTTATTTTTTATTTATTCCATTTCTTGGCGTGACAATTTTCTTGACTTGAAAATGATTGCAATGGAACCTTCAAATCTAGAAAACTAAAATCGGAGTGGTGATTTGCATAAAGATCAAGTAGTCATAGTTTAGTTTGTTACACACACTCTAATCGATTTCATCTTAAATCCATTTCTCATTAATATACCAGAAAAATATGTCATCATTGTAGGTCAAATTAATAAAATAATAAATAATTCTTATATTATAAATTATCGGTGACATTTAATCCAAGAAGACAATAAACTTTGAAGTCTACAAATTATGATCATTAAAATAAATAAATTTTATTTGATTAAGTTAGTAAGAATTATATTGTGTTGGTCGGTATCGGACGAGTCAGTCACTCGGTTTCGGTGGCTGACCGACCATGTCAAAGCACATTTCAAGGCACTTAATAAATGACAACAACGATAGTTACCAAAGTATTTTATGAGTCATAATCACATCCCAGATTATGTGGGAAATATCTCCGAGAAGTCAGCTAAATACTAATTAACTGAAAGATATTAAAGATATTCTTCAGGTATACAAACATATATATATATCAATATATTTCCCTATAAGTCAGGAATCACGATATACATCAGCGTGCAACTGATATTTAGCCATCACAATAAGGTCCCATGACCAACACTATAAATAAACCCTTTGCAGAGGTGTAAGGTACGCTTTTATCAGTTTACAAGTATATACTCTTTACACATAGAGTATTTACTTGATTGTCGAAGTACCTTTTTCAGGTCAACCCCGACCGAGCAACACCAACAATTGAGGAAGAAGACTTGAAGGAAGGAGCGAGGAGATCACCGACACATCAACAATTGTACAACCATATCTAAGTACTATTTAGCCCCTCTTTGCCTATACAGGTACATATATGATTTTTTTATAACTAAAAAATTGCATTCAAATATAGAGAGTTTAGATAATTGTATTAAGTAAACCAATAAATATGATATGACATTTTTATAGAATTTAAAGTTGTCTTTTTAATCTAGAAAATATATTTTCACTTTTCTTAAAAATAATTCTTATGTACATATTTTTCTATAAATAATCTATTGTTATAGTCATGTAAAAAAATATAATCAATTATGGTTTCAATGGAATATGTTGTTTTTAAATGTCTTTGAATTTATTTTTTTTATCAAATAACATATATACCAATGATTATTCATTCTAAATGGAAAACAGGTTAATTCACATAAACATTTATATATATGAGATTGCAATTTATAGAGATTAAAATTTATATGAATTTAAGTTAAAAAAAATCTGTAAATATGATTATGCAAATATTTTGAAATTAGTCACTACTAGAAAATCATTGAATAGAAACTAATTTTTAGAGATAAAAAATAATTAGTTGTTATAATGACTAAATTTGATACTATTTTAGAGACTAAAAAAATTATTGATTTCTAAATAAGTTTCTATTATTGATAAATAGCTTCCAAGAAAAAGTCATAGCCGATTTAAGAGTGAACCGACCAGACTCGTCTAGAATCCAATTAGGAACATCCCGATCCACCCTAACCATGATATGACTAAAAAAGATGAGGCATCTGCTATAAAGACAACAAAATATTCCAATCACGACTTATCCAAAATTGAGAAACTGTATCCGGAATGCTAATACCATTAGATAACCCTGCAATATGTGCTAAAGGAGTAGTAGAACACCATTTATCATATCAGAAATTAATAAAAGAACTTGTACTAGAATAAAACTGTTTAATTCCAAGCCAAAGAGATGAGGATCTATAAACCATTTTAAACTCGTATTTTGATTTAAGAACCTTGGTTTTCAAGAGCAAAGACCTGTTGCTATAAGCAAAGTTCCAAGCAAGCTTTTGAAGATATGGATTATTTTCATGGTGAAGGTTAATAATCTTCAAACCTCCATTCTCAAGAGGAGAACAAATTGTAGCCCAATTAACAGTAACTATGCCTTTCTTCAGAATACCTTCAGTCCATATAAAATTTCAACACCACTGCTTAACATGCTTAAGAAGAGAAACATGTCATTTATACAAATTAAAGCTATATACTAGAATTCCCGTAATCACTGTATTTACCAACTGAATCTGACCCATCATGCTAACATATTTACCTTTCCAAGATGCTAGCTTTAATTTGACTTTATCCGCCAAAGGTTGTAGAAAACGACTCTTTGGAGCACCAACAAAGATAGACACTCTTAAATAATTGAAAGGCAAACAACCATGTCTGCAAGAAAGAATACATTGAATTTTGGTGACAAATCTTGCAGAATTATCCATGGTGAAAAAATTACTCTTAGAATTGTTAACATATTGACCCGAGAAATTACCATATGTTTTAAGAAAAGTACTCAAATTTCTAAGAGACTTATTATTCGCCCTACAGAAAACAAAAATGTCATCAACATACAAAACATAGGAGGGAGTGAGAAAACCATGCAAACCAGCCATATGTAGAATCTTCTTATCATTCACAAACTTAGAAAGACCTCTACTGAGAACTTCCTCTGTAAGACAAAAAAGTAGAGGAAACAAAGGATCACCTTGTCTAACCCCTTTACTACAAGGAAAAAAACCCACCAGTTTGCCATTTATTCTGATAGAAAGCATAGTAGACCGGAGAATAGTACTAATCCAACCGACAAATGAGGGGTGAAAACCAAAGCGTGTCAAAACTAATAATAAAAACTTCCAACTCACAGTATCAAAGGCTATATGAATATCAACTTCGTATGCCACATTACCTTCTCAAACCTTTTTAGAGAGCATGCTAATAGCCTCTAAAGCAATACCAATACAATCTTGAATCTGTCTCCCCTGCACAACCCCATACTAATTAGGAGAAATTATTTTGGCAGCCACAAGGGCAAGCTGATCTGCCAAAATCTTGGAAATCATCTTAAACTTAAAATTAGAAACGACTATTGGACTACCACATTACTATTCATTCCAGGGAGAACCCAGTTTTGCTTAAAAAACTGTTGGACAACATTACAAACATCTGGCCCAATAATATCCCAACAAGAAAGATAGAAAACACCACCAAAACCATCAAGACCAAAAGCACTATTACCATTAAGGTTAAAAACAACATTCTCGATTTCCAAAAAATCAAGACATTTCATCAACATCATATTTTCCTCAAAGGAAACCAAATTAGGAACATAAGTACCAATAAAATCTTCCATATTACATGTATCCTGATCATGAGAAGTAGACTCAACATAAAGAGTTTTATAAAAGTTCAAAATATGTTCCTCAACGATTTTAGGATCCTCAATAACCACATTGTCAATCCGTAAACAATGAATCCCACCACAATTATTTCACCTTTTAACCACAACATGGAAAAAAGCAATATTTTTATCCCCATCTTTAAGCCAAAGCATCTTAGCTATTTCTTTCCAAAACAAATGTTAACAGTGAAAAGCATGATCAAGCTTCTCCTTAGCTATATTTTCTTGACAGAGAAGCCCATCAATATCAGACATACTAGCAGTCTCTAAATTTTATTGAATACCAAGGAGGAGACCCTGCTTAAGAATAACTACATTGTGAACATTAGCAAAAATATTTTTTTATTCCAATCACGAAGCTCAGTTTTCAACCTTTTTAACTTATGGTGCAAAATAAACATAGGACACCCAACAACCTTATCAGGAGCCCCCCCCCCCCCCCCCCCCACATTCATCAGTCAATAACACATCATTAAAATCTCCCAAAATACACAAAGTCCATACATTATTAAAATCTCCCAAAATACACAAAGTCCATAGGAAGGAACTAAGATCCCTCCACAAAAACCGTCTAACCAAGTATGTGTTAACACCATAAACACCTGCAAAGCTAAAAAATTTATCATGCAGATGGCAAGATACAGAAATAAATTGATCATTTACCAAGAAATTTTGGACCAGATTAGGGATCGACAAACACCAAAGCTTTGAAGACTTATTAACAATAGGAGACGTAACCATCAAATGAATATCAAAAAATTTGAAAAGGACTTCAGAAGAAAGAAAAACCAAAAGGGGTTTATGCAGTTTAAGTAAACTAAGCAACATCTCCACAGTTTTGTGGTTTCCCAGTCCTCTAACGTTCCAGAAAAAAGAAGAGACCTTCATTGCGACGTTATGGTGAGAACTGTCTTAGCAGGTTTTTTTGGCTTTACCAGTCCCCTTAGGTTGTCTCTCGGGTTTTCTTTTAGTACGAACTATCTCCTCCCCAGTATCACTGGCATCCTCCTCCATCTCATTAAGATCAGCCCAAAATTTTGACCCAATATGATTTTCAACAATGATATGGTCAGAATTAAATTCAACAATGGCAGTAGACGTACCAATATAAGGATCACCTCCCACTTATGTAGTTTCCAAACCCTCGAGAGAGGAAAAGTGATTTTGCAGGACCAATGACAGGGATGGTACAGTCACAATTGCATACTTGTGATGACCATCCATAGGAGTAGTGAATGGTGTTGTAGAAACTACAGGTGAAGTAGCCTTCTAAAGAGATGGATCCCCCCACAGGAGGTGAGACCTCTACATGAAGATCCTCAATAAGAGCATAAGACTCTGAGCCCTTGCCTTGTATAACAGTAGGTAGCATTCCTTTTTCTGGAAAATCTGAAGTATGAGAGGATAACCCTTTCTTGGATTTGTGATCCGAGGCATCCTCAAGAGGAGGCATATCAGCAAAATCGTCCTTCAGTCCTCCTGATTTATCAGTAGCAAGGTGACCGAAGGGTGACTCGACATTGGCCTCGCCAGGAACAACAAAGTTTGAATTATCTGTGGGGCCTTCCAGGAGCTTCGGCTGCAGATCTTTCTTCCGATATTCTTGACGTTGTTTAGGAGCCACATTCCTTCCCTTATCTCGTTCATCGGAAATTATCTTCTGAGAAGATTTTTGTTGAGGCCCAAGAACACGACCTTGATCATGTATGATCCGTCACTGAGCAAGCTCATGCCCTATCATCTTACAATGAGAGCAAAAAGGAGGTAGCCATTCATATTTCACACCAACTACAAAAGTGTAGTCTGAACGTTCAACCAAGAGGTGATCGGGAAGAGGGGACAACATGCCCTTCTTCTTTCTCATACTATTCTCATCCAAAGACAAAGGAGTACCAAGACCTTTGATGATGGAAAAATTCGCCCTTGATCTCCAATACTCCAAAGGCAACCTATATAGTCGAACCCAGTCTTGGGTTTTGGTACTCTTCATAGTAGTTGGAACAAAGTCTTTTGTCTAGGCAAACAGTCTCAAGAAACCCAAAGATAACTTCAAGGAACCCATCCCAAGGGCCCATCGCATGTCTTCTAAGGAACCGAACCCAAACTCATAGAAACTCTTCCCGAGAGGAATTGCTTTCCACGGTCCAAGAGCCTTCCACACCGGCTGCAGTATTTTAGTTAAATCCATGTGTGTAAGGGGTTTATACCCCTTAGAAAGAATAACTCGACCATGAAGATGGGTCTTGCAATCCTCAAATCCAACCAAGTAATCTACCTCATCTATCCAGACCACAATCATGTCTCCCTTAATACAAGGAGTGGGTAATTCGAACAAAGGAATATCACATGTAGTTCCCAAAGCCTGAGCAAAAGTTTTCCTTTGGCCAGGCTTATCATATACCGTTTTCGCAGGAGATATTTCACAATCCTTCAAACAAGTAAATGGGATAAGGAAACCCTTAGAACCCTCCGCCATTCCAAAAGTCACTACTCACCACACCACCCCCGCACAACCGTACCACCACAACACCAAATCTTGAGTTTACCACAAATTTTGATAATAGTCTTGACTTTACCACAAATTTTGATAAAAATCTTGACTTTACTGCAAATTTTTATAAAAATATTGACTTTACCACAAATTAGAAGTGGCTACATGAAAATGGTGGAAACTTTTTGTATGCAATAGAAGTTCCAAGAAGAAACACCTTTATAAAGAAAAAGATTTAAGGAAAGAATACACCTTGTACCCAGACGTAGAGAGTCGTCGGGCTACCACCAGCGTCTTGGCAGACTATCGCGCCCCCGCCGACCAGAATCCATGACCCCTGCGCCACCATCGTCCACCACCAAGTTGGAGAATGAACAACCACCCACACAAATCCTAGCCACACCAAATCCCTTCGAAAGAGAGAGAACAAAGCAAACGTGTTTTTCAAAAAAAAGGTTGTGTAAATAAATTATCTCCTCAGTCAAATAATTTATTTTAAAAACCCTTTATATTAGATCTAGAAATAGTTGAGTTATATTTGTTCAAATAATGGGAAAAAAAGTGGAGTTAAACATACGTACAAATTTTACAAAGGCTATTTGTCCCACAAAATCTTGTTGTAACAAACAAAAATTGTTGTATTAAGAGTAGTCCATTTTAATGAATTATAGTAGAAAGGAATGTCAACCACACCTTTTATTTTAAGAATATATAATAAATTTGTGAGGACCATTTATAGATGTAGATGATGATTTTAACATAAAATTTGATGAGTTACTAAGATGAGATGATTTATACGTTTTATCATTCTAGTTTTCTTTTTAATTTTCTTATTTTTTAGTTTTGTTTCATTTTGCTAAGTTTGTTTTTCTAGTTTTCTTATTTTTAGGTGTTATTTTGAGGATTGAAATATTAATTTGAGTTGTGGGGAAATTATAAATTAAACCTTGTTTTTAAGATTAGAACAATGGAGTGATCTAGACAAGATTGTGGTACATGAAAATTGAACAAGATGATTAGTTGGAACACTGAATGGCAAGTAAATGAGGAATTAGCCCAAGTGAGTGTGTGATCCCAACCTCATTACAACCCTGTAGAAGACCTTAAGATTCATGTTCTTATATAATTGTGATATGGAAAAAAAATGAAAGGCAACTATGATTTGTTAGGATTCAGTGAGAATTGAGAGAAAACACTTACATGTGAGATTATGAGAAAAATATTCTTGAAAAAATATTGTCATTTCATTGTTTTAGTTGTTTATTCCTGAAAATTGATTGTATTTATATCTTTTTATTTTGGAGTTGGTAGCACCATGATTTTCTAATTTGATATGTTATTTAGTAAATTAAGTTGTTTTGATAATTTAACCAAAGTATGATTGTTAAATTCATTTACTTTGCTTGAGGAAAAACAAGATTCTAGGTTGGGGGAGTTTGATAAGTGTCATTATTTGGTGTAATTTCATGTAAAAAGCTAGAAATTTATTGATTTTAATTGTTGATTAAGCTATAATTCAACCCTAATTTGAGAATTTAGATTTTAATAACATTTTGGATTATGAGATCAATAAGAATTATTTATTCCTAATTTTGTGTTAATTTCAGGAATCTAAGGGAAGATGAAGACACAGGGATAAAAGATGAATAAAAAGTTAGAAATGAGAAGAAGATACAAAGTTGGGGAACCCAAGACTCGCCTAAAGCTCGCCCAAGTCATTCAAACTTACCCCGAACTCGCTCAGATTTGCTCAAGCGAGATCACTCCAGAGGAAAACTTGCTATTTGGACCAAACTCGCTTAAGCGAGTTTGTTCCAATGAAGTTGGTTTCTATTTTTTCTAATCTTGCTTGAGCGAGATGTCACTTAACCTACTTCCAATTAGTTTAAATTAGGGCATGAGACAGATGAAAGAGGGGACTGGAAGGAAAATAAATCAGAGGTAAGAAACCCTAAAGGAAGTTGTCGTTAAGGAGAAACACTCTGACTCTCTTGCTTTCAATGCTTGTAATGGCCACCATGATTGGTTACTACTTTCCTTTGGGATTGAAAGTAATTTGTTCAAACTCTTATGTATTGAGATGATATTTATATATAATATTATTTTTTAATTGAGATTGGTATTACCATTTTATTCTTAAAGCTTGAATTTTGATTAATGAATTTAATTCTTAAAATTGATTGGGAAGTACTTCTGAGGATCTTACCAAAATGATAATGCTTGATATAAATGAATGGGAGGAACAAATTTGAATATGTCAATTGCTTTGTAAAATCTATTCTTAATGATAAGAATGTTGTTTTTCTAAACATGTGAGGAATCAGTAGTTAGGAGATAATCTTAATAATGTTATATGTGATGAATCGATATAAATGACTTTTATATGTGCATCAATGCCAATTAGCTTAGAATATTATGTTTTTTTCATCCAAAATACAGATGAGTGGGAATGATTAACTCCAATCCCAATTTTCTCAATTAAATTATCTTAATCATTTACTTTGTTTTCATTTAATTTTTCACGTGAGCTTATAATGTCAATAACTTTTCAATCGAACTTTTGCACATCTTTTAATATTTAGTGAACATTATACATTAAGATTTTAAAAGAACAGTTCCTTAGTGAATCTGTAATGCATATGGAATGTTTCTGGATTGAGTTTTCTGGAATATGTTGTCTGGAATGAACCCAAATTTGCAATTTCAGTATGAGGTTTTGTGTCCTTTTTTGCTGATGTTTGATGTTTAATGCATTATTTTTCTTGGATGGCCTATTCTTAAATGTATTTATTCAATTTTAGAATACATATTTTGTACCTAACTCTCGAAACTTGATTTGCAAGAACCTCTAAACTCCATAACCACTCAAAGCTCTTAAACAAAACTCATTTCTTACCTCCAAAAGTCAACCAACATATCGAAAAGACAATCACACCTCAATTCTTACTCCACGGACCTTAGCATTCCTCTGCCAGTGCCAACATATTGGAAGCCTTTTCAATATGTGCCTTTTCAAATAACGTAGCCTTAACGTCTTAAACAACCTAGCCATGGAAGCCATGCCTTTTCAAATAAAAATGACAAGGTTAATTTTGGTATTTTGGAAAATGTAAGAGTGCAAAAATAAAAGTTTGTAACGTATATTTATCTGACAAAAACGTTAGTTACTACGTCTGTGTACTTGTGGCAGATTTTTGTTGAGCTTCATTAAGAATGGAGATGTAACTGCCAAGATGAGAAATATTAAGATCATTTGATATGATGCATCTTCAACTCTGCTCATTCTAACGACATTTCCCTCTTTTGTCAGAATTATTTCGTAATCTGTATAATATCAAAAAGTCAATGTATATAAGGCATTTCCTCTTGTAGTAAAGCGAAGAAATCCTTTCATTGAAAGCGCTTAATTTGGAAGATTACATATGTAGTCAAGGCTTTAAAGTTTAGCTTTGCGAATGTCAGAGAACTTATTAGTTAGTGTACTACCGGGAGGCCGAAAGGCCGAATAGTCGATAAGACCGAACGAACGTGGAAGCAGACTATAAATATCAAAGGGGACCCAATGCCAGAGGTAATTTCTCTGATCCCTAACTCACCTGTATATTATACTCGGACTGACTTGAGCGTCGGAGCACCTTCGCAGGTACCCCACCCCCCTCATCTTGGAGAAGGAAAGGAAAGCACCAAGCATAGGAGTCGCGAGGACGAGAAGACGGAGATTATTGAAGTCACTCTAGGAGGAACTCGATCTTGTAAGAACATTTTTGGTGCCCACCGTGGGGCCGGGAAGAAACCCCTTTAGAGTGTCCACATGGTAACAATAAGAAACATGATGGAAAACGACAGGAATGCACACGCAGGAGAAACCAGCCATCCGGATCCCATGGCAATGATTTTGCAAATGAGGAATGAGATGGATCTTTTAAAGAAGAAGAATGAAGAAGAGGTTCAAGCTATGAGTTGAGAGAACGAAGAAGAGCCAGTGGCGTTAAGAAGGGAGAATTCATGGATGAAACATACACTCAATGAACCAACAGTTCAAGACACTATAGAAGAGGAACGTCCTCCGACTAAGAGCACCCATCTGAGAACTGAGAAAGCCGACAATTCCCATCAAGAGAATACTCTATTAATTTCAATAAGCACCTTGGGAAAGGTCTCACGCCGAAGTCCTTTTGTGGAGTTCTTATGGAAGTGTCATTGTCGTGTACCTGGAAGAATCCAACGCTTGACAAGTATGATGGAACCACTGACCCTGATGAGCATGTAGATGCGTATGTAACACAAGTCAGTTTATACATCACCGAAGATGCACTGTTATGTCGAGTATTTCCAAGCTCCCTCAAAGGAGCTACTTTAAGTTGGTTTACTCGATTATCGGCGCACTCCATTGACTGTTTTGACACTTTGGTCAGGAAGTTTGGTGCACAGTTTGCTACAAGTCGCCCCCACCACCTCACGTCCATCGCCTTAGTTAATATTCGACAAGAAAAGAAAGAATCATTGCAAACTTTTATGGAAAGGTTTGCAAGATAACGTTGAACATACGCAATCTAAGTCCTGAGGTAGCCATGCATCACATGGTGACCGCTGTCAAACTTGGTTCGTTCTCGGATAGCTTGTGTAAGAAACCAGTTATGAATCTAGATGAGTTACAACAAAGAGCTACCAAATTTATGCAACTAGAAGAATTGAGAGAATTTTGCGCCAAGACTCAAGCACCTGAAGAGTCCGAAAGAAGGACTGATAAGAACCGCCCCATGACATCCGTAAGGCCGAGAGAATTCCCTAAGCCGGCATGATTTACTCGTTACACTCCCTTGATCACTGACAGATTGAGGATCCTAGAGGAAGCTCTCAGTGTCGACCTCTTGACAACGTTGAAAAGGACCAACACACCGCCGAATGCAGATCAAATTAAGCATTGTCGTTATCACCAAAATTTCAATCATACTACGGAGGATTGCTGGGCCTTGAAAGATAAGATCGAGGAGCTTGTACAAGCTGGCCACCTCCATCGCTTTGTGCAGGGTAATCAAGAGGACAGAAGACCAAGGGTTGATGAAAGGAGGAAAAACCATCGAGAGAACAAAAGAAGGGATGGCTGAAAAGACAGGGAACCACACAATCGTCGAGAGGGCAGACCCGTGCGTGGCGTGATCAACACTATCGCAGAAGGCTTTGCCGGAGGAGGGACGACTTACTCATCCCGAAAGAAACACCTTAGAGCCATCAGCTTCGTATACTCCATCCATAGGTGGCCGAGAAGAAGCATGCCACCTATTCTTTTCACTGATGATGACTTTAAAATTATTGATACGAAACATATTGATTCGATGGTGGTGACCATCGAAGTGACCAATTTTGTAATCATGAAAACGTTGATAGACCAAGGAAGCTCTGTGGATATCCTTTACTGGAAAACATTCAAGAAAATAAGTTTACCCTTAGATACGGTAGTGTATTTTAATGAGCAAATAGTCGGATTCTCGGGGGAGAGAGTAGACACTCGAGGATACATTGATCTGGACACAAAATTTGGTGAAGGCAATGAATGTTGCAAAACTATAAGAGTTAGATACCTGCTGATGGATGCAGAATCCTCGTATAACATTCTTCTAGGAAGGTCATCCCTCAACAAGCTAGGAGTAATACTGTCAACTCCTCATCTCGCCATGATTTTCTCTTCAGATACTAAAACCCAAAGTAAGAATGTTGTGACACTTCAGTCATACCAAAAAACTGCTAGGGAATGTTATGCCGCCAGTCTGAAAATTCTCCCCCCAGACAGACTGGGAGAAGACAACCTTCCAAACCGAAAAGGCTCATATTTGCTATGAAGTCATGCCTTTCATATTAAAAAATGCGGGTGCAACTTATCAGAGGTTGATGGACCGGATGTTCCGAGAGTAGATATGAAGAACGGTGGAAGTATATGTTGATGACGTGATCGTGAAGTCTGATAGAGTTCAACAACACACAATAGACTTGGCTGAGATCTTCGGTCATTTAAGACGATATGACATGCGTCTTAACTCTGAAAAGTGCGTGTTTAGTGTGGAAGGTGGAAAATTTTTAGGATTCATGCTAACTAGCCGGGGCATTGATGCAAACCTAGATAAATGTCAAGCCTTGGAAAGTATGAGAAGCCCGCATAACCTGAAAGAGGTCCAACGACTGGTGGTAAGGTTGACGTCGCGTCTAGATTCATGCCAAGGTTAGCAGATAACATAAAGCCAATCCTTAAGCTCATGAAGAAGGCGAAAAATTTTTTTGTGGAACGCAACATGTGAGGAGGCCTTTACGCCTGTCAAACAAGCCTTATCCCAACCTCCAATATTAAGCAAACCGTTCCCAGGAGTACTTTGTTGGTCTACCTGGCCGTGTGGCCGGAAGTCGTGAGTGCTGCTCTTGTCCAAGGAAAAACATATCAAAAGCCTGTCTACTTCGTTAGCTGAGTATTACAAGACGCCGAGACTAGATACCAAATGATCGAAAAGGTGGCTCTAGCCCTCGTACATGCATCCATAAGGTTGCGACCTTATTTTCAAACTCACGAGATCATAGTACGAACCGACTGTCCTATCAACAAGGTATTGAGGAAACCCGAGTTGGCAGGCTGAATGATCAGGTGGTCGATAGAATTATCTGAGTTTGTAATTAAGTATGAACCTAGAGGGTCTATAAAATCACAAAGTCTAGCTGACTTTACTTCATAATTACAAGACAACTTGGAACCGAATGTAACATGGATTCTATATGTAGACGGATCTTCTAGTAAAGGTGGAGGAGGAGCAGGGGTTGTCCTGGAAGGATTGAGAAGCCTTTGCATAAAACAATCGCTACGTTTTGATTTTAAAGCGTCAAACAACCAGGAAGAATACGAAGCACTCATAGATGGTTTACTACTTGCCAAAGACATAGGAGCCCGGAAAGTCAAATGTAAGACAGACTCACAATTATCAGTCGGTCACATAAATAGGGAATACCAAGCGAAAGACTCATTGTTGTTGAAGTATTACCACCGAGTGGTGGACATCCTGACAAAATTTGAAAGCGTCACGGTATGCCACATAAAGCGAGAAGATAATTCTCGAGCTAACACGTTATCAAAGTTGCCTAGTAATAAGCAGAAAGGCCGACATGACACCGTCAAACCTTGTTCGCTCCGTCGATAACAATGGAGGAATGCATGGCAACTGATAGAGAGGATGTCGATTGGATTTCTGAAATTAAGAACGTGTTGGAAGGCTGGGAAGCCGGGAAAGAGTGCAACGATTTCGCTATGTGAAAAAAGGCCTCTCAATTTGTCTTAGTAGGTGATGACCAATACAAAAAAGGATACTCTACTCTATTGCTTAAATGTGTATCAAAGATCGAGGCCGAATACATTTTAAAAGAGTTACACCACGGTGCATGTGGACTACATTCGGGAGCACGAACAATGGCAACAAGAGTACTTAGGGTAGGGTACTATTGGCGTACTTTAAGATTCAATTGCGCTGATTTTGTCAAAAAATGCCAAAGATGCCAGAAACACGGTCCCCTCATACATCTTCATCCTCACGAGTTATAGAACATCAACTCTCCATGGCCATTTGCCTTGTGGGGAATGGATATAGTTGGCCCTTTCCCCCAAGCAACGGGGCAAAGAAAATTCCTAATAGTAGCAGTAGACTACTTCACCAAATGGATTGAAGTGGAACCTCTTGCAAAAATCACTGTCGGACAGATCCAAAGCTTTGTATGGAAAAGTATAGTGTGTCGTTTCGACATCCCACACACTATTATCACTGATAACGGAAGGAAATTTATGGATCAGAAGTTGCCAAAATTTAACATCAGTTTGGGAGTCCAACACAAGACAAGTTTAGTAGAACATCCACAGACTAACGGACAAGCTGAGTCTGCAAACAAGGTCATCCTGATGAAGCTGAAGAAGAGATTGGGTAGCGCGAAAGGGAGATGGGTATAAGAGCTCCCTGAAGTCCTATGGGCCTACAGGTGCACCCCGCACTCGGCCACAGGGGAAACTCCTTATAACCTTACATATGGAACATACGCTATGTTATCGGTTCAGTTCGGAGAGCTGACTATCCGACTAGAACTTCATAATCTCAAGCTCAATGAGGAGTGCCAGAAAACTGAGTTAGATTTACTTCAAGAAATGCATGAGAAATCAAAAGTACGAGAAGAAGCATGTAAGCAAAGGGCAGCAAGAAGATACAACTCTAAAACCAAGTCGCACTTGTTCCAAGAAGGAGATCTTGTATGGAGGATGAGAGGAGAAGCTCGCAAGCTGGTAGCTGAAGGAAAATTCAGCTCAAACTGGGAAGGACCTTTCAAGGTGAAGGAAAACTTACGCAACGGAGCTTATCGCTTACAACACTTGGATGGCCGAGAAGTTCCAAGAACATGGAATGCAAGCCATCTCAAAATGTATTTTAGTTGATATGTAAAAAACGATGTACTATTTCCTACTCTCGGTCTTTTTTCCCATAAGAAAGGTTTTGGTCGAAGTAGGTTTTAACGAGGCATCACATTCATGAAAACAGACTTATCAGCTATATAAGATGAACAATTTACAACAACACGACGAAAGACACCTCTTGGCCAAGGTCGATTCGCCCAAGTGAATCTCTGCCGAGAGCAAGTTAAAAAGAAACCTCTCAGCCAAGGACGATTCACCCAAGTGAAACGCTGCCGAGAGCATGCTAAAAGGAAACCTCTCGTCCAAGGTCGATTCACCCAAGTGAAACCCTTTCGAGAGCAAGTTAAAAAGAAACCTCTCGGCCAAGGTCAATTCACCCAAGTGAATCCCTATCGAGAGCAAGATAAAAAGAAAACCTCTCGGCCAAGGTTGATTCACCCAAGTGAAACCCTGTCGAGAGCAAGTTAAAAAGAAAACCTCTCGGCCAAGGTCGATTCTGTTAGAATATATGGCTTTAAACTAGAGGGGGGCGAATGGTTTAAAGGGAGATTTCAAAAACTTTTAAGCCTTGAATGAATTTTCTTCCAGATTCAGTTGATAAAGAATTCAGTTTGCCAAAACACAAAGCTAAAAGCACAGCACCAGAAAAAGAATCGGTTGTTTCGCAGAAACAATCGGTTGTTTATATCAGTAAACAAATATCAAAACTGAATTTAAAGAGTTAGGGACAGAGAGAATGTACACAAATGTTTATATTTCATTTGAGATTACTCAAGGCCTCAAGATCAGCTTGGTAAAGGGAGCATTCTTTCTTTGAGAGTGATTTAAGTGACACTTCACTTTGGCAGTTTGGTTCCAATTTATTTTTGCTAACTTTGTTTTCTTAACTTTGTTTGCTGTTTTGTTGTTTGCTGTTTTCTTTTTACAATGGCTTCATATTCCAGCAGTGGTTTTTCCAAACAACATTATTCTAGCAAAGCTTCTGCTCTTGATGAATTAAAAAAGGCAAAACGAACCATTAATCTCCAAGATGAAACTATAAGAAAGTTGGAGGAAAGAATACAAAGAGTTGAAATGAAGCAAGCTAGGTCCTCTCATTCTATTCATGGAGAGCATCATCATCATAGACCTTCATCAAGAGGCTCTTCCAATGATCATGGCCGTGAAGAGGAACATAGAAGAAGGAGGCCTCAACCCAACTTTCATGGATATAGACCACCTCATGCTCATGAAGATAAACGTGGAGATGGCTACTACCGTGATGCAAAGGCCAAGCTACCTTCGGTCAAAATTCCTAGTTTCAATGGGGATAGTGATCCTAATGTGTATCTAGATTGGGAGGCAAAATGTGAACAGATTTTTGACCTCCATGAGATCCTAGATGAGCACAAATATAAGCTAGCCACCTTAGAATTTAGTGATTATGCCAAAGAATGGTGGCATAAAATTGTAATGGACATTATATATCGCAAGAAACCTCCCGTGGTTTCTTGGAATACTTTGAAAGAGTGTATGCGCGCGAGGTTTGTTCCTCCTTCTAGGAAGGAACATTTGTTGAAGTTCCAAAGGCTTCCTCAAGGACATAGGATGGTAGATGAATACTTTAAAGATTTTGAAACAACTTTGACTAAAATGACTATGCATGCTAATGAAGAGTCAATGATAAAATGGTTTGTACGTGGTTTGAGAAGAGATATTAGAGAATTTGTAGAATTAAATGAGTACTCTTCTTTAAAGAAAGTGTTTCGCAAAGCCATCAAGGTGGAATCCTATCTTTTGAAAACAACTTTAAAAAATACTCATGATGATGATTTCTACAACTCTTCTAGGAAGGATGCCAACAAAATTTCTACTCAAAGTTCTCCTTCCCATTTTTCCAAACAAACCATGTTTCCAAAAAAAGTTTCTACTACAAATCCTTCTACTCCTAAGTCACCTACCAAAACTTCAAATATCAAATGTTTTAAATGTTTAGGTTTTGGGCACATAGCTCTTCATTGTCCACAAAAGCAAATCTTAAAGATAAACAAGGTAAAACAAGACCTCACTCACCCACCTACCACAAGTAAAAATGAAAAAGACAAAGAAGGCCAAGTTGACATGGGTCTTATACTTTCACATCCAAGGTGTTTTCCTTCCTTATCTTTTTCATTACCAAAGGTTCTTACTTCACCACCATCTTGGTTAAAAAATGTTAGGGATGATTTTTTCATACCTCCTAATGGTTGTCACCATTTAAGAGGACTTTTTCCAAAAGATATCATCATTCCTAAACAAATTTTTCCAACTTGGTCGTTTTATAGAACCTCCTTTTCTGAAATCCCATTGTTTCCAAATGTTAAGTCATGTTTTCCTTTTTCTTCCACTTTTAATTGTAAGAATAAACTGACTTTGTTATATGCAGGGATTCAGAATTCGTGGACGAATTCTCTCCAACTCGAGGAGTATGATGAGAATCAAATAAAGGAGGCTTTTATTAATGAAGGAAGAGGACATCCACCCTCACATTTGAAGTTCTTCCTTCTAGTCTTCTCAAAATTAAAAGAAGACATAAAATAAAGATGAGGCCCAAACCCAAAGCCCAAGTCCAAGCCCAAGAAGGCCAAAGCCCAACAAGCCCAAGTCCATCCCATGAGGGGCAAGGCCAAGCATTAAATAAAAGAGCATCATTTGAATTACTCTTAGGAGGTGTGGATATTAAATAAAGGAGTGTGAAAATGTAAAATAAAGTTACATTGTCCATGTGACTTAGGAGAGTAGGTGTAGGTGTAGTTTTTAGGAGGTGTCATAGTAGAAAAAGGTCACACCTCCCATGTGACTTGTTTTTTGTGGGAATTTCAAATGAGTTTTATTTGAATTTTCCCACCTATTTTCCAGCACCCTCACACTATAAATAGAGGTGTGGGCTCTTGTAAAATTTAGATTTGAATTTTGAATTAGAGAAACTCTACTCAATTTGAGAGAGAATTGGAGAGCTTTATGCCTTCCTCACTTAGTCTTATCTTGAGAGTTCTTTGGTTACCTCAAGTGGCGGCATTGCACACTCATCTTGGAGTCTCCATCCTCTAAGTGGCGTGATCATCCAACCATTCCTCCATCTTCATGAGCTTTCTCTTCTCCTTCCTTCCTTCTCTTTTTATGTTCATGTCTTAGCTTGTTTCCTTTGTTTTTCAGTTCAGTTTTCTAGTGTTCTTGTTGATTTGCTTCGGTTCCTTTTTCTATTTGCTGTTCATCATTGGTTCTTCTTCTTTTCTAGCTTAATTTTTCGGTGCAATTCTGTTCTTATGCATTTTGTTCGGTGCTTTTGCCTTTTCATTCAATTTGTTCGGTTCAATTTGACAATACATGGAACTTCCATATGAGTGTTGGTTTTGGTACTAATCTTGGTGAGTTCTTGATCATAGAACCTTGATCCAATTCTATCATAAAGTGCCTATCTCATATCCAACTCATGATGATTCCTAAGAATGTCAAGAATCATTCATATTGTGCTAATGGAATCATATCAACTCTAAACCCAGAGCTACATCTAGTCTTCTCAGAAACCTCTGAGGAATTCCACTAAGCAATCAAACCTAGATCACTTACAACACAACCAAGAAAATGACATTGATCCCCTCAAGACACACACTTCTCTTGGCCAACACACCAACACTAAGAATGCTGATCTTGATCCCCTCAAGAACACACAACACTTTTCAGCAAAACACACAAATAAACTTGTTCAACAAACAATCGGTTGTTTCCTCGAATCAATCGATTGTTTTGGTTTTAACAACTCAACCATTTGAAAAACAGATTTCAATCTTTTCTAAAAACACCTAAGTATAAAACAATCGGTTGTTTCGACAAAACAATCGGTTGTTTCGACAAAACAATCGGTTGTTTAGGGTTTAGGGAAAAACACTTTTCTTTTAAAAGATTGAGAATGCCTATGCTTTGGATTCAACCTAGAGTGGATTACAAAACTCAAACTACCCCAGATCCTAACTAAGACAGCTCAGCAACAGCAAGCACAGCCAAACCTTCAACATCCTTCAAAGGGTTTGGATTCTTCAAAGCTTGAACACCACTTGGTTCAACAGATTCACCCAAGTGAAACCCTGCCAAGAACACGCTAAAAAGAAACCTCTTGGCTAAGGTCGACTCACCCTGTAGAGAGCACGCTAAAAAGAAACCTCTCAACCAAGTTCGAATCACCTAAGTAAAATCCTGAACGAGAGTATCATCTCACCGAAAACATGATAAGCAGAAGTATTCGAACAAGAAAAAGGAAGTAAAAAAGATAAGGCAATTGATAATTATATTCAAAAAAGGCCGAATGGTCGTCGATTTACAAAAAAGAGCACACAACTACAAAGGTACAAAATACGCGTGGTAAAAACAACATAGACCTAAGCATCTAAGTCTATCCTCTCGGCCCCTTGAGTTTCTGAAGGAGCTGACACGCCCTCTCGGGCCCTCGGGATCTCATCAATTGGTAAGAGCTTACCCTTATAAAAGTCCTTATCGACGTCGAACTTCCCCTCGTCCTAAGGGATGTTATAAAAATAGGCAGCCTAGTCGAGAGCCTTTTGAAAGTCGAGTTCATGTTGATCTATGATGTTGTTATCAGCAATCTCTAGTTCCTTCATCAGTTTTTTGATCTTTTACTCAGACCGATAGTTTGTAAGGGCCATGTCCGAGAGGCTTTCTTTGAGCCCTCGAATCTCTTCATCTGCCTTATCGGCCACTTCCCTCCCATTCCTCTCGGCCTCGGCACAAAGACCTTTCCAATGATTAACTTCAGCCTCGAGGTCTTTGTTCTTGCCCAACAAGCTATTGTTCCCTTCAAGGACCAATTGAAGTTTGGCAGTCGAATCTTCTAGTTGAGAGCGCAAGCTTTCCACTTTAGCTGCACTCTTATCCCTCTTCAGCAAATCAGAGGCCATACGCTTGCCGAGGACGAGAGTACGCGAGCAAAGCTCCATGAAAGCATCATGGACTTGAGAAGGTCGAGCCGACAAGAAGTAGTCCTGCTCATAAGGGTTGAGAGTCACCCCGTCGGCAACTCGAAGGTCATGACTGAAAAAGTCAAGGCCGCCTGAACTAGACCCTCCGACACCTCGACCTCTCTTTGGAGACTTGCCCGATGAGAGTTCTCCATGACGCCGAGAATAACGACCTTGATCCTTTCCGTGATCGTCCTTTGTTCTCTTCTTCGGGTTGACGGGAGGACGAGTGGTATCTGGTCCAGACACCACAATTATTGGGACAGCCGCCTCTGTGGCAGAAGTGAAGCTCCCGGCACCTGTCTCAGCAGTTTGTGCCCTTTGTTGTCGCTTCAAGCGCAACTCCTTGAAGTAGTCCTTATTCCCACCTGTGAGTGTTAGGCCTACCATGATATTTGCAAGTAACCAGGATTAAGTCAAATGTTAAAGTAAAAAAGAGCCGAGACGAGTAAAAAATCACATACCATCAACGTCGACAATTTTATCAGAAGACAAGTAGGCACGGACGAGAGCCCGGGTTGGGATATGGCGGGGAAGCCCATCCAAGACAGATAGTACCTCCAGGTCGTCCTCGATCATTAGGCTTCTCGGCCACATATAGAAAAGTGTCGAATCCTTTGTCCAATAGAAAAGGAACCTTGGAGTCTCACCATCAAAGAAAAATGGTCGACCTTCCTCCTCAATCACAACCTTGAAAATACCTTCTTTAAATCTCTTATAGAAAGTGGTAAAAGGATGAAGGAAGTTATTCTTTGATTGACCGACTAAAGATACCCAACCTATCCGGTCTCCTGGCCTTGTACCGAAAAAATGTAAAAAAGACCTAGGAGTGGGCTTAAGACCAAGCACCTCACAAAGCAACCAAAAAGCCTAGAGTGCCGCCCAACTATTCAGATGCAACTACATGGGAGCTACGTTTAAGACACATAATACCTCCATGGTAAACTCATCAAAAGGAAAGTGGACATAAATGTCCAAAATCAAACAAGAATAAAAATAGAAAAAATCCTTGGCTTTCCTCCCTCTATCCAAACAAATGGTTTCAAATTCTCGACACCTATGAAATGCAAACACACCATTCGACACACCCTCTAAAACAATATCAAAACTATCTACAAAATCATGAACCCTGTTGTCCACCCACACATACTCGGCCTCTCGAGTTTCCTCCCCATGATATGTACTTAAAGATGATGACATAGCAAGTTCAGGATTATCTCGGCTAGAAGGACTGATAGCCCGAGAAGAATCCTCTGTACTCTCGGTATCACTAGGCACAACATCTATAGCCAATGGCCTTTCCCTACTCAAACTCCCAGAATCCGAAGAAAATAAAGTGGTTACAAGAGGAGAAGACATGATTACCTCAAAGAAACTCTTCAAATGAGTACACACAATCAATGAAAGGATTATTTGATTCTCGGATTCTCGAAGCTAATTCATGGTTAACACGTGAGAAATGGAACCCACCACCACCACTATTTATTGGTGAAGGAAAGGGCGAATACGAACTGTCACACACGATCTCCACTGCTGGATCAATTCAATATCAACGACCCAGATCACGCGAACTCGCGCTACCTGACATCACGTCACATCCATATGCCTCGAGTAACCAAAATTTTCCACTCGGCCTCTAGGACATAAACAGATTACACAAACGTAACAGATTATGAAGAACACACTCAAAACTAGCTCACGACCTTTCAGCTTCTCGGCTTCTCAGCTATCTAAGACTCTACGTTACATTTCCATAATTTCACTCGAGCCTGGGAGGCATATGACTTAGGAGAGACGTATACCCAAAGATAAAGCAATTTTCCTTTCTTACACTCTACGTTACATCTCCATAATTTCACTCGAGCCTGGGAGCAAATGTACCACCGGGAGGCCGAAAGGCCGAATAGTCGATCAGACTGAACGAATGTGGAAGCAAACAATAAACCGTGATCAATCATAATTAAGCCAGTTTAATCATAAACCATGATTAAGGCACAAATGGACCTTCATCGGAGCCCAAAAGAAGGGCCATGACAGCTGAAGCCCAACACAAGGCTATAAATATCAAATTGGACCCAATGCCAGAGGTAATTTTTCTGATCCCTTACTAACCTGTGTATTATACTCAGACTGACTTGAACGTCGGTGCGCCTTCACAGGTACCCCACCCCGCTCATCTTGGAGAAGGAAAGGAAAGCACCAAGCATAGGAGCCGCGAGGACGAGAAAACGGAGATTATTGAAGTCACTCTAAGAGGAGCCCAACCTTGTAAAAACAGTTAGATAATGTTACGCTGTTTAAATTTGATCTAATAACATGAACAAGTATATTGTTCATTATTTTGTTTCAGACTAAATAAGACCAACGTAACTTATTCGTCTCTAGTACTGGTGCTTAACAATTATCTGCAACCTACTTTTCAATGGCTAAAACTTAAGGATATTAATTAATTGAAGTTGTTCCCACATAGGACTACTTTTACCAAGTTGAGAAGTGTGATAGGATAAAACAAAGATGGTATATGGGTTTTGTGTATCGTGAGAGTTCCGTCTTTAGACGTTCAATAAAAGTAAAAGAAGAGTTCTCTGCTTATTAGAATCCTTTAACAAGACTTTTGTTAAAAAAAATATACATTCACAAATATAAGTTAAGAGCATCTTGAAGTTCCATAATTAAAATGTGTCCTTTAAAGAACATTGTTTGATGATCACTTGTTCTTCCAATATAATATTTGTCTAGTAGTAAATTATTTTGAAGAAATTCTTGAGTTTTACCAACATAACCAATTACACATCATTTGCTCCAATGGTATTTTTTGTCAAGCAACTATATAACCAACTTTACGTATATTGCCACTGTAGATGTTTTGTTCACAACCCCAGTCACCCATTATCCTCGTTTGTGGCATCATGTAGTGGAGGTGCACCAAAACAACCAATGCCATTGTGTTCTTTAACATTGAAGTGAATCAGTTTAAAGACATACTTCTCCTTCACACTTTACGCAAACTGAAATCAACCATGTGTATCCGGAAAAAAAACATTCCTATGAAATATTAAACATGGATAGGTGGTTGTCAAAGTCATTTAATCACCACACCTGCCCTCTAAAGTCAATCAATGCGCTAGTTGGAGTTTAAAAAAAAGAAATATATGTCAGAACTTCACCAAAACTCTCGACATGAATAGGATTCATCCTTAAAGTGGTGAAAACGGTTTGTATCTAGAATAATAATCTCCCTGCTAGTAAACTTGGACATAAGTTTCATAAAATGTGGCAATCACCACAAATTCTGAGGTTTTTTATAATCCTAATTGATATACAGCTAGGAAAACACATCAAAATATTTTTGTTCTTCTTCATGCAAACCCATATGACTTCATGCATTTCGTATTGATACATATGTTATGTCTGGAAAACCCATAAATCATTACATTCCATAAAACAATGCTCCAAACCTCCATCGCACCTTGAAACATAAGATATGCTTCCCAATGCAGCCACATTTGGCATACATGTCTACAAGGGAGGAAGAAACATATATGTTTGACCCAAATCCAGACTTATGTGAAATGGCATGAAGTTGCTTCCCTTCAACCAAAGTTGTCAGACCTGCACAAGCACTAACAGCTGATGAAATCATAAAAGCATCCTGCTTGAAACCCATCAACTAAGCATTGTGAAAAAGCAACAATGTATCCTCATGAAACCCATTTTGCACATATCCAACCATCACTGAAATCCATGTAACCACAATCATTCTTTTCAAGCATACTATCAAATATCTTACTTGCATATTTTATTGAAGAACACTTAGCATAAACATGGAGAAAAGTAGTTCCAACAACACAATTTGAATCTATAGCAGCCTTAATCGAAAAAGAGTGCATGATAGAGGACCATCCAGAAGGACACATATTGGACCTTTAACTAGGACCATGGTTAGAAGAATGGAAGAAGAAGAAGGAGTTCAGAAAACTCTGAGAATTAATTTTTAACTTTTCTTCCAAATTTCCTAGTGATACAAATCAAAGCACCCAGCAGAAGCACTTCACAAAAAGGTCAGTCATCTCAGTATACAAAGTTGGGCCCCACCAAACCTCGAGAAAGCATCAACAGAAGAAGAAGCTATAAACCAGAATATCAAAAGTTCTTCCTTCTAGTCTTTTCCACAAGAGAAAAGTTATGTAAATAAATTGGGCTCACTTCAGGGGTCCAAAATAGCAAGATAGGCTAGAATAGGTGCCTATAACATAATAAGGGGTGTAGTTATCATTTTAGCTTATGTCTGGCCCTTTAGAAAGAAAAATTGACCTAGTTTCTAAAAGGACAAGCCTAGGGTGCGGTTTTGACTTAGTTAAACCCTAAGACTGTCCCTTTTTTAGTGTTTCCCATCCTACCATTTCTTCTTGTTTACCAAGGCATCATCTCCTATAAATAGGGTGTCTTACTCCATGTATTTTCATGCTGAATTTTATAGAAGAAAGAAAACTCTGCACAAATTGTGTGAGGCTTGTTAGCTCTAAGCATTAGGTCTTATCTTGAGTGAGTTGAGAGCTCTCAAGTGGCGGCCCTCTACACTCATATTGGAGGAAACCACACTCCAAGTGGCGTGTCCACTCTCTTTTCCATCACCATAAGCTTTCTTCCCTTCATCCTTTCTTCCATTTTCCATTACACTTTTATCTTTGTGTTGGTATTCTTTTTTTGTTTCTTTTCTATTTCGGTTTCCTTCCATATCTTGTGTTTCATTTCATGTCTTTTACATTCCGCACCATACATCATGTTCACCTTATTATGAGATTTTCCTCTTTGCTTTTGGAAGTGAACATTCACACTTACTTAACCATTTGATTAAGTTCGTGTCCAGTGGGGATCTTCCCTAAGTCTCATCATTTATTTGCTAAAATCTTAATCATAAGTAAAGTGTCACCTCTAAAATGGAACCATCTAAAATCAACTCACATCACCTAGTCTTATAAAATTGTAAAGAATAGTGTAGGATTTTATTTGGGCTTGTATTTGAGCCTTATTTGGGCTTATTTTTGGGATATGTATTGGGCCTATTAGAATAGGAAGTAAAGAGTCTAGCTAGGGTTACAATTGGACCTCTTTTAGCCATTTGCAACCCAAGACCGTTTAGGGTTTTTGGAGAGGTTTCTAAGGAGACATGGAAGGCACCTTTATAGCAAGGGAAGTGTGAAGGGCCAGCTGGACAACCAACATGGGAAGCATGACTGCCACATGGTTGCACCTCAATTGAGAGAAATCCTTTCCGCTCACAAGCCACCATTTGTCACTCCATGAATGGAGAATATTTGCTCCAATTATAGAGTGTCATTTGTCAAGCTATGATTGGATAGTGTTTTCAGATTTTTGTCATCATTTAGGCTATAAATAGAGGTGTTCAACCTATGTATTTTTCAACTTTGATCGACTAATGAATTGCTGCACAAATTCAGTCTGAATTGTCTCTTAGCTCCCTCCTAGTTAGCTCTTTTGTGAGTGTTTTAGCAAAGATTCTCTTACAAGTTTTTCTCACGTCTTCTAAGCATATTTTTCCTATTTCATTTTACCTTCATCCATGGTTCAACATCAATCATAGAAGTCATAAATTTATCTCACCTTCCACAACAAAGAAGTAAACCAAAAGAAATAATACAAATCAAACTAGAATTGCATCAGGCCAACTAAATGCACTCAAGTATTAGCATATTTGAAGGCACACTTGCATAGAACACTTGAAATGGTAAATTCATTGGATGGGGTTCCTTCTCTTTGCATTTGAATGAAAAGAGTTAGAGCTTCCTCCTGACCCTCGGCTTTATGGGTAAGAGCTTCAATTATGGTATTCCACGAAACTAAGCTTTTCACTGGCATTTCATTGAATTTTTTGCGTGCACTATCACCTAAAGAACATTTAGAGTACATGTTAATCAACATATTTGATGTTAACACGTCCATTTCCCAGCCAACACGAATAACCTGAGCATGACATGCTCTTCCTCCCACTAATGATCTTGTTTTTGCACATAACTGCAAAAGATAATGCAAATTTGACACGCTCCACATGAACTACATTAACCAATGAGGCCTCCGGTTTGTCCTCAGAAATAACTGATAATTTACTAATATGGATTCCATAACAATTACAAAATCTCCCACACCTTCTCAACGTTTTCTTATCATTGTAGAGATCAAAGAAAAATAACGTGCTTTTACTATCTTTTAACCTACCTTAGTAGCCAAACCAGTTTATTTGCATGATCCAGAAATCGAATTAGATTTTTAAACATGTTTTTTTTAATTAATTTAGTAAGTGGTTAAATAAGTAACTAGTATGTGTTATCAACTTGCCATTAGTTTTATTTATTAAATGATAATTAATAAGTGTATAGTTTAAAATGTATTAGATCGAAAAATTATGTTAAATTATGCATTTGGCGCTTGGTAATTATGTACTGTCATTATAAAAAAATATATATACTTTGAATTAATTAATAACTATTTTAGTTTGATTTTTAGGTTGAACACAAAACAATATATCATCTAATGCTCATAGAGAACTTATTGTACCGCCGCTTGCTCTCCACAGTACCAAGAAAAATTAAAGAGAAGAAGGAAGGACGTATGCTAGGAATTTTAAAAAAATTTAAGGTTAATTTTGTCAACTCTGTACAAAAAAAATGTAGAAGTAAAAGAAGAAACTGTAGTAAAGGAGGCTTTAAAACAAACAAAATTGATTTCCTGAGGCGTGAGTAATCACTGTTCATAAAGACTTATCTGCAGTGTATTGCGTAAGTCCCTCCAGGATAAAACAGGAACTTTCCGATAATTTTCGAGGATCAAAACTAGCAAATTACTTAATAGAGTAAGAACACAATGCACTCATAAAAATAAATATAATAAAGTAAAATAATGAATGAAGAGAGAGAAAGAGATAATTGTGAAAAGGTGGGAGGAAGAAGAAAGGTTGCACGTTGGATTGCAGAAGATGAGAGGCGAAGAAGGTGTGTTTCTGGAAGAGGGAAACCCTTGTTTATATAGGGGGAAAAATAACATACCCAAAACTGCCACAACCCACGTTCTAGCCATTGGCAACACTACTCCAGGTCCCAGCTGCACAACCTCCCGAGAAGAACGAAGTCTTCGAAGGTCTGAGTCTCACGCTTTTTCCTTGCACAGATCGTGAGTGAAGAGAAACGAAATGCTTGCACGAGGGTTTCCACAAATCGTGCAACAAGGAAAATGAACCTGAGAATCAGGTTTTTGAATCAAAACCACATTAGGTTTGTGAGTCAAAACTATATTAGGGTTCATGAATCAAAGCCACATTCTCTATTTTTTCGTTTTGCAAAATCGCACTCTGTTTTTCGTTTTGCAATATATACAGTTTTACAACAATCCCCCAGATATTGCAAAAGATAAAACATATAGATAAAGAAAGAAAAATATTTTGGGTTCATTTAAGATGTAATTCATCAGAGCTGATATAGCAAGCTATATGAACCAATCTTAGATTGATGTACTTAACACACAATGTAGTTGGTATAGCAAGCTATATGAACTAAGACACTTAGTATGTGTTAGAGGTTTATTAATCACAATACACCCCCACATTACATGTTATCGTTGTGTTGCGCTATTAGGCCATGCGCGTGCCCAGTATTCGTGAGTGTTATAGAGATCTTGCCAAGATCTCATGCAAGCGACCCCACTTGACACTCATATAGGTGATTCCATCAATTGTATGTTGCAAATAATACACCACCCATAAGGGATATGAAAATCATTAAAACTTTGTAAATTGTTAAAACTCTTTTACCTCAGAATTTTAACCACAGAGTTTATCCTCTCGATAATGCAATATCTATCCCTTTCACACACACCATAGGAATGGACAAAATTGATTTTGAATCAATATTAGTGCTAGCAGAACTAACAAGTGACTTGTTTTTACCCATATGAACCTTATTCATGGGATTTTCAATCACAAAGGTTGGGGTTTCATCACTTGTTTGTTTGCAAGTGGCTTAAGTTTCATCCTCCTCAATGTTTCTAAAATCATTTTTTTCCTAGGGGTTTTGTCAGAGGATCTGCCAGATTCCATTCTGACTTGACATAGTCAATAGAAATCATTACACTCTATAACAACTGTTTCACAAAATTATGTCTCAATTGTAATTGTCTATTCTTTCCATTTTAGCTTTTATTTTTAGCTATAGCTATTGCCGATTGGAAATCACAATGCATTGATACAAATGGGGTTGGTTTCATTCCTAACGAAATTTTGCTAAGAAATTGTTCAACCACTCAGCTTCACTACCAGCCATTTCTAGAGCAACAAACTCAGATTCCATTGTTGATCTTGCAATAATAGTTTGTCTAGCTAACCTCCATGTAACTGCACCACCCGTAAGTGTAAATACATAAGCACTAGTGGATTTTGTCTCATCTGAATCAGATATCCAGTTGGCATCATTGTACCCTTCTAGCACAACGGGAAATCCACTATATTCAATGACATAATCTATTGTACCTCTCAAGTATTTCATGAGTCTCGCAAGTGCATCCCAATAATCCTAACTAGGACATTGAGTGTATCTACTCAGTCTACCTACTGCAAAAGCAATATCTGATCTAGAAAAGTTCATTAAATGCAATAAGCTCCCAATTATCTGGGCATATTGAGTTTGAGAAATGGATTCTCCTATGTTATTCTTTAATTTAGAATTAACATCATAAGGATTCTCATCATAAGGGGTACTAACTAACTTAAAGTCATAGTAACCAAACTTTTTAAGAAGTTTCTCAATGTATTTTTCTTGGGATAGTAATATACTATCTCCCTTCCTTATGATTTTAACTCCTAGAATCACACTTGCTTCCCCCATGTCTTTCATCTCAAACTTAGATCCAAGAAAAAATTTTGTTTTAAAAACTATATCATTGCGTGTACCCAAAATTAGCATGTCATCCACATACAAACATATAATGACATATTCACCATTTTCAGATCTAGAATACACTCATTTATTAGCATCATTGGTAGAAAAACCTTCACAAAGTAAAACATTATATAGTTTTTCATGTCATTGTTTTGGTGCTTGTTTCAAGCCATACAAAGATTTTAAAAGTTTGCATACCTTTTCCTTTTGACCTGGAACTACACATCCTTCAGGTTGAGTCATATAAACTTCATCTTCTAGTTCACCATTTAGAAAGGTCGTTTTAACATCCATTTGGTGAATTACAAACTTATGAATAGATGCTAAGGCTAGCAACACACGAATAGAGCAAATCCTATTAACAGGTGCAAAAGTATCAAAGTAATCTATGTTATGTTTTTTAGTAAAACCTTTAGCCACTAATTGATAGCTGTCGTTTTGCTGTCAAATTAATATGATTCCAGCGTAGACTTGTCCAACACTAGAGAGATGATAGTATAATTGAGGTCAGATGACCCCAAGTCGTCTCCCAACGAATCCAATAATAAAATCATTTGATCAGGGTTTAAAATCTATTTGCAAGCAAAAGTTAGCAATAACAATAAAGATAAAAAGGGGTTTGAGATAGTTGTGCAGAAAAGATAAAAGAGATTAAAATAGCAAATAAAAAGTTGTTGATCCCAAGTTCTTCCACCATTGAATTCTTCATAGGTTGTCTAAAGATTAATCTTTTCTCAATCCTTCAACAGAGCTAAACCAGATTGAACATGCGCCGATCTGATTCAACTGAAACTCACCAGTAAAGCATGTGTCTACTGGTTTAATCCATACCCACTTTGTTCCATGTGTATACTCCATGGGAATGCTTACCTTCTCTGTCTTGAATCATGCGCCCAAGAAATTAATTAGAACAATGCGAACTAACTAAGAAATCAAAGTTTAAGACAAGGAAGACTCTCAATCATGCGTTCAAGTACAACCTCTCACAAAAACTAGTTTTCCCGGAGATTAGAAAATAAAAACAACTGCTATAGAGAATTAAAAATAGAAACTTTTAATGAACAAAACCTCATAACTCAATGGGAAATTACAAAAGAATCAACCAAAAAGGTTTAGCCTTCCATGCGGAGGCAAAACAAAAGAATTACTAAGAAAATAAACTAAGAAAACCCTATGAAGCTCTCTCCTTTTCTCTTTGATGCTTGTGTCCTTTTATAGGCTTTTCTGCTCCAAGGATCTTGGGAAAATATTGCACTTTAGATTTTGTAAACAGTTTCCACTTTCCACAATTCTTTTTATTTTGCAGAAGATTTGCTTCCAATTCTGTTTCTGGAATCTTGTAGCTTTTCTTTTCTCTTTCTTCTCCTCAGAATTTGTTTTTTGTTTTGATTCAAAGAAACAACTTGGACTTTTGCATGTTTGGCTCATTCACAAAGGTAGATGCTTCAGGTAATTTACCCTAAAAACACAAAATTACCAAAGATAATAGTTAAGGCCCAAATAAACCCAATTATATGAATATTAATTAAAACAATGGATTTATTTATTATTATAGTCCAATAATCTATGATTAAGGCTATTGTGTGTGAATAAATATATTCTCATCAAATACCCCCACACTTATCCTTTTGCACTCCTGGGCAAAACATTCTAAGATTTAAAAAGAAAAGAAAAAGCAGTGCAAATAACAAATAGCAAATTCTAAGAATGCATAATGACAAACATGATATAATTTCAAGAAATCAAGGGTTCAAGAAACATGTGAATGGAAAATCCTATATTTTAATATTCAAGCAGGTAATTGAAGTTAAAGGTTGAATCAAAATTGACAGAACTTCACTAGACACTCTCCAACTCTCAAGTGTTTAAGGCTTATATTTACACTCAGCACCCATGCAGACTAACATTACCATATGCTTAACAAGACTCTAATATTCACAACAATTGAAAAAACATGCAATCAAAGATCAAGAGGACTTCATAAGGGATGTAATGAGGCTAAGGTAAAGGTAGGTAAAAAGTGGGAAAATAGGCTTAAAAATCATAGAAAAACAAAGGAGCAATGGAGGATAGGTCTAAAAACAAGTGTAAGTATTATGACAATTCAACTCTTCTTTTTATTTCAAGATATCATTTTTTTTTTCATATAATAGACAGTCAATCCAGTGTATTAGAGGATCCACTCTTATTTTCTTTATTTTTCTTTGCTTTTCTTTTCTTGTTGTATTCCCTTTTTTTTCTATCCATTTTTTTTTCTTTTTTTTTTCTTTAAAACTGAAGAGGTAAACTATGAAAATGACATACACCCCCACACTTATTCAAAAACCTATTCCCAAATGATTTCAAAGCTCCTTTATCTTCTAAGGTAGGGACAAACATGGTTTTTTGTTTTGTTTTGAGGCTTGTAATGAGGGTTCAAAATAAGAAAAAGGCTATAGGCTCAAGGGGCTAACAAATGGATTATTATCATAAAGGTAGGCTAGTATGGCTAGTGAGTTAATTTAAACAAAGAATGCCTTTATCATATCAGTTCATGCACGTAAATCGCAATTGTAAAACAAAGAATCAAGCTAAGTTCTAGAGTATAAGCAAACATGAGTGAAAACACACTAAAAAGAGTATTAAATGATATATCAATTAAGGCTCAACACTCACTAGGGACATTCTATCAAAAGATTCAACCCAAAATTTCTCATAACAAACTTATTTATCAATTTTTAAGAAAATCCAAACGAAAAATATCAAGAAACCAAGATTTTCAAGAATTATAAAACATGTCAGCCATTAGACAATCCTAAAAAACATATTTATTTTAACAGAAGCAAAAAGAAATTCAAATAAATAAAAGAAAAACACAAAAACAAATCAACAAAAGATAAATCCTTAACTATGATTCTCCTCCCCCACACTTAAATCATACATTATCCTCAATGGAAAATCAACAAATAAATGTGTATAATAAAAGTGAGAGAAGAAGTACTCCCTCATTCAGCTTGAGGGAAGTGGCAGTCGTAGTTGTTTCAACCATCCCCTCTACAGTATAAGTCAAGACTCTTCATCCATAGTGGTGTAGAAACACTATCAGCTGGAGTGTCTAACCAAAGCATGCAGTACCTTAGTAAACTATGTAACAAAAATATTATGATGAAGAAGCCTTGAAATAGTGGATGGAACTGGGGTAGGTCTGGAGGACGTGTGAAATGGTACAATTTCTTCCATGGATGGATGATGGTATTGTCCAGAGTATATATGGAAGATGTAAATTTATTCAATACAGACGATCTAATATGGTTAACTGTTTGGGGATCGTCTAAGGGTGGTGGTCTAAGGCTAGACAGTCTAGCTAGGGTAGACAGTCTAGTTGGGGTGGGAGATGGAATGAAATGTAAGTTAGGAGGTGGTGGTGGCTGGTAAAGGCTGCTTTCAAATGTTCCAATTATGATAGAAGGTGTAACCAGTGGAGATGATGGAATGAGTGATATGGGCTTCACCTTAAATAACGGAGGTTGTATTCTTTAAAGCTTCAAGGATGGAAGAATAATATCATCTTCTTCTCCACTAGCAGCATCTACCTGAAAGAGGGCCAATGTCAACTCTTCCTCATCTTGTATTACCTCCAAAACCCTGTTAGAGTCATCTGCTAGTGCACAATTTTTTCCAGTAGATTCAACAAGTATAACAACATCAACAACTTCAGCATGTGTCATAAAGTCTAATGCCTCTTGATTAAGCAATGACTTTTCCTCCATCAGTGGAGGTTGGACATTAGTTGGTAATGGTTCAGAGATCCTAACAACCTGCAAATCAACAGTGTCTGCATTGCAAATTATATCATCAGAGGATATGCATTTGTTCATCACAGAACATGCTGCACATGTATCATCAAAATCCTATGTGTCTTCAGCAGTCATATGCACTTTGGGAGTGTCTGGATAAGGTTTAATTCCTGCAAATGAAATGGAAACTAGGGGCATGGCAGAATTAATCTCAACACATATATCAAGATCACCAGTATAGCCTGTATCAAAGTTGGAAAGATTTTCTATATCTAAATTAGGATCATGATGTGAATTCAAACTTTGCTTAGAAATATCTTCAAATTGTCTAGCCAATTGACCAGCTTTCTCTTCTAATTTTAATAGACTAGCATCTATGCTTTGCTGAGATTTCATTGTATTTACCATTAATTGTCTCACCAGTTCCTCTAAAGATGGCTCTTCCTTTTGAATTACAATTTTGTTAGCCGCCCATTCTTGATCATATTTCGTGTTGATCTCCTTCATTTGCCTTGGTTCTTCCTTTTGAATTGCAAATTTGTCAGCCGTCCATTCTTGAAATTTTGTGTTAATGTCCGTCATTTTCCTCATCAACTCCTCTAAAGTTGGTTCTTCAAGATTACGAGGAGTATTATCAGTTTGTACAAATGGTTGAAAAGATGTTTGACTTTCATCAAAATAGTTTTGCTGATAATATGGTTGTTGAGGTTGCTCATAAGACTGTTGACAATATGGATTATAATGTTGAGGCTACTGAAAGTGAGGCTCACATTGCTGCAGAGGTTGTTCATATTGCTGATAATATGAATTATAATGTTCAGGCGGTTGAAAGTAGGGTTCATATTGCTGATAATATGAATTATAATGTTCAGGCGGTTGAAAGTAGGGTTCATATTGCTGCAAAGGCTGCTCACATTGTTGATAATATGAATTATAATGTTGAGGCTGTTGAAAGTAGGGTTCACATTGCTGTAAAAGTTGTTTATAAAACTGTGAAGATTGCTGCAAATATGGCTCACAATGAATATCGTAATTGTAAATTTGTTCAAGTAATTTCCGTTCCATTTTAGAATTGAAAACAAAGGAGATATATTATGGACACCAACACTTATTAAACACCTTACAACAAACTCTCTTTTTTAAATTGAAAAGCAAACCAAGTAAACTCCCAGGAAAGAGAGGTGAGTCACAAGTGGACAAACTTAGAAACCAAGTTTTTCCTAGCCAGAGTCTTCCCTGAATTGCTTTCAATATTAAAAAATCAAAGAGTAGCAACTGAAGTATTTACCCTAAATGCAAGATCCTATAAAAAAAAAAAACTAATGCAAATGCTACACTTAATGCTTAAAAAAATAGTTAAAGAAAAAAAATTATGTAAAAATAAATAAATAAATTATAGAAAATAAAAACAGTAAACAAAAACAAAAACAAAAATAAATAAAGATGACAAAACAAAATAAAAGAAATAACTAAAAACATAAAAGATATAAAATAAAGACAAAATAAGATAAAGATAAAAGATATAAAGGAATAAAATAAAAACAAATCAAAACAAAAAATAAAGATAAAAGATATAGGAGATAAAATAAAATCAAAACAAATAAAAAAAAATAAAGATAAAAGATATAAAGAAAGAAAATCAAAACAAATCAAAATAAAATAAAGATAAGAGATATCCTAAATATTAGATTTATTTATTTATTTATTTTAATTTTTTTCGTTTATATAAAAAAAATAAGAAAGAAAACAAAAGTTGAATATTAGATTTTTTTAGTTTTTTTTTTCATTTTTTAGAGTATACTAAATAAATAAAAACTAATAAGAAGAAAACAAAATTTAAATATGCAAAAAAATAAAATTAGGAAAAATAAAATAAAATTATACAGATAAGAAGAAAAACCTGATAACCAAAATCAAATTGGAATCCCCGGCAACGGCGCCAAATTTGATAGCTGTTGTTTTGCTGTCAAATTAATATGATTCTAGCGTAGACTTGTCCAACACTAGAGAGATGATAGTATAATTGTGGTCAGATGACTCCAAGTCGTCTTCCAACGAATCCAATAGTAAAATCATTTGATCAGGGTTTAAAATCTATCTGCAAGCAAAAGATAGCAATAACAATAAAGATAAAAAGGGGTTTAAGATAGTTGTGCATAAAATATATAAGAGGTTAAAATAGCAAATAAAAAGTTGTTGATCCCAAGTTCTTCCACCATTGAATTCTTCATAGGTTGTCTAAAGATTAATCTTTTCTCAATCCTTCAACAGAGCTAAACCAGATTGAACATGCGCCGATCTGATTCAACTGAAACTCACCAGTAAAGCATGCGTCTACTGGTTTAATCCATACCCACTTTGTTCCATGCGTATACTCCATGGGAATGCTTACCTCCTCTCTCTTGAATCATGCGACCAAGAAATTAATTAGAACAATGCGAACTAACTAAGAAATCAAAGTTTAAGACAAGGAAGACTCTCAATCATGCGTTCCAGTGCAACTTCTCACAAAAACGAATTTTCCAGAAGATTAGACAATAAAAACAACTGCTATAAAGAATTGAAAAATGAAACTTTTATTGAACAAAACCTCAGAACTAGATGGGGAATTACAAAAGAATCAACCAAAAAGGTTTAGCCTTCCATGCGAAGGCAGAACAAAAGAATTACTAAGAAAATAAACTAAGAAAACCCTATGAAGCTCTCTCCTTTTCTCCTTTATGCTTGTGTCCTTTTATAGGCTTTTCTGCTCCAAGGATCTTAGGAAAATATTGCAGTTTAGATTTTGTAAACAGTTTCCACTTTCCATAATTCTTTTTATTTTGCAGAAGATTTGCTTCCAATTCTGTTTCTGGAATCTTGTAGCTTTTATTTTCTCTTTCTTCTCCTCAGAATTTGTTTTTTGTTTTGATTCAAAGAAGCAACTTGGACTTTTGCATGTTCGGCTCATTCACAAAGGTAGATGCTTCAGATAATTTACCATAAAAACACAAAATTACCAAAGATAATAGTTAAGGCCCAAATAAACCCAATTATATGAATATTAATTAAAACAATGTATTTATTTATTAATATAGTCCAATAATCTATGATTAAGGCTATTGTGTGTGAATAAATATATGCTCATCACTAATCTTGCCTTATATTTGTCTATGGATCCATCTAGGTGGTACTTCTTCTTAAATATCCACTTGCAACCAATGGGTTTTGCTCTTTTAGGCAGATCTACTAAGGTTCACGTATTATTTTTCTTAATTGAATCAAGCTCAGTTTTAATGGCCTTATCCCAATGTTTAGCATCAGGAGCACTATTAGCTTCTAAAAAACTTATTGGATCATTCTCAACTAGATAAGTGTAAAAGTCATCTCCAAATGAGGTTTCCTTTCTCTATCTTTTACTTCTCCTAACATCCTCACTCATGGCATCACTAGTACTATCTATAGGTTGTTCAGATGTACCACTACTCTTTATAGGAAAGATATGTTCAAACAACTCAGCATTTTTCGTCTCTACTATAGTGTTACGTTCAATTATACCACTATTAAGAACTAGAAACCTATAGGCCGCACTATGATCTGCATATCCTAAGAACATGCAATCAGATGTTTTAGAGCCTATTTTCCTTTTCTTAGGATCAGGTAACATCACTTTAGCTAAACACCCTCACACTCTTAGGTATTTCAGATTAAGTTGATAAGCTTTCCACAACTCATAGGGTGTTTTACCAGTTTTCCAATGTGGTATCCTATTTTGCAAAAAGCACGCAGTAAGCAAAGATTCACGCCATAAATTTGTTGGGTTCAATAGTGTCAAATTTCAAGAGAGGGGGTGAATTGACCTTTTAAAAGTTTCGCATAGAATCAGATTTTATCACAGTACAGAGAAAAAAAAATCGATTTTTTTGGCAATGAACAAATTTATTTCGACACTGTTTATGTTTAAAAAACGTTTATATCAGCCAAGTAATTCTTGAGGTTATGCAGATTGATTTGCAAGCTACACACACTGATTTTAAAGAGAAAAATGTGAACAACTAAAATAGTGACCTTCAATTTTTAAGCGAGTGATAAATGTTCAATTATTAGCTTGTCAATCAATTGGGTAACCTATCACAATCAAACTGTTTCAGTTGTAATTAACAGTTCAAATATCTTCTTAACATAACCAAACTGATTTTCCAGAAAATAAGAACAGTATGAACAAGCCCAGAAAGAACAAATTTATTTTTGATTGCACAAATTCAATTTTAGACAGATTGACAGATAAGCAAGAAACCGAGTGCAGAGATGAGGAGAAATGAACACACAACAATTATACTGGTTCACTCAAATGAGCTACATCCAATCTCACCTCATAAGGTGAAATCCACTAAACAAAATGTACCAAACACACTTACACAACCACTGTTCTTGAACCCTACAAGAAACTTGGCACACTTGCTGAAAAACACTATTTCAGCACACACGCTCTTCAAGAAACCCTATCAAGAAGAGTTTACAATCACACTTTTACAAGAATTTGAAATATGAAACGAATACACCTGATAGAGGATGCAGAAATCTGCCTTGGACCAGTAGAACAGATTGCTCACACAGTAGTAGCACCTCTAACCAAGCCTTAGAGCCAACCAAGAACAAGCGCACTTTTGATTTGTAAAATCTTTCAAGAACACATGCTAATTCTTTGTAAATCCTTAATTCTTTGTTGTAAAACTTGTTTTCTCAATTGTATGATTCACCTTTAAACATTGGAACAAGTTTTCTTTTTATAGAAAAACAACTTATAACAGATTTTCAAAAAACAGTTAAAGTTGTTATAAAAAGAACAGATTGAAAATAAAATGAACAAATTTATTTTCAAAAGCAATTAGAGAATCTGTTATATGAAGGAGACTCAGTCAACCACTCTGGTGTAAGGACAAAACGAAAAAACCTTTTAAGATAAACATGGCACCAGACTAAAAAAGAATTTATTCATTTACAGATGAACAAATTTATTTTTCAAAACGATAACAGAAAAGACTTAAGTATTGAAACACAGTCGTTTTGAAAGAGTGAACACTTAGTCAAAATATTTGATGCACAAAACCTGATTTTCAAAAGACTTAGTCAATGCATCAGTTTAAAAAAAGAATCCATTTATTTAGAAAATAACATATTTATTTTTATGCAGTAAGGGTGTTTTTGCAAAACATGTGAAAAACAGTTTCAGAAAAACAGTTTATAAATTTGTGCTTTCTCTTATCACATGGTCAGGGGTTAAGAGGTGAGTTACCCAGCAAAAAGCCTACTCTTAAACAACCTCTAAACTATACCTAAGACATTCTTAAAGCAAATGTACATACCCATGAAATTTGCAAAAAAGGTTTCATCAAACACATGTCTTGAAGGGGCAGCAACCATCTTCAACAATCTCTCCCTGTTTGATGGAGACAAATCCCCAGAGCTCTGTTGCTTTAAGAACCTGTATTGCACCAAATATCAAACCAGAAAATTGAAACATTACATAACATGTGAATCAGTTTTAAGGTGCAGAATGTAACTTCCTGTTTCATCTAGCTTCACCTAGCATGGTGAGCTATTTTTCTCCCCCTTTGGATTCATCAAACAACATTTAAGCATAGAGAAAGGTAAAACAGAAACACAACCATAACAGTCCAGAAAACAAATATAAATTGTTCAACATTACAGAAATATAAATTGATAAAAGGAAAGCATGGAAAGCAAGATACTTCTAATCTTTGTAATATAACTCTACAAGCTGCAACTGAACTCCTTCAATTTGATCATCAAGGTGCTGAAACCTTGCTTGAGTTGTCTCAAAATATGCTCTCTGTTCTGCTGTCATGACATCAAGGCGATACAGAACTTGCCTTTCAAACAAGGATAATGGTTCACCTCTGGACTCTGGGTTTGATAGGAAAGAATAGCATTCTAATGAGTTGCAACAACTTCTTCATGCACTGATTGGGGAGCAGGTGAATCTCCTCTGATTTCTACAAATGGAGAGCTAATCCTTTGACTTCCAGCATGATCAGCAGATGGTTCTTGCTCGTAGGAGTGATGGATAACATAGCATGAGTGTTCTGCAGCTTGAACCGTGTCATCTTCCATGGGAACAGCCTCATCTCCATCTTCATTGTTGAGGTTTGAGGCTCCATGTTCTTCTTGAGGATTCTTACCTTTGAGAATCATCCAGCAGCCCTCCACTTTATAAAACCCCATTTTTTGTGAGAGTTGAGTTATCAATCTCACTCACAGCTTTTATGGTTTCATTTCGCTCATTGGAAGTGTCAATGCCAAAGTAGTCAATCAATTTTGAAACAAGTATAGCATAAGGAAAGCGATAATCAGCTAATCTTTTGGATTTCAACATATGCTCATTGATGATATACAGCCAGTTAACCTTGATCAGATTCATGATGCAGTATAAAAGGATTAAATCCTCTTCATGTAAAACAACATGATTTGTACCTCTAGGGATGAGCTGCCATGCTATGATGTAGGCAACAAGCCTTGGTGTTAGGTTCATATTACCTGCATGGAATCTGCTTATGCTCTGGGCAGAGTTCCTCATACAGCTTCTGTAATACTGAAGTTTGTTGAACTCTTGAATCCCACTTGTGTTCCCTTTTCCAACCTTTAGACCATAATATTTGATTCCAGCCACTGAGTTCCAGACTTCACTTGTGACCAGTTAATTCCAACAGCTTTTTCAGTTTCTGGTGCTTCAGTGCAGACCTTGTTTCAGCCAGTTTTTCAGATTTCAGCCAGTTGAAATCCAGCACTTAGGGTATGTTAATCTGTTTTCTGCTCATCTCGTGAATGTAGGCATTGATACCCTCTTCATCTCCAGCGAACCAACCTTCTAGCACCCCTTGAAATGTGTTTTGCCTGTCCTGGTTTTTCTTTTTCTGTCTTGAAGAGGAAGCCATGGTTGAACCAGAATTTTCTTGTGTTTCAAATGGTGAGAACCGAAAATGGCCAACCAATGTGGGTAGCAGATTTTTACACAGATTTATATTGTAAAATGAATGAGATGATGGAGCAGTTATGAATGGATTTGCATGAAGATTTTATGCTCTGAAATTGTGCAGAGAATCTTTGAAAAATGCAGCAAATATTTGGGGTCACGATGCACACATATCACACCTTCATTGAGTAGCCAATGCATCAAATCGATTACATAATCATGACCAGAACCGTCAAAGGTACAATGGTTAATGCCCACTAAGTCAAGGGTTGCAGTCAAATATCAGAATTTCTCTTTCCTAGTCATCAAAACATATAAGTACCAAAAATAAACACATTTAATTGTGAATAAACAAATTTAATTTTTCACTGCGAGGTACAATTGACATTTATAATTCCCAATTCATTAAGCAGAAAATTAAACCTATCTTTAGCCAATGGTTCTGTGAAAAAATATGCAAGCTGTAAATCTGTACCAATGAACTTAATTTCACATGTTCCATTTGAAATGTGTTCCCTTAGGAAGTGATGCCTAATTTCAATATGTTTGGTTCTTGAATGCATGACATGATTTTTGGTTAAGTTGATTGCACTTGTGTTATCACACAGCAGAGGTATATGGTTAAGTAAGATACCAAAGTCATTCAATTGTTGTCTAAGCCATATAGTTTGAGCACAACAACTCCCTACTGCAATGTACTCTGCTTCAGTAGTGGAGAGAGCAACACATGCCTGTTTTTTGCATTGCCATGAGATCAGGCTTATCCAAGCAAGTGACAGCTAGTGCTCTTCCTATCAATTTTGCAACCTGCAAAGTCTGAATCAGAATAGCCAGTCAAACTCAATGAAATTTTACCTAGATACCACAAGCCAACTTCTTCAGTTCCTTGCAAATATTTCAGAATCCTTTTGACAGCATTGAAGTGTGATTCTTTAGGAGCAGATTGAAACTGAGCACACATGCATACTGCAAACATTATGTCAGGCCTGCTGGCACTGAGATACAGTAGAGATCCTATGAGTCCTCTGTATTTAGTTTCATCAATAGAAATTCCAACTTCATCATGATCCAAGTGACAGCTAGTTGAGAAGGGTGTGCTGATTAGTTTGCACTTGTCCATTTCAAATTTTCTCAGCAGATCCTTGCAATACTTAGCTTGATTCAAAAAAAATGTCATCCTTGAGTTGTTTGACCTGCAAGCCTAGAAAATAGTTCAACTCACCCATCATTGACATTTCAAATTCACTCTTCATGATTTCCACACAATTCTTCATTGTTTGATCCAAAAATGATGTCATCCACATATCCTTGTACTAGAATTGTGTCATCTCCTTTATTCTTAATGAACAAGGTCTTATCTGATGTGCCTCTGTCATAGCCTTGTGAGGTGAGGAAATCACTTAGTCTCTCACACCATTGCCTAGGAGCTTGCTTGAGCCCACAGAGAGCCTTTTTTAGTTTGAACACGTGTCCTAGATGTTAATGGTCTTCAAAACCTTGTGGCTGTGAAACAAATACCTCTTCATTTATATAATCATTCAAGAAGTCACTCTTCACATCCATTTGGAATAGCTTGAACCCTTTGATGCAGGAGAAGGCAAGTAGCAATCTAACAGCTTCTAGCCGAGCCACTGGTGCGTATGTCTCATCATAGTCTATTCCTTCTTCTTGATTATACCCTTTAGCCACTAGTCTAGCCTTATTTCTGGTAATCACCCCATGCTCATCCATCTTGTTTCTGAATACCCATTTTGTTCCAATGATATTCATCTCAGGTATTCTAGGAAAAGGAGTCCAGACCTCATTCAGAGCAAATTGATTCAGTTCCTCTTGCATGGCCAGAATCCAGTTACTGTCTTTGAGGGCTTCATTCAAATCTTTGGGTTCCACTTGAGATACAAAGACCATTGTTTCACAGAAGTTATTCAGGGATTTCCTAGTTGATACTCCCTTCTCAATGTTCCCGATGACATTATCAAGGGTTAGGTCTCTTGGGGTTTTCCATTCTTTTGGCAAACCTGCAGACACAGTAGGTTCTTGCATAACATGTGAGTCAGCAGTATCAATATGAATCGATTCATTTTGATTTAAAACAGATTTAAATGCATCATTGTCAAGGTCATCAGCAGCAGTTTTAGATATGCTATGATCAGCTTTATCAAATACAACATGCATTGATTCTTCTACTATGAGCAATCTTTTATTGAAAACTCTATATGCATGACCATTCAAAGCATAACCAATGTGCACACCTTCATCAGATTTAGCATCAAACTTACCTAAATTCTCTTTGCCATTATTCAATACAAAACATTTACACCCAAACACTCTAAGGTGACTCACACTAGGTTTCCTGCCCTTATACAATTCATATGGAGTTTTCTTAAGAATGGGTCTAATTAAGGTTTTGTTTAACACATAAGCTGCAGTATAGACTGCATCTGCCCAAAAATACTTAGGAAGCTTAGATTCATTTAACATGGTTCTAGCTAGTTCCTCTAATGATCGGTTTTTCCTTTCAACTACACCGTTTTGTTGGGGAGTCCTAGGGGCTGAAAAGGTATGTGATATCCCATGCTTCTCACAGAACCTCTCAAATCTAGCATTCTGAAACTCTCCCCCATGATCACTTCGAATTGATTTTATGCAACAACCATTTTCATTCTGTAAAACCTTTGCTAATTTCTTAAAGGCATTGTAAGCATCATTTTTATGTGCAAGAAACAAACTCAATGTAAATCTAGAGTAGTTGATGAGCATATATTTATTCACACTCACTAGCCTTATTCATAGATTATTGGACTATAATAATAAATAAATTCATTGTTTTAATTAATATTCATATAATTGAGTTTATTTGGGCCTTAACTATTATCTTTGGTAATTTTGTGTTTTTAGGGTAAATTATCTGAAGCATCTACCTTTGTGAATGAGCCAAATATGCAAAAGTCCAAGTTGCTTCTTGAACCAAAACAGGAAACAAATTCTAAGGAGAAGAAAGAGAAAATAAAAACTATAAAATCCCAGAAACAGAATTGGAAGCAAATCTTCTGCAAAATAAAAACAATTATGGAAAGTGGAAACTGTTTACAAAATATAAACTACAATATTCTCTCAAGATCCTTGGAGCAGAAAAGCCTATAAAAGGACACAAGCATCAAGGAGAAGAGAGAAAGCTGCATAGGGTTTCCTTAGTTTATTTTCTTCTTAGTAATTCTTTTGTTTTGCCTCCGCATGGAAGGCTAAACCTTTTTGGTTGATTCTTTTGTAATTTCCCATTGAGTTCTGAGGTTTTTTTCATTAAAAGTTTCTATTTTTAATTCTCTATAGCAGTTGTTTTTATTTTCTAATCTCCGGGAAAACTAGTTTTTGTGAGAGGTTGTACTTGAACGCATGATTGAGAGTCTTCCTTGTCTTAATATTTGGTTTCTTAGTTAGTTCGCATCGTTCTAATTAATTTCTTGGGCGCATGATTCAAGAGAGGGGAGGTAAGCATTCCCATGGAGTATACACATGGAACAAAGTGGGTATTGATTAAACTAGTAGACACATGTTTTACTGGTGAGTTTCAGTTGAATTAGATTGGCGCATGTTCAATCTGGTTTAACTCTGTTGGAGGATTGAGAAAAGATTAATCTTTAGAGAACCTATGAAGAGTTCAATGGTGGAAGAACTTGGGATCAACCGCTTTTTATTTGCTATTTTAATCTCTTTTACATTTTCTGCAAAACTATTTCAAACCCCCTTTTTATCTTTATTGTTATTGCTAACTTTTATTGCTTGCAGATAGATTTTAAACTCTGATCAATTGATTTTTCTCTTGGATTCATTGGGAGACGACTTGGGGACATTTGTCCACAATTATACTATCATCTCTCTAGTGTTAGACAAGTCTACGCTAGAATCATATTAATTTGACAGCAAAACGACAGCTATCAAATTTGAAGTCATTGTTGGGGATTCCAATTTGATTTTTGTTATCAGGTTTTTCTTTTTATCCTAATTTTATTTTTTTTTTTGCATATTTAACCTGTGTTTTCTTCCTATTAGTTTTTATTTATTTAGTATAACAATAAAAAAAACGAAAAAATAAAATAAAAAAATCTAATATTTAGGATATCTTTTATCTTTATTTTATTTTGATTTGTTTTTATGTTCTTTCTTTATATCTTTTATTTTTATTTTGTTTTTATTTTATTTTATCTCCTATGTCTTTTATCTTTATTTTTGTTTTGATTTTTTATTTTATCTCATATATCTTTTATCTTTATTTTTTGTTTTTATTTTATTCTTTTATATCTTTATCTTATTTTGCCTTTATTTTATATCTTTTCTGTTTTTAGTTATTTCTTTTATTTTTGTTTTGTCATCTTTATTTATTTCTATTTTTGTTTTTGTTTACTATTTTTATTTTCTATATTTTATTTATTTCTTTATTTATTTTTACATAATCTTTTTTTTTCTCTAACTATTTTTTAAGCATTAAGTGTAACATTTGCATTAGTTTTTTTTTAATAGGATTTTGCATTTAGGGTAGACACTTCAGTTGCTACTCTTTGATTTTTTAATATTGAAAGCAATTCAGGAAAGACTCTGGCTAGGAAAGACTTGGTTTCTAAGTTTGTCCACTTGTGACTCACCTCTCTTTCCTGGGAGTTTACTTGGTTTGTTTTTCAAATTTTTTTTTAAAAAGAGTTTGCTCTAAGGCGTCTAATAGGTGTTGGTGTCCATAATATACCTCCCATGTTTTCAATTCTAAAATGGAACGGAAATTAGCTGAACAAATTTACAATTATGATATTCATTGTGAGTCATATTTGCAACAATCTTCACAGTTTTATAAACAACTTTTACAACAATGTGTGTTGGGTTTATTAGTGTCTAAGTTCAAGAGGGGAGGGGTGAATTGAGCTTATAAAATTTTCGTAAGAACAAACAATTTTCAGTATATCAGAGGCAAAAGAACATATTGTTTTTAAATGAAACAGATTGATTCTTCATAGCAGTCTAGCACAATTTGAATTTGTTCAAATTAAAATTGTAATCAACAGAGAGTTATAACAGAATCAGATTGGTTAGATTTTATGAGTATGAAGAATACAATTATGCCAAGAAATCAACCAAGTTCATTCAACACAAGGTTTTAAAGAGAATGAATCTTTCTCGGGTTTTAATGAGTAGATTATTTGTTCACAAACCAATTAAGACTTCATATACAACTACCTTGTTCGTGATTAGAGACCTTTAACAGATCAGGAAGAACAGTTTCTATTAAACCTAGAATTAACAGATTCAATTTCAAAAGAACATATTTAGTTCTTGACAGAATTAAGCAAAACCAGAAATGAGTGCAGGGATGAGAAGAAAAGGCACGCAAGTTTTTATACTGGTTCACTCATGCAGAGCTACATCCAGTTTCACCTTACTCCAAGGTGGAATCCACTAAAAACAGTATCAATCACTTACAACCACAACAGTTCTTGAACACTACAAGAACAATACAACCAATGCTGAAAAACCCTATTTCAGCACACCTTGCACTCCAAGAAACCCTATCAAGGAGTGACTAACACTTACACCTTTACAAACCAGAATAAAGGAAAGATAGCACCTGAAAAGAAGATGCAAGAACTCAAAACCAGTAGTTCAATTTGCTGCAGAACTGCACCAGCACCTTCACCAAGATCAAAGGTTTCCTAGAACAAGCACACTTGAAAATCCCTTTGGAAAACCTTTCAAAAATTCTTTTCAATCCTTCTACTCACATAGAAAGTGTTTGATCTCTGTCAAAAACGTAATTGCTCAGCATCCTTTCATGTGAGAGAGGCTTTTCTTTATATAGAAAACAGTTTCTAACTTCTTTTCAAAAAACAGTTGAAAAGCTGTTATGAAAACAACAGATTCAGTTTTAAATGAACAAATTTATTTTATGAAAACTGCCAACTCAGCTAACTGAAATAACTGTCTGAGTTGTACCTTTGGTGCCCTAACTAACTTTTGAAAATCCTTTCAGCAAATCAAAGAATAAACATGTTCTTTTACAGAGAAAACAGATTTATTTTTGTGCAGAGTCCTGATTTTTTAAGAAACCTCTAGAAAGCTCTTGGAAAAACTTTTAACCACTTCATGTGCTTATTCTAGGCTTGGTTAGGCATCTAGGATAGATCATGTAGCAAAAGGCAACCTTACACATACACAAGCCAACATACAAGATCATCTAAACCTATTACAAACCTCAAAACAAACTAGCTATTTTCTACATCAAACACACACTAAAACTAGGTAGAGAAGAGGCTTCATCCATCTTCAACAATGTGAACCCTACTTTCAACAACCTCAACATTATAATTCATATTATCAACAATGTGAGCAGCCTTTGCAGCAATGTGAACCCTACTTTCAACCGCCTGAACATTATAATTCATATTATCAGCAATATGAACAGCCTTTGCAGCAATGTGAGCCTCACTTTCAGCAGCCTCAACATTATAATCCATATTGTCAACAGTCTTATGAGCAACCTCAACAACAACCATATTATCAGCAAAACTATTTTGATGAAAGTCAAACATCTTTTCAACCATTTGTGCAAACTGATAATACTCATCGTAATCTTGAAGAACCAACTTTAGAGGAGTTGATGAGGAAAATGATGGACATTAACACAAAATTTCAAGAATGGACGGCTCACAAATTTACAATTCAAAAGGAAGAACCAAGGCAAATGAAGGAGATCACCACGAAATATGATCAACAATGGGTGGCTAACAAAATTGCAATTCAAAAGGAAGAGCCATCTTTAGAGGAACTGGTGAGACAATTAATGGTAAATACAATGAAATCTCAGCAAAGCATAGATGCTAGTCTATTAAAATTAGAAGAGAAAGCTTGTCAATTGGCTAGACAATTTGAAGATATTTCTAAGCAAAGTTTGAATTCACATCATGATCCTAATTTAGATATAGAAAATCTTTCCAACTTTGATACAAGCTATACTTGTGATCCTGATATATGTGTTGAGATTAATTCTTCCATGCTCCTAGTTTCCATTTCATTTGCAAGATTTAAATCTTATCCAGACACTCCCAAAGTGCATATGACTGTTGAAGACACAGGATTTTGATGATACATGTGCAACATGTTCTGTGATGAACAAATGCATATCCTCTAATGATATAATTTGCAGTGCAAACACTGTTGATTTGCAGGTTGTTAGGATCTATGAACCATTATCAACTAATGTCCAACCTCCACTGATGGAGGAAAAATCATTGCTTAATCAAGAGGCATTAGACTTTATGACACATGCTGAAGTTGTTGATGTTGTTATACTTGCTGAATCTACTGAAAAAAATTGCGCACTAGCAGATGACTCTAACAGGGTTTTGGAGGTAATACAAGATGAGGAAGAGTTGACATTGGCCCTCTTTCAGGTAGACACTGCTAGTGGAGAAGAAGATGATATTATTCTTCCATCCTTAAAGGTTCAAAGAGTACAACCTCCTCTATTTAAGGTGAAACCCATATCACTCATTCCATCATCTCCATTGGCTACACCTTTTATCATAATTGGAACGTTTGAAAGCAACCTTTAGCAGCCACCATCACCTCCTAACTTACATTTCATTCCATCTCCCACCCCAACTAGATCGTCTACCCTAGCTAGACTGTCTAGCCTTAGATCACCACCTTTAGACGATCCCCAAACAGTTAACCATATTAGATCGTCTATATTGAATAAATTTACATCTTCCATCTATACTTTGGACAAAACCATCATCCATTCATGGAAGAAACTGTACCATTTCACACGCCCTCTAAACCTATCCCAGTTCCATCCACTATTTCAAGGCTTCTTCATCATAATATTTTTTTTACATAGTTTACCAAGGTACTGCATGCTTTGGTTAGACACTCCAGCTGATAGTGTTTCTACACCACTATGGATGAAGAGTCTTGGCTTATACTGAGGGAATGGTTGAAACAACCGCAACTGCCACTTCCCTCAAGCTGAATGAGGGAGTACTTCTTCTCGCATTTTTATGGTATATATTTATTTATTGATTTTACATTGAGGGCAATGTGTGGTTTAAGTGTGGGGGAGGATAATGATAGTTTAGGATTTATCTTTTGTTGATTTGTTTTTGTGTTTTTTGTTTTTTTTAATTGTTTGAATTTCTTTTTGCTTTTGTTAAAATAAATAAGCTTGTTAGGATTTTCTAATGACTGACATGTTTTATAATTCTTAAAAATCTTGGTATCTTGATATTTTCTGTTTGGATTTTCTTAAAAATTGATAAATAAGTTGGTTATGAGAAATTTTGGGTTGAATCTTTTGATAGAATGTCAGTGAGTTTTGAGCCTTAATTGATATATCATTTAATACCTTTTTTTTAGTGTGTTTTCACTCATGTTTGCTTATACTCTAGAACTTAGCTTGATTCTTTGTTTTACAATTGTGATTTACGTGCATGAACTGATATGATAGAGGCATTCTTTGTTTAAATTAACCCACTAGCCATATTAGCCTACCTTTATGATAATCCATTTGTTAGCCCTTTGAGCCTATAGCCTATTTCTTATTTTTAACCCTCATTACAAGCCTCAAAACAGAAAAACCATGTTTGTCCCTACCTTAGAAGATAAAGGAGCTTTGAAATTATTTGGTAATAGGTTTTTGAATAAGTGTAGAGGTGTATCTCATTTTCAAAGTTTACCTCTTCAGCTTTTTTAAAAAAAAAAAAAGAAAAAAAAAACTGATAGAAAAAAAGGGAATACAACAAGAAAAAGAAAAACAAAGCAAAATAAAAGAAAATAAGAGTGGATCCTCTACTACATTGGATTGACTGTCTATTAAATGAAAAAAAATTATATCTTGAAATAAAAGGAAGAGTTGAATTGTCATAATACTTACACTTGTTTTTAGATCTATCCTCCATTGCTCCTTTGTTTTTCTATGGTTTTAAGCCTAATTTCCCCCTTTTACCTATCTTTACCTTAGCCTCATTACATCCCTTATGAAGACCTTTTGATCTTTGATTGCATGTTTTTTTCGATTGTTATGAATATTAGAGTCTTGCTAAGCATATGGTAGTATTTGTTTGCATGGGTGCTGAGTGTAAATACAAACCCTAAACACTTGAGAGTAGGAGAGTGTTCAGTGAAGTTTTGTCAATTTTGATTCAACCTTCGATTTCAATTACCTGCTTGTATATTAAAATATAGGAATTTCCATTCACATTTTTCTTGATTCCTTGATTTCTTGAAATTATATCATGTCTTTCATTATGAATTCTTAGAATTTTCTATTTATTATTTGCACTGTTTTTCTTTTCTTTTTAAACCTTACAGTGTTTTGCCCGGGAGTGCAAAAGGATAAGTGTGGGGTATTTGATGAGCATATATTTATTCACACTCACTAGCTTTATTCATAGATTATTTATAATAATAAATAAATTCATTGTTTTAATTAATATTCATATAATTGGGTTTATTTGGGCCTTAACTATTATCTTTGGTAATTTTGTGCTTTTAGGGTAAATTATCTGAAGCATCTACCTTTGTAAATGAGCCAAATATGCAAAAGTCCAAGTTGCTTCTTGAACCAAAACAGGAAACAAATTCTAAGGAGAAGAAAGAGAAAATAAAAGTTATAAAATCCCAGAAACAGAATTGGAAGCAAATCTTCTGCAAAATAAAAACAATTATGGAAAGTGGAAACTGTTTACAAAATATAAACTACAATATTCTCTCAAGATCCTTGGAGCAAAAAAGCCTATAAAAGGACACAAGCATCAAGGAGAAGAGAGAAAGCTGCATAGGGTTTCCTTAGTTTATTTTCTTCTTAGTAATTCTTTTGTTTTGCCTCCGCATGGAAGGCTAAACCTTTTTGGTTGATTCTTTTGTAATTTCCCATTGAGTTCTGAGGTTTTGTTCATTAAAAGTTTCTATTTTTTATTCTCTATAGCTGTTTTTATTGTCTAATCTCCTGGAAAACTAGTTTTGTGAGAGGTTGTACTTGAACGCATGATTGAGAGTCTTCCTTGTCTTAATATTTGGTTTCTTAGTTAGTTCGCATCGTTCTAATTAATTTCTTGGGCGCATGATTCAAGAGAGGGGAGGTAAGCATTCCCATGGAGTATACGCATGGAACAAAGTGGGTATTGATTAAACTAGTAGACACATGTTTTACTGGTGAGTTTCAGTTGAATTAGATTGGCGCATGTTCAATCTGGTTTAACTCTGTTGGAGGATTGAGAAAAGATTAATCTTTAGAGAACCTGTGAAGAATTCAATGGTGGAAGAACTTGGGATCAACCGCTTTTTATTTGCTATTTTAATCTCTTTTATATTTTCTACAAAACTATCTCAAAAAACCCCCTTTTTATCTTTATTGTTATTGCCAAGCTAGCAACTCTAGAGGGTCCAAACAAGTCCATATGCAATACATCCAATGGATTTTTTGTAGAAACAATGTCTTTTGAATTGAAAGAGGATCTGATTTGTTTACCTTTCACAGAAGCATCACAGAGCCTGTTATCCTGAAATTTAATGTTAGGTAAACTAGAAACAAGATCTTTAGATTTCAATTTATTTAAGTGATTAGTGTGTATGTGAGTTAACCTCCTGTGCCACAGCCAAGACTCATCACTTCTAGACAGTAAACACTCATTTGAAGAGATAGTTTCCATGATATCCAAGATGTATATGTTATTCACTCTCTTACCAGTAAACAACACCTTACCAGAGGAGTCACTTGAGATTGTGCAGCCTTTTGACTTGAAGTTCACCTTGTATCCTTTGTCACACAGTTGACTGATACTGAGAAGGCTATGCTTGAGTCCTTCTACATAAAGCACATTCTCAATAGTGGTTGAATTCTCTGTTCCAACAGTGCTTCTGCCCAAAATTCTTCCTCGGTTATTATCACCATAGGTTACATGTCCCTCTGCTTTGATCTTCAAGCTAGTGAATTTTGTAAGATCTCCAGTCATATGTTTGAAACAGCCACTGTCCAAGTACCATTGATTTCTCTTGCTTCTTTTCTGCAAAACAGAACAAAGATGATACAAATGGTACCATTTTCAGTATAGGGCCAGCACAGATTAAAACCTTCCCTTTGGTAGCCATTTTGCTAAGTTCTTTGGAACAAGATGATTTCTAGCAATGCATGACCTAGAGGTATTACCGGATTTCATGCAGTAAAAACAGGTTACATGAGATTCCTTTTTGCCACTATTAAAAGCTGAAAAACCTGAATTTGTTGGAACAAAAAAAATTGAAAGCCTTTTGACATTGGTTACATTTCCAGGGTTATAACCAATACCATTCTTGTTGAAAACAGCATTCTATGAGCCAAGGCGAGACTCAAGGTTCTCTCTTCCCTTGGTGAAATTGGAAAGAGTTTTTAGCAAATACTCTGCTTGTTTTTCCAATTTTTTACAGTTTTCACAGGTTTTAATAGAGGCATGTAAGCATGTTAGTTCAAGGCTTACAAGATCTGTTTTGGCCTTATGCAGTTCTTCCTCAAGTGTTTTTACTTTAGGTGCAAGCACATTATTTACCTTTTGCAACTTACTTCATATTACAGCTAGCCTATTTGCTTCATCATGTGTTTCTTTGAAAGCAGCAAGCAATTGATCATAGTTATCAGATTCCATAGAGAATTCACTTACTGAATCAAAGATTGACCCTTCATCCTTCACCAAGAAGCACAGATTGTTTTCCTCACTCTCAGTTGAAGAGTTGCTGGTTGAAGATACTTCATTTTCTTCCCACGAAATGTAAGCTTTTCTCCCCTTGCTCCTTTCAACCTTCTTGCTCGCTGATTTGTCCTTTGATTGATTGTTTGGACAATCCATTTTGATGTGCCCTGTTTTGCCACAGCCAAAGAAAGTGTAGTTAGAGGAATTTGAGTCATTAGGTTTAGGATACCTTCTTTTCTGTTGGTTCCTATCTCTGCTTTTCTTCTTTAGGAATCTGTTGAACCTCTTTGTAAGTAGGCTGATTGTATCATCATGTTCAGCATCTTCTTTTTCCTCATTGATCTCATTTTGTTCACTTGCTTTCAGTGCAAGTCCTTTGGGTTTTCTTTCCACTGTTTCCTGCTCTTTGAGTCTCTTGAGCTCCAGCTCATGCTCCATTAATTTCCCAAAGAGTGCAGCAGTTGACAGCTTTGACAGATCACGGCTTTCTGATATGGCAGTCACCTTAGGTTGCCAGCTTATGTCGAGGCACTTCAGCACTTTTATGTTGAGTTCCTCTCTGTCAAATTCCTTTCCCAAACCAGTACGGTGATTCACAATATGAGTGCACCTTTTCTGTACATCAGCAATGCTCTCCTCGAGTTGGATTCTAAACAATTCATATTCTTGGATGAGAGAATGTTTTCTTGATCTCTTCACATCTTCAGTACCCTCATGAGTGACTTCCAAGACCTCCCACATCTCCTTAGCTGAACTGCATTGGGATATCCTGAAGAACTCATCCATTGTTAATGAGGAGGTTATGATGTTCTTGACCACAAGATCATATTGAGCCTTCTTCCTTTCGGTCTCATTCCATTCAGATTTTGGCTTTACCACTTCTTTATCCTTGACAACCTGCATTAGCACATAGGGTCCATGGACCACAGCCTCCCAAATAAACAAGTCAATAGATTTCATGAAAATTTTCATTCTAATGTTCCAAAAGGCATAATTCATTCCATTGAACATAAGGGGTCTACTAACAGAAGATCCCTCAGCAAAAAGCATTTTAAACTCAGACATTATTGCAAACAAACTTGATTAAAATACAAGTCCTAGCTCTTGATACCAATTGGTGGGTTCAATAGTTTCAAAGTTCAAGAAGGGGTGAATTGACCTTTTAAAAGTTTCGTGCAGAATCAGATTTTATCACAGTACACAAAAAAAATCGATTTATTTGGCAATAAACAGATTTATTTTGACACTGTTTATGTTTAAAAAAATGTTTATATCAACCAAGTAATTCTTGAGGTTATGCAGATTAATTTGCAAGCCACCCACACACTGATTTTAAAGAGAAAACTGTAAACAGCTAAAATAGTGACCTTCAATTTTTGATAAAGGTTCAATTATTAGCTTGTCAATCAATTGGGTAACCTATCACAATCAAACTGTCTCAGTTGTAATTAACAGTTCATATATCTTCTAAACAGAACCAAACTGATTTTCCAGAAAATAAGAACAGTATGAACAAGCCCAGAAAGAACAAATTTATTTTTGATTGAACAGATTCAATTTTAGACAAATTCACAGATAAGCAAGAAACTGAGTGCAGAGATGAGGAGAAATGAACACACAACAATTATACTGGTTCACTCAAATGAGCTACATCCAGTCTCACCTTATCCAAGGTGAAATCCACTAAACAAAACGTACCAAACACACTTACACAACCACTATTCTTAAACCCTACAAGAAACTTGGCACACTGCTGAAAAACACTATTTCAGCACACACACTCTTCAAAAAACCCTATCAAGAAGAGTTTACAATCACACTTTTACAAGAATTTGAAATATGAAACGAATACACCTGATAGAGGATGCAAAAATCTGCCTTAGACCAGCAGAACAAATTGCTCACGGTAGCAGCACCTCTAACCAAGCCTTAGAGCCAACCAAGAACAAGCACACTTTTGATTTGTAAAATCTTTCAAGAACACATGCTAATTCTCTGTAAATCCTTAATTCTCTGTTGTAAAACTTGTTTTCTCAATTGTATGATTCACCTTTAAACGTTGGAACAAGTATTATTTTTATAGAAAAACAACTTATAACAGATTTTCAAAAAACAGTTAAAGCTGTTATAAAAAGAACAGATTGAAAATAAAATGAACAGATTTATTTTCAAAAGCAGTTAGAGAATCTGTTATGTGAAGGAGACTCAGTCAACCACTCTGGTGCAAGGACAATCCGAAAAAACCTTTTAAGATAAACATGGCACCAGACTAAAAAAGAATCTATTCATTTACAGATGAACATATTTATTTTTCAAAACGATAACAGAAAAGACTTAACTATTGAAACACAGTCGTTTTGAAAGAGTGAAGACTTAATCAAAATACTTGATGCACAAAACCCGATTTTCAAAAGACTTAGTCAATGCATCAGTTTAAAAAAAGAAACCATTTATTTAGAAAAGAACAAATTTATTTTTATGCAGTAAGGGTGTTTTTGCAAAACATGTGAAAAACAGTTCCAGAAAATTTGTGCTTGCTCTTATCACATGGTCAGGGGTTAAGAGGTGAGTTACCCAGCAAAAAGCCTACTCTTAAACAACCTCTAAACTATACCTAAGACATTCTTAAAGCAAATGTACATACACGTGAAATTTACAAAAAAGGCTTCATCAAACACATGTCTTGAAGGGGCAGCAACCATCTTCAACAAAATTATCAGGAGCATTAGAACTAATAAGCATGACATTCATCATTTCTTTAAGAATTCTATTTTTCCTTTCAGCTACTCCATTAGACTTAGGTGAATACGGTGGGGTTACTTCATGAATAATACCTTCTTTTACACAATAATCATAATAAAAAAACATATTCACCACCTCTATCTGATCTAATTCTTTTAATTTTCTTATTCAATTAATTTTCTACTTCCTCTTTATAAGTTAAGAACATGTCAAAAGCTTCATCCTTATGTTTAATTAAATACACTTTGGTGTATTTAGAAAAAATCATCTATAAAAGTTACCAAATAATTGTTACCACCTCTAGACATGGTTTGTTTTAAATCAGCAAAGTGCATAGGATACCACATAGGAAAACTAGTAAAACACCCTATGAGTTGTGGAAAGGTTATCAACCTAATTTGAAATACCTAAGAGTGTGGGGGTGTTTAGCTAAAGTGATGTTACTTGATCCTAAGAAAAGGAAAATAGGCTCTAAAACATCTAATTGTTTGTTCTTAGGATATGCAGAACATAGTGCTGCCTATAGGTTTTTAGTTCTTAATAGTGATATAATTTAACGTAACACTATAATAGAGACGGAAAAACGCTGAGTTCTTTGAACACATCTTTCCTTTAAAGAGTAGTGGTACATCTGAACAACCTATATATAGTACTAGTGATGCCATGAGTGAGGATGTTCTTTCAATTTTACATTTTTTTTATTTATAAATGAAACTTAACATTTTTTTAATTAACTAAAATATGAAAAATGATTCATCATTATTTATTCTTCTTTTATATACAAGGGTAAATTTGTAATCTTACAAATTTTACTATTCAAAATAATTTATAATATTCTTACCAGCATCACATCACTCACAAATTTCAATAAAATTTCTTCACACATCTACTCTAACATACCCCAATTCGAACAACCTCAACTTTCTTCACACTTCCACTCCCCCTCACCCTCAACTTTCCACTCCCCATACCCTCTATTGCAAATTACATATTTTCCTACAAGAAAACTTTCGGTAACCGACGCCATTAGTTGTTGTATATTAAATTAAATTCTATCATTTCAGGTGATTTAATATTTTGATGTCTTTATCCATAAAATTTTAATATATTTTATAGTAAATAAATAACTGTTTATACGAATGTGGTGAGAAATTATGAATTCACTATTTGAAAAAAAAAACTGATTTAGTCACTTAATAAATAAAGAAACGGAACAATATTTTATTGATAACTTTTGTGAGGTTATTTGCTTAATTTAATTTAGGGAATACTTTAACACTAAGTAAAAAATTATTATTAACTCATGATATATATATATATATATATATATATATATATATATATATCTTGTCGGTTGATTGAACTGCTAGTTGACTTTAGAACGAATGCATCGTCTTCAATTCCTCTCTCCTGGTTGCTTCTAGTATGGCTTCGTTGGGACAGAGAGCGCTCCACCTGTCAATGACACTCCGACGATCGATTCAATTAGGGTGCACCAAAAGCAACAATAATTCTCAGTGCAGTGTGTAGAAAAAGTGTACCTTTTCCTGGAGACCTCCTCCCTCTTTTATCACTGCTCGTGCAACGTGCAACCACTCTCCCTGGAGCTCAGCGAATCTTAACTAAAAATAATTACATTAATCTTTCATTCGTAACAGAAAACCACCTGCCATGGGCACCAATGATCTTCAGGTGCTATCCGCAGGCCCATTTTCTATTACCCAAGCGTCTCCCTATATTACTAGGGTTAATAGCAAATAGCCAAGTGTAACAAATATGTAACAAAAAACATGCAACAAATACGTAACAGAGGATATATTGCCATAAATTAACAATAACAATAAAATTATATCTACCACATGAATATCTCTTTTAACGGGTGCGTCAAATGAAATTACTTTGTGTACTCATCATGAGATCTAGGCCCAATCTGACCAAGGTCATTAGCCCAGGTTTACTCAGGCCCAAGCACCGAGAAGGTCCTTCGCGGAACAAAGGAACCGAGCAAGTACCTCACAGTGCAAAAGAACCGAGCATACGAAAATACTACTGATAACTGGGCACCGGTTAGTACATTAGCCCCTCAGGCTCGAGCTGAGTTTTAGCTAAGCGAAGAGTCTCCCGAGCGTCGTTGGCCGTTGATGTGACCATTTCTCCGAGGTAGGTGGGGTGCGGTGCTCGAAGCGTTTTTTAAGCAACGTTTTTCTGTTTGTGGTCCCCACGTGTACACGTGCTCCAACGCGAGTGGTGGCGAAAACTCAACCGTTTTGAATTACTTCTTTAGAAATTCTAAAACCCGTAAAACCCTTCGTCTTTCGTTACCCAGAGCTTTCTTACTTCCTCCTTAGCATCATTCAGAAATCTTCTACCCATTTCTTCGAGCTTTCCTTCATCGGTCACGAAAGGAACTCATTTTTCCCCCCTATTATTCATTTTTTGCCTGCTTTTCTGAGATTACTCTATTTTCATCTGATGCTCAACGCCACCTGTTAGCGTATGATCCCTGAAATGTGTATCTAGGTTATATTCTCTTGTTCCTTTGTTCGAATTCAAACTTGTTTTTGCATTGTACTGGGTCTGAACTGTTTTTACTCTTACGTGTGATTGTGCCTAGCCGCGAGCCCTTATGGATTATAAAACCTTGTATCATGGCTCCCCCGAACCTCCTTTCTGAAACTTCCTCCTACACCTCTCATGAAAAAGTAGTGGCCCTTAGGAAGAAAAAATGTCGCTTTGGTAGGGAAGATGATTGGATTTTCCTAGACCCATGCTCACCCGATGAACCTGTATGTTCTGATGAAGCCACGTCCCTAGGTAAGCCTTTTTGCTATGTTTATGCCACCATTTTTCAAAGAATACACCTTTGTCTTCCCCTCTCAGTTTTTGAAAAAGAACTTTTGACCGAGCTGAACGTAGCCTCAGCCCAGTTGCACCTTAACAGTTGGGCATTTGTCGGTGCCTTTACCATTCCTTACGATCAACTCAGCGTCCTTCCTTCCCTTGATGTGTTTCTTTACCTTTTTTAGGTGAAGAAACTACAGCGTCAACTTTAGGTTTCTATAAACAGCATCCCTGGAAAGGGAATCCTTACCCTCTTCCAATCCTCTTACAAAAACTTCAAAGGCCATTTTCTGAAAATCCGAGCTAACAAAAAACACCCTGATCTCTTGAACGGGTTTCCTTTAAATTGGACCGAGAATCCCAACTCGAAGCTTACCCAATGCTTAGACAAGTTAGCCCCTGCCGATCAGGAAGTTTGCAAGTTTTTCACAAGCTTCCCTATTGCCTTTGATATGGTCTATATGTTGGCCCACGAGTATGACCCGGACTCTCTAAAGAGTTACACTAGTATACCTTTTTCCTCTAACTTCAGAGATTAGGATTTATTACTTTCGAAACATAACGTGTTCTTGCATTCGTCTTTCCTGCAAATAGCATGTTGGCCCGCTTGAACAAAGAGGACCTGCTGAGGCTGGCCGCGAAGGCAAAAATGGCCAGTCGTGCTCCACCAAAGGTGGTGGTTGCACCACCTCCTCTGAAGATGATGAAGACGCCACCTCGGGCTTCGTCTTTACCAGAAAGAGAGGGAGGGCTCAAGCCACTAGCCTGAGGCCCTCACCTTCCCGAGGCCACGTGGCCTCAAACATTGCACCCCCTCACAACCTCCGCACACCCCAACTGCTACGCCATGTCCTCTTGAGGCGAGTGCGGAGAGTTCAAGGCGAAAAGGCCTTTCGGACCAGGGTGTTGATGTCACCTCCCTCTTGGAGGATGCTCTCTTGTGCCCTGAGAATGAGGAGAGAATGGAGGTCCGTCACAGCCAACACCTCCTACAAGAGGTTATAAAGCAACTTGGACAGGCTCTGGCCACGAGCTGCATGGCCGTGAAGAAAATGCGGCGCCAAGAGGTTGCCATCGAACAAGACAAACAAGACTCCCAACAGAGAATGGCGAACCTGGAACAGGAAATCCAAAAGCTACGAGCCTTTCACCAGAAAATCGAGCAACTCTTGGAGGCCAAGTCTAAGAAGGTTGTTGAACAAACGTCTCGCCTAGCCGAGCAAGACGATCCCTTGTCACGATTGCATCAAGAGCTTGTCCAGAAGGATAAGTTCTTTGTTTATGAGGTTGAAGTCTATAAGGGTGAGGCTGCTCAAGCTCTCTTGGTGGGCTTTAAGGTTGCTGTTGAGCAAGCTTCCAGCCTCCACCCGAGCCTGAACTTCTCTCAGCTAGCACCGAATAAAAAGGTCGTGGATGGAAAACTAGTAGAGGAGTAAGAATTTTAATCTTACCATGTTAATGTAACTATAAACTATATCGCACTTTATCTTTATTACTATTAAGGAATCGCTTTATTTTATCATGTGTCGTATAAAATAACCTTCCCAATTTTGCTCATGCATGCCTTATTTAACTTCAACTAATTCAAATAGCTTACGACAACGTGTACCCATCTGGGTATATTACTCAATCAACTTCGTTGTTAGTGCCAACTCTCCCCTACATGGGACAACAAGCATAATCATAGTTAAGAGAAACTAACCTTTGATTGGATTATTCACCATAGTCTCTATGGGCTAGCGTTTAAAGGCGTCTTACATCAAACTCAACAGGTGTCGCCTTGTCTGGCGCGTGCTCAGACAGTTGAGCTCTACAACCAAAAATCATTCTCACGAAGAATTTGCACTTGGGTGACTAGAAACTCCTGAGTTGTCCTACACTAATCGTATCATTCTCTTGTGTCGCCAGCTCCTCCCACATGGCGTCCATACTCGGGTGTCTCTCACACGCCGGACTAGCTCATCCTACTCTGTGACAAAGGGATGGCCTTTCTATGCAACTTTACCTACCCCACAGAGCACCTAAACTCGGGTGATTTCTTTCACTCCAGGCTAGCCCGTCTTACCCCGTGCTGGGTCATGTGACCTACTTGTGCAACTTTACTCATCCCACAGAGCGCCTAGACCCGGGTGATCAATTTCACACCGGGTTGGCCTGACTCGTGCTAGTCTGGATGAGGCATATACGCAACTTTTACCCGCAGTGCGACTTCACAAGGAAGGTCGATTTATCTGTCAATGGTAATTAATCGCTTACACAGCCCTTTCTCATAGAAACTCTCCGAGAGGGGTCGTCGCACCGTGTATCACAATCAAACGTCAGAGATTAAGAGGAAACAACAATGCAACATAAATAAATTATTTATTAGGTGACCTCGTTAAAAAACCCTCTTTAAGGGAAAAAGAGCGTCACCCTATAGCACCATATTGTTTAACAACAACTAACTGAAATAAAATTTGAGATTAGCAGCGTTCCACGTTCAGGGGATGGGTCCTCCCTCCAAGGTTCCTAACCTGTATGCACCATTCCCAAGCACTTCTACTACACGAAATGACCCTGTCCACTTTGAAGACAACTTATCCTCCAATTGGTAGGGATGAGTTTTCCGCATTACCAAGTTGGATACCTGGAACTGCCGAGGTCTGACCTAGGTTCTTTGTCTCAGCTCAACTCTTCTTTTCAATGCTTCTGATTTTATACGTGCCAGTTCGTGGACTTTCTCTAGTAAATTCAAGTTCATTCTCCTCCCCTCGTCAGACTCCTCAGCGACAAAGTTCTAGAATCGAGGGGAGCTATCATGAATTTCAACAGGAATCATGGCGTCCGTTCCGTACACTAAACCGAACTGTGTTTCTTTGGTGTTGAATTGAGGCATGGTGTGATAAGCCCAAAGTATCTAAGGAACCTACTCCGCCCAAGCTTCCTTAGTTTTCTCTAGCCTTCTTTTCAGGCCTCTGAGCAAGACCCTATTGGCCGATTCCACTAGGCCATTTGCCTGGGGTGGCCATTTGTCTAGGGATGTTCTACCGAGGCAAATATTTGTTTTATGCCAAGTTTCGAGCATAACTTGCCTAGCTGCTGACTGGCGAACTGCGTTCTGTTGTCTAATACTAGACGTTTGGGAACCCCAAAGCGACACACTATGTTTTTCCATACAAAGTGTTGTACTTTGTGTGCGGTGATTTAAGCAATAGGCTCGACTTCAATCCACTTGGTGAAGTATTCGACGACCACCACAAGGTACTTCATTTGTCGTATGGCCAGAGGGTAGAATGTCTATCCCCCAGGTGTGGAATGGCCATGGACTGTAGACTGACCGTAGCTCCTCTGTTGGTGTGTGGTGTCAGTCGACGTGTTTCTGGCACTGCTCACATCGCTACACGTAGCTCCCGCAGTCTTCTTTCATCGTCAGCCAGTAGTACCCAACACATATGACTTTCAACACCAGAGCTCGACCCCCAACATGGCTCCCACAAATGCCCTCATGCAGCTCGCTCATCACACAGGTGCACTATTCGCCGCAAATGCAAATAAGAATAGGGCGAGCGTACCCATGGCAGAACATATTATCATCAATCATGGTATATTTCATCGAATTTATTTTCACCACTTTGGCCTCGGTGGGTTCATCAGGAAGTAAAGCGTCAACCAGATAGCGCTGGTATGGGGTGATCCAAGTGTCAGCATTTTTTCCTGAGGAGGCGGTCATTATTTCCTCCCCGAGCACCTCGCACGCTCCGACCCGTGGTACTTTTAGCGTTTCCTGAGTCAGTGAACGGTGGTTCCCCCCTGCCTGGGTGCTTACCAGCAAGACTTCCCTAATTGGTTCTTCTTCGGCTGTCCTAGGGTTTTTTAGCGTTTCTTGGATCACCGATCTTTGCCTATTCCCTTTCCCGAGCTGGCTAGCTTAGCCAGGATATCTGCTTGGGAGTTCTGCTCTCTTGGAATGTGCACCAGTTCGAACTCGTCAAAAGCGTCTTTCAACAACGTGACGTATCTAAGGTACGTCGTTAACTGCAGGTCCTTGGCTTGATATCGGCCCGTAACTTGCTCGGTCACAAGTAACGAGTCGCTCTTTAGCAGCAAGTTCTAGGCTCCCAACTCCTGGGCCAACAACATCTCGGCTATTAGTGCTTCGTACTCGGCTTGGTTGTTACTGGCCTTAAATGCAAACTTCAGAGATTGTTCAATCAATAGGCCGTTGAGTCCTTCTAAGATGACCCTAGCTCCGCTGCCCTGTTGATTGGAAGAACCGTTTACCAAAAATATCCACTGGAAGCCTTTGGGGTCCGGGTTTGGACCCCCATATGACAATTCAACTACAAAATCAGTGTATACCTGGCCCTTGATCGGGCCTCTGGGTTTGTACTAAATGTCGAACTCGGATAGCTCGACCAACCATCGCACCAAGCGCCCTGCTATGTCGGGTTTCTGTAGAACCTTGCAGATGGGGAGGTTAGTCATTACAATGACGGTGAAGCTGTGAAAATAATGTCGTAGCCTTCTGGCCGTGAACATGACTACCAGCGCAGCCTTCTCGATTTCTTGGTAACCCTCCTCGGGCCCCTGTAGCACCTTACTGACAAAGCAGATCGGTTTTTGACTTTGGTCCTGATCCTATACTATCACTGAGTTGATTGCCCGATCGGTGATAAAGAAGTATAGGTGGAGAGGGACGCCATGTACAGGTTTACCGAGCACTGGTGGGCTAGCCAAGTACACCTTTAACTTGATGAATGCTTTCTCGCACTCGGGGGTCCATATGAAGCGATTGTTTTTCTTCAGACATTGGAAGTATGGCTAACCTTTATCTCCGCTAGTAGACAAGAAGCGGGACAAAGTCGTCATTTGCCCAGTCAGTTGTTGAACCTCTATGACAGTAGTGGGACTCCTCATCCTAATGAGAGCGACACACTTATCCGGATTGGCCTCTATGCCTCTCTCGGTCAGTATGAACCCCAGGAATTTTCCTGCCTCGACCCCAAGCACACACTTTTCGGGGTTTAACTTCAGGTTGTACACACTTACATGTTGTTTTTCTTCCTCGAAGTAACAACCATGTCGTCCACGTAAACTTGCACGTTTCGCCCGAGCATAGGGACGAGGATCCTGTCCATCAAGCGCTGGTAGGTAGCGCCAACATTTTTTAGGCCGAATGGCATGACCTTATAGCAATAGTTGGCATGTTCCGTCATGAAAACAGTCTTCTCCTCATCGTTTGGGTGCATTCGAATTTGATTGTACCCTGAGAAGGCATCGAGGAAGCTCAGGAGTCGGCATCCCGAGGTGCCCACCAAGGAATCGATGCTCGGCAAGGGGTAGGAGCCCTTCGGGCAGGCCTTGTTCAGGTTTGTGAAGTCCACCAACACCACGTTTGCCAGCAACTCATGCGACTTAGTTTTGATAATCAGGCACCTTTCCTCATTAAACTTTCTCCTTCTCTAGACCACTGGTCGGACCCTGTTGTCCATAGTAAGCCTATGGCACAGGAAATCGAGATCTATTTCGGTCATGTCGGCTGAAATGCATACAAACCGAGCTTAAACAACCTTCCTTCGATCTCTCTTTCTTGGACGTCTCTAATTAGTTCTGGTTGTGGTCGGTGACTGAGCTCGGTCTCTAAGATCTCAAATACCTTTTCCCCCTAGGAGATAATGGCGGCGTTGTAGCTCCTCTTGTTCTTTATGCTGCTCTCATAACACTTCCGCGCGTCCTTTTGGTTGGACCGTATCGTGATCACTCGTCCCTCGAGGGACAACAACTTCATCTTCATATGTTTTGTGGATGCAACTTCTCCTAACCTGTTTAACGAAGGTTTTCCCAACAACAGATTGTAAGTGGAGGGGGTATTGACTACCACATACCTGATGACAATAGTCCTGGCAGCCTCCTCATCTGAAAAGGTTGTTCTCAGATCGATGTACCCTCGGCACATGGTCCCCCGCGAATTCGATTAAGCAACTGTTGTGAGGCCTCAACTGGTCGGGGATAGCCGTAAGTTGATGAATGTGGACCACAACAACACTTATGTTGAGCTCCCTTGATCAATGAGGGCTCGATGCACCTTTCTTCCCATCATGACGATGGATATTACCATCGGGTCGTTGTCGTGAGGAACCACACCCACCAAGTCTCCCTTGGTGAAATAGAGATCTGGGTCTGGGGCGTCGTCGTGACTTTGTATCTCTAGCGTCATTACCACCTTCGCGTACCTCTTGCGTTTAGTCGTCGTGTTTCCTCCACCCGAGATCGTGTTGAGCTTCGCATGTACGAGTATCTCGTGCGGCGGGTCCCCCAAAACAGCTTCCCCCTGTTGCTCTCTGTCGTCGACCTTGAGGTATTCTTTCAAAAGGCCTTTCTTCAAAAGTTCGGCTAACTAATAGCCTAAAGCCATACACCACTCGACACCATGTCCAAAGCCCTTATGGAACTCACACCAGATGTCTTTCCTTCCCCCAAGGTTCCTGCCAGTCTTCTGCAGGAACCTCAACTTCTCAGCTACTGCGGGTATGGTTATCAATTCCTTGTATGAAACACGGAATTTGAGGCAGGCCTCCTCATCCCTATTTCTTTCTTTGGACCCTCCCTTCTGATAGGGATGCTGCCTTGATTCTGGCTTCTTCCCGGTCGAGGTTTCATTGACCCTCATAGGCCGAGAAAGCTTGATTGCCTCTCTCGATTTAGGCAACCGAGAATGTGAACTGTTGTTCCTGGCAAAAACTGCTTCCTTAGTATTGATGTGAGCAACTACTCTCTGCCTAATTTCAGAAAAGGTTTCGGCCGGGTTACTTATAAGGGAATCGCAAAACGACCCAAGGGCAACCCCCTGCTCGAAAGCGAACACCATGACATTCTCATCGTGGGTTCAGAGTGTCACAGTGAAATCCCAGAACCGATTTAGGTAATCCTTCAATGTCTCCCCTTCTCTATGATGCACATTGAAGAGATCATACAGAACGAGGGGTTTCACCCGGTTTGCATGAAATTGTTCTCGGAATAACTTGGCGAACTGGGCAAAAGAGGAGATGTGGCCATCGGGGAGACCACTAAACCATTGTATGGTCGTGCCTGTGAAAGTGCCCATAGGCATCTTGCATCGCATGAAATCTGATCTTCCCGAGATTATCATATGGGCATTAAACGCAGTGAGATGACTCTCGGGGTCTTCCACCCCCGTGAAAGCAATCTTAGGCGCTACATAATGCGTGGGCATAAGCTCGTCCATGATGGCCCGCGAGAAGGACTCAGGATATTCTCTCTCGGGCACGTTCGACTCTCGCTGTCCCAGGATTCATCGATCACGTTGCAGATCCTCGTTGGTTTTGCGCAGTTCTTCTCGCAATTTTTCTTGCTCCTATCTAGATTGCTTGTTGGCTTCTTGGAGGGCTCTGATGGTCTCCATAAGTTGCTGCAACGTGGGGGCCTCGCCTGCACCTTCTTGCACCACTGGTATTTACCTTGCATTCCTCATCTCCATCTACAGGTTTGAACAAAGTGTGGGTGAGATCAGGTTTTAGCAGACCCCACGATGGGCGCCAAATGTTCTTGCCAGTTGATTGAACTGCTAGTTGACTTTAGAACGAATGCACCGTCTTCAATTCCTCTCTCTTGGTTGCTTCTAGTTTGGCTCCGTTGGGACAGAGGGCGCCCTATCTGTTGATGACACTCCGACAATCAAGTCAGCTAAGGCTGATCAAAAGCAACAATAATTCTCAGTGTAGTGTGTAGCAACAATAATTTCCTGGAGACCTCCTCACCCTTTTATCACTGCTCATGCAATGTGCAACCACTCTCCCTGGAGCTCAGCGAATCTTAACTGAAAATAATTACATTAATCTTTCATTCGTAATAGAAAACCACCTGCCACAAGCACCAATGATCTTCAGGTGTTATCCGCAGACCCACTTTCCGTTACCCAAGCGTCTCCCTATATTACTAGGGTTAATAGAAACTAGCCACATATAACAAATATGCAACAAAAACATGCAACAAATACGTAATAGAGGATATATTGTCACATATTAACAATAACAATAAAATTATAGCTACCACACGAATATCTCTTTTAACGGGTGCGTCAAATGAAATTACTTTGTGTACTCATCATGCGATCTAGGTCCAACCTGACCAAGGTCATTAGCCTAAGTTTACTCAGGCCTAAGCACCGAACAGGTCCTTCGCGGCACAAAGGAACCGAACAGGTCCCTCACTGTACAAAAGAACCGAACATACGAAAATACTACCGAGAACTGGACACTGGTAATACAATACTTATAAAATTTATTATTTCATTTAATCGCATACCTTTTTGGTATTGCATATTTTTTTATTTATTTCGATGGCGAAACTCACCATATATTTAAAAATCTAATTAACTTTTTTTTAAAGCTCCTATTTTTATATTTTAAGGAGCTGGGCACGTTCTTACTATTATTTTATTTTAAATTCGTATAGTCTTGAATTGATTATGTAAGAATTTTTGGATGAAAATTTAAGGAAAAACATTCATTTGTGGTTTGATCAAGAACACGTTATGTTGTTTTAGCTTGCATATTATAAAAAATAATATTTTATTTTATTCAATTAAATTAAATTTTATAATAAATATAATTGGATATATAAATTGTATTTTGAATTTATAATGATAAATTTAAAATTAAATTATGATATAATATTTTAAGTAATTATATGCAATTCAAAAACTACAAAATATTAATTTAGATGTAACGAATATTGAGATTTTTTTTAAAAAATACTTGGTTTATTTAAGAATTTTTTTTAAACTAGTGCAATTTCACTTCAATTTTCTGAAAATGAACAGATTTTTTATAATTCTGAAATTAGGTAAATCATACTATTTAATTTTATTAAAATCGTTAATATTGTTGTATATTAAACTCAACATAAATCATATATATCACATGTGTTCTGAAACGAAGACTTTTTATGAAAAAATCATATATTTAAAATATGAATTTAATTAAAAAATCATAAATTTCAACTACAATTTTATAAAAATCGTAATTTTAAATTAAAATTCGTATATTGAATGTACACTTTTTTAAAAATATTTTTTTATAATTAAAATATGCAGGAATTTGAAGATTATTAACCTTTATCATGAAAATAATGCAAATCTTCTTAATCTTGTTTGGAACTTTGCTTATAGCAACAGACCTTGGTCTTTGCTCTTGAAAGTCACAGTACTTAAATCAAAATACGAGTTTCGAATGGTTTATAGATCATCATATCTTTGGCCTGAAATTAAGCAATTTTATTCTACTATTAATTTCTAGAATGATAAATGGTGTGGTACTACTTCTTTAGCGAATATTGTAGGATTATCTGATGGTGCTAGCATTTCGGATACAGTCTCTCAGTTTTGGATAGGTGGTGATTGGAATATTCCATTGTTTTTATAACAGATATCTCATCTTTTTTGTCATATCATGGTTAGGGCGAAACAGGATATTCCTAATTGGATTTTAGATGAGTTTGATTGTTTCACTCTTAAATTGGCTAGGACTTTTTTCTTGGATCTAGGAGTTCCCTGTGGTTGGGGTAAATTTATTTGGTTTTCATATTTTCTGCCTTCCAAAAACTCTTGTCTTTGGAAAGTTTTTCATGGACGGCTTCCTATAGATCAGCATATTCAAAATAAAGGTTTGTATATTTGTTCTATGTGTACGCTTTGTGAAAAACACGAGGAATCTATTCAACATTTATTTTTTTAATGTTCTAATGCTTTGCGTATTTGGAGTTGGGTTTGACAAATTTTTCCTACTTCTCATTTCTCTAATAAGGATGGTCTCCTCTCTTTTATTAAGAGTGATTGTAGTCCTTTGGTTAAATTGATTAAGCTTGTTGTCATAACTTTTTCTATTTGGATGATATGGCGTATGAGGAATTATGCTCGTTTTCAGGATAAGATTAAGGTTTCTAGGGCTATTTCGGTTATTAAAGATTTAACTCGTCTAGTGGAAAATTCATCTAAAGCTTCAATGAAGAATGACATGTTGGATTTTAACGTGATCACGTTTTTTGGTATTAATACTCGTACTGGTAAAGTTCTTTGTCCTCTTCCTGTTAAATGAGAGTTTCTTCCACCAGACTGGGTTAAAATTAACACTGATGGGGCTGCTAGGGGATATCTTGGTTTTGCTACTTGTGGAGGTATTTTTCGTGGGAGTATGAGGGATTTTATTGGAACTTTCTCTGCGTTTCTTGAAATTCAGATTGCTCTGGTTGCTGAGTTTTATGGGGTTATACATGCTATGGAGGAAGCTCAAAAGATGGGGCTTACTAATGTCTGGTTGGAATGTTATTCTACTTTGGTTTGTGTTGCGTTTACTACTAGGACTAATGTTTCTTGGTTGCTTCGTAATCAATGAAATACTTGTCTTAATTACTGTGGAAAAATCAGATTTTGGGTTACTCATATATTTTTCGGGAAGGAGATGCGTGTGTTGATAAGTTGACTAATTTATGATTTATTCATAGAGAATCTTTTCATTAGTATAATAGGTTACCATCTAGTATGTTCTTATAATTCTTTATTAATAGATATAGTCTATCTATATATCATTTTGTTAACATATGAGTTTTGGTTTGGTATCCCCGTATTTTTGTATTTTTTTTTAATAATAATTTTTTTCATGTGATGGTAAATGATTGTTGTTACTTGAAATGTTAGTATAGTTAAGATGTCAAGTTGGATGGTGATACCTAACATGAAAGCTTTTATTTTAAAAAAAATGGAGAAAATTTTTGTTACGTATATGTGTATGGTATTATACAAATATTTTAAATATAAGTTATGTTTAGTACACTTAAATTAATTTAAATTCTTAATAAAATTAATTATGTAATATTTTTAACTTTAATTAATGAGAATATCAATTTCCCGTTAATTCAATGATAACCAAACATGCTTTTGATTAAATAAAGAACTCCCATAATTAGTTGTAAGATTTATTAATTTTTTGATAGCTAATACTTTATTAATTTTAAATATATATTGTCTTGTTGTTAGTATGTCACTCAAGCAAGACAAGACAATGAAAGATGAACTTTGTTTCCTTCAGCCAAGGCACAAAAGGTGGAGAGTGAAGAGAAACTATTACTAGAAACTAAAAAGTGAAACAGTGATTTGGAATCTGTAGAAATTTTAATTTTGTGAATACAGAAATCGCGGAAGAACTTAAGGGAACAAATTACAGAAAGCAATTTCATACATATCATGATCAATAATTTTATATATAATTATAGTGTGCAGAATAAGCAAGCTATTATATAGTTGGAGAAGTCAAAAGGATAAAGTGAGATGTGGGAAAAACAAGTGAAATTTCATTGCAGAGGTTGGGATAATTTGATGTTCTTGATCACTTTATAAAGTTTCAATCATGGAACTTGATGCTTTTCATAAAGCGTGTTATTGTCTACCATCTACTAAAGGCCACAGCTATCTTCATCTAGAAGCCTCCTTCATCAATCCAATTCAAACCAGTAAATTGAATGCACTATAAAAGCATTGTCACTGCCATCAAAACAATATTTGTAGCAAGAATGGCTGCTCCTACACCAGTTGCTGTAGGCACAAGAGGCACAATTGGATCCCTTGTGAGGAAGGAAATTGAATACTTCTCCAAATTTGATTTAGGGAACTCAAAAAGACCTCAACCACATTTTGTGGACATGACTTCTGGCAGAGGCTATTCCACTTCCAGACCTAGTTTCTGGGTGCTTCTAATGACAGGGAAGAGAAGGAAGAGAAGAGGTAGCAATGTGTTTCTCCCAAAAATGTGTTCGGTTGCAGAGGTGGTGGAAAGCAACAAGTGGAACAGGGTTCCTGGTTATGGCTACAGGATCCTCAAGGATGACATCAACAACTTTCATCTCTGAGTCATAGTTTCTTCAATTAGTCTCCCCTTGTATCTTGAATCACCCAAAACTTGAAGCAAGTTAATGTTATTTTTCTGTTTGTGATGCCAAAATTAGGTTTTTCATCTTGGGGTTCATCTTGATTTCAAGTTCTCTCTGCAGCTCCTCTATTTCTGATGCTGGTATTGCTATTGTTCTTTCTTTTGTTGCTTTCAGATATAAACTGAGTGTTCCAGCGCATCTCATTGCAAGGAAATTTGGTGATAACCAATATACTATGTAACTTTTGAAAATAAAATTGTGACCAAATTCTAAATTTTAAAAAAATAACTTGAATTCGATTTTAATAATATTATATCAATAAATTTGAAATAAGGAATTAATAAAATTTTAAAAATATTATCTACGTAGATAATAAAAAAAATGTGCTGAAATTCACCATTTTAATTTTTTCAGAGTTAGTAGAAAGTTGTGCTTTATAATATGATTTTTATTTTTATTCACTGGAGTAATAATATCAAATTTCACTTTTAATTTTTAATTGAAATTATACTCACATGCATAATTTTATTTTATTTAATGGAGAAAATCCTCTGGGATTTGGTTAAAGTGATAGAGGATTTAACTTTTACCGTGAGAAGAAGACGAAGGCTGTAAATAGTAAAAAAATTGGCAATGGTTAAGCTTTCAGAATTGGATGCTCCCTTCAAACTTCAGCTCAACACCGTCATATACCAATCCTCACTGTCATCAAAACCCAAAAACTTGCTCAATCTCTGTGCGCAGCTCCACCGGAAAATGCTTCAATAATGGTTCTGTTCCGCAAGTTCCTTAAAGCAATACTCGCCGACCACACCCAAGCCCAAACCAAAGCCCGAACCTTCCTCACCTCAATATCCGCATTCCCCTGGTACACGCCTCACCACAGCCACCGCCTCTGCCGCTCCCCAACCAATAACAGATTCCTCTCTCCCGGCCCAGGCCCAGGCCCAGGCCCTCTCTTCCTCTCTCGCCCCCCATGGAAACTCTCTCAATCCGCCACCCCTCTCTATTTACACGAAAACGCCGTCGTTTTCCCAAAGGTCCACTCCTTCGATTTGCTTCGCTCCACTCCTCCCCTCCCTCTCCGCTTCCCTGATCCGGTTCCCTCCATTTCCACCAACCCTTCCCTTTTCCACACCTTCGTCAATCTCCCCAATTTCATATCCTTCTCCCGATTACTTTCCGGTCCTCTTCTCGCATGGTACCTCCATTTTTCTGTTTTTTCTTCGTTCTAAATACAGTATTCGGTGGTTTAGTTTGGCTTTTTGTTTTTGCGCAGGATGATCTCCAACGAGTTGTATACTCCAGCAATTGTAGGGTTGGCACTCTCTGGGGCCACTGATTGGGTGAGTATCAATAACCAATGTTCATTGCTTTCTAATTACTATGCTGCAACTCAACGTTATCATTCACATGCTAAACGTGTTTGTCTTTATGTTGTCGTGTGATTCTAATTATTGATCGTAGCTGGATGGACACGTGGCTCGGAAGATGAAGATAGATTCCGTAGTGGGTTCCTACCTTGATCCCCTTGCTGACAAGGTAATCTCCACTCTCTTTCCCCCCTTCCACTTGTGTTTTTGTTTCATCTGCTGTTCTTCTTTCGTGAATCCAGGTTCTTATTGGTTGCGTTGCTCTTGCCATGGTGCATAAAGATCTACTGCATCGTAAGTCCTTCTGCTTGCTACTTCTGTTTTGTGTCTGTTTGTGGGGTTGTGTGGGTTGGTTTTTAAACAGTAGCTGGCATAGGCATTTATGATTTTATCAAGATTAAAATAGAACTGAAAATACCATAGTATTAGAACATGGCCATGGTTTTAAAATGGGTCTTTACTGTGAGTTTGAAAGCAATGTCAAGGATTTTAAGTGTCCGCAACAGCAATTGTGGCTTCACTGGCTCTTTTTGTCCACAATTTCCTGTAATATCAAGAAATGCTGCCATTGCAATTTAAAACCTTGTCCTCGGTTGCTAATTTAAGACAAGGATACGCACACATCTCTCTCTGAATGCCAGTTTTTGTAGATCTTTTTACATAAGATATTTCAATGTGAGGCTGACAATCAGATGCAATTTTCATTTAATTATATGTTGCATTATTTGGCATTTATGTTTCGAGAACCCAGATATTACCATATATGTTATGTAATACTATCCATTCTGGTTTCTCATTTTGAAGCTGGACTTGTTAGTCTTGTTGTGTTTCGGGACGTCTTCCTTGTGGGGGGTGCAGTATTTCTAAGAGCAAATAGCTTGGGTTGGAAGGTATGAACAATGTGGTTCTCAACTTTTCCTTTTTGCTTAAGAAATTGTATAGTCATCAAGATAAAATCTTGATCTTGTGTGTTTCTCTCAGTGGAAAAGCTGGTTTGTTTTTTTTAACCTTGATGGAACCGCCCGCCAAAAGGTTGAACCACTCCTTCTAAGCAAGGTAAGCTTGATGGATGTTTTTAGTTTATCATACAGTGCATATGGTGTTGGACATTAACTGCAGACTAGTTTACTAGTGGTATCACCTGCTTGTTGTGTTGTTCTCCTTGATAAATGTTTAGGGTTATGATTGAAATGTGCAGAGACAGAACAATTTACAATATTGGACTGATTTCTTAACATGATGAACGAGTCCAAGCCCTTCCTTCAATTGAACCTAATATTCGAGTTTGATTTATTAACATGATGATGAATAGTGTAAGCATATATGTATACAAGCAATTAGAGGAATTTGAATATTGTTTATCAACAGCTACTACAGGACGAAACCCTCAGCTTGTAATGGTCTCAAATTACATTCTCAATCCCGCCCTTTAACTCTCAAGTTTTTCCAAGTATTAGTCGCTTTAATTTCTGACTTTACAAAACCTTCACTTTAATTCCTAACTTTGCAAAACTTCACTCACTAAAATGCATTTAAAAAGGAAAATAAAAATGCTATCTAGTTGTAGATTAGAGAAGTAAAATTATGATGGAGAACCTGTCAAAAGTTCTCTTTTATCTTCATACTTCTTGAGGAGGAATACAAATTTGAACAGGTGAATACAGTTTTCCAATTAGCTCTAGTTGCTGCTGCTCTTCTTCAACCAGAGTTTGGAACAACGGAAACTCAACCATATATCACTTATATGAGGTAATCTTGTGAGAATTTTATGTTTCCCTTCCAGCAAGTCTTCCCAGATATGAACTCGAACCATTTTCTGGTGCAGCTATTTAGTGGCTTCAACAACAGTGGCAACTACTGCAGCATATGGAGCACAATATTTTAGGAGATTTGCAGTAGTATCAAACTCGGTCTAGTTGAGTTTCCATTGAATGCAGAGGGATGGAGGGATCGGCACGAACTAGGACTCATTGCACAGTTACTTACAACTATATTGCACAGGCTGTTTTCAAATATTGCCTTCTGATGTGAGCATTAGTGTTTCAAGTAGTTAGTGATAAATGTTAGATTTTTTTTTTCTTCTGAAATTCTGTGTTTGAGGAAAGTTTAAACGTGTCTTTCTCGTTCATCGTCATTTTAATTTATCTGATCATTTAGTCACACCAAACCCAAATTATAACCTAAACATAAATTGCCACAATGCTACCTATTGTAAAAATTTGATTTGAAAAGCTTTGACAAAGTCTTAGTTGCCAAATTTGAAAAGCAACAGAAAACGAAGAACAAAGGTGATTGTTTCCATAATGAGAACTATATTAAAAGAGAATTAAAATATTTGTTCTAATAAAATAGAAGAGTGTTATCTTAATAATCAAAACTTTAAAAGGCAATGTATTATTTTTGTCAAATAAACATAAGCAAGATTAATGACACTTATATATAACTGGTTTACATTAGATCTATTTAATCTAATTTTCAATTTGACCTAATTAAGTATAATTGGGTTGACTTTATTTTTTTACTTATAATCGAATTTAACTTGATTCAACTATAATTTATGTTGGGTCATATAATTTAAAAAAAAAATATCAACTCAAGAATAAACATCTTAAAATAAGTTTTTTTAATATTTATAAAATAATGAGAATATTTATGTCACATGAATAAGTAACATTTTATTTAAATGTCAAAATAAAAAATGAGCTTAATTTCAAGATAAAACACATATTTAAGATATCAAATTTAAAAAACAACAGTGGGCCAATCAAACTCCTACATAAATTCTTGTATGTCTCATTACGTTTAAATCATTAGAGCTTTATTTGTGCTGATCATCAAAAGATTCTATCGATAATCAAACCATGTTGAACACGTTAACATTATAATTTAATAGGAAAATGATTATTTGACACCTCCAAACCGTTTGCTCCAATTTACACCTGTGTGACGTGGAGGAATGGATGATGTGGCATGTGCACTTTTGGTATTTTTGGTAAAAGCAATGTGGCATGTGATCTGAAAAGGGGGAAGAGTGTATTAGGGTTTGAAATTCAAATTTCCCGCAAGCATAGGAACGTGTAGAGATAGACGAACGGTGACGGCGGAGAGGACAAAGGTGCGAACTGACGGTGACGGCAGAGTAACACGAACTGACGGTGGTGAACGAAACGCTGCGAGGAAGGAGGGGTACTCAATTTAATACTAGAGACAACAATTGTAATACACTTGTTTCTTCACGATGATACCTCAGTCAAAAATATGGCTTCAGAATGCTGCGTTGGGTGTTTTCATTTTGGGGAAGCAGACAAAAAATTTGGAAAGGAACGAACACAGGATTTGAACCCGACGTGAATCGAACACGCAACCTTCTGATCTGGAGTCAGACGCGCTACCATTGCGCCACGGATCCTTCTTGTCAGTTTATCTAATTATACGCTAGACGTATCCTTTAGTCCAAATTCTATCTATTATATATGAATCATTTTATGTAGTATTATAAATTTTACATTTCTATTAATGTGATATTGACCCAGTTTTATTTTAGCTTTTATTTTCATATTTTTAAATCCCCGCATGAGTTTTAATTATAAAAAACCTTTTCTCCCTCACCCATGCCACATGCTTACGGAGTGAATCATTTATGTTTGGTGAAGATGAAGAAAAAAAATTATTATATGTTGTCTTTTTTATAACAAACGTTTTATATATTTGTTTAATGAAGAGAAGAGAGGATTGGATAACAATATATTTAAATACATGTTACCATAAAATGTTATTTCTTCTGAGGAAAAAATACAGAATACATTTCATTTATTATTTAAAATTAAACAAATAAGAATAATTCTTTCTACTAAATAAGTTAATCCCTTCTTTTAAAAATTATTGTTAATATTGTCAAGGTACTTCCTCTATTTTAAATAAACTTTGTTTTAAAAGTGTAGTATTTAATATAATTAATTTATTCTCACCGTGATTTTTTAACCATTTTCTCTAAGAAGAATGGTTAGTAAAATTAATTTAAAGGTGTGTTAGGTAATACTCAAGTTTTAGAAAAAAATTACTAATCATACCTACTATTTTAGTAGAGTATAGAATAGTCTTCTTTAATTGAAATGTCATTATTAAAAAGTTTAAATATGGTTGTGAAATGATATTTCAAATGAGATATTAATAAATAAGAGTTTTCTTATAAAAAAGTTATATTTTAAAATAAATCTGAAGTCTTACTGTGAAAAATAGCTTGGTACAATAAAAAAAAAATCTTGAAATACAAACTAATTTTTAGATAAAAAAATAATTAGTTGTTATAATGACTAAATTAGAGACCATTTTAAAAATAAATAAATAAATAATTTCTAAATTAGTTTCTATTATTGTTAAATGGTTTCTAAATTAGTGTCTAATTAGCAAATAAGATTTTTACTACCAATTATTTAGATTCTAAATTTGGTAGCAAAAACATTGGTTGCTAATTAAACATCAATTTAAAAACTATCTAACAATAATAAAAATTAATTTATAAACTAACATTTTTTTAGTCTCTAAAATAGTCTCTAATTTAGTCATTATAACAAATAATTATTTTTTGTCTCTAAAAATTGGTTTTTATTTTATGATTTTCTTGTAGTGGTAGAAAAACATATAAAAAAATAACTATTACTTTTACATAATGTTTTTTTTAATAAAATGTTTATTATCATGAAGAGATTAACTAATTTCTTTATTTAATACAGGAAAAAAAATTAATTAAGAAAAAGAAGAATATATATATATATATATATATTGATTTTAAAATATAACCACTTACAAAAATATTTTATAAAAGTCAACAAAAAATAGGTATATACTTGTTGTTATTGTCAAAATCTAAAGCATATTTAGACATCACATCATTTGGAGTGACTAGACTGTTGTAATCATAATATCTATTTATTTTATTCAACTTAATCTTATTATTAAAAAAATAAGTTTTTCCATTTTTAAAAACATAATAATATCACTATCTTCATTCTCGTAAAAATAAAGACATGAATAAAAAATTATTACAGTTTATAAAACTAATAATAAGTTATATTATTATATTTTATCGTTTAGGGACGGACTTCATTGAACCTTTAGTGTCATAGTGGGTCATATTGATACAATAATTAAAGAATTTGATTGAATATTTTAACAACAATGATCATTGCATCAATAATTAAGATAAAATTTTACTTTCTCACTTTTATTTTCTGTTTTATTAATTAAAATTTATCATATCAGTTTTATTTTTAGTTTACATTTTTATAGAGCATACATCTTTTCCATTTTTTTGTGTTTTTACAAATTTTGAAAACATAAAATATATTAAAAATCTTTTTATTTAAAAAATAAAATCAGAAATAAAGTAAAAATGCTAAATCCCTCCTAAAGTTCTCTGGTGATCTGCTTTTGTCATTACATGTGAAATAACCCAAACTCTTATTCAGAAGAGAATGGAAAAAAGTAAGTGTTTTTATAAAGACTATCTAAAATAAAATAATGGTGTTTGTATTTTTTATTTTTATTATTTATATATAATTATATTTAATATTAAAAATTAAATACATAATATTATTATTCGCAAATTTATATTAACAGTATAAATTTTTATATATACAAATACATATTATTAATATGTTTATGAAATATAATAATTATAAAATAATACTTTTTTAACAAATTAATTTTGAATTAAATAATTATATTTTATTTAAAATCACTTTCAAATAAAACTTCAATTAATATATCAATATCGACATTTTTTATTTACTATATATAATTATATTTAATATTAAAAATTAAATAAATGATATTATTATTCAGATTGAAGATAATAAAAATTTTAGGGCACCTATTAATATACATTTGTGATTGAAACATAATAAAAATATTAGTGCACCTACTAATATATATTGTGATTGAAATATAGTCAATATAATTATATATTATAAATTTATAAATATTTGATTTTTTTTTAGAATATTTTTGGAAGATATATATTAAATATATTAAAATCTAAACATAAAATTATTTACAATAATGTTTTATTAATTGTTTGAAATTGAAATGAAAATTTTAAATTCATCCTTGGCTATTGAAAAGAATCAATTCTCTTGTATTGATTTTGTTGCACTTTTATTTGAAATAAAATTAAAAGAGAAAAAAAAAAGAGCAACATGAACATACAAATAAAGAAAAAAGAGGAACATGTTTTCAATCCTCAGTTCAATCTCAATCTTTCCCACTCTCTTCAAATAAATTTCTGCATGTGTCTCAATCAGTTTTTTTCAAATTTAATATTAAGACTATTTTTTTTCTCAATTTTCAATTTAAGTAACATTTTCCAATTTTGTCATTTCAAAATTGCTATAATTGTTGTTGAAGTAGTTACAAAATATTAAATAAAATAATAAAAGAGAACTAACAAAGAATGTGTGATGTGCACACATTAAAAGTGAGTATCAGGTAAAAGATCCTTTGTTGTTACAATATTATCATAAAGTTAAGAACATCATGCAAAAATTCAAAAAATTCGAGATTGAGAACATTTCGAATGAGCAAAATTCGAGAGCATATCCATTATCAAAATTAGCAAGTTGTAAATGGAAAACTCAACACAACTCAATAATACAACAAAGCATGATCAGTCTGACGGTGGGAATGGATAAATGATTGACAACAGAGCAACACAAGATGACTGGATAAACACATTCAAAGATTTCATTAAAGCTCAAGAACAAGGAAACATCGAAAGTGATGTCAACATTGCAAAAAAGGCAACAAAATTTATCAAGATAGGTGATGACTTATACAAAAGATGAAAATTTGGAGAATTTGAAGTGTATTGAATCGGAGAAACCAACCCAAAACATCATAAAACAAAATATATATACCTTAAAACAAAAATCGAGTCAAAGAAATCACTAACCTTTAGGGTTTCACCACAAACGACGAACCCTCTACTTCCTCACCACGAAGAACTTCGTTTGGCTCCCGTGTTCATTGATTTCAACGGAACCCTCTACCTCCTCACAACGAAGAACTTCGCTTGCCTCCAGTGGTCACCGATTTCACCGTCCAACTCGCTCCAAATTGCAATGCTCACCTGCATAGTAGTGTATTTATCAAGAGTTCATCGATTCAAACATACATGGAGAACATGTGATACTTACAAGCTAGGGTTTCCAACTCACACCACCCTTTATAATTTGGGTTGGGAAGAAGAAAGTGCACGAGAAGATTTGCCCAAAAGAAGGCGAAAGGATTTGGGGGAGAAGATGGCGTGATGGGATTTGGGGGAGAAGATGGCGTGATGGGATTTGGGGAGAAGAAGTGAAGAACGTGCGAGAGAGAGACAATATATTGTGTTCTGTGTGATCAGTTTCACGAGAGGGTAAAAGAAAACCTTTTCCCGCATATTATATTTCATTTAAGTTTTTTCTTAAACCTAAAAGACCACAAAGTATTACAATTTTTTAATTGTGACTTACCGTGGCTTTTTATAATTTTTAAGCCACATTTATAAAAGTGTGACCTATTTATAAAAGTGTTACCTTTGCTATGTTTAAACAACATTTTTATACCTGTGATCTATTTTCGCGTTGCCTAAACTAAATTTTTTTTATAGGGAAAGTATGTGAAGAGAGTGAACATGAAAATTTGTTTAACAATAATCTTATGTGGAAAATTGGAAATGGGAATAGAGCTGGATTCTCGGAGGATACATGGATTATTGAGGTACCACTTAAAGTCAGACTTCCTAAACTGTATGCAATTTCAGAGGGTAAGGAGAAAATAATTGCAAAATTAGGGAGATGGGGGGACGTGGAGAGACTGTGTTGGAGAATTTACTATCAAATTTGCTTATTGTTGTTAGCAGCACAATTCTACAGCACAAAAAGTAAGGGGTTATTCTATATTTTGGAGTACAAAGGTGTCCCCTGCTATTTAACATGTGGCATGGCGTTTGTTGAAAGGTAGAATCCCAAAAAAATACAATTATTACTACCAGATATTATTTTAAAAAGTAAAGAAAAATATTAGTTTTAAAAAGAAAGAAAAATTCAAAACCAAATCTCATAAAAGTTGTTATATACTTAACTGCTTAAAAACATATGAAATGACTAAAATATCTAAAATAAAATAATAAAATAAATATTGATATAAGGGTAAAATTTAAAAATAATTTGTATACCAAAAAACAATTAGAAGGGAAATCTCTTTATATATCGGTATAAGAGATAAAATTAACTAAGAGAGATTTTTGTTTTTTTTTTCCTTAATAACTTCCTCCCACTGTGTAAAGTTTTTTAAATCAGATGAAACATACCGGATCTATAAGATGATTGGGATATCACAAAGATACTAATAAGGATTTCGAGCCTTTTGTGTCAAACTATTTCTAAATACAATTTATTTTGAAAAAATGCAACAAAAGAACTTGTAATTTTGTTATGCAATTTTTTAATATTTTTTTTGTTGTCTTTGTAATTCTATCTATCATATAAAAACAAAATAACCATACAGTTTAAAAAAAATATAAACTTAAAAATTAAAAGAGAAAAATAAAGTTATCTTTGTTTTCTTAAAAAAAAATAGAAAACAAAAATAATCTATAATCATTCTATTATTCATTATCTTCTTTTAATTTATGTTTTCGATATCCGTAAATAAATTTTTAATTTATGTTTGCTCTGTAAGTGAATTTTAACAATTTTCTTTTAAAACATAATAGTTAATTTTCTTTTAAAATATCAATAATTAAAAAAAATAATGAAACTAAACCCTTCCAAGATAATTTCATAAACGGTAATAAGGCCATTTAATCCATAACATTATAATAGGTAATTTGTTATGGTTTGATGGCCCCGAATGAGTAGAAACAGGTGGTTTGGGATGAACGACAGTAAAACTATCCTTTCTAATTTTCTGCTAGGACCAACCATATAATTCTTAGAGTTGTTTAGTATTCTCGTGCCATTTGACAAAGAAAAATTATAATTAACCACATCAGAAATAAAATTAAAAGCAACACTACCGACCCTATAAAACTGGTTAGCATGAAGAGAAGACGAATGAGCAACATGGTCCTGAACATTACTATTTACCCAACTACAATAGAGATATTTGGCAATAATAAAATAAAACACTTTACATGAAAATGTGTCTCTCAGTGGAATAATCTATCTAATACCAGGAAGATGATGCAGGTGGGGACAATCTTCCAGATTAAAGTTTTCTTCCTCTATGCAAAACATAGATTGATGTAGTTTGAATAATTTGTTGAATATCCCAAACAATATGTCATTTGCGTACAACAATGTCATATGGTGGTGAAAGTGGTGTTGTTTCAATCCTTGGTTCCCATTAGATAACTTTGGTTTGTTTTGAGGTTTCTTACTAAAAGTTTTTGGTGGGTTCAACCATATGCAGAAAAATAATGGCAGGAGTAGACCTGATTTCGTCAACAGTGCAGCCTAGAAAGTCGAAACCGAACCATGATTGGCAATAGTGGCGGAAAAAAAGTCGTGATTGGCGACGATGGCATACACCAACGTCATGATTGGCGACGGTGGCGGGAACAAACGTTGTGATTGGCGACGGTGACATAAACAAAAGTCGTGATTGGCGACGGTGGCGGAAACAACCGCCGTGATTGGCGATGGTGGCGGAAACAAACGCCGAGATTGGCGACTATGGCAAAAACAAACGCTGAGATTGGCAACAATGCGGAAACAAATGTCGAGATTGGCGATGATGGCGAAAACAAACATCGAGATTGACGACGACGAGATTGACAATGGTGGTGGAAACAAACACTTTGACTGAGGTGGTTACGGGTTGGGACTTAATTTGAATATTGAGCGAAAGTTGTTGCACGTCTGAATCTTGTTATTGTATTCGAAAGCGAGACTATGTGCAAAATAAAACCTAATAAAAGAATACACAACAAATATCTTTAATTTTTTATTTAATAGAGAAGAAGATCAGTTTAAAACAGAAAAGTAATGTATTAATCTCTCCACTCTCTCCTGCTCACGCAGTCCTCTAGTCACATGTTTCAATCACAATTCATAAAAATTTCAAATTAGTGTTTCACAAATTGAAATGCACATAAAGAGAATTACCGATTGTTGTGATGGTGCCCTCAACTCCTTTTGTTAAGTCCTTCCCCTCCATCTAGTCACAAACTTCAATTACAATTTCATAAGACAAAGGTGAAATTAGAGTTCCACAAAGTTTAATCAAAACATAGAAAGAGAAAGAGAGATGGGCGGAAGAATCGTTAGGGTTTTATGGAGGCGCGACAACGTTCCATCGCGTTTCATCTTTGCTTGACTAGTTTGAAGGCGGTGACCAAGGGCGGCAGCGGTGTGCATCTGTTGCGTGCGATCGCGTTTTCCACCAGTGCGGCAGCGACGACCAGGATCGAGGAGAACAGGTACATGACCATCTCTCTGATCACGTTTTGTGCGAATCTTTCTACCAGGTGTAGCGAGCGAAGACAACGACCAGGGGCATATTTGTTGCGTGGTGCGGAGGCGGCGGCGACCGAGTGCTGAGTTGTGGTGTGGCGCGGAGTGCTACGCGCAAGGTGCAGGTACAGGAGCGCGCGCGTTGTGCACAAAGTGTGCGTGTGCAGAGTGCGTTTGTGCACGATGGTGGTGTAGGGGCGGTTGTGTGCGCGATGGTGGTACGGTTGTGCGCATCAGTGGTGCAGTGAGTAGTGGCTTTTGGAATGGCGGAGGGTTCTAATGGTTTCCTCATCCCATGGAATTGTTTGAAGGATCGTGAAGTATCTCCTGCGAAAACTGTATATGCTAAGCCTGGGCAAAGGAAAACTTTTGCTCAGGCTTTGGGAACTACATGCGATATTCCTTTGTCCGAGTTACCCACTCCTTATATTAAGGGAGACATGATCGTGGTCCGGATCGATGAGGCAGAATACTTGGCTGACCTTGAGGATTGCAAGACCCATTTACATGGTCGGGTTATTCTTTCTAAGGGGGATAAACCTCTCACATGCTTGGACTTAACTAAAAAGTTGCAGTCGGTGTGGAAGGCTCTTGGACCATGGAAAGTAATTCCTCTCGGGAAGGGTTTTTATGAGTTTGAGTTCGCTTCTTTAGAAGACATGCGATGGGCCCTCAGGATGGGTTCCTTGAAACTATCTTCGGGTTTCTTGAGACTTCTTGCCTGGACAAAAGATTTTGTTCCAGCTACCATGAAAAGTACAAAAACTCAGGTATGGGTTAAAATCTATAGTTTGCCTTTGGAGTATTAGAGGCCAAATGTGATTTTTTCCATCATCAAATGTCTCGGTACTCCTTTGGTTTTGGATGAGAATACTATGAGAAAGAAAAGGGGTATGTTTGCTAGAGTGTTGGTGGATATTGATATGTTGTCTCCTCTTCCTAATCATCTATGGGTTGAACGCTCATACTTTACCTTTGTAGCTGGTGTGGAATATGAATGGCTCCCTCCCTTTTGCTTTCATTATAAGGTGATAGGTCATGAACTTGCTCAATGTCGAGTGATTCATGATTAAGGTTGTGCTCATAGGTCTCAACATAAATCTTCTCAAAAGATAATTTCTGATAAACGAGATCAGGGGAGGACTACGGTCCCAAAACAACATAAAGAGTATTGGAAGAAAGATCCATAGCCGAAGCACGTGGAAGGTCACACTGATAAATTGACCATTAATGCTCTTGGCGTAGCTAAAGCAGGGTTACTCTTGGGTCACCCTGCTCCCGATAAACCAGGTGGAGTGGAGGATGATTTTGCTGATATGCCTTCTCTTGAAGATGCCTCAGATCATAAATCCAGGCAGGGATTGCCCACTCAAACTTCGGATTTCCCAGAAACGAGGACGTTAAGGAATTCACCTGCTGTTATGCAAGCCAAGGGCTCCGAGTCTCATGCTCCTTTTGATGCTCATCATGTGGAGGTCTTGACTCCTGTGGTGGTATCACCTCAGTTGCATCTCATCTCTCCTCAGCGGGTTAAATCACCTGCCCATACTATAGCTCTAACCAATACTCAAATTGATGGTCATCATGAGGAGGTCTCTGCTACTGTGACTGTACCATCCCCGTCGTTGGTCCTGAAAAATCATTTCTCCTCTTTTGATGGTTTAGACACTACAGATGTGGGAGGTGATCCTTATATTGGTACGTCTACGACCATTGTTGAACCTCAGAAGGCTAAATCTCTTGGGGATGCTAAAGCACTATCGTTGGTCCTGCAAAATCACTTTTCCTCTCTTGATGGTTTGGAAAATACAAATGTTCTTTCAAAATTTTGGGCTGATCCTAACGAGATGGAGGAGGATGACAGTGATACTGGGGAGGAAATAGTTTGCACTAAAAGAAAACCAGGGAGACCACCTAAGAGGAATGGTAAATCCAAAAAAACTGCCAAGACAGTTCTCTCCACAACGTCACAATGAAAGTCTCTTCATTTTTCTGGAATGTTGGAGGATTGAGAAACCAAAAAACTGTGGAGATGTTGATTAGTTTACTCAAACTACATAAACCTCTTCTGGTTTTTCTTGTTGAACCTATGGTGTCGTACACTGATGCTTTTGAAGTCCTTTTCAAATCTGTTAATATACATTTGCTGGCTACATCTCCTATTGTTAATAAAGCTGATAAGCTTTGGTGTTTGTCGGTTCCTAATTTGGTCCGAAATTTCTTGGTAAATGAACAGTTTATTTTTGTAACTTGCCATTTGCATGATAAATGTTTTAGCTTTACAGGTGTTTATGGTGCTACCACATATGTGGGTAGACGGTTTTTGTGGAGGGATCTTAGTTCCTTCATAGGGCCTTGGTGTATTATGGAATATTTTAATGATGTGCTCTCGACGAATGACTCCTAATCAAGTTTCTTGCAGTGAATTTCTTGATTGGATTAATACTAATGATCTTTCTTGTATGCCTTTTACTAGAACTTGCTATACTTGATGTAATGGAAGGAGAGGGTTCCATAGAATTCATAGAAGATTGGATAGGGTGTTATGTAACAGAGTGTGTTTGGATGAATGAGATTCTTGTACTTATCAGGTTCTTGTTAAAAATTGTTCTGATCATTCCCATATTCTTACTAGTCTTGCTAGTAATTCTTTGAGGAAGGTTAGCAATTTTCTTTTCTTTTCTATGTGGCTTCAAGACGCTTCATGTATGAAGCTTATTCATGATTCTTTGGCTAATAAGGTTGTTGGTTGTCCTATGTTTATTTCACAACATAACTTAAAAAGGTTGAAAGTTGAGCTCCGTGACTGAAATAAAAATTATTTGGTAATGTTCACAATGTCGTTCTTCTTAAACAGGGTCTTCTCCTTGGTATTCAACAAACCTTAGAGACTGCTAGTATGTCTGATATTGATGGGCTTCTCTGTCAAGAAAGGATCACTAAGGAGAAGCTTGATCAGGCTCTTCACTGTTAATATTTGTTTTGGAAATAAAGGGCTAAAATTCTTTGGTTTAAAGATGGGGATAGAAATACTGCTTTTTTCCATGTTGTGGTCAAGAGGAGAAATAATTCTAGTGGGATTCATTGTCTACGAATTGATAATGTGGTTATTGAGGATCCTACACTCATTAAGGAACATTTGGACTTTTATAAAACTTTTTATGCTGAGTCTATTTCTCATGTTCAAGATACAAACAATATGGAAGATTTTATTGGTACTAATATTCCTGAGCTGGTTTCCTCTTAGGAGAATATGATGTTGATTAAGTGTCCAGATTTTTTGGAAATCAAGAATGTTGTTTTTAATCTTAATGGTAATAGTGCTCTTAGTCCTCATGATTTTGGTGGTGTTTTTTTATCATTCTTGTTGGAATATTATTGGGAAAGATGTTTGTAATGCAATCCAACAGTTTTTTAAACAAAACTGAGTTCTCCCTGAAATGAACAGTAATGTGGTATCTCTTATTCCTAAGATTCAGGGTGTTGAACCCATTAAAGATTACAAGCCAATTGTTGTTGCTAATTTTAAATTTAAGATTATTTCCAAGATTTTGGCAGATCGGCTTTCTCTTGTGGTTGCCAAAATTATTTCTCCTAATCAGTATGGGTTTGTGCAAGGGAGACAGATTCAAGATTGTATTGGTATTGCTTCTGAAGCTATTAACTTGCTTTCTAAAAAGGTTCACAGAGGCAATGTGGCTTACAAAGTTGATATTCACAAAGCCTTTGACACTCTAAGTTGGAAGTTTTTACTATTAGTTTTGTCACGCTTTGGTTTTCACCCCTCGTTTGTCGGTTGGATTAGTATTATTCTCCATTCAGCTATGCTTTCTATCAGAATAAATGGCAGTTTTGTGGGTTTTTTTCCTTGTAGTAGAGGTGTTAAACAAGGTGATCCTTTGTCTCCTCTACTTTTTTGTCTTGCAGAGGAAGTTCTTAGTAAAAGTCTCTCAAAACTTGTGAATGATAAGAAGATTCTACATATGGCTAATCCACAAGGTTTTCTCGCTCCCTCTCATATTTTATATGCGAATGACATTTTTATTTTCTGTAGGGCGGATAATAAGTCTCTTAGATATTTGAGTAATTTTCTTAAAACATATGGTGATTTCTCTGGTCAATATGTTAATAATTCTAAGAGTAGTTTTTTCACCATGGATAATTCTACAAGATTTGTCACCAAAATTCAGCATGTTCTTTCTTTAGTCATGGTTGTTTGCCTTTCACTTATTTAGAAGTGCCTATCTTTGTTGGTGCTCCAAAGGGTCATTTTCTTTAACCTTTGGCTGATAAAGTCAAATTGAAACTAGCTTCTTGGAAAGGTAAATCTCTTAGCATGATGGGCCGGGTTCAGTTGGTCAATATGGTGATTACGGGTCTTCTAGCTTATAGTTTTATTTTGTATAAATGGCATATTTCTCTTCTTAAGCATGTTGAGCAGTGGTGTCAAAATTTTAGCTGGATTGGTGATATTCTAAAAAAAGGTATAGCTACTGTTAATTGGGATAGGATTTGTGTTAGAATGTATGACTTTAAACTAGAGGGGGGGGTGAATGGTTTCAAAAGGGTTTTCGCAAACTTTTTAGTCTAGAATGAAATTCCTTTGAGAAAACTTGATTCAGAACTCAGTTTCACAAAGCAATTTAGCACAGCACCCGAAAAACAGTCTAGAATGAAATTGTATAAATTGTTTCTGCGAAACAACCGATTGTTTATATCAGTTAAAATATACAAACTAAAATTAAAGAGTTTAAGGGATAGAGAGATTGCACACACAGTTTATACTGGTTCACTCTTAAACCAAGAGCTACATCCAGTCTTCCCAAAAACCACTAGGGGAATCCACTAAGCAATCAAACATAGATTACTTACACACACCACCAAAGAAGTGACATTGATCCCCTCAAGACACACACTTCCTTTGGCTCAGCACATACACCACCAAGAATGTTGATCTTGACAACCTCAAGAGCACACAACACTTCTTGGCCTATCACACCAGAGTTTACACAAAGTACAGAAGGATTACACTTGTTACATAATGATCTAAAATCAATACAAGATGAAAATCCTATTCCACTCTCTCTTGATCAAAGCAATCTCAAAGCAATCTTTAACTCTTGAAAAGCAAAATCAGTGAAAAACTCAAATATGTTTTTCTATGATTAAATCTCAGTTCTTGTTTTTTACAAAAGCTGAACAAACTCTTTATAGCTTTAAAAGATTGGTTAAAGCATTTAAAACAGAAGTGCATTCAGTTATAAAATCATTTAAAGCTCAGTCAAAACACAAAACAGTTTTCTGTTATGGTTTGAAAACAAACAATCGATTGAATGCTCGAATCAATCGGTTGTTTTGGTTTGACAGCAAGTCAACCACCAAAAACAGTTTTCAACCTTTCTCAAAACACCTAAGTATAAAACAATTGGTTGTTTCGACAAAACAACATGTTGTTTTTCACTTAGTTTGAAAAACACTTTCAATTCAAAAGGTTTGAGAATACTTAAGCTTTGGATTCAATCAAGAGTGGATTTACACAGATAATGTACCTCATATCCTATTCTAAAACACCTCAGCAACAACAAGCACATCAAGCCTTCCATCAAACTCAAAGGATTTGGATTCTTTAAAGCTTGAACACACTTGATTCAACAATTTGTTCTCCCCTTGAGAATGGAGGTTTGAAATTTATTAATCTTCACCATGAAAATAATGCATATCTTCTTAAGCTTGCTTGAAACTTTGCTTATAGCAACAAGCCTTGGTCTTTGCTCTTAACATGATGGTTCAGGTTCAGTTGGTCAATACGGTGATTACGGGTCTTCTAGCTTATAGTTTTAATTTGTATAAATGGCATCTTTCTCTTCTTAAGCATGTTGAGCAGTGGTGTCAAAATTTTATCTGGACTGGTGATATTCTGAAAAAAGGTATAACTACTGTTAATTGGGATACGATTTGTTCTCCCCTTGAGAATGGAGGTTTGAAAATTATTAACCTTCACCATGAAAATAATGCATATCTTCTTAAGCTTGCTTGAAACTTTGCTTATAGTAACAAGCCTTGGTCTTTGCTCTTGAAAGCTAGGGTCCTTAAATCAAAATACGAGCTTCGAATGGTTTATAGATCCTCATCTCTTTGGCCTGGAATTAAGCAGTTTTATTCTACTATACTTGATTATACTTCTTTGACTGTTGGTACAAATTCTTTTATTAATTTCTGGAATGATAAATGGTGTGCTACTACTTCTTTAGCAAATATTGCAAGATTATCTGATGGTGCTAGTATTCCGGATACAGTCTCTCGGTTTTGATCAGGTGGTGATTGGAATATTCCATTGTCTTTACAACATATGCCTCATCTTTTTAGTCATATCATGGTTAAGGTGGAACAGGATATTCCTAATTGGATTCTAGATGAGTTTGGTCGTCTCACTTTTAAATCAGCTAGGACTATTTTCTTGGATCCAGAGGTTTCCTGTGGTAGGGATAAATTTATTTGGTCTTCATATATTCTGTCTTCCAAAACTCTTGTCCTTTGGAAAGTTTTTCATGGGCGGCTTCCTACAGATCAACATATTCAAAATAAAGGTCCGCATATTTGTTCTATGTGTACGCTTTGTGAAAAGCACGAGGAATCTATTCAGCATTTATTTTTTGAATGTGCTAATGCTTTGCGTATTTGGAATTGGGTTCGACACATTTTTCCTATTTATCATTTTTCTAATAAGGATGATCTTCTTTCTTTTATTAAGAGTGATGGTAGTCTGTTGGTTAAATTGATTAAACTAGTTGTGATAACTTTTTCTATTTGGATGATATGGCGTATGAGGAACTATGCTCGTTTTCAGGATAAGATCGAGGTTTCTATGGCTATTTTGGTATTAAAGATTTAACTTGTCCAGTGGGTAATTCGTCTAAAGCTTCAATGAAGAATGATATGTTCAATTTCAATGTACTCAAGTTTTTTGGTATTAACACTCGTACTGGTAAAGTTCTACGTCCTCTTCCTATTAGATGGGAGTTTCCTTCACCAGGCTGGGTTAAAATTAACATTGATGGGGCTGCTAGGGGATATCCTGGTTTTGCTACTTGTGGAGGTATTTTTCGTGGGAGTATGGGGAATTTATTGGAGTTTTTTCTGCGTTTCTTGAAGTTCAGACTGCTCTGGTTGCTGAGTTTTATGGGGTTATACATGCTATGAAGGAAGCTCAAAAGATAGGGCTTACTAATGTTTAGCTGGAATGTGATTCTGCTTTGGTTTCTGCTGCGTTTACTGCTAGGACAAATGTTCCTTGGATGCTTCGTAATCGATGGAATGCTTGTCTTAATTACTGTGGGAAAATGAGGTTTATGGTTACTCATATTTTTCGTGAAGGGAATGTGTGTGCTAATAAGTTGGCTAATTTAGGATTTTTTTCATAGAGAATCTTTCTATTGGTATAATAGACTTCCTTCTTGTATGTTCTTAGAATTCTTTATGAATATGTATAGTCTACCTGTGTATCGTTTTTGTTAACATATGGGTTAACATATAAAAAAAATATTATAAAGAAAAATTCTCTTTATATATAGATATAGGTAAATGTATTTGATTCAAAGGAAAATATATATATAAACCCTAAGCTCATAATAATTTATTTCACTCGAAAATTCTAACATCGGGTGCATTATTTCATCAATAAAAACAATATTTTAATATAAATTTCATAAATATAAATTCTTTAAAACTGAGAAACAAAATTATATTGTATAATGAATTCTCATTAATTTTAAAAAGTTTTTATCAGAAAAAATTATATTGAAATATCATTTTTATTAATAAGAACCTCGAGTAAATTTTATTAAAAACACTCTTGCAAATTAAAAATAAAACATGTAAGGCTGATCAAACATTTTTTCTCTCTTTTTATACATAATGTTTAAGACAAATACATATTAAAAATAAAAGTAAAACAATAAAAAATAAAAGCACCAAACACCCTAAAGTTTTCTAGGTTGGTGATTTCCAATTGTCATTAGCCGTTAACAAGAAACATGACTTATATATCAATATCTTGTGTCATCTCGTTATCATTAATTATTTATAATTTCTTTTCAAGTTATAAAAAATCATTTTTTTCAGTTCTAAAAAACTTTCAAGAAAACGAAATTTTCTTTGAGAAAAAAACATATTTCATTGTGAAACGAGGTTTAATTATATTTATAAATTTTAATTTTTTTTTATAAATTGAAAAAAGAAATCTACTTCCTAATATATATATATATATATATATATATATATATATATATATATTATTTTTAGAATATTTATACATATATACTCAAAATACTAAATGACACCCAAAATAACATAAAGATATAGAAAAAATAGTAAAAGAGAAAGGTCCAATTTGATCCTTGTAAGATAGAGATGATGACTAATAGGAATTTATTAAATTTTGTATGTAAATATATCCTTAAATATTATTTTTTTACGAGGTTATGACAAATATTTTTTAAACATATATCTATAGTTTTATTTTCCACTGAAAACACTTTCTATATGTTTTATTTTTAGTTTTTAATTTTTTAGTAATAATAAATTTAACTCAATTTACATTGCTTTAATTTCATTTAATAACATTTGCTTACTTATTGACTTTATTCAGTTGCATTGATTTTTACATAGATGAAATTCATTTGTTTAGTTTTTTTCAATTTTATAAATTGTCTTTTTCTCTACTTTTCACTCAAATTTCGAATTGTTGTTTCGTTTTTTTTTTCTATTCTTTATCAATCAAAAACTAATTATTGAAGTTAAAATCTTAAAATCAGAATCATATAATCCGAATCGAGTTTTGTATTCATTTTTTATAGCTTTTAGTTTTTTTTTCTCCTTCTTCTCTCCAATTTTGATTTCAGAAATCAAATTAGAATCTTCTTAATTTGATAATTAGATCAAAATTATATATGATAGTTTGATTTGCTTTATATTTATGGTTCAGTGATGTTTTTCTATTGAATTAATTGATCAAACCTATGAATTACTGTGTCAAACTTTAATATAAATTTGTAAATAACTATGATAAAATAATTTGTATGAATTTTAAATTTATGAATTGATATTTCATTTTATTGGATTTCATTTTGAGGTCTACATATTTTCTTAAATTTTTTCATTTTAGTTCACGTGTTTTAAATCAAAATCCCCAAATTATCTATACGTGTCTTTGTAAATTGACATAGATTATACTCTATATTGAGTTTAATTACAATTTAATGGATATTTTCTAAGGGTAAATCGTGTCCTTCTATAAGATAATAAAGACAAATTCAATGAAAACATCATTTACTATTGTTAAGACCTTATTCGAAAAAGTTAAATGTAAGACAATATATTATTTAATAATTTATTTACAAATACACAAAATTATAAGTAAATACCTCACTCTTTTAGATACCAAATTAAAGATTTACAAAAAAAATAACTATAGTTGACAGTCGAAATAGGAGAGAAATAGAAAAGAAAATAGGTGTTAATTAGGTGTTTAAAAATAATAGATGTATTTGAAGAATTACCATGTTAATTAAAATAAAAAGCAATGTTTTGACCTATTATTTATATATATATATATATATATAATATCATCGCATAAATTAAGAAAAATTATTAGATTGGATTTTCTTGAAATAGATGCGCAAACAATTTTGTTTCAAATTTTGGGTACTGAACATGAATAAAAAAATCTAAATTTTATAAGCTAAAATCATAATTTAAAATTATTTTATCGTAAGTTTTTTGTACAGAAATGAATTTTACTGTGAACAAAAATCCAAAGTTGTTTGAACTCCCCTTTCCCATTTGATATCATTTGCATAATGATTGACCAATGTCACAACTCAACACCCCAACAACCCTCTCAAGAGCTATCTTTATCTTTAATTATTTATTAACCATTTTTAATTTACACAAAAAACAATTTGTTTAATTTTAAATATCATTTATGTAAAGGAATTTTCTTTTGAAAAAAAAAAAGACATTTGATTGTGGGGTTAGTTTGTTTAGGTTGAAACGTGAGAACAACTGAATTGTTCTATATTATATCTGTTAAAAGTAGGAAAAAAAATCTTTTACTAAAATATGAATATGTAAAAAAATGATTTTTTTTTTAAAAGGATGGTAAATTTTTTTAAAAAGTAACATTTATTGTTTTTCATAGGACGTAATAAATAACTAGGGTGGCGCAGTAATGCAGTGGCACCAACCACCCCGAGTGTGGGAGTGAGGTTGAAGAAGCTTAGTTGAGAGTTAGAGAGACAAAAGAAGAGATAGCGCGAAAGTTGTTGTTTTCATCACTAATCACTGAACACAGGCCCACGCGCACACACCACATTCCACATTCCACATTCCACATTCCGTTGAAGACTGTCTGGTAAACAACCTATTATCTCTCTCTCTGTCTGTCTCTGTCTCTGTCTTCCACACTCACCCTTCAGCGCCAGCAAAACGAGGAACCTGCAACTCAGCTTCGCGCCCATGGAGGTTGCTCCTCTCTTCCACATCTCTGCGTGGTGGGACCAAATCAACGCCTCCACGTGCTGGCAGAGCGCTGTTTTCTTCTTCCTCTGTGCTGCCTATGCTCTCGTTGCTTCTATCGCTTTAGTACATTCCTTGTCATCTTCTTCTTCAACTGCTATTTTATTTGCTCCACCGGAGTTCGAGTTATTATATTATTGTAGCTGCTTTTGTTTTATCCTCCTCTGCACTGTTGTTAATTATGCAGGTTCAATTGGTGAGAATTGAAGTTAGAGTGCCTGAGTATGGTTGGACAACGCAGAAAATTTTTCATCTCATGAACTTCGTTGTCAACGGAGGTCTTTTCACAATCCTTGCTCGTTTCAGGATGGATATAATTTAACTACTGTTGCTTAGGTGCTATTTGAGTAGTTATTCCATCAGAATTGGAGTTTTATCTTCATAATTCGCGCAAACCTTTTATTCAAATCCTTGTCTTGTGGGTTACCGAGATAAAACCACAATTTTAATTGAACACGATGCAAACAGTAGATAAGGAGGAACTGTGTTTGATTTATTTTTTTTTCTTTTTAGAATTGTTGTATGTTTCGTTTGTTTTTGACATTTGTTTATTTCTTTTTGCTTTTTGCTTTTTGGATTTGCAGTGCGAGCAGTGGTGTTTGGATTGCACAAGCTAGTTTTTCTTTTGCAGCCTAAGGTTAGTTTTTGCACCGTGTGATGTTTGGTTAATGATTGCAAGGCTGGTATGCTGACATGGATTTACTGCTTATTCCTTTAGGTGTTGATTTTGGTGCTATTAGATCTGCCTGGATTGCTTTTTTTCTCAACATATACGCTTCTAGTCCTTTTCTGGGCAGAAATTTATCACCAGGCAAGCCAAAGTTCTCCTTATTCTTTTGAAATTATTTAACTGTCATGAATGAGTACCTCCCTTTATTGAATTAAATAGGCCTCAATTTTTTTTTTAAAAAATAACAAAATTTGTTCAAAAGGGAAATTCTAATTTTATTCTAATTACTGAGCAGGCAAGGGGTTTACCAACCGATAAGCTCAAGATAGTATATATTTCAGTTAATGCCGCCCTATATGTTATCCAGGTAGATATCTAATTTTCTGGTCTGCACTGTTATTTATGTATGGTGGTATTTCCTTAGTTCTCATCAGTCATATTAATAGACTGGATCAAAACATAAGGACATCTCCCCTACACTTGCAATATAGTTTCACTTTCACTTGAACTGTTTATCTTCTGTCTGAACTTGAAACACTTCACTGTTTTTTCTTCCTGTATATTCCGTCCTTTTTATATGCAAAAATTCTCTTTATTTTGGTTTCTAATGTCACATGATGTTGGCCAGACACCATCATGCTGCAGCTTCTCATTTTATAACCTGTTATGGTATCAAAATTTGGGCACCCTCCTCCACCCACTTTACTAGAACAGAGTTCTGGTGGTCCCTACACCCTAGTATGGTACATTTTATATAGATTGAGATCATCTGGTTTCTAGAAATATCATGGCATATGAATTTCCAGGAGACTTGTTTGCACGGGTTCAACTATAACTTATTTGAGTTGGAAATTATTGACTTTAGAAAGGGAATCATTTTTGTGCAATAGTTATGGTTTACCACGTCTGGTTTATGCAAGAAGCATGTTGTGCAAAGCATAAATGTTTCAAAACAAACAGAAGTGTACTTTCATAGTTGATGTCAGAAATCACAATACTAGTGTGCCTTTGAATATTAGGTTTGCATTTGGATATACCTCTGGATAGATGATAACAGTGCCGTGGAGTTCATTGGAGAGATATTTATTGCAGGTTAGCTTTCTAATCAAAGGTTGATAATGTTATTATGTTTCACACCCACATGTGAGTTTCAGAATGAGTTTTGCCACCTTAGAATAAACTTTGCTATATGCGTATACATATTTTAAAAAATGTTTCCCCCTTTTTCGTCAGTTGTATCATTTATGGCTGCTCTAGGCTTCTTGATATACGGAGGAAGGTGAGGCTTCTGCATTTAGTCTGTTGTCTATGAATTAATATCTCTGAGGTCTTTGTTTCATTCACTCACTAATGACTGGCAATTCATGGTTGTTATGTGTGACTTTATTTACCCGGGGAATGCATTTTTTCTAGATTATTTTTTATGCTGAGGCGCTTCCCAATCGAATCTAAAGGTAGAAGGAAGAAACTTAATGAGGTATGAGCATTTTCTTCCGAGTGTGTCTATTTGGTAGTTGTATTATTAATATGTCTTTGTGTAAATCATGTCGTGTCACCACACTACGGAAAGTCTCATTTGAGACACAATTTACTCCCTCCCTTCATTTTCTGAATAAAAGGGTATCATTCATAATGTATTCAGGTTCCCTGGGATATCTTAGTATATTGCAAATTTGGTCCATGTGCCGGTATTTCAATAGAAAACGATTTCCTGCTTCTGTTGTCTCTTCATTTCTACTTTTTCAATACATGGATCTTCCAAACAAACACACGAGACAAAGGTTTTGGCAATGGGCATGGGAGAGTGTTTGCATGGGTTACTTATTCGACTTTTTTCTTTCATAGGAGAAAGGGATTTTCTTGTACTTGCAACATCTAAAAAACAGTAATGAATAAGAGCTATTAAATGTTCTCCAAGTGTTTGAATGTACAGTTTTTGTTTCCTTTCTAATTTGTTCCTACCTTTTCGTCTGCAAAATTCAAGTTGTGCTCCGGTGCCAAAACTTAAGGCAACTGATGGAAATGATAGTTTTCATTGTATTTTCCTGCAATTATTTGTGCTACAAGTAATAACTTTTAGTTAGCCTGGTTTCCTATTTATAAATCACAACAAATCAACATACTTTCCATTTTAGCCATAGACAATTTTATTTATATATCATATTCTATCGTCGACGGTCTATAGTTTTAAACAATAAGGTTATGTTCCGTATGTACCCTTTGAATTAGATTTAGTTTTCATCATTTGTGGAAATGAGAAGAACCCCTTTGATATTCCAAAAATATAACAATGAAATTGAAAAAAAAAAATTGCTCATATCAATATTACTTGTATTTATCTAACATGGACTGGGTATTGCAGGTTGGATCCGTCACAGCCATCTGTTTCACCTGTTTTCTGATAAGATGTGTTATGGTAATTTCTGCCTTCATTATTTTAGTAATCTTTTTAATGTTCAAATAAGCATTTTCATAAGGATGTCCATATAAATATGTTATGTAGAATTTTAATCCTTATCTGCTTGTCTTCACATTATCACGTGTTATCGTTTTACACCATTAATATGGTAGTCTTCTCTTCTCTGCTTGCACCATTAATAAGAGAGGTTACCATCAGCAGACACAAAAGATGTGAACGTTTCTACGAACTTTTAGTGCTGCTGTAGACATTTGATACATGCTATTTTGTGTCATATTTGAGTTTCTCAATAGTTATAGTACATCTAAATATAAGGATTTTACTGTGTACTTATTTTGTTTACTATTTTAGTATGCTTCATATCAAATACCTTTTGATGTATAATTCTAGGAGATGTAATTTTTTTCTTTTGACAATGACAATGGAAAATATGAGTCATGTTGTTAGTCAGAAGGTGTAAAGTTTGAAGATGTGTGGGATTGAAATGGCAGTAGATTTGCTCACAAGACTTTAGATGTGATATTAATTAGTTGAACACGATAATCTCCTGATGTGGATTTCGAGTGCAATACTGTTAGAAATGCTCATAAACAATTTTAGATTGGAACGAAGTAAGAGTGAGGACATGAAAGAACATGTGGAACTCTTCAGTGCTCCGTGTGATAAGAGTGGTCAAATACAAAGTATGTCCAATGTGGAGATGAGTTTTTAGGAAAAAAGATGGCTGCACCGATTTTAAGTCTTTGATGTGAGAACTAAGGCTGTAGAGTTCAAGTCAAATAATGCTATTTATGGAAGTATTCTTCAAGCAGAATACCTTCTTTCTTAATCTCACTTTGATGTGCATGCAGGGTTTTCTGTCTGCATTTGATTCAGATGCATCTCTTGATGTTTTGGATCATCCTATTCTGGACTTGATCTATTACATGGTATGCTGCTTAATTGTTCTTTTTTGTTATTGTTACTTGAAGTTTGATTTGTCGCTTTCTTGGCATTTGGAATTTACTTTTCACTTTTCAAAATGCAGCTGGTTGAGGTCCTACCTTCAGCTCTGGTCCTATACATCCTGCGCAAATTGCCCCCAAAGAGAATATCAGCCCAATATCATCCTATCCGTTAATTGTTGTTCATAGCAAATCCTAATTTATTAATTTACCTGCCCATTGTTTATGATTTTAATTTAATGGTTCTTGGTTAGATAGATATTTTTAAGTTCATCAGGAACAACAGATAAAGAAAAAGATCCAGAAAAAGTCACATGGCAGCAGTTCTTATGTGGGTGATACTCATCAGGTTTTGTACGGTATACATGCAATGACAAGTCAAGAAGAGAGCTTGAGTTATTTTCTGCAATTAGCCAAAAGAGAAAAGAGGTGGGAGAGGGGGATTTTCATGTAATCTGGACCTTGTAGTGTTTCAGGCATGGCTTGTCAATGATACATCTATTTACTCCAACATTTTATACAATGTTGAGTGTCTTAATTTGGATTTATTTATTAGTTAGATATTCTTATGTAGCATTACTTATTCTGATTTCATCTTAATAAGTTAATTATAAAATTTATTAATATTATTAATAGAGATCTTTAATAAAATTTCTAAAATGATAGCATTAGTTATTCTGATTTCATATTACAATATAATATGCTTATAAAGTCTATTAATCACTAATAAATAGATTCAATAAAATTATCTAAAATCTTATAAAAATAAAAAATATATATTTGAAAATCAAATGAAATTTATAATATTAAATAACTAACTACGACTTAACTTGAATGTTATGCTTTGAATCCTTTTTTAAACTTTAAACGAGACTAACCTCAATTAAACAAAGTTGATATTTACTCTGAATGAATTACATGATGGGATGTCACCTCGAATCTATTGAGTTATTGATTTCATACAACAAAACTAAAATGATGTACTCTTTTAGGGGTAAGGAGAGTAAAGAAAATTTTAAAATTTAAACTATTTATTTTAAATTTAATTCCAAAAATTAATATGCAATGACAGTATAAAAGAGTTTACATTATTATATAATATATGATAAAATTGTCACTTTTATTTTATTATTATTACTCTACAAATCACATTCAAGCTACTTTCTAATTGGTTAATAATACAAGTTTGCATGCATAATACATGAAAAATAAGCTTATAAAATAATCAATACATTAAGAAAGAAGTGAGCTCAAGTTTAATCTTTATAACTGTAAGAAACATTTAAGGGAAACTTGATATGACACAAAGCAACATTTGAGGAAAAGTTGATATGGTAATATATGACGATTCATATTTTTTATATAATCACATAATAACTTTTAATATTATTATTTTAATATTTTTGTATATAATTTAATTTTAAATTTATTATTTATTTTTAAACTTATCACAAGAGTGGTATACAATTCTATGAGTTGTGAAAGTATCATTATTTAAACTTAATATTTAAATATTAGTTTTTTTCGGCAGGACAAGTATTAGTAACAAGTAAAATCACTTTAGTTTATTATAAATACTTTTGAAAATATTTATATAATTTATAAAAAAAGTTAAAAAATAATTTTACGTTTTTATTAATATATTTTAATTATTCAATTCAATAAATTATCTAGCAAGAATAGTTTTCTTGTAAAAAATTAACTTAGAAAAAAATAAATTTTCACTCATCCCGTGCCATAAGAATAATTTTATGGGAATCTTACCTAAAAAGTATTCAAGAGAGATAATTGTCTGTCAATGGTATTTTTTAAAATATAAGTTAAAAAAGAATATTAATTTTAGATTCATGATTTTTTTTTAAAAAAGCCCTTATACTAAACACTTCACGTAAATTTGTTTACATTTTTTTTTTCTTCTTATATAAACTTCTAGGCTGTGTTTGTTTCCATTAGTGACACTGTTTTGTACGAATGGAAAGGAGGGTGTTATACTTGTTTGGATCCAATGATCAACAAAAAAAAAATTGGGAACGAGAAAAGATGGGAGAAAGTGGTTGAAGACTTCATCGCGCGTGTATGAAGAAACAATGGGAAAGCCACTCTGGCAACTTGATTTTATCATCGTACCTTTCACTTTTGTGGTTCATGGAGGGCTGCGTGGTGGTGTTGCATTAAAGGTATAATGTTAGCCAACAGAAAAGTCATCCAAACCTAAGCTACAATCTTCATGTCTTTTCTTTTGATCCTTAATGAGTGCTCAGTGGATCCTGTCTGAAATGATTTGTTTGGAATGCACAATTTTTCTACAATATATCTCTCGTTGAACCATTCATCTCTTGAATTTTTTATTGTTTGATAAGTACATTCCACATTATCTGGTAATGGATTTCCTAAAAAATGGTTGATTGCATTCCTGTCATAATAAATCCATTTACCCTTGACTTTGACCTTCAAATCATTCGGATCTTCAACCCAAGCATTTGTATAAAATTCAAGAACTATATTTGGATCATACTTGGGATAAGGGTCTGTCAACTTTGTCCAATTTCTTTGCATTAGCCCATTCAAAAAGGAATCAAATTCTTTAAACAAAAGTATTACTTTCCTTTCTGAAATAAAGGCCCAACTTTTTAGCTCTTCATATCTTTTCTTCTTGTCTTTGGTTGGCTCAATATTTCTTGGTGGGCTAGGTGACTCAACTTTAGCTCTTTTGCCTTTGTTAAACCGTGTTAGATTAATAATCGTTATAGATTTGGTACGACCCATTTTTCTGCACATATAAGAATAAACATTTGTCAAAATCAAAGTGTTTTATTTGATTGGCATTTTAACAAACACTTGATATGCAATGTATAAAATGACATTTAATGAGTACTTTTTGTTTTGGTATTTAATCCCTGGAAACAGTAATTAACTTTGATTATCCTATTCAACATCAAGACATTGAAATTTAAAAAAGATTGAATCTTCCAATTTAAGAACGAAACTGTAAAATGGAAATGGAAATACGCTTGACTGGACATGGTTGAATGGAAATGGCAAGAGAACCATGAGAATGGCTATGGTGATGAATAATTACTTACCTTGATAATGGAAATGTAGATACGCTTGAGAATGGCTATGTAGATGAAAGCTTTGGGATGGAATTTTTTTAAAACAAAGTACGTTTGACTGAAAATGTGATTTTAGGATGCAGGGTTTTCAAATGTAATTTTAAAATGTTGTAGGTTTTTTTTTTTTTTTAGAAAAATCCCACTAGCTTAAGTTAGATCTTTTTAGCTCAGGCTAAAGTTTGGTAGAGAGCAACAAATTTGTTTAGCTCAGGCTAAAGTTTGGTCGAGAGCAACAAAGTTTTCTAGCTCAAGCTAGATCTTTTTAGCTCATGCTAAAGTTTGGCAGAGAGCAACAGAGTTTTCTAGCTCAAGCTAGCTCATTTTAGCTCAAGCTAAAGTTTGGCAGAGAGCATTAAATTTTCTTTAGCTTAGGCTAGCCCATTTTAGCTCAGGCTAAAGTTGCATAACAAAATTTCTTTCCTTTTCTGCATATTTAGCTTAGGCTAAAGGTTCTAGCTTAAGCTAAAATTACCATGCAATGAAATTTTCTTAAAAATTTTCATTTTGTCTTTGCCAAAAGTTTCAAACCTTTCTAAGCTTTCTTCCATCCATTCATTTCACCTAACATTTCAAACCTACATGACCATTTCATATATCAAACTGGTTTAAAGACATTAAATATTAAAACATACTACTAAATCAAAACAAAAGTTAAAGACACATTTCAAAACTAAACACTGGGTTGCCTCCCAGCAAGCGCTCGTTTAACGTCATATAGCTTGACGCCTGATTTACTTAAGGATCATTGAAGTGGATCATAGTGGTGTGCCTTTCAACTTCACAACCAAAATAATGCTTCAATCTTTGTCCACTGACCACCCAACTTCTTTTTGAGACAGGATCTTCCAATTCCACCGCTCCATATGGTTTTACTTGTTTGACTTGGAATGGTCCTGACCATTTTGATTTGAGTTTTCTAGGGAAAAGCCTCAACCTAGAATTGAATAGCAACACCAATTGACATAGTTCAAAAGTTCTTTTCAAAAAATTTCTATCATGATAAAATTTGACCCGATCTTTATAAAGTTTTGAAGATTTTTAAGCATTGAATCTCATTTCTTCAAGTTCATGAAGTTGTACTTTTCTCATCTCTCCAACAACTTTAGGATCAAAGTTTAAAAACTTGATTGCCCAGTATGCTTTGTGTTCCAATTTCACCGGAAGATGACATGCTTTACCATATATCAATTGAAATGGAGACAAAGATGTAGGTGTCTTAAATGTTGTTCTATAAGCCCATAGAGCTTCATCAATCTTGTTAGACCAATCCTTTATAGAAGAAGATACAATTTTTTCCAAAATCTTCTTAATTTCTCTGTTAGAAACCTCTGCCTGACCATTAGTTTGAGGATGGTAGGGTGTTGCTACTTTATGTCAAATTCCATAGTGTTCTAAAACCTTTTGAAGTTGAGCATTACAAAAATGTGAACCTCCATCACTTATCAAAACTCTAGGAGTACTAAACCTGGTGAAAATATTTCTCTTGAGAAATTTGATTATAGTTTTGGCATCAACTTTCTGAGTTGCAGCTGCTTCCACCCATCTAGAGACATACTCAATTGCCAGTAAGACATATTCATTTGAGAATGATGATGGCAGTGGTCCTATAAAATCAATTCCCTAGTAATCAAATACTTCAATCTCTTGAATGTTCTGCAACAACATTTCATGGCTTCTTGTAATAGCTCCATTTCTTTGACAACTATCACACTTCTGTACATGTTCATGTGCATCTTTGAACAAAGTTGGCCAATAAAATCCAGATTGTAACACTTTAGCTGTTGTCCTTTGTCCATTGAAATGACCACCATATGGTGAATTGTGACAGTGCCATAGAATATTTTTAGCTTCATTTCTTGTAACACATCGCCTTATCAAGTTATCTGCACCAATTTTGAATAAATAAGGATCATCTCATACATAGTGATTAGCATCTTTAAAGAACTTTTTCTTTTGAAGCCATCCAAAGTCTTCAGGAACTACTCCTGCAGCTTTAAAATTTTCCAAATCTGCAAACCATGGCCTTTCTTGAATTGCAAGGAGTTTTTCATCAAGAAACTCATCTATCACTTCTGATTCAAGTGCAGTTACTTCCTCATTTGCAAGTCTTGATAGATGATCTGCCACATTGTTTTTACTGCCCTTTTTATCCTTTATTTCTAAATCAAATTCCTGTAGCAGAAGAATCCATCTTATTAGTCTAGGCTTGGAATCTGATTTTGTCAACAAGTACCTAATTGCAGCATGGTCAGTAAAAACAATAACTTTAGAACCAATAAGGTAAGGTGTAAATTTTTCAAGTGCATACACTATAACAAACAATTCTTTTTCAGTAGTTGTATAATTACTTTGAGCATCATTTAAGACTTTACTTGCATAGTGTATCACATGAAAAAAATTCTTTTTTCTTTGCCCCAATACTGCTCCTATTGCATAATCACTAGCATCACACATCAATTCAAAATGATAAAGCCAATTAGGTGCAGTGATTATGGGTGCAAAAATGAGTTTTTCTTTTAAATTCTTAAAAGTAATTAAACAATTTTCATCAAAATTAAATGGAGTATCCTTATTCAGTAAATTGCATAGAGGTTTTGCAATCTTTGAAAAATCCTTGATGAATCTCCTGTAAAAACCAGCTTGACCCAGAAAGCTTCTGATTCCTTTGATGTTGACTGGTGGAGGTAGCTTTTCAATAACTTCAACTTTGGCTCTATCTACCTCAATCCCTTTGCTAGAGATTTTGTGTCCTAAACCTATACCCTCTCTCACTATAAAGTGACATTTTTCCCAATTGAGGACAAGATTGGTCTCCACACATTGTTTTAGTACGATATCTAAATTCTTCAGACAAGAACTAAAACTAGATCCATAAACAGAAAAATCATCCATGAAAACTTCAATGCCCTTTTCTAACAGATTTGCAAAAATAGCAAACATGCATCTTTGAAAAGTTGTTGGAGCATTACACAGTCCAAATGACATCTTTCTATATGCAAAAATACCAAAAGGACAAGTGAAAGCAGTATTCTTTTGATCTTCTGGATTTACAACAATCTGATTATAACCTGAATAACCATCCAAAAAGCAGTAATAAGCTTTGTCTGCCAATCTCTCCAGCATTTGATCCATGAAGGGTAATGGAAAATGATCTTTTCTTGTGGCTTGATTGAGTTTTCTATAATCAATACACATCCGCCAACCTGTGACTGTTCTTGTTGGAATTAACTCATTTTTGTCATTATGAATTAATGTCATGCCACCTTTCTTTGGAACTACTTGCTTAGGACTGACCCAGGCACTATCTAATATAGGATAAATCATCCTTGCTTCCAACAGCTTCTGAACTTCTTTCTTTACCACTTCCTTCATAGTAGCATTTAGGCGTGGCTGATCTACAGGTTTGAAGTCTTGTTCCATGTGAATTTTGTGCATACAATAAGAAGGACTTATGCCTTTCAAATCAGATAGAGTCCATCCCATTGCTCCTTTATTTAACTTTAACATTTTCACTACTTCCTCTTCTTCTTCTGTTGTTAGAGAGTTGCTGATAATGACTGGTTTCTCCCCATTTTCTGCCAAAAAAACATATTTCAAATGAGTTGGTAGTTGTTTCAATTCTATCTTCTGAAGTTGATAAATTTCTTCTTTGATTAGATCTTGCTTTTGACTAGCATCATTAAGAATCTTTTTAGCCTTATCTAACTCTTCAACACAATCCTGTATTTATTTTCTTTCCCCTTCATTTATGTCTTCAATACTACCCATGATAACTTTCATTAAAGGTTCAATTGTTAAACATTTTTTCTCAGTTTCAAAACAAATATCATCAATCACATCCACTCTGAAACACTCTTTTTGATCATTTCAATACTTCATTGCTTCAAAAACATTGAAGCTTACTTCTTCATCTTGAACACAAACATTTAATTTTCATTTGTCTACATCAATTATAACTTTGGCAGTTTTCATAAATGGTCTTCCCAATATCAAAGGTACTTCAACATCTTCTTCAATATCCATAACAACAAAATCTATTGGGAAGAGAAAGTTATCCACCTTTACCAACAAATCTTCAACTATTCCATGTGGATATTTGATTGATCTATCAACCAACTGCAAAGTCATTCTTGTTGGTTGATGACTTTTTACGGCAAATGCACCACGTTTTTCAGAAGTTTTAATTGTCCCTAAGGACGGATATCGATCCTACAAGGAACAATGTGAATTATCGAGTACAATATTCGCTAAATATAACAACAGAACAATAAAAAAAAGTTTGAAGTGATTATGTTGGCATTGATCAATAAGAAAACAAACAAAGAATTAGTTGCTTCAATTGGAAAAATAGGGATTAGGTTTCATCTCTCTCACTCTCATGTATTTTGATTAGCATGTTAATATTAAGTTCTTTGATTGAAATTGATGCCTGTAGAAAATTCATTTATATCGATTTCTCGCATATAAAATTCTTAAGAATGTTTCCTAAATATCGATCTCTCGCATACTTATAAAAACAACTTAGAAATCACAATCAGATGTTAATGGCAATTAACATTTCAAGTCTATCTCTAGCACTCAAATATGCTAAGTATTGATGTTTAGGTCTGAACCCTAAAAATACCTCTCGATCAGATTTAAGATTCTCAATTTGTTACGAAAAGTTAAAAGTAAAACAACAATACCAATAATCAATCAAGAACGGAATATTAATATATAAAATATCACCTCAATGCATAAGAGTTTGAGCAGATTACTCCCAATCCCAAAGGGTAGAATTAGCCACACATACTTCTAGCACCTTCCATTCTCCCAATTGGGTTACAGTTCACTCTATGGTGTTTTCCTCTCAATCTGGCACCCTAAGGTTGAGCCTCTAGCCCTCTACTTATCCTAGTTTTCTAGGGTTAGGTTGCTTCTTGTGTCGCGCTAGTGGGCTAAATGATAAAACATAAAAAAAGCTCAATCTTTCTTTGCATCTTTTTCCATTCTAGGACCTTCCAGCTTTCTCTTTTTAGCTCAAATTATTCTCCTTTATTCCAAATCTTCAATCCTCCCTAGAAATTTGCAATTAACACCAAATTTGGGAATAAAATGCTCTTATTCAAATAAAGCTCATAAAAATTTAAAAAGGTATAAATTTATAAATTAGGGATTATTTTATATGTAAATTAGCAATAAATCTTCATAAGTGCCTATATTTTAATATGAAATATTATTGAAATTAGACACTTATCATTGGTCTCACTTCTACATCTCCAATTTTCTTCAACATTGATAAAGGCATCAAATTAATACTTGCTCCAAGATCCAATAATGCCTTTCCAGCAGTGAGATTTCATATGGTAACTCGCAAAGTGAAACTCCCAGGATCTCTAGATTTCTGTGGTAATGATTTTTGAATTATAGCACTGCATCCAGCTTCCAATTCAACTATTTTCTGGTCATTGAACTTTCTTTTCTTTGTAAATAATTCCTTCATGAATTTAGCATATGTAGGCATCTGCTCTAAAGTTTCAGTAAAAGGAATGTTAATTTGCAGTCTTTTGAGAATATCCATAAATCTTGCAAATTGTCTTTCTTTATAGGAGCATGTGGATAAGGTACATCTTTTATAGGAACACTCTTATCTTTTTTCATTCTTTTGATTTTTTTCTATTTTCTCTCCAATATCTACAACATCTTCCTTATTCCTTCCTTCTCCTCCCTCATACTCAATTTATTCTTTTTCATTCTCTCTCTCACTTAAAACCCCCTCCTCCACAACTAAAATCTCCAATTCCTTTTCCTATAACTTTCCCATTTCTGGTGGTGATAGACTTGCAATGCTCCTTGGGGTTCGTTTGTGTATTCGCTAAAAATTGATTTCCTTGATTATCAACTAACTATTTAGCCAACTGCCCCACCTGTGTCTCTAAATTTCTTATTGATGCTTCAGTATTTTTCTGATTGGATAGAGAAGCTTGCATGAACTTCTTAAAAGTATCCCCCAATTTGGATGTTCTCTCATGAACGGAAGGATATTGTGGTTGTTGCTGATAAGGAACTTGCTTGTTAGATGATCCAGCCTCTTGCTTCCACCCTTGATTTGGATTATTCCTCCACCCATGAGCCATGTTATTTGGATAATTGGATGAAAACCCACCTTGCCTTCCTTGATTATTCATATACTGAACCTCTTCCTCTTATGGATTTTGGTAAGAGCATTGGCCATTAAGATGATCTCCCCCACAAAAATCACACTTCAAAGCTTGATTATGAATTGAAGGAGAATTTACTGCATGTAATTGTTGAGGCAGTTTTGACATTTGCTTGGTTAATGCCTCAATTTGTTGAGTCAATATCTTATTTTGTGCTAAAATTGCATCCGAAGTACTAAGATCCAACACCCCTTTCTTTTGCACTGTATATCTATCATGTTGAGCTTGGTAATCTGTTGAGGCAAAGGCATCACTGATTCTTGTAGCTTGTTCTGCTTCAACAACCATCATTGTACCTCCTGCTGCAGCATCCAAGATCATTTTATTATCAGACCTCAAACCATTGTGGAATATGTTTAACTGAGCAATATCCTCAAAGCCATGATTTGGACACCTTCTTAACATCACTTTAAAGTGTTCCCAAGCTTCACAAAAAGGTCAATCTGGCCCTTGCCTGAATGTGGAGATATCAGGCTTAGCCTTGATACACTACAAAAAAAAATTACTTTTAGCAACCACCAAATTCGGTCGCTAAAAGTACTTAAATCGGTCGCTAATCATATCTACGACCGAAACGGTCACCGAATAAAGATAGAAGCGAAAACCCTAGTCGCAAAGCATTTAGCGATCGAATTATAAAGTGGTCGCAAATTTGCGACCGAAATTTCGGTGGCTGAATCAGTTGCAGAAAATTTGCTCACCAAAATTTAGTAACTAAATTAGCGACCACCATTTTCAGTGGCAGAATCGGTTGCTAAAAATTTGGTCACCAAAATTCCGTAATCAAATTAGTGACCACAATTTTCGATGGCTAAATCGGTGACTGAAATAGAAGGTGATAGCGACCACTATTTCGGTCGCTAATAATTAATTAAAAAAAATATTGTAGTGGCTAATTCGGTAACTAAATAGAGACTCCCATTGCGATTGATATGATTTCAGTGACTAAATATAGACTCTTATAACGACCAATTTTAATTTGGCACTTATCATTCACTCATAGGGTTATACCATGCAATGCATGGACAACAATAATGTGCATTTGTACATTACATTAATGTGTAATATGTATACTATATAAGTAAGTCATTATCATTGATCAACATGTCTTGTTTAGGTTTCATTAAGAATTAATGACAACAATTTTGAAGAAAGATGTTGTTTTATGGTTTTGTTCTTTATACAAAAAGTCAATGTTAATTTCTTCTTTCAACAAGCATATTATGCTTATTGTAATATATAATAAGTGTTGCATCCACAAAAAATCAATGTTTATTGCATATTTGACTTGTTATGAGTCTTATATTCTAAATGCCTTAAACTTACTGTGTATCCATAGAGACGAAGTGTGAGATGCTTATATGTAAATTATGTTTGTCTCTTATAGAACTTTCTTAATACATGTTTTGTAGATATATTTTTTTGGGAATATCCTTGATACTGGGATCCAAAAATGATCTGAGTGAATATATGTGTACATAGTGCGTGCATTTAGTGACATGATCAGAAATTGCAATGATCATTGTATACATTTATTGTTTAAATGTTTTTTATAACCTATGATAGAATGATACCTTTCTTTTAATAACTTACCTCTCAGTTGTGTTATTGTTTATATGATGATGATAAACTATGAATTTTCAAACTCTAGAAGTACATATATAGGTGTATAAGGTGTGTTTATATGAATGTAAAATGAGACATTGCTTTAAACTTAATTTGTATACTAATATTTTATGTATACATGTGTACTTGTATAGACAAAGTGGACCTAGATAATACCTGAAACTGGTTGTACAATTGTTGATGGTCGATTGTCTTCTTGCTCCTCACTTCAAGTCTTCTCCTTTAATTGTTGGTGCTCGGTCGAGGTTTACCTGAAAAAGGTACTCTGACGATCCTGTGTTAAGAGTGTAGAATGAAAGTTGATTAAAGAGTACCTTACACCTCTGTAGAGAGTTTACTTATAGTGTTTAGTCATGGGCCTTTGTTGGGATGGAGTGAATCTATAAAATATCAATGTTAACTGATTTCTAGCATGATCCCTGATTTATAGGAAGGTATATTGGTATATTTGGAAAATATCTTTAATAAATCAATATCTTCCACTAAACCAATGTTAGCTGATTTCTCGGGGATGTCACCAAATTCGGTGGGACATGATCATGATTTCCATAATTGTCATTGTTGTCATCTATTGAATGTCTTTAATGTATATTAATGTGGTCGGTCAGTCATTGAGACCGAGTGTCATGGCTTGTCCGATATCGACCGGTACACTTGCTCCTAGGCTCGATGAATCTTTATTTCAGAAAAGTCTAGATGTGACTGCTAGGTGCTTCAAGGTATGAATTCTTGTACTTCATTGATTGACGACCTTATTCCTTTTGATTTTTTCAGTGGTTGTTTGAATGCCTCTATTGACACTTTATAGTTTTAACTATGTATGTCGAAACAATTGTTAGGACTAAGATCCTTTGGATGCCACTTTGGGCTTTTGAATTGCTTTACAATTTTGAATTATGAGTGTATGCTTGAATCAATATGATTTAAATAAGCTATGTCGAGCTTCAGATAGGTTAAACACCAGCTGAGCGTTGAGGATTGTTGTTTTAAGATAGTTTCCTTAATCGAAGCAAACTTCATTTTAACCGTTTGAGAGAGATTGTCTCATGAGGGCAAAGCTTCCTTAACTGAAGGGATTGGTCGGGATTACCGTTTTAAGGCAAAACTTCCTTAACCGTATCGGCATATTACGCGTTAGTTTGGGAAGGGTTGCTAATTGTTAAGCAAGTTGCCTTGACCGAAGAGTTGCATGTAGTGTTGCTTTCGTTCGACAATGGCCGCTAATTGTTAAACAAACTACCTTAATCAAAGAATTGCATGTAGTTTCATGTTCGTTTGACAAGAGCAGCTAATAATGTTTCCAATAGGCGCATATATATTATTTTTGTGAGAGATGATTCATATAAGTTTTGTATCCAGGTTGTACAAGTTTCATGCATTTGTTAATAATATTAAGATTGGTTAATACTAATGTAAACAATGGATGGATTGGTAGAAATGGATGGATCAATACAAATTTCACTGAATTGTCAGAATTATTGAATGCAATATGCTTCAAAAAAGTAATACACTGTCGACCCATCACTATGAGGTGAAAAAGATATTGTCTCATGGATATGTAAAAGAAAATACATGTGTTGTCTTGACAATTGCATATTGTCTAAAAGAGAGTTTGAAACATTGCATAAGTGTTCAAGTGCACGAAGTCATGATACAAAATGAAGGATGATGGTGGTGATGAAGATGCAAGGTATTTCTTATCAATGTCAACTGTTTATTGAAAAAGTTCCTCCTCATCTAGTGACTATTGAGAAAGTGTATTTTCGATGGTCAATCATATACATCACGGGCATCTTACCTAATTATGCAAAAGTTGTGGTTCAAGATGTCACTACTCGAGTCCATTTGCAAACAGAGGAAGTTCAATTAGTGGGATAAGAACTCCAAATATTCTTGCAAGACCGACACACCTAATTCATCATATTTCAAAGAAAAAGTAGGTATATGTGACTTATATTTGTTAAGCAGTTATATATATTGTTTTTAGTGTTTCATTATCTCAAGCAATATTCTAATCCAATAGTGGGGTTGATTAGGAGTTTCACTCATAGGGTTATACCATGCAATGCATGGACAACAATAATATGCATTTGTACATTTCATTAATGTGTAATATGTATATTATATAAGTAAGTCATTATCATTGATCAACATGTCTTGTTTTTAGGTTTCATTAAGAATTAATGACAACAATTTTAAAAAATATCCATGAGACAATATCTTTTTCAAGATAAACATGTATTTTGTTTTACATATCCATGAGACAATATCTTTTTCACCTTATAATGATGGGTCAATAGTGTATTGCTTTTTGGAAACATATTGCATTCAATAATTCTGACAATTTAGTGAAATTTGTATTGATCCATCAATTTCTATCAATCTATCCATTGTTTACATTAGTATTAACCAATCTTAATATTATTGACAAATGCGTGAAACTTGTACAACCTAAATACAAAACTTATATGAATCATCTCTCACAAAAATAATATATATGTGCCTATTATTGTCTAACCTTATTAAGCAAGCTTCCTTGACTGAAGAGTTGCATGTAGTATCGCGTTCGTTCGACAAGGACCGCTAATTATTAAGTAAGTTGCGCCAATTGAACTTGTATAGACAAAGAAAGTGGGCCTAGATATACAATTGTTGATGTGTCGGTTGTCTTCTCACTCCTTTAATTGTTGGTGCTCGGTCGGGGTTGACTTGAAAAATGTATTTCGACAATCAAGTATGTATTTTGTGTTAAAAGTGTATAATGAAAGCTGATTAAAGCGTACCTTACACCTTTATAGAAAGTTTATTTATAGCGTTTAGTTACGGACTTTTGTTGTGATGGACCGAATCTATCAAATATCAATGTTAATTGATTTCTAGCATGATTCCTGATTTATAGCTGATTTCTTGGGGATGTCACTCGGATTCGGAAGGACATGATCATAATTTTCATAATTATCATTGTTGTCATTTATTGAACACTTTTAATGTATATTAATGTGGTCGGTCGATCACCGAGACCGAATAATATAACTTATCCTGCACTCAAAGGGTACATGTTTTACAAATCCTAAATTCTAAAAGGTTAACATTGTCTAAATTATTTGTTATCCACTTTATTAAGTATGATTTTTATTTAAAAAATATAGTTTGAGTTGATTTATTTTTAATAATTATAAAATCATTTTTCTATGTATATTTTATTTAACAACCATTAAATTAAAAAACATCGTCTCTTACTTGCTTTCAAACATTATTATAATTATAATATAATTACGATACTAAACATGTAATAAATAATAAGGGTTATAAACATAACAAATTTCACGAGCGATATGAGTCTATTTTTAATAGCAAATTGTAAAAAAAAAATCAAATTAAGAGTTCAAAGGCCAGTTTTCTTATTTGATTTTCGGTTTTTAAATTTCATAATAGTTTTTTAACTCTTGTTTCTATTACAGTTAAGGCTTCTTAAGGGGATTATTTGTTTTAATTATTCTTTTATATACAAGATTTCTTACCGTTTTATATATTTAGATAACTGTTATTTTAAATTCATCAATAATTTATATATACCATTTAGAAATTTCTTACGTGTTTTAGTCGAACAATTGTACCTTTTAATAAATAAAAATAATTTATTTATTTATTTAATGAATAAATAATTGAATAATATTTTTAAAATAATTAAATAGCTTCTCCTTTGAAAAGCAATAATTAAATAATTTTTTAATACTATTTTTACAAAATTATATATATATATAATTGAATTTAATAATTATTTTTTAAAATTCAATTAATTATCTATCATAAAATAATAAAAAATATTTATTTTATAATATTTTTAATATGAATATTTGTTTATAGATTTAATAATATTTTTATTTTAATAATTACCTATAACTATTAATAAATAATATTTTTATAATGGTTATGGAATAGTTTTTAGTGTACACGATTTAATACTAAATCTATTTTTTTTTAATATAATTTATTTTATTATTTTATAACTGTTTTTATAAATTAATTAATTAACTATTGTGAAATTATAAATATGATTTATTTTATAATTAATTTTTATGAATATATTTTTTATTTTAATAATTATTACAAAAAATAAGTTTTACTTTTTAATGTTTTATTATCGTAAAAAAAGTGTACATAGTAAAACAATACTTACACAGTAAAAAATATTATAAAAATTTATTTATTTTAATAATTATTAGTTGTGATTTTTTTTTTTATAATTTAATAAGATATTTAATTTTTAATAATAAGTTTTTATCTTTTATAATGTATACTTTGTTCAATTTTAACAAAAAAATATTAACAGGAAAGGACATCAAAAAGTTATTATACATGAACCATAGAATAAAGAAAGAAAGCATAGGTACAAAAAGCAAAGCAAACGGTCAGAAGAAGATTTTGAAATTCAAAATTCAAAAGGAGAGGGAGAGTGATTCTAGTTGTTTTTTCCCAGTTGGGAATTGAGAGCAACAGAAAGAGCAGAGTGCAATGGATTCCGATGAGCCTCCCTCTCCTTGTCTCCGTTCTTCCTCTCTTCTCAAGGACATCTCCAACTTCACCACTCCCAGACGCCCACCTTTCTCTCTCACCACCGCCCCTTCTCCCGCCACTCAATTCTTCACCGCCTCCAAACATGCACCTACCTCCTCCTCCTTCCACCGCCGCCCCAACAAACCATCTACCGCCGCCACAGCCAAGAAATTCAAGGCCTTCCAATTGGAGCAGTCTCAGTCCTCCCGTAAGGCCCAAATCAACAAGGAGCGCTCCCTCAAATCCCTCGCCAAGTCTCTCTCAGTCTGGCTCAACTTTCTCCTCCAAAATCCTAATTCCTGTGGCTGCCACTTCTCTGCCGCGGATGCTTCCGCTCCCGCTACCAACGGCAAGCGAGACGGCGCCCCGGTAACATCCGTCGTCGGCATCGATTCCACCTGGCGCACTCCCAAGCGCCAGAGGAAGACGTGGTCCGCCAAGGAAAATGCTGCTACGGCGGCTGAGGTTCCTGATTCCTCGTTTTCGCACCTCAGCGATTCTCTCAAGGATGTTTGCAGTTTCGGCGATTTGAAGCAGCGAATGAGCTTGTATTTCAGCATCGCAGCTTGTAAAGAGATCTTCCTACAAATGAATCGCGTCGCCAAGGTTCGTTTTGCTTCCATTAATTACCATAGGCTTTGCAACTCGCGTCAAATTCGTATCCATTTTGATCTTTAGTTGTTGAACTATGCGTGTGTTACCTTTCTTAGGCAATTGACGAAGGAAGACTGAATATGAAGGCGCATTGCCCTATAGTAACTGATGTCGGGTTGAAGGATAAGGCCACGAGAATTCTCATGTGTTATAATTCAACTTGGTTGCGAATTGGATTGTATGTGATTTTTGGCGGTGACTCCTTGGTGTTAAATAGTGATGTGGATTCTGATCATGATGCTGTGTTCTTGAGAATGGTCGTTGACAAATTATTTTTTTCGCATGAGGGCTTAGCTAAAGCGTATGCTTATAACAAAATGGTTGAAGGCGTGTATAGGTCAGGTTACTATGAGAATATGGGGAATGTGATATTGAAAAGAATTTTGTTGCTTGTGCTTGTTCTGGATAAAGCTAAATGTCAGAGTTACCTTCCACTGGAGTATGGTATTGATGGATTGGATGGGGGTTCTCCTTTGTTATTCAAACCAGAATCCTGGATTAAATCAAGCAGTCAGCTGATTCATGGTAGGTCCTCTTTCATGTTTGCGAGCCTACTCTTATCTTCTTTAATATTTTGCAACAGCAGCTTCTACATTACATTGTAGCTTGACTTTTTTTTTTGGTTGGAAATTAGAATTTCTATCGTCTGATGTAATGCATGGAGAAGGCAATCTTCTAACACATTTGGTGATTTTAGGTTACAAATTATCTCATCAACAGGTCAGTTACTTCTTCCATATGCTAAATTCTGATTTACCTTAGTGAAGTTGTCTGTTAATGTAAGTGTGAGCTTGCACATGTATCTGGGAGGGCGTTCGACATTTATACATATAGCAGATGTGTCATTTTAGTGTCAATATTTCACTTTCATGTTAATGTACTACTAGTAAATTTGTGAAGAAGGACATTGTATTTTGTATCAGGTCAATATATGTTTTATTTGAATGATTTGTGATTTTGTAGGAACCTCTCGTCGAGTATGATTTCAGGATCGGAGACTTATTTGTAGATCTCCAAGATGGATTAAAACTGTGTAGAGCTATTCAGCTCTTGCTGCATAATTCTTCGATCCTCATGGTTGGTTATATATATTTTTGTGTGTTGGAAATGATACTAGCATATCTGGCATTTGATAATCCAGTTAGTTAAAGGTTGTAATTCATCACTATTGTGTTGACAGAAAATTGTAGTTCCCTCTGATACTCCTAAGAAAAAATTAGCAAACTGCAGTCTTGCGCTGCAATATGTTAGGCAAGCTGGTGGGTCACTACTTGATGAAGATGGCATCATGATTGTGGCAGATGATATTGCTAATGGAGACAAAGAACTTACAGTTTCCTTGCTCTGGAACATGTTTGTTCATTTGCAGGTGGAAGTTCTGTTTTGCCTTATTTTTTAAGTTTCTGCAATTGGCTTGTGATTTAATTGATACTAACTTATAACCTAGACAACAATGAAGTTTTTTATGCCATTTCACCTGCAGCTTCCTCTTTTGGTTGATAAAACAAGTTTAGAAGGGGAAATTTCTAAAATTCAAGGAGGCAAGGTATGTTCCATGTTAGATGAGCTTTGTGGTTTGATTTAATTATAAAATCAATAATTGGCTCCTCTAAATTGAGCAAGAGTTAAGTAAGTAATCTCAATCATTGATGAACAAATCAATTTTTGATATTACAACACCTTCATATTTTGTTATGCATGTGTATTCTTCTCATTTATGATTGAGATCACTAAATTTACTATGAAGTTAGTTGTTCTCTTTAGAGGAGCTCGATTCATAAAATAATATCTACACTTTTTTCCACTTTAAGCTCACAATTCCTATATATTAGAGCTTTGGTTTTTCTTTCATCTTATAGGTTCTCGTAAACAATGCAAGTTCTAGCTCTATGGAATTGCTTTTGAATTGGATTCAGGTACGCTCCTAGAATACTTCAATAAAGCATGGTAGTTACTCTAGATTTTTTTTTCTTTTTGGTTTAGCAAGAGGCTAATCAGTATCGATGAACATAATATTTATTCCAAATTCATTATTTCAAGTTTCCAACATGTTTAACTTATACTGTGTGGTGGGTAGTTAGATAAATACAACTTTGTTTTGTTTTGTTTAGGTGTATACCATCAATAACTAGTTGTTCTTTGATAAAGTTTGTTTGTTACACTTTGTTTCAGGATTTTAGTTTATTTATTTTTGCTTGAACTTTCAGATTGTGCATATGTAATTGTGTGATCTTGGTATTTAATTAAGAAAAAAATCCTTATGTTATTTGTAACCTTGTTTTTTCTATATTTGCAGGCAGTTTGTGGCAATTATGATTGTGCAATTGACAATTTCCATTCTCTTGTTGATGGCAAAGCTGTCTGGTGCTTACTTGATTATTACTTCCAGAAAGAACTTCAAAATTCCTGTTCTTTGAAGGTCTTTAACTTCTTTAGATTCCTCTGGCTTCTGATAACAACATCTTGTTCATCAGCTTTATTTTTCACTTTTAACAGGAAGTTAGTTTGAAAAGTGGCAAGGCATCAATTATGTCGGTTGATGAATATTCAGATGCACTGTATAATTTTATACTATCCCAAAAGTTGACTACATTATTGGGGAACTTCCCAGAGGTAAATACCCTAATGTGTTAATATCTACTTGCATGCATACTGAAATTGTTGCCGAGACATTATCATATTTCTTCTTGACAAGTGATCACTGGTGTACTTTGAAACCTGTTAGTGATTCAGTTTCAGATTAGTTAAATTTTCAAATAATTCCTTTCATGAAGAGCATTTTTTTGTATATCTAACACTCATGTCAAAGGCCTATTAGGATTAAACCTCGACAAAAGCACAAGCTGCACAAAAATATGTGCTAAAATTTAATTATAGTTATTGGTGTGGGAAGTAGCAAACTTTGGCTGATTAAGGAAAATAATGGTCATTTTCCTAGTTGTGCATGCATGAGAAGAAATATGCTTAATGTGTATAGTCAATAGTGTATACAATGGATTGATACATGCTTGAATTCATATAAACTTTATAATATGAACTCTTAGAGGGCGTTTGGTACTTGAAAATTTTTTCATACCCAGAAATCTCGGTTCCCAATAATTATAATTCTTGGGAATGACTAAATTCTGTTTAGTTGGTCCATAAATATATTTGGGATTGTTATACAAGTTTTCTAGAAATTTACTAAAATCTTTATTTATTGTCATATTAAATGATTTATTAGCATTGTATTTTTTTTCACTAAATTTTTTTATTTCAATTCGAGGAAGTTAGTTCACCCTTCTCCCCATACCCCAAACGAATGTTTTTGTGGAAACTTGAGCAAAAATCATTTCTTTAAAATTTTACTTTTTGGAAATGTTATTATTTATTGAAAACTAAAAATTTCCCTACATTCTTATATTATTGCTAATAGCATACAAGGGCACCTGCCGGTAACTGATATTTATTAAGAATCAGAAATGGAGCCTAAAACATAACCTAAACCAGAGCCTAAACTCCTAATAGAATAATGTGTTGGAGCAATTGGTTATAGAGGGGGTGTGTTAAATGGAGCCTACTCTTCTTGCAGATAAAACAGACAGTTTAACAGATCGACAAGTCAAAGAAACAAACCTTTTAATAGCAACAAAGCAAAACAGCATAACAGATTTTTATATTGGTTCACCACAACTCTTGGACTACCTCTAGTTTTCACTTAAGTAACTGTTAAAGAGGTTCCACTAATCAAACGAGTACACAAACCTCCCAAGGTTATATCTTGAGATTAAGAACTCTCAAAGGATAAGAGTACTCTCAAAGAGAGCACAAATTAAGCTCACAAAGGTTAACTTCACAAAGTGAAGAATTACAAAGGTTTAGCACACTCCCAAGAACACTCAAAGCTCAAAAGCTTGATAAGACTCTACAAGTTTTGTGCTATTGTATTGTTCGTCTTTGACTTTCATCTCTTTATATAGCTCCTAGAATATGACCTTTGAAGCTCAAAACAGCAAAACAGAGATTCTAAATAAACTTCGTCACAACATATCTTTGTCTTTATTGTTGTAGACTCTTAGAAGGGAAACTTCAGATATGATCTTCCAATGCGCTCTTGTTTCAAATCTGCTCAAGGAAGCATTTCAAACTGATTCACAATATATGACAATTAGTTACAATTATTATAGAGTCATATAAACCCTTTTATTTCCTTAAGATCTTATTACTATCATTAAGATGTTCTTTTAAAACTATACTATATAGCCGTTTGAATAAAATCATTTTCAGCACTTGTAATATCTAGAAGATTGTTTAAACGTGGTGCATTTAACTGATCGAATAGTTTCCTGATATAAGAACTTTTGGTCTGATAGACCGTCTAACTTGAGACATGTTGTAGATGCTGGATGGTCTACTATGCAGTTTCACAAAACATCAAAACACTGTTAGAACGTTCAGATGATAGAATCCTCATTCAATACTTAGACTATTTTGTTATCATCAAAACTTCAAAGACACATGATCTAGTATCATCAAACCGTCTAGTGGAGTAAACCATCTAAAAAGATCTTTAGATCATCTAGGGTCTCAAAAAAATGTTTTTCTTTTTGTACAGCAAAACAAAAATGCTTACCAACTACAAGAGGCGCACTTTCCCCCTCTATGTTGCTATCCATCATCGCTACCCAGCATGCCAATCCAACATTGTCCTAATTCTCTCCCTCTCATTTTCTTCGTCTTAGAAACATACATTTTCCAAATCCTGGTTTAGTACTCTATCAATTCTATGGACATTTAAATTGTGTTAAATAAAAGCACAATTAATATGGATGTACTTTTGTGCAACCCAAACAAAAAGAGAAGAAATATACATTTGCTTTATCTCACTTGATACCATTGGCAGTATAATTTATTTCGGGTATATTTTTTTTTCAGGTACTTCAAATTAGTGACCTACTTCAATATAATGGTGCTTGCAGTGACCGAAGTGTGGTGATTTTGTTGGTTTTCCTGGCAAGCCAATTATTTGTCAAGAAAAATTTGGTAAACAGAATAAATGTTATGATCGCATTCTGTTTCTGTTGTACTCTGAATTTTGCATTAATTTGCATCTCTCTTCTCTCATTTTCAGGATCACATAAATTTCCATAAACTCTTGGGTTATGACTGCCATAGTCCGAACCATAGACATTTGAGGATGCTAAGGTGCCTTTCAAATCCTGAATCAATACAAAAGCCTGATGCTTCTGATGTGCTTGGCAATGAAGGTTTGGTGACTCAAATGATGTGAACTTCAATTATTTCTGCATGTCATCTGTTTGTGTTTATTGTTCAACTTCGATATGTGTTAATTTGGTTTTGATATGAGGAATGAGTTTTGCATATATTAAACCTGACATTACTAGATAAATGATTCTTTTATCCACATAAAATTACTTATGCTGATCTCATTGTGATGATAGTTGTATCATTTGGATTTCTATGACTTGGTATCATGAATAAAAGTGAGAAGGATTCATATTGATTTAAAACATTAGTAGATCAGTTGTGCTTTATCTTTAAAACATTTGATCTCCTTTTGCATAGGTTTTACCAGGAATTATTGCTTGCCCGTTTGCAGTTATTCATTCCATTGCATGATAGTTGGCTCTGAGTAGACAACAGCGTCCCATTTCTTCATTTCATATATTCTGCGACAATATTTCAATGTGATTATATTAGTTTCCAAAACAAAACATCCCAGATTAATCATAATGATGGTATGGTTTTATTCATGAAGTAATCAGTTTTCTTTCATATGAAAATCTTTGATCAATATCTTATCTATTAACATAGATGCTGCAAGAAAATTCAAGGCGATCCAAACTTGGTGGCAAGAAATGGCTGAAAGAAACGGTCTCAACAAACCAGCTGTCTCTAATTTGATGGGATCCAAAATCACTGAATGCAGCACCAACATTAGAAGAGGTAACTATTCAGACTTGCATAATCCTATTTGCTACTATTGTCATTAATATATTTACCAGAGCGTTTAAAAAAAGTACTAAATCCAATAGATTGTTAATTCCTAAAATCGCTGAAAAAGGGAAAATAAGCAGTGCTTAGTTCAACTCCTATCAGTCCTAGTTTGTATTTATACAAAGGAATGAATGTGTTTGCTAGTGAATTGAAATAGGCTTTTAAACTTTAGTTTCTTCCATGCATTGCATAGTAAAAGCGTGTGATATTATTAAGAAAGAGTGGACTTTAAGCCTAACTCAACCCCATAAAACCGGCTCATAAGGTTGAGGTTTGCACCCACTTATATACAATGAAAGACTCTAATCTCTAGTCGATGTGGGATCTCCAACAGATATGATTGTTTTCCACTCTATAATTGCAGCTTAATAATCTGCTAATTGCATGCAAAACTTGTTTTGTTGATGATATATGTCGTCTTGTTAACAATTGGTACTTAACATTTTTAGAAAATGCTACAAGAACAATACAACTGCATCTCAGAGGATTGGTTGCACGGTGCCGGTTTCTGAAGATGGTAAAAGCTATTACCCTTTTGCAAACTGTTTTCAGAGCTTGGCTAAAAGTGAGGCAAAAGTCAGCCTGTGTGATATTATCTACTGTTCAAGTCTGTGACTCTTCATGTGGTATGCAATATATCAGTTTTTCTCGAAAATTATCTGGGGTTATTTTTTCATTACTTATTGGTCTGTCTTGTTTATTTAATCACACAGAAATGTTGAAGCTATCAGAAACATATAAGAGATATGCCATGCTTTTCATTTGTAGACGTTCCTTTTTGAGGTTAAAGAGCTCAGCACAGATTATCCAGAAAGCAGTTAGGAGTTGGCTCTATAGGAGGCATAAGCAAGTGTCTTGTACAAGTCCTGATCTTTTGATTTCAGATATGGTAGTGGCTGCTATTAGTGTTCAGAAATTGGTCCCTGGTAGGATGGCACGATCTAGATATATTCATCAGCTAGATCAGAGAGAGAAAGATTTATCTTTTTCCCAACTGAAAGTCACTTTCCATCTTCAAACAAATGCAGCCATTATCATTCAGCTTGCTTGGAAAAAGTTCATGTGCTGCAAGTCTACTCAGAAGCAACACCTGTTTGCAACTAAAATTCAACGAAATTTCCGTAGGTGGTTATTGAGAAAAAGTTATCTAGATCAGATTCAGGCTATCGTACAGATTCAATCTTATTTTCGAATGTGGAGATGTGTAAATGCTTTCCAGCTCTTCAAGATAGAATTTAAGGCAGCTGTTGTTATTCAATCTTACTTACGGGGTTGGTTTGTCCGAAAGATTGCTGGTGCACGTAGGAATCACCTATTTGCAACTAAAATTCAACTAAATTTCCGAAGGTGGTTGTCAAGAAAAAGTTTTTTAAATAAGATTCAAGCTGTAATAAAAATTCAATCTTATTTTCGGATGTGGCGATGTGTAAATGATTTCCAGCACTTCAAAATTGAGTTTAAAGCAGCTGTTGTCATTCAGTCTTGTTTAAGGGGCTGGTTTGCCCGAAAGGATGCTTGTACGCGTCGGACGGACATTGTTGAGATTCAAGTAAGACAGTGACTAGCTTGTTATAATTATATTTATCCTCGTTTATTTTACATAACTTTCCAGTTTGCATGAAAAAAATTCATGAGTCGATTTGCTGTTACTTCTTTTGGTAACAGTACTGTGTACAGATGTTACTTATACATGGAAGAGTGCATCTTCAAAAAAATTTGGCATTGTCTTTAATGTTATGTTTCGTGTGATGAAATTATTAATTCATATAATAGTATGAATTTTTTGAATTTAGAAAAATGCCTTTTACATATTTTTTTGTAAGTTTTAGTTTTAGAATACTATGTAACTTGATAGGTTGCTTTAATGACTCCAGAGGCATTGCCGTGGTTGGCTTGTAAAGCGGGACTTCTTGTTCCTAAGAGACGCTGTAGTAAAGATCCAGTGTGTCATTCGAAGCTTGAAGTGCCAAAAGGCTCTCAATTGCCAGAAAGATGCTGCTTTGGAGATCCAGCGCTTTATAAGGGGGCATGTAACTCGGAATCAGCTATTAGGTAATTAATTAATGTTTTATGAAGCTAACTTTATTTGTGGTTTCTTGTCATCTCACAATACTATTATCTCATGTTTTGGTGATGTAGGCAGTGCTTCCAAGCTGGGCACAATTATTCCTATTAGTTGCAGCACAGCACCATTTGGGTTTTGTAGTTTTCAATTGGAACTGTTCTTGTTTTCGGTTGTGAAATTGCAACGATGGTGGAAGGGTCTCTTGTTGCTGAAGTTAATGAATAAATCGGCCATCATTATTCAGTCATGTACCCGTGGGTGGATAGCCAGGCGAAATGCTACTGTTTATAGACGCCATGTTGTCATCCAGGTATGATGTTCTAGTTGTTATTATGATATGCTATGCTGTAGCACTTTTGTAATTTATTTATCATTGCTGCTCACATGCTCAGGGTATTTTGAGTCAACTAATAATATTATTGATTTAAATATATTTTAATTTCTCGGGAAATTTGAGCGGAAGCATGTATGATATAGAATATATGATCGTTTGTCCCAAAAAGCAACGAAAGGGAGCAAATTGTGTGTTTTGGGGGTTTAACTAAGTTGGCCTTATAGCACGTTTGGTTTCTCGTTGAACTTCAAAATTTGTATACAAGCTACGACTCTACGAGGTACAAGCTTTTATCCGTACTGTGGTTTTACAAACAAACCAAATACAAGCTAAATCTCTTTTTTCTAAATAATTATGATGCTGCTACTGCCTGCAACTATTTCTTAATTTTCATTTGTCTTCGAATTTTTATTTTTTTTGTTCTTATATTTTACTAAAGCCTCTTAACTGCCATTTGCCAGGAAGATGCTGCGTTGGTGATTCAAACCTACATTAGGGAACATTTAACCCGACATCGAATATTAGGTAAATATTCATATTTTACGAGTGTTTTATGCAAAATCTCGTTAGGGTACTAATGCGTGATTTAGTTGTGGGGTTTACTTTTACTACATATACTATTATATCTTGTTATGCTGATGTAGGTGGTGCTTCTAACCTAAGTGCAGTCATTCCAGTTGGCTGTCGTAGTCTTCCACTAGGTCGATTTTTGCTTTCAGTTGTGAAATTGCAACGATGGTGGAAGGGTCTCTTGTTACAGAAATTGATGACAAAGTCTGCCATTGTTATTCAATCTTGTACTCGTGGGTGGATAGCCAGACGAAAGGCTAGTGTTCAGAGATATCGTATTATTGTCATCCAAGTTAGTATTTTGTACTACCCTGTAATTCTTTAGTATTTTCGTTTGTCGGGGGATTTGGGTGGGGGTTGTTTTATGATGCTGCCTTTTACACTAGGTAAGTAAAGAGGGTAGTTTAGACAAATAACATTCTTCTTTTGTTTTATTTTCCACTTTCACTATGATGCATTGTTTCATTCGTAGATGGATCAATGAAATCCTTTTGTGATGTTACTGATGTGATTGTAATTATTTTTAACCAAATTTTCATCAATGTTTAGTTTCTTTTTCCTAGGTTTTCCCTTTTTTCTTATTTTTCTTTTTCTCTAAATTTTGTAGTCCCACTGGAAAGGTTACCGTGCCCGTAAAGTTTCGAAAGAACAGTTACTGGATTTGCGTTTGAGAATGCAAAAGTCTGCCAGAAATGTGGATGACAGCAAGCGTCTCATAAACAGACTCTTGGCAGCACTTTCAGAGCTACTCAATATGAAGAGTCTTAGTAACATCCTTCATACTTGTTCAATATTGGGTGAGATTTTTCATACAGAATTTAGATTTTGTTGCGTTATTTTTGAGACGGCCTCTCAAACATGCAGTCTAATTTCTTAATTCTAATAATTTGCCTGACACAAATAAGTAAAAATTGGTATTTTTACTATAATTTATTAAGGTGGCCTGATATCTTTAAAGAGTCCTTAAGTTGCATTTCTTGTTATTTAAATTGTTCTAATTCCCTTCCTTCACTCTGTTGTCCCAAATTACAAAATATATAGATTCAAGTGCTAGTGATGATTCAGTTTCACTTGCATTCGCTTTTTCAGTTCAAATAGTAGTTCATTGTATAAGTCCTGACCAGTTATAATGATCATTCTTTTTCTCATTTGTTTGTCTGCATTTTCACAGACATGGCTACAGGGCATTCTCAGAAATGTTGTGAAGAACTTGTGGCTGCAGGGGCTATTGATACTTTGCTGCGACTGATTCAAACAGTCAGCCGGAGTATACCTGATCAGGAGGTTCTAAAGCATGCTTTATCAACTCTCCGAAATCTTGCCCGCTATCCTCATCTTCTACATGTGTTGATCCAAAGTCGTAATTCTGTACAGATAATTGTCTTGGAGTTATTGAGGTTGTTTATAAGTGCAGAGTTGTAGTTAGCCCTTGAAAGTTGATGTACAGTATTCTTATTCTACTTTTGTTATAACTTTATATAACTTGTTCCAGGAATAAAAACGAGGGCTTCTTCATTGCTTCTGAACTTTTGAAGAAGATATGTTCAACTGGCATAGGTGTTGAGGTGATTTTTAAGTCCCCTGCTCTGCTAAAACGATTGCACGGCCTTGTTGAGGACCATAAACGGAAGGGAGTTTTCGAGAAAAGGTCAGACTTTACTTGCTTTTTTAGATTAGAGGGATTAACTTTTAAAATACCATGTTTGTTGATTAAAATCTAACAGAAAGCTTGGGGTCTATAATTGTTTTGAGGCAATGCAGAAATCCTAGGGCTCCTAACCTGGTTATCAAAGAAAACAGAGAGAGAAGATTGAAGGAGGCTGCTGAGATTTTGAAACTGATAACAAGGGCATGAAAAGTTTTTTGTTTTTAAACAAGTTTCGATGAAGGAGGTTAAGCTTTGTTCACTTCTATTTACATTCTGTCCTCAACTCGTGGATTTTGGAATGAGCTTTGTTTATAAACAGTGTAACATTTAGTTTGAAAGCAAACAATTATTATTATAACCTTTAACAGTGAGCTTTCTGATGTTTTCTGCAGATTTTATATTTTACAAGTATACATTCAAGAAAATTGACTAGTATTAGACAACTAATAAACCAAGATTCCAGACTTTTCTTAAATGTGAAAGAGATACACTAGGGCAAAAACGACTATAGATATAAGATATAAGATTGTTTTTACAAGTTGAAATGACAAATAGATAAAGAGGTGAAAATTTATTTAGATTAACATTTCAGTCTACAAAGATTAATAACTAACAAAGGTATATATTTAAGATTTGCATATGAAAATTTTGAACCACATAAAGGTCATATTATTCTTTATGTAGAGGACTTTAACATGGCTGCAATCAAAATTTCAAGCAAAGTCATGCCACTCTCATGATGAGGCATGACATGAATGAACACAACTTATCTTAACATCTTCAAAACAAAATATAAAAACTAAATAATTTTAAATTCATTAAAAAGTTTATTTTACCATCTAATAATTGTAAAAAATCAAATTATTTTACAAAAATTCCTATTAATACATATTGTGTATATTTCAAAAATATATATTCAAAATTAAATAGGTTTAAATCCCCTTTTTATCTCAAAATTTCCTATTAATACATATTGTGTATATCAATTTTTAATCATACATTTGCTAATTTTTTACTAACCATTTGAATATTTTTTAGATGACAGAAAAAAATTATATTAACTTTTTAAAAATTAAATAAAGGTAATCATAATAAACATAAGAAAATTAATATTTCAAGATACTTAGACATAATTAAAAGACTAATAACCACTTCAAATAAATGTTTTTTTATTTTCATAAAAGATATCTTTAAAATATTAGATAAATAGAAATTATGTAATATAAGTATAAATGGATGAACATTTTAATAAGAAATAAACTGTATTATGCATGATTATCACCTTGGAATATTATATTACAATTATGAACAAACATCAATTAAAAGATATCTAGTAAATAAAATTGGACTAGTGCAGTCAAGATTATGATACAGTATAATATAAATTGTTTACCATCACAAAATTATTTTTTTATGGAAATTGCATATAATTTTACAAAAACTAATATTTATTTAATTTTAAGTATAAAATTAGAAAAAAATAAAGTTTAGTTAGATTATATACATATAAACTTTTTTTTTAAAATTGTTATCACAAAACATGAAATAAAACTATAATATAATAATATATGAAGTGAAAAAAATTAAATTGAACTATTGCATGAAAAATTAAAAAAATTGTGTTTAACTTTTCTTGTAACTTAATTTAAAAAATTCAATTATTTTTAAATAAAATTACTTAAACTCACTTATTAATTTGCATTAAAAATAGTTCTAAATTAACATATTTATTAATAATAATTAATACTATACTTCAAAAAATTTAAAAAGAATTTGAAATAATTCAGTTTATCAAAATTATCTCAAATTATAATACATATCAATTTGTCTAAACAATTATATAATTAAAATAAATTGTAATTTTATATGATGTTTAACCGTTTTTAAACAAATCAATATTATATGTTTAACTAATTTCTTTAGAAATAAAAAAGAATATTATACTAATACAAAAATAGGAGATATAAATTGTTCTGGTTGACCTAGGATGAACGCACCTCCTTCTGGGTTTGGAGTCACGTTTCTCTTAGTTGCATCGAGTATGGCTCCGTTGTGACATATGGCGCCCTACCTGTTCATGGCACTCTAACGCTCAAGTCAGTAACGACTCACAAAGCAACAATAAAACTCAGTTTAGTGTGCAAAAACAGCGTACCTTCATCTGGTAGCGCTCCACTGGTCCCTACAACACTTTTGCTAGCAAAATAGATTGCTCTTTGGACTTGTTCCTGGTCTTGTACTATTACCGAGCTAATTGTTTGATCTGTGATGGCGAAGTAAAAGCGCAGGGGAACACTGGCTACTGGCTTCCCAAGGATAGGAGGATTGGCCAGTTACTCCTTCGACTTTACAAAAGCCTCCTCGCACTCGGAGGTCCATACAAATCGATTATTTTTCTTTAGGCACTGGATATACGGGTAACCCTTATCTCCGCTTGTTGATAGAAAACGTGAGAGGGTCGTCATACGTCCTGTTTACTGTTGGACCTCCTTTACCGTGGCGGGGCTCCTCATCTCTGTAATGGCTGCACATTTGTCTGGTTGGCCTCTATACCCCTCTCAGTCAACAAAAATCTAAGGAACTTCCCAGCCTCTATCTCAAACACACACTTCTCGGGGTTCAACTTTAAGTTATACTTAGCAATGGTTGCGAACAGCTGTTCCAGATTGACCACGTGTTATCCCTTCTCCACAAAGGTGACGACCATGTTATCTACATAGGCCTGCACCGTTCACCTGAGTAGGGGCGCGAGAATCCTGTCCATTAAGCGCTGGTAGGTAGCAGCAACTTTCTTAAGGCCAAAAGGCATGATCTTGTAGCAGTAGCTAGCAAATTCTGTCATGCACGCGATCTTACTTTCATCATTGGGATGCATCTGAATCTAGTTGTAACCCGAGAACGCGTCAAGAAGTCTCAGCAGGCGATAACCCGAGGCGTTGTCTATCAAAAAGTTAATACTCGGCAACGGGTAGGAGTCCTTTAGGCAGACTTTGTTTAGGCCAGTAAAATTGACGCACATCCTCCACTTTCCATTGAACTTTTGTACCAGCACCACATTTGCTAGCCACTCAGCATACACGATTTCCCTGATGTGGTTAACATTCAACAACTTTTTAGTTTCTTCCTTTATGATCAGGCGTGTTTCTTCATTAAACTTCCTCCTCATTTGAACCACATGTCTAACCCTCGTGTCCATGGTCAACCTGTGACAAAGAAAATTTGGATCTATCCCCGACATATCTGTTGAGGACCACGCGAATGCGCTCATGTTCTAGGCTATCACCTCAGCTATTTGATCCTGCAACCTTTGATCTATCGAGGCACCGAGCTTGAACATCTTTTTGTCAATCTCCCGCTCCTGCACCTCGCCAGTAGGTGCAGGTCGTTGTCGATTGCCAACCTCGGTCTCCAGCACCTCAGCCATCTTCCCCTCATGCACAAAGGAGGTTGAGTTCAAGCTCTTTCTGTTCTCCAAGCTGCTCTTATAACACTTTCGAGCAGCCTTCTGGTTTGACCTAATCGTGATCACCTTCCCCTTATTGGATGGTAGCCTGATCTTCATGTACTTTGTTGAAGCTTTCTAACCCAACCTGTTTATAGAGGGTCTCCCCAAAAGCAAGTTATAGGTAAAAGGAGTATTAACCACGACATACTTGATGAGAATGGTCCCGACAACCTCCTCGTCCAAAAACGTTGTCCTCAGGTCTACATACCCTCGCACCTCCACGTGGTCACCTGTAAAGCCCACCAGGCATCCGTCATGGGGCCTCAACTGGTGAGGGGACAACCGTAGATTGACGAACGTTGACCAGAACATTACACCGGCCGAGCTCCCTTGATTGATGAGAACTCGGTCTACTCTCCTTCCTACTGTAATGATCGATATCACTACTGGGTCATTGTCGTGGGAAACTATGTCCACCAAATCGGCCTTTTTGAAGTGGATATCGGGTTCAAGAGCGTCATCCTGATCCCTGTTTCCAACGACATCACAACCCTCGCGTACCGCTTACGTTTAATGGTCGTACTACCTCCTCTAGAGAACCCTCATGATATGGTGTTTAACTCGGCATGGATGGAGACTTCATGCGTTTGGTCTCTTGGGGCGCCTTCCCCCTGAGGTTCTCTTTGGTCAGGCTCAAGGTACTCCCTCAAGAACTCGTCTCTCAGGAGCTCGGCCAACTGATAACCCAACACCATGCATCACTCAATGTTGTGTTCGAATTTTTTATGGAACTCACACCACACATCATTTCGACCCGCCATATTCCTGTCTGTTTTCTGGGGGAACATTAACTTTTCTGATACTGCTAGTATGCTGATAAGCTCCTTGTACAATATCCGAAACTTGGGACGAAACTTGTCCTCCTTGCTCCTAGCTTCGGCCTTGCCCTTCTTGTATGGGGCGTGCCTAGTGTCTGCTTTCTTTCCCATTGAGGTCTCATGAACCCTCAGGGCTCGAGAAGCCTTGCTAGTTTTTTTCGGCTTAGCCACCCGAGGTTGCGGGCCATTATTCCTGGCCGCCACTGCTTCCTCGACGCTAATGTGGCGACTGCTCTCCACCTGATCTCGGAAAAGGTTTCTGCTGGGTTCCTGGTTTAGGGTTTAGGTTCTTGGTCAGAGAATCGCAGAACGATCTAGAAGCAACCCCTTGCTCAAAGGCGGCCACCATGACATTCTCGTTGTGAGTTTGGAGCTTCACAGTAAAAGCCCATAATCGATTAAGATAGTCCTTCAACGACTCCCCTTCCCTTTGCCGCACGCTAAAAAGATCGTATAGCACTGGGGGTTTCACTCGGTTGGTATAAAACTGCTATCTAAACAGCTTGGCGAATTGCGCAAACGAAGTAATGTGGCCATCTAGGAGTCCACTGAACCACTATATTGTCGTACCTGTAAAAGTACTCATGAACATCTTACACCGTATTGTGTCTGATCCTCCCGAGATGATCATTTGAGCATTGAACGCTGTAAGACGGGTCTCTGGATCCTCTACCCCCGTGAACGTGATCTTAGGGGCCACGTAGTGCACGGGCACTAGTTCGTCCATGATAGCTCGAGAGAATGGTTCGACGTTGTCCCTTTCATGTAGACTCGCTTCTCGTTCTCTCGAGGGTCGTCGGTCACGTTGCTAGAGATCCCTGCGCAACTCCTCGTGAGTTTTGTGTAGTTCTTGCCGCAACCTTTCTTGCTCCAACGCATACCACTCATTGGCTTCTCGTAGCCTCTCCTGCTCTTGTCTCGATTGTTCATTGGCCTCCTGGAGAGCCCTTAGGGTCTCCATGAGTTGTTGCAGTGTGAGAGCCTCACCTCCATCTTGTCCCGTTGGTACTTGTCTCGTGTTTCTCATCTTCATCTGGAAACTTGAACTTAACTGCGGATGTGGATGGGATCAAGTTTTAGCGGGCCCCCATGGTGGGCGCCAAATGTTCTCGGCGGTTGACCTAGGATGAACGCACCTCCTTCTGGGTTTGGAGTCACGTCTCTCTTAACTGCTTCGAATATGGTTCCGTTGTTACCTGTTGATGACACTCCGACGCTTAAGTCAGCAAGGGCTCACAAAGCAACAATAAAACTCAGTTTAGTGTGCAAAAACAACGTACCTTCATCTGGGGTCTTAGGCCCTTTTTATAACCGTACAAGCAACATGCAACAACTCTCATATGAGAAAAGCAAATCTTAACTGAAAATAAACACATTTATCTTTTATCTTTAATAGAAAAAAGGCATACCACGTGTACCAATCATCTTCGGGTGCTAATCGCAGGCTAACATTTTGTTATAAATGAACGTCCGTATCTTCTTTAGGGTTAACAACAACTATCAACATGTATTTACGTGTTGCAAACATGCAACAACAATATCAACAAATATAATAACAAACATTACAATAACTACTAATATATATATATATATACTAGCACGAAAATAAGGGTATCTCGTACGACAACCTTATCATGCACTTTGGACCCTCCATCGAAATTGGGCCAGTCACATAAATCTTAACTCAGCCCAACAGTCGAGTTGACCTTTTACTTTTTTCGAGCACCAAGTTACTATTCACATATAATAGAATGACAAACTATGTACAGTACATAAATGATTCGAGAATATATAAATATTACATTATGATTATAGAACAAGTGGGTATGCATTACTCTTTATTTTTATCTAGAACAAAAATAATAGATGAGGAAGAAGAATTACTTATTAATTTTTCATCAACCGACAGAAAAGTAAATATTTTGTTAAATTAATAAATTATTCTTATTTTTAAAACTATTTTAGTAAGAAAATTAATGAAACTATTTTTTTACAAAATTCCTATACATTTAACTTTTTTAATTATATGAAAAACCTAAGATAGGGTTTAATTCCAAACTCTAATTACTTATAGAGAATTGTGAAATTCAGGGAGCATATTATTCTCTAAAATCAATCTTATTTGAAATAATAAAGTAAACAATAAGTAGAAAAAATAATTGTTAATATTATATGAACATGGATGTATCATAATATTAATTATTAGTGACAAATAAACATTTCGAATAAAGAAAATTTAAAATTTCTGTATATCAAATGTTCTTAAAAAAATAAACAATTTATTAAAAATATAAAATAAATAAAGAAATAAACCACAAAAATAGAAAATAATTAACATTTATTTCCTGAATTGGCAATGGGAACAATCTAATTAATAAATAAACAAATATTTTGTGTGTGTATAATACAAATTTTATTTATCATGAGAAGATCAATATTTTTATGAATAATAAGTACCTTTCACTCACCCACTTCATACCAATTTTTTTTAAAGGTATAGATAGAAATGAATAAAATATATGTATTGGTTCCTAAATAGATTAGAAAAAAAGTAAATAAATAAAGATTTAATTGTAGTAAAGATATTGTTGGATATTTTTGAATAATTTAAAAAAAGAAGATAAATAAATAGGGGCGTTGAGAGACATAAAGAAGGACACGGCTCAAGGTTAGGGTTTGGGTCTCAACCACTCTTTAAAACACAGTCTCAGATTCATTATTGTGGTTCTTCTCTTTCTCTCTCTTTGTTTCTCTATCTTTTCTCTCTGTGCTTTTGGATTGCTGAATTTGAGGTTGAAGAAGATGATGCAGCCAGGACCCGGCATGGCCCAACAACCCAACCAACAATACCCACAACAGCAGCAACAGCAACAGCAACCCTACATGATGATGCCCCCTCAGCCGCAGCCCCCTCAGATGTGGGCTCCATCGGCCCAGCCTCCACCGCAATCGGTGGCTCCTCCGCAGCCCACCAGCGCCGATGAGGTCCGTACCCTCTGGATCGGTGATTTGCAGTACTGGATGGACGAGAATTACCTCTATACGTGTTTCGCGCACACAGGCGAGGTATCTTCGCATTGCCTTCTCTAATCGCCCTTCGATCGATCTATATGTGTTTTTTATTTTCTTTTTTCGAATCTGGGTTAGATTTTATCTTGAAATTACTATGGCGTGGATTTAGATTTGGAATATGTTTGACATCGAATTAATCTTTTGCTTTTGTGAGGACAGATACTGTTTATCCTAGGAATTTATTTATGGGCCCAAAAAAATACCGTTTTCTTTTGAAAAATATAGATTTCAGACTTTTTAAATACAGATTTGCGTTTTCTGTTGTTAATGTATTATTTTTTAATTATGAATCTGAGTTTTTGATAATTGCATATTCTGGAAGGATTTGATTGATTTAGATGGGTGATGTTGCGTGTAAACAAGTAAAACTAATGTTTAGAAGCTTGTTGGTGGTTCAGGGTGATTCTCTGAATATTGGTTACTGATGGATGTATGGTGCTTGCTTTCAGGTGGCTTCCGTTAAAGTCATTCGGAACAAACAAACTAGTCAATCGGAGGGATATGGGTTTATTGAGTTTACCAGTCGTGCTGGTGCTGAGAGAATCCTTCAAACATACAACGGAACCATTATGCCAAACGGTGGTCAGAACTTCAGATTGAACTGGGCTTCTTTTAGTGCGGGTGATAGGCGTCATGACGACAGCCCAGATCACACCATATTTGTTGGAGACCTGGCTGCAGATGTTACAGATTATCTTCTGCAAGAGACATTTCGGGCACGGTATCCCTCGGTTAAGGGTGCCAAAGTTGTAATTGATAGGCTCACTGGTCGGACAAAGGGTTATGGTTTTGTTAGGTTTGGAGATGAGAGTGAACAGGTTAGGGCTATGACTGAAATGCAAGGGGTTCTTTGTTCAACAAGGCCCATGCGAATTGGACCTGCCTCTAATAAAAACCCTAGCACTCAGTCCCAGCCAAAAGGTATGTCTCTCTCATAGTTGTCATGTGCTTGTTATTTTGATGCAAACATCTGCCAATGTGCTGCTTAAATATAATTTAGATATGTTTTCTTTCAGATGCATACTTTTGGTCTGTTAATGAATATACTACTGGTTGGATTCAGTTCTTTAATTCTGTAGTTATCTATTTTGTGTGTATCCCAGATGTTTTAGTTTACAATTCTTTTCAGTTACACTCTTGAAGAATTGCAGTCCAAACACATTTCTTCCTGTAATTTCCTTTAACAATTTGGGCTAAGTAAATGATATTAAATAATAAAATCTTATAGAACTCCCATTGTCTCAAAGCAGGGTGTCAAGAGGCTCTGTCATCTCGGAGCCTGGAACTGATTTCAGCTGAAATGGTTACCATTTTAGTGCATGGCCTTGTGTAGGTCAGTTATCTGTTTATGTATTGCCCATTATTTTTTGCGGCATTTTCTTTTCTGCCTCTAATTACGGTATATTTTCGTTTCTTTTCATTTTGTTGCTTGGCCTTTTTAGCCAAATTACTTATCAGCTATTCAAATTACTTTCATATCGGTCCTCCATTCTTGCTCCTTGCTCCTTTAGCTTTACTCCTTTGACATTACTTAAAGAACTATATCTTTGAGTTTCTGTTTTAACTTTCCCTTCTTTAGGAAATCTTGTTTACTTTCTACTTTCTTTTCTTCATCTATCTGTCGCTATTAATTCAAGTTTCCAACCTCGTCCACAAGGAATACCTTGGGATACTGGTGGTTAGTGCTTTTATTTTGTAGAAATGCACTCTGCCAGATGGTTTTGTTGTCATGCCATTTTTTATTTTCGTAAGGCAAAGGTCTGTCGTCATTCTTTCTAAATTTCTCTCAGCACATGTGCAATTAAAGTTAACATTTACTCTTTATTGCTTAATCCTTTGGGAAGACCAATCTATTAAAATGTCAAAATGTTAAATGACTTGTGAAGTTTTCTTTAGTGTAGTAACAAGCATTTGACAGCTTCCTAGTTCATTCTTATGTTAGTCTCTATGGCAAACCCTGATGTGTGTGTATTTTAAATACTACAATTTTTACAAGAAACAATGTGTGTGTGTGTATGCATATGTATGTATAGATAGATAGATAGATAGGATGATAGATAGAGATACTTTCCCATTGAGAGAGGGGTGTCCTCATTTTCCACATTCCTTCTCTCATGCCATTTTATTTGTCACATTGTCCACAGTATTTGTAATGCCAATAGTTCTACCATTGCATTGTATTTTAAAGTATTTCTGTTAAGTTTTCTCATGGATTTATTTGAATGCATGGTTTGGTTTAATGTCAGATTTTGTTTATATCAGTAGATTTTATAATATTTTGATAGTTATTGAGAGAGGGAGGGAAACTGTCATTTTCTATATTCCCTTTGCATCCTGTAAGGTGAAAAATCCCTCTCTTGCATTGTAACCCTTTCTGCTGAGTTTTCTCATGAAATTATCTAAATCCATTGTTTTATTTCATGTCTGATCATATTTATATCAGTGAATATTTTTTCCATATTTTAATATTTATAGTGCAAGGTACTGGTTATGTTATTTGCTTCTCAAGGTGCTATTTCCCCCTATACATGTACTTCTTAATTGAAAGTGAGGTAGATTTTGTGCTTCTGAATGATGGTGCATTTCTAATAGTGTAGTGTGTCGAAAGTTTGTGGTGGCATGCAAGGCACCTAGAATTTGTTGCTTGTGAAATTGGTATGTATAATTGCGTGATTTTAGAGTTGAGTATGGGATAGTTAAAGTTTCCTACTGAATGTAGCAACATTATGTTGAAAAGTCGTGCCTCAACAAAAAAGATGTGCCTTGTGTCTTTGAAAACTTTATTAATGTATTTTGTCTTTATCTTTTTTTGGTGTCTTTTACAATGTTACCCATCTTTTTACTTCTACTTTGAACAATGTTACCCATCTTTTTACTTGTACTTTGAACACGCAGCATCATATCAGAATCCTCAAGGGGCACAGAACGAGCATGATCCAAATAATACAACGGTGGGTATTTCTTTGCAATATAGAAACTGCTCTTCTTTGTTCTTGTTCATGACCTGTGTTTTATTGCAGATTTTTGTCGGCAATTTGGATCCTAATGTCACCGATGACCATTTGAGACAAGTTTTTGGGCAGTATGGAGAGTTAGTTCACGTGAAGATTCCAGCTGGCAAGAGATGTGGATTTGTCCAATTTGCGGACAGGTAATTTAATCATTCAGACATTTGGTATTTATCTTGTTAACTTACTTCCTAGTCTAAATGCAGTGTCCTCTGATTGTGCCATGACTTTTCATGTTCATGTATCAGGAGCTGTGCAGAAGAGGCTCTGCGGGTTTTAAACGGCACACTTTTGGGTGGACAAAATGTTCGGCTTTCATGGGGCCGAAGTCCTTCAAACAAACAGGTAAGAAATGTTACTGAACTGTTATCATTCTGATATGCATTATATCCTTTTTAATTGATTTTTGTTATGAATTTGGATTTCGTGGATGACTCAGGCCCAACCAGATGCAAATCAGTGGAATGGCAGCGGTGGTTACTATGGATATGCTGCTCAGGGTTATGAAAATTATGGTTATGCTCCTGCTGGACAAGACCCCAATATGTATGGCAGTTATCCGGGCTATGCAAATTACCAACCTCCTCAGCAACAACAGCAAATAGGATATAGCTAAGCAAGTTCTGCCCCAATTTTCCGTTTTTTCTGTAATCCTATCCTATCTATGATACTTGTTTTGGTTCCTACTCTAATTGTCTCATTGAGAACAAACTTGGCTCTTCTTTTACCTTCCTATGATTGCTATTAGCATGAAACATTCTATGCGGACTTTTATTTTGTATCCATTAAATATTGCTTGCTGATACCTTGATGTTTATGCATCTGATGAGCCCGTCTACATTTCATATCTCCTATTATTTGTAATACTGAATTTTGCAGAAGCGGGTGACATATTGTGTGTGTAGCATATGATGCGTTATCGCGTATTGAGCTTGTTCTGTGGCGTGAAAGAGAGACGCAAAGCGTGATGAAGTTTTAAATAACAAAAAAAAATGATAAATGCTAACAATTAGAAAACTAGTTGAAAGGAATGTTGCATTTCTTTACATATTACATGTCATCTGGTTGCATCTATTGACAAATAATAAATTTAGGCATTGAAGTATTACTTTATTGCATTAAAAAATCACTGAAGTAATCTTGGAAATTATAATAAACAGTTTTTAATGTTAAGAAATTCATCATGTTTGTCTTTCAATGTTACTAAAATTAAATAATTAACTTGTTTGAAAGACGATTAATATTTTAAAGATCACTTAAATAATTTTATTCTTTTGGACGACACTTTAAAAAGAAAACAGGTTAAGGACCGAAATTAATAATTTATTTTTTCTCGAATAAAGTTAGTAGGATCCCAATAAATATTGCTCGACTTCAAGAACTGATAATTCGCCTAGTGTTTTACGTTTATTGGTAGTGTATTTGGATTTTAGATTAATTTGGTTTTGATTGAAAATTGTGTAAACGTAATTGATATTATTTTTTCAATTAATAGAAAATTTATTTTAATTTTTGGTTAGCGTTCCAATATTTTGATTTTGATTCAGTTGAGGTTAATTCAACTTAATTTATTAATCGAAATCTTAGCCACTTTTTTTTAGTGTTTGTTTTCGGTTCAAGGTGCCATTTTATAAGTTCCAATGAAGTTTTTTTAGTGAATTTCACCTTATGGAATTTTAATGTTTTTACAAACAATAGTTATACATCTAACTCAGTTGGTTTGATAGAAAAGTTGATTGTCATAAATTAGTGCGAAGTTTCTTTTGAAGAATTTTTACACTTGTCCTTCGCGAAATAGTGAGTATTTTTAATAGCAGTGCATTTTGTTCCTGGCCTTTTGAAGTACAGGATATCCCTTTACGATGGTTTACCTGTTTTTTTTTTCAGTCCATAGCAGAATCCAAAAGTTATACATTAGAATATTTGTTTTTGTACTCTCTTTTCTCTTTGCCTCACATGTTCGTTCTAACCAGTACATCTTAAAAGTATCTTCATAAACAAGCTTCGTTTAGCAAAACACCGACCAAATTGTTCATATTCATACACGTGTAGAGTTCATAATTTGCAACATGACCAACAGGAAACAAGTTATATTTCTTCATATATCAAGAGCTCAGTAGCAAGATTAAACTAAAAACAAATGGCACTGTTCATATATATTTAATCTTCATAAATAATCCAACCGCTTTTACCTTCTCCCCCAATACCATGTATTCAGATATCTCAGATAAGATTAAGAAGTAAAGACAGTATAGGTTTATCATATGGATAACCAAAAACAATGTTGGAAAGAAAACTGATTTATTAAAAATCGTGCCAAGTAGAACCGAGATTGTTACTCAAAAAAGAAAAATGAGACAAAGTTAGACTTGAAACTACAAATCTACATGTCTACCGAATTGATTATTTTCCAGCCTAATTTTCAAGTGCCTGATCCATTCTGTTTCTCATATTCGATTGGATTAGGTAAAGATTCAGTAGGTTGATTGAAATCCACTGTATTATTAATGTCTCCGAATGGGCTAAAGTTCTGGGGATCACTCCTTCCCCACAAATCACGTCCTTCAGATGGCATGGATTCAGGTTGATCGGCCACAACAGGAATATTAACATCATTAGTACTCGGTCTTCCATCTGAATTTGAGATGTCAACATTGCTAAAAGTTTCAATTCCAGGCTTTGTCTTTGTATCCTCTAGCACATCAGTTTTTGGCAACTCCCGCTTCTGCTCGAAGTAGTTAACAGTTTTACTAGTTTGTTCGGATGGCAAGACTTCAGGTTCAGTACATCGAGGGATCAGGTTGAATTCAATATTTGATATATTTGGTTCACCATGAATCACCTCGTTCAGCTGATGTACACCAGGAACAACCTGTTGTCCAGTTCTGATCTCCTTATTGGTGTTGTCAATTGATGGAACTAGGTTGACGGGTTCAGATGCTGCTTCTGAGTCTTTTGTTTCTCCACCATCAGCATTAGATTCTTTTACCTGCGTGGAGGCATCAAGTTCATGAAGTGTTTCACATTGTTGAATCGTTTTGCCATGATCACGCTCTGACACGATAGAGGTAGACTGATTCACATGTCCATGCTCAGATGTTCCCTGTGGAATTCCTCCACTGGAAGTGGGTATCAAAGTAGAGGCAGATTGATTCTCAGGTACTTCTGAGAGGCTAGAATGGATCGCAGTTGGTGGCACTTGCTCTTCAGACACAGGTACCCGAAATTCTGGCTCAAAAGGTTGTTTGTTGCATTGTACTGAAGAGGGAACAGAAGAAGAACCATGTATCTCTGCATGTGGGTTAAGAACTGGAATAGGAAGCTCTTTCCTTTTGATCATTTTGATATGTGGAGCCAAATCATTTTCTACCGTAACTGGAGAAACTTGGCTTGGTACAAACACTAGGCCTCTTAAAAAAGCATCAGTATCTGCAACCTTAACATTAAGAAGATATCCAGCATTAAAAGTGCCTTCAATGACTCCAGTGACTGATTTCCCCACCATTTCATCATTACAATCATTACTTGTACCAGCTGTTTGGCTGAAGTTCAACACATTATCAGAACCAGGAATTACAGGTACATTCTCCCCTTGAACTACATTTGCATCTTTTCTTGGTCGGCCACGTTTTCGTTTCACTGGAACATTTAAAGGAGTGCCTAATCCTTGATTCTGTTGGTTCATCTTGCAGAATGACAATTACAGAGTTGTCTTTAGAAAATATATCTGAAAAAGAGAGAAATGTTATTATTTGACTAAATAAAGTAGGTCTGATTATCCGACATTCCTTAATCTTAATGATGGATAAAATCAACAAGTGAGTTTAGAAGAAATGTATGATGGTGTATGTGTGAGAGAGAATAAGACATAAAGAGAATTCCAAATTTTATTATCTGAGTTATTACCATTTTCCTATTTATTCAAATTTGTATTTCTCTATGTTTAGAATATGAACAAGTTATCCTCTAAAGCAACAGAAAATAGTATCTATTAGACAGACCAACATAGTCCACATGCATACAAAATTATTAGTAAAATAAAGGGTTTCTATACTACCACATTAGTATCTATTACCCTTTATGTGTGCCTGTGTCCATGGTTGTGTGTATCTTTATCCAGAGTATGATACAATTCTCTAGTATCATCACTCTTTCCAAATAATTAAAATGCTTCACATATCATAATAGAGAGCTTTGCTATATTTAGTCCAACAATAGGTTTGATATAAAACTGCTGGTTAAGGAGAGAGAAGATCACTATGAAAAAGGCTCTGAAACATTAACTCTTCCTTCGTTTTAAAAAGAAAAGAAACACAAGATAGAAAGAAAGGAAACTATAAGCATTTCAGCACCTGAACAAACAAATTTCCTAATAGCAAAAATGAAGCATAAACTACGGAAAGATTGAAGCCACAGTCAGAGTGGGCTGAATTCTGAATTCACATTGATTTGGAAAATGGTACTTGAAATTGAAATGAGATATTTTGAGCACAATCCTTATTGTCTTTTATGCAGCAGATAAACAAAACAAAGCTTCAAGGGCAGAGACACTCTCACAATTTTTTAATAGTTGTTAAGCGATGTTATCTTTTAAATGAGATCAATTATGCGGCAATGATTCAAACGCAAAAACTAATAATTTTTACAATTTACAAAATGACTTTTCTTTAAATGGTACAACTTATATACGCTCTGAAATTAAAATAACTTCTTGCAGAAACTAGTTGTTGGATTCAAGGTATTCATAATGCATGTCTGATAACATGTAAGCTAGTGCAATGCAGGAGCAGTTGTCATAACTGGGATCAAACCCCTAAACTAACAATGGAAGAGATTTACAAGAGTAGCAAGAATCATAAATAAATTTCATTCTTGAACATCACAGAAAAGAAAAACTGTAAAATGTAGCGTAAAAGAAAGCATGGAAAACTCACAGATGGATTAGGGCTATCCAAAGACTTCGGGGGCCAAATGGGGTGGATGTAATCAACAGCAAAAACTGGAACTTCTGTGGCTGTGGCCAGAAAATGAATTTTGTTGCCTTTGATGTATTATTTCAAAAAAAAAAAAGAAAGAAAGAAAGAAAGAAAGAAAGAAGAGAAAAGAAAGTGAAGAGTGTAGAATGGAATGAATATTGATGTTAAATTGGATCTATTTATCTCTGTTAGACTTTCTTTCCAACACCAAGATCTTGCGCAGAACAACACACCGCACATGGCTGGCTCACAATAACTCTTAATTTGCATATACTTATTTCTTTATTAATTAATATGTAAGAGATTATTGCTTCTATAAATATATAAGTAAACATTAATAAAATATTTTCGAAATGATTAATTATCTCTTAATTTTATAATATAAGTATTAATAAAATATTCATGATATGATTAATTATGTAAAAAACATAATTTTACGTGTAAAATCACGGCTTAATTTTCACTCTTATATAAGTCACGTTATTTTCCACATATTTCGTTTAAAATAAATGAGACGGGAAAGCGTATTTCAATGTCTTTCCGTGTGTTTTTCTTCTTATATATTTATCTTAAAAAGTAAATTATATTTTTTTCATATAAGAAAATTAAATTTGTACTTGATATTTATATTTAGAATTATTACTTTTGTTCCATTTATAAATTCATCCAGAAAATATTGAAGTTGTGCTACGTATGAACTTTAAAGATTTAAAGTATGATAATATACATCTAAATATAGGTTTAAAGAGAATCATTGATATGAAAAACTATATTGAACAATAATAGTTAACGAATTACTTGAGAATCAAATATATTAATATTTTATTTTAGTTTTTTTATATTAATTTTTATTGAAAAAACATAATATTTTATTATTAAAAGGAATTCTAAAGTGAAAGTTAGAGAAAAAAAAAACTTTTTCCAATACTATTTATTATCTAGGTCGCTTTAAAATTGAACCAACAAAGATTCATCCATTTTCTATTGGTTAACCCATTTATTTCTACACATAATTTATAACATTGATTCTATAACATACCACCAACAGAGCCAACGTGGTTGAAGGTTTTTGTAGCAATGTTCACTTTATATCATAATTTTTTTTTTGTTTTATTTTCTTGAATATTATGTTTGTTAAACAATAAATTAATGAATATTAAATTATTTAATCATTTTTTGCATATATTAATTTCTTATTTAACAATTATACTAAAACATAATTAAAATCTGTTTTTTTTTCTTATATCAGAGTTCTATTTATATAAATAAAAAACTCAATAGAAGTTAATTATGTTAATTCAAATAATAATAGAGATAAACTTAGACAATCCTCCATCACTATCTTACTTATTTCCATTGTTTTAGACTTTAGCAGAATGGTGCAGTTGAAAGTTTCGAAGCAATGAATTAGTATAGAGTTTTATGATTTGTTAACAACAATTTATAATAAGCAGTCCCTATCCTACAACACAAAGACGGAGTTTGATCATATAATATATAATAGTTTGTATATCAAATACCAAAACTGAGTGTGCCAAGTCCTTGAGGACCAGGTTATATTTCTCTGTTTCACTGCTATTCAATGACGATTCTTTCTATCTTATCTCCAAAACACCAATGAAGGTGTTCAATGCTGCGTCTGCATTAATAAAATAATTCCTTCAATCTGTCTAATCATATATATATATATATATATTTATATACACACACATATTCTCTCAGTTTTATTATATGTATGTTTTTATTTATGTGTTAGGTGTCACTTGACTCCATTATTGATTATTCAAAAGACTAAGTTGCAACGTTGAATCGCGTTTTCATCAAAAACAAGATGGTTGAACCTTATATCTCAATCCTACGTACACCAGTTATCTCATAATATATATACGAGAGTACTAATTCAAAAAGAAAATATTCTTCACCTTTCTATAAGAAATTAAACACTAAATTAATAAATAAGACTTTTATAGCTTCTGTCTCATGATTCATGAATTATATTGTGCACAAAACACCTTTGACATGGTTATTTTCTCAGTAAACAGCTTTGGATAAGTTAGCATATTTTGGTTTATAACTGAATCACGAAGAGGAACCTTTTAACTTCGATCTGGTTTCACACACAAGAACTTATTCACAGCAGAAATAATGAACTGAAACACAAATCCCCTAAATCTCTATATCTATTATTTTACATGAAAAGATTGAAAAATAATGGTGGTTTTAGGTGTTCTATATATACACACAATCACTGACTCGAAAAACCTTCTCAGCATATACATGCAACCCTTTGAGCACTAGTAGTTGATGTTGATCTCATAATCGATTAATCAACTCACCTCAGGAATACTCTCTAGCGTGGGCATCCATAATCTATGATTACCATCATCATTTCTGGCTTTTATTAACCGAAGCAGAACTTGTTCTGCAGAAGCTCTCCCAACGTGCTTCTGATTAACCTGATGTTTCTTCTCCAACAATTCTGCCAACTCCCTCTTTGATATCTTTATCTTCACTTTCCCATCAGCATGAGCTTTGTCAAATACCTTGCTTGAGCTGCTCTTCTTGGACGTCAAATCGCTCCAGTCCTCGCCGTCCCACTCCATTGATGATGCCGGCTGAACACAGTTTCCCATATTTTGGTAGATGAATCAAATATATGGTGAGATGATTGCTAAAACTTGTTTAAGTGTATGATGTATTGATCAATAAATGAAGATAGATTGATTGCTTTGGTGACGTATTTGTTTTAGAAAAAATGAAGTGTGTGATGAGAGATATGTGTGAGGTGGAAGGGTTTGATAATTTGATAGATATATATATACAGAGATATGATGTAATGGGAAATGGATAATGGGAACAGTGATGGAGAATTTGGTTATTATATAGGACACGCGGAAACCTAGATCTGGTCTCATTCTTGTGCATGGCAGCCAAAAAGGTGGCTTCCTTGACCAAATAGTATGATTTGAAGGTACATGTGTGTTTGTGGTGTGCAAAGGGTGTGTGAAATGAAGGGGAGATTTGGCATCTTTAGGAGTGACTAACCAAGTGACTGTCACTCTGTGTCACTTTGTTTAATCAAATATGGTCTTAGGGCAAAGAGAAAAATGCTTGAGAATACCAAATGAAATTGCTGTTTGCATTTTTCTATTTTCTAATTCAATAATATATTCCCTTTTGTTTTAATATCTACCTAGGCCCCATATCAATATTTTTTTTTTTTTTGTTAAAACCATCCTATTGTATTGTATGTTTGTTGGCTTTGAAACAAAACCCAAAGTAATTTCTTTTTAAAGTGATGTTTTATGAATAACTAATTATCAATATTTCTGATCGGTTTTTTAATGAATATACTGGAGTATTTTTTGGTATGTTTATAAGATGCACAAAGAAATAATTTGGTTTTTTTACCATTATATGGTTATTTTTTTTCTTTTTACCAAAATGGGTCCGTTTTAAAAAAATTACAAATTTAAACAAGTCGTGCCAATTCGGCACAACTTCATATGCACAAATCGTCCCAATTAGACACGACTTTTGTCTTGTCATATTGAAGTTGTGCCAACTTAGCACGACTTCTGCCCTGTCATACTGAAGTCGTGTCAACTTGGCACGACTTCTGCCACGTCATAATTATTTTTATTTTATTGTTTATATATTAGGTAGTCAGTTATGTAATGTTAAAAATTAATTTGATACATAATTTTTTAAGAGTGTTAGTTTTAAGGAACAAAAAATTGGAATAATTTACTTCTAGTTCAACTTTATATTTTTATTTTATATCTTGTAATGAATCTTACTAATTTGTTTAGTTCTAATTAATCTATTCTCATCATTACTTGTTTTTTAAAATCATTACTTCTCAAGTTATTTATTTTGTAAATTCACAACAATAATTCTCTATTTATTTTCCAAATACAATAAATTTTCATTTATCTATTTATTTCCAAATTCAATAACAATTTTCTTCATTTTTTAATTAATCAAATAATCAAGTTATTGTATTACATTACTGTCAAACATGATCTATACACGATTATCCAATTTTTTGTTCCTTAAAACTAACACTCTTAGAAAATTATGTATCAAATTAATTTTTAACATCACATAACTTACTACCCAATATATAAACAATAAAATAAAAATATGACGTGGCAGAAGTCTTCGTGCCAAGTTGGCACGACTTTAGTATGACAAGACAGAAGTTGTGCGTAATTGGGACGATTTGTGCATATGAAGTCGTGCCAAATTGGCACGACTTGCCTAAATTTGTAATTTTTTTAAACGGACCCTATTTTGGTAAAAAGCAAAAACAATAACCCCATCATGGTCAAAAACCCAAATAATTTGCTATTGAGATACATGTTATAGATGAAGAGTATATACATTTAGAAAGAAATGTGATTTATTCTTTTTAATAAAAAAAACATCTTTTTAAAAGTTATTTTTTTTTATTTTAAAGAATAAATAAATTAATAACAGAGGAGCACTTGAGATGTTTCAACCCGTATAAAAAACATATATTACGGATTAAAAAAGAAGTTGACCCAAGACAACCATCCTGCAAAAGAAAAATTAGCTTGAAAGAGTTTAATTTACACATTGACATCCTAAAGCTGCTATACTCATAAATAGGGGTGACAAAGTGGGATGGGTCGTGTGGGCTGGCCCGCGGTCCGCTAAAAAAACCGCGGGGCGGGTTGCTTATTTCAACTCGCTAGCTCGCTTAAGCCCGCTCCGCATAACCTGCAGCCCGTGTGGGCCAAGTGCGGGACGGGGCGGGTTGACCCGCATAACTTTAAAATGTATAAATTTTTTTTGCATCCCCATATTTTGTTCATGTAGTCTCATATTTCACATTCTGAAATTTTTAATAACATCTTACTACACATGTCTCATGAAAATAATATTATGAGACCATTTACCTAATGCATCTAAATAAAAAAAAATATTTTTTAAATTTTTTTTAAATTTTTTTTCTTATGCAGGCTAGAAAAATAAGCCTGCAAATTCTATGCAGGGCGAGCCAGCCCGCATTGCCACCCCTACTCATAAATGTTCCCTAGCTTACCAAAATATCTTCATCCCAACTCCAAAACATAACACAAAACCAATCCGAAAGCATGGCCCAAGACATGAATCCAACTACATTTGCAATGTTCATGTGGTATATAAGAACCCCAATTTACTATATCCTTGATGACATTTGCTTTTTAGAGTCTGCTACATTATCGGTAAAGAATAAAATGAATAAATTAGGACATTTTAGGGATGTCATAACCCTTATACAAAATTTGACTTGAAGTTAAAGAGTTGTAACAACCTAGACACGCTACACAAAATAATATAAAGTTGGAACTCAACTATAGTGCTTACTAAAACTGTTCTATTCATTAGGATCGTGATTACTAGCCAAATCAAGCTAAACAAAAGTTACACACTAATCAGTCACATTACTAAAAAGTTCTTAATATAGATATACAATTCAATTCAAAATGTCTAGCTTCCTACAACAAAAAATATTCCTCAACATGGGCTAACTTTGTTGTCACCGTTCCCTGCTATCACCATTCCAGAATTGCGTAGCCACAACAAGAATTCCATGACCAATATGTATACCTTTTTTATGTTCTATCTTGATGTGTCACTTCCCCCATAATCTTTAGCTTCACTTCCAAACGAAGATATAACCTAAACAGAGAGATAACTTGCAACCATAACATACCTTTAAGCAACATTTGTTGATCAAGATAGGATACTTTGAAGTATAATGTGTTAGCATAAAAATCCTACGATACCCCTATCATACCCCACCAACAATGCCTATTTGGTAAAATATTTTTGTTCATACCACAATAGATTACTTGGTTATTGGCTCCTTTCAGAACATCACAGACTTTTGAGACACATAATAGAAAATTGAACCCAGTTCGAAAAGGAGATATTCACAACTGTATGCATATGTTTAATTCATAACCAGACTTTTAATTGAGCTAAACTCCATACTTCTTCCATGTCAACCTTTCCTTGCCTAAATATTATGTTGTTCCTATATGTCCAAACCTCTCATACTATTGCAATCCACAACCCTTTCCAAACTAAGTTTTGCTTCCCATTTAAATTCATATGGTGGAAATATTGATAGTTAACTATAAGTTGATTATGGTGAACTATGTGATATTGAATCACCTACGACACATCAACCACACCATATTTGTCTATTTACAGTTTAAGAATAAATGTTTAGCAATCTCATCCTTCTCATTACATAAGATACACCTAGCATTACTAAGTTGGATATCCTTGTTGATAAGGTTCACTTTTGTAGGGAATCTATCCAAAAACACTCTCCAACGTAGATGTTGTGCATTTGGGGCAATTTTAAGCTTCCATAATGGCTTAAACACTCCATTTATGTCCCCTTCATTGTGATTTGAGAGTAAAAGATAAGCCGATTTGTCTGTAAATTGACCATCCTCATCTTCCTTCCATATCCACCTATCAATATTGTCATTTATAGGAATTTTTCCTTCCAACCGATGGATAAGTTCTCGCTCATGTATTTCCTCCTTGGTCCATCTATTCCTTCTCCAATTAAGATTCCAAATCCAGCTATCATCTATCCATTCCTCCATCTCATTTAGCACTTTCTCCTTGTTCTTTGTTAAGGAATACAACCTTGGAAACCTCTCACTTAGTGGATATTCGTCTACCTAATTATCTCCAAGAACTTGATTTCTCCTATCCAATCTTCCACTCTATATGCACCTATTAAACCACTTATCTTGTTATGTCCTTGCTCACACACCTTAGCTACATCCAACCACCACCTTGATTTTTTTTTCATCATTCAAATTTAAACCCCTCCATGATCCATATTTAGATTTTAAAATTTCCACCCGCAGTCCTTGATCTTCCGTGTTGATGTTATTCCTAACCGTCTATCATCTTAGGATTGCACATTTTATGGGTTGCACTTTATTTATAACTTTTTGATTTAAGCAAAATATGGTGATAAGCTCAAAGAAGATTGTTATTGGACACGAACTTAACCAAGTGGTTAAGTAAGTGTGAAGATTCTCTTTTAGAGAGAAAAATAGAAAACACAATATAAGGTGATGATGATGATGCGATACGAAATTAAGAACAAAAAAAGAGGAAGAAAATATAATAGATGAACTGAATTGTAAATGAAGAAAAGGAAGAACATAAAAAATGGAAGAAGAGTGGTGCAAAGAAAGAAAGGAAAAGGTGAAGAGATGAATAAAGATTATGGAAAATGGAATAAGGAGTCACACCACTTGGAAGGATGGAAGCTTCCAAGATGAATGGTTAGGAGCCGGTACTTGAGGTGCACTACTCTCAAGGTAAGACTCAAGAACAATTTAGGAGACAAAGCTCACTAATCACTCAAGCAAAGTTTCTCTTCTTAATTCAAATTCAAGTTTGAAATACATGAGGCAAGACACCCTATTTATAGGAGAGGGGTGCCTTGGTGGGAAATGAGAGGAGAGAGGAAAAGGGAGAAAGGAGGGGCAACCTAGGGGTTGACTTTAGGTCAATGCCACCCCTTAAGCCTAGTTTCGAGAAGCTAGGTTAAAAATCCTAATCCTAGTGCACTTGTCATGAAATGTGAGCTTGACACAAACCCAATTTATGTTGATTACACCCTACATTATGTTATATACACCCTAATCTATTGAAATTAAAAATAAAGATACTAGCTGGTGCAAAGCTCCCATCATGTGGGCTCTGCTCCTGGTAATCCTCTGAGGAATGATGGACTCTGAGGTAGGGATGACAAAGCGGGGCCGACCTTCGACCCGCTGGTAAAAAATGCACGGCGAGCTCACCTTTTCAACCCGCTTACCCGCATTCGCCTGCCCCGCATAACTCACATTAGCTAGCAGCGGGGCGGGGCGGGCTGGCCTGCAAGCCCACAAACCAAAAAAAAAAATGACTTTGGTAGCAGTGGAGTAAATGTTATGTTTTTCTTCCTTTTTCATTTTAGGGTAGAAAATTACAAGGATCATTGGAGTTATAATTTCCTTGAGACTTCTTTTTGGTCTAGTTTTGGGGATGAAAATAGAGGATGTTGGATATGATATTTTTCATGAAATTTGGAATAAATAATAATGGATATGTTAGGTAGTGGGTAAGTCAAGAATATTGGAAGGTTGATACTTGGATTATGTAACATTCAATTAATGTTATTGCTATATTAATCCTAATACCTTTGTTTTTTACAAGAATTTTTCAAGAGAAAGAGTAAAAAAAAATCATTAAATTTCTTAATAAAAAATAAAAAATATTGAATGCGGGCTGGCCTGCAAACCTGCGGGCCAACCCTTATGTGGAGAGAGACGAAAAATCTAGCCCGCACTCACTTTGCGGGATGGGCAAACTCGACCCACATTTTGTAGGCCAAGTGCGGGGTGGGCTGGCCGCCTTGCCATCCTACTCTGAGGCACTGGCTATGGAGTGATCCTGACCTAGCCCTAGGTCTTGTGTCATGCTCATGATCATTCTTCTGGAAGGTTAGGCTAGCTTAGTGGGTCTTCTATCTCTCAGGGCTTCATCAAATCCTGACTCCATCTCAATATGTATTTTATGACCAAAATATTGTGAGAGTTGGCCTCACACATAAATAACGTGTCATCCGCAAACTGTAGTATACTCACTTCTAGTTTTTCACTCCTCACACTTATACCTTTAAATAAATGTCTCTTACACATTTGTCTCACCATCCTTGTTAACTCTTTTTCTACTATTATAAAAAGAAAAGGAGTCACAGGGTCACCTTGTCTAAAACCACATGTTGGTTTTATTTTCTTTGTAGGACCATTGACTAAAACTGAGATAAAAAATGATTCCATACAAGCCCTTACCTGTTTGATCCAATCACTACATAATCCTAGATGACCCATTTTAACGAGTGCCATGCTTTCCTTTTTCCATATACACCCATGTACAACTTCATTAGCAACTAGGACACTATCTAATAAACCCTTGTCATTTAGGAATGCTGACTGTGTAAACTCAATAATCCTAGGCAACACAAATTTTGAGTCTATTTGCTAGAATCTTGGATCTTAGAAATGCATCCAACAAGAGAAATAGACCTAAACTCATCCAATCTTAAAGGGTTTTCATTTTTAAGCATTAAGGTTGTGAAAGAGAAATTATACCCTATTGGTATGTGGTTGGAATGCTGGAAAAGCTTAACAACCAGAATCATGTCATGCTTTAATGTCCCCTAATTATTCTTAATAAACTCAAAGTTTAACCCATTTGGCCTTAGGCTCTTATCATTCCTACAATAGTCAACTGCCTCCTTGATTTCCTTTCTTATATAGTCCTTTTAATCATCTGATTATCCTCACGTGGTAGAGAAGGGAATTCTACATTATCTAAGTCTATAGGATAAGAATAAGGAGTTATGATCCTGCACCTCCTTTTTCACTCTATTTGGTTCTTCACACTAAGTCCATTGTATTTCAACCTCTTTCAGCTCATTTTTCATTCTCCTCCATCTAATCCCAGAATGGTAGTATTTAGTTTTAGCGTCTCCTTGCTTCATCCACATAGTTATAGCTTTTTGGTTTAGAATTAATAGTTCTTTAGTTCGAAAATCGTTTAAGTCGCTTAATAATTTGACGTGTTTCTCTTTCATTTCGTCACCTAGGTTACTATCATTACCAAACTGATCGATATGTTTTAGTTTTCACTCCAATAATGGTTTTGTAGTACTCATGCTCCAAAATATGTCTTTGTCCCAGCTTTTTAAGTCAAACTTCAATATTTGAAGCTTTTGTTTGACCACCACTAGAGTATTCCCCCTTTCATTGTACGAATTTCGTTTATCCTTGATCATGGAATTAAACTCTGGTTCTTTATTCCATACATTGTGAATCTCTAGTCCATGTGAGCAACCAACATTCATCTAAGATGACCTCAACAACATATAGGGTCAAAAGAGATGTCCTTAGAAAACTTCTAATTGCACTATAGTATTTTCCTTTAATTGCATCAGTATCCCTCCCTTTTTGTTTGAGCCTAGGAATGTCTTGTTGTTGTTATCATTTATCCTACAACACCACACCATAAACCTTCATAGCTAATTTGGGCTACATCTTGGTTATCTTGCTTATGGTCTAATTAGTGCATGAGAAAAAAATAAGAAGTAGTTCTAGATAGGTAGAGATAGCTAACATATATGACCAGATAAAGAGAAGAGCATAGCTACATAAGTTATTTTAAACACTGACTCAGATTCAAAGACTAATCAGAAAAGAAAAACGGATAGCAAAATAATTACTCTTCAACCATAGCCAAGACATAAGTTGGGGCATATGAAAAATTTCCTCAACTATCTACTATCCATTGTTGAAAGGCAATTGTATTTCTATAACCCATAAAGTCCAAACAATTGGTGTCTACTTACCTTTCCATATAAGATTTTGTTTATGATTTATAAGGGGGATATAAAGTTGATCAAAATGATTATGAATATTATTGTGTCGGACAAACTGAATACCAATCTAGCTAAAGTAGGAATCCCAGATAGCCAATGCTATTTCACAACCAAGAAACGAGTGATTTACAATTTTTTGTTAATTTTTTTCACAAAAGTCACTTCAAATAAGTTTTTCACAAATAAATAATTGCTACAGTATAGTCTATATATGTAGAATTTTGTTTGTAATTTGAAAGTGACAAAAATACTTTGTATTGAATCTTATCACGTTGAGAATAAGAATGACATTTCACCTACTCAGGCCTTCCTATTGGTGATAATCCATCTAGGTATTCCTTTTGGGAGCCTGTGCTATCAAAGATCAGACATAAACTTTCGGTGTGGAAAGGGAGAAACCTATCCTTCGCGAGAAAAGTTTGTTTTATAAAAGTTTTCATTAATGTCATACCTCTGTTCTTCTTATCCTTCTTTAAATCCCTAATAGGTGTTTGCAAGGAAATTGCATAGTCTAGCTGGGAGAACATTTGTAAATTGAAAGAGGAGGGCAACCTTGGTATTAGGCACATTGATCTATTTAATAAGGCACTTTTGGAAAAATGGTTATGGGAAATGGGATCCCCTGAGACTGGCCTTTGGAAGGATGTTCTAGAATCGTAGTACGGATCGTGGAGGAAGGTAAATTCAATTACATCGGATCGAAATAAGTACAAATCTAGATGGTGGAATGATTTATCCAAAGTAAGCCTATCAGATAAGGGAAGTAGATGGTTTGCTTCAAATGTGGTTTTTGGCAAGTAGGATCTGAATCAAAGTTCAAATTATAAGAAGACAAGTGGCTAGTCAACACTCTACTCAAAGAGAGATAATCCATAATCTACAATAACTCAATGCTTAAAGATAAACCTATTGTTAGGTTCAGAAGATGGTATAGAAAGGGTTGGGAGTGAATTTTTTGTTGGAGAAAAGAGTGGTTCGAGTGGGAAAAATCTATGGTAGAAGATTTTATGGCAAGATTATCACAAGTTTCCCTACATAGAGATAAGGAGAATTTATGGTTATGCAACAATCCCCTCACTTATAGATTCTCGGTAAAATCTGCCTATACATAGTTAGAAAATCTTGGAACTAGGGGTGTATCTACATCGTTTGCATATCTTTAGAATCTAAAGGTTATGCCCTCAGCTCAGTATTATGTGTAGAGGGCTTTATTGGATAAGATAGCAACTAAGAAGAACCTGCATAAAAGGGTTTTATATTGAGGGATATATTATGCGCCCTATTTGGGAGAGAAGAGGACTTGACATCACACATTCTTATTTCGTGTAAGGTATCAATTACAGTTTGAAATATGTGCTATGGCTTGGGATTAGTTTGGTGAATCACAATGTGTTGGTTAATCATTTTGAACAGTTTTCATGCATTTGCTTTAATAAAGAAAGTAATGGTTTGTGAAAAGTTCTTTGAGTCTCTGTCATTATTTGGAAGCATAAACAAAGATAAATGCTGAGGAAATTTTTACCATGGCACAAGTCTAATCATGAACATGGATGAAACATAAAGTTTGAAGTCCAAATTCTTCTTAATCTGCTTTAACATGAGAAAAAATGATCTTTGCTTGAGTATTAACTTATTGTTTTTTGGTGGTTTTGAGTTTAAAATCTGTTTTAAGTGTTATTTTGTTGTCAAAAATTATTGTTATGCTACATTATCTTTGAGCTGGCTAGAGGAGTGGATGGTCGAGAGATTTTTGGTGTAGGTTACGATGTAGTGGTGCAGGGTGCTTTGGGGTGAATGAATGATGCATAATAAAATATGGAACAAGGCAAGATGGTGTTTGGCTTACCTTTGGCAAATTCTGCAAAAGGGCAACATAGGTGATTATATTGAGGTGCTGGATTATTAAGGACAGTTCAACAACGTTGTCTTGCGGCCAGTGGAGGCAATTCTGCTCGTTCCAAAAAGTTATCCTTATGTGGAAACGGATGTAGGGACATATACGAGGGACTTCAAAAGCGTCTTCGTGTTACAATGTTTTTTGCTGCAGAGATGTAACAGTGGTGTGGATTATGCAGAGTATTTATAAAGAGCTCAAAACTTCATGCTTTTGGAATATTAGGCAGCAAAGGCCATATTCTTGTTTATGGAAGCAAGCCAGAATAACACTGGTTTAGGAGCAGCTACTTTTCTGGATATTTTATATTTTATAATTATTTTCAATAATTTCAATTTCATTGTTTCTCTTCAATATCTTTATTTTTTCCCCATCCGTAACTTTTAAAAGATCAAACTTATTTTATAAAAATAATTTCAATACAATTAATATGTTTAGTAAAATCGAGTTTCTTGGATATCTAAAATTAATTTAATACAATTAAATTGAAAATGTACACAAATTACTAGTCTAAATAAAAAAGGTTCCAAATAAAATATAATTTCTTTTTTTACTGCAACAACTTTATTATTTTATTATCAAATGTTATCCAAACTCATAATTATTAATTTCAAATAAAAAAACGAGAGATGGTGAATTTTAATAATTTTAGATGTTGTATGAATAAACCTTATGATAGATGAAGGTATATGCATCTTATGGTACGTATAATATCTTGAATATAAAACAAAAAAGCTATGTTTATACTTAAAAAAAACCTTACTTGTAAATTGAATTTTAATTCAAAATAGAAATAATTAAAAGTAATTTTATATCATAAAACAAACTATTGCTGTCGTAGATCCAGAAAATATTTATTTAATCTTAATTTTAATCATAATATAATTTATATATAAAAAAATATTTTTAATCTTGATTTTAATCATAATATGTTTTTATCCTAGATATCAAATAGTGGACAATAAATTCTTCAATTAGAAAAAGTAGAAAGACCACCGTTTTTATACTATCTTAAAGGCAATTCTCTTTCAGAAATATGACCTTAAATTGACTCACTCAGTCATAGTGAGAAACCAAATATCTCAATTCACAAACACTTTTATTTCTTACATACTTCTTCTACAACATTCAATTCATATATATTAGGTTAAGCCACCTTTTGGCCATGCACAAAAATCATGCATTCATGATTATGTCAACATCATGCTTAACAACACCCACTCATTCTAATATAGAAATTGGTAAATGTAGGACAATAAAGAAAATGCTTTTCAATATAATTTACATGATGTAGAAGAGAAAACAATTTTTTCCATTAATGAAATTAGTTTATATGTATTAATTAATTTGTAAAAACTCTTATATAAATATGTCTAAGGAAAGTAAATTTTATAATAATCTTGTGTGCATGAGCGAGATATGTGTGTGCGTGAGTGTGCATGCGTGTGGGAGTTTGTGTGGATGTGTATGTGTACGTGCATGTATGTATGTGAGTAAGTGTGTGAGTGTGCGTGTGTGTGAATGTGCGTGGTGTGTGTGCGTGTGTGTATGTGTGCACGTGTGTACGTGTGTATACATGTGTGTATAGGTTAATTTCATAAAATAGAGTCATTAGTGGATTTTTAAGAAAAAGATAAGTTACTTAAGCAAAGAAGTATCATAGTTAGTTAAGAAAGAAGTATGTAACTATAAGTTAGTAGGCTAATATCACTACAAAAAAAAATCAGTATTATTTACGGATATTACCTATGAATATTATCTATGGACAACATTACTTACAGATATTATCCACAAATCTGAATCCATAAGTAAATTCAGTATTATCTATCAACTATTACCCACAAATCTCTATTACCTACCAACTATTACCTACCAACTATTACCTACGGATCTCTATTACCTACCAACTATTACCCACAGATCCCTATTACCTACCAATTATTACCCACGGATCTCTATTACCTACCAATTATTATCATAATTATATACATACACTACAAGAAAACAAAGATTTACGTAGGCAAAAAATGGACGCAAAAGGCCAAAAACTGACGCATATGCATCGGATTTTCGTTGGCCACAGTCTCGACGAAAAAACCTTGGAAGCAAATGGAAACTAGCGTGGGCCAGCGAATTGGACGCAAATCGCATAATCTGAGTGGACGCTCAAACGACACATATGCAGCGACTTATGCGTGAGCCAAACCCACGCAAAATGCCTATGCGTCGGGTTCCGCTGACGAAAATGAAATATATATATATATATATATATATATATATCAGAGGTTGCGTGGGCCTAACTCACGCAAAAGCCGGTGCATATTAAAAAAAAAAGTTGGCGTGGGCCAAAGGCCGACGCATAAAGGGAAGAAAAAAAAACAATTTATTTTGTTTTCTAGCCAGTTTATCTGTAAAGAATAAATATCAACCAAATCACATTCAGAAAAATTACTATCATTCACAATACATCCACAAACACATCCAAAGTACAAAAATAATACAAATAGTTAAACAAAGTATTTGATCCATTCAAATATTCAAAATTATATGAATACTTTAAAAAATATTACAATTAAAATTGTACTTTACAAATTTAACTAAAAGTATCAAAATGAATCACATAGTGATGTGATAAACCTGTAAAAAAATACAAACAATATAAATAAATAAATGAAATAATTAAAATACTTAGTATATAATAAAAATGTCAAATAGTTAAACTTACACTATAGGATGCACTTTAAGGAACAGGTTGATCATCCTGCTCTGGATCATTTAAACACCCCCACGTCACTAAATAAACTTTATTCTTTGCATCATCAATATTTTTTTTAAACACTACAAAAATTAAAACCTTCATAATATAATTCATTATTAAAACATAATTAGTGGGAAAAGAATATCACATAACATCAAAGATTCTACCATAGGAACTAATCTACATTTTCGTGTTATAATTGAATTCTTTTCTATGTAAATTACAAAAGCTTACATGAAATTGGTGGAGTTGCCATATATATTTATGGAATCTATTATCAATTTACATTCATTTTTTTCTCTGTAAGTGGGAAACCATGGCCTTCCCAGCTACTATTGTTATTCTTCCTATTGGCATTCTTTTCATCCTTTAGGTAAATATTATTCAGATAACATAACATTCACATAAATATATTATTAATTTACAAACTTTTAATATTTTTTTCAAAAATTTTCTCTCTAAATAGTATGTTTGGCCTAAACATTTAAATTTTTCCTATAAAAATAAATATGTTGAATATCTTGTAATATAAAATATGTTAGAGTAACTTAGAGATTATATCTTTAGATTAGTTTTCCTTTTTGTTTTGGAAAGATAAAATTTAAATCAAAATCTAAAATAAATAAAATTCCTAAATTATTAAAAAATCTAAATAAATAAAATTTAAATTATTTAAACTATTACATGGAAGTTAGACTTACCTTTAGTTGTCTCTACTGGAAGAACAATTTAGTATTGACAAGGGTCTAAATCTACAACTACAACAAAGAAATAAAAAAAAAAGAGAATCGAGGTAGCAAAATTGAAGCGAATTAGGAAAACATGTGTAAATATGTTTATCAAAATAGATATAATTAATTCTTGTTTAACAAGTTTAGGATCTAATATCAATTTTACTAACGAGAAAGAATTAATTCTAGTCAATTAATTTGTTTTGATGCATGAGATTGGGTCACACTCAATAATCCAAACCAGTAATCAATATACCAGCAACCAATATACCAGCTTAAAAATCCAAATAAAAGATCAAAAAAATCTGAACCTTTAAATGGAGTGACGTGGAGGAGGCGGTGACGCCCAACCAGTGACACAGAGGAGGCGGTGACACCCAACTAGTGACGCAAAGGAGGCAGTGACGCCTAGATAGTGACGCGGAGGCAGTGGAGGAGGCGGTCACACGCAGGCACACGGAGGAGGCGGTGACGCGGAGGAGGTGGTGGACTCTCCCAGAGCAGTGACGACCTTGGAGGCAGAGCTGAAGAACGACGAAAATTTTAGGTTTTCAAATTTGGGGCAAGTTCTGTGAGTGTTGGGAGAGCGGGGACACATTAAATTTTATATATAGTCCCAGTATGCGTCGGCCACATCCGACGCATACTTTAAAATATTTAATTTTAACTAAATTTAAAATCGAATTCAAAATTTAAAAAATAAATTAAAACTTTTTTTATATAACAAAAAAATTTAATTTAATGTATAAAAAAATTTAATTTCATTATACAACAAAAACTTTTTTTAATTTATAAAAAAAAATTTAATTTAATTTATACAATAAAAAATTAATTCAATTTATACAAAAATATTTAATTTAATTTATAGAATAAAAATTTACTTTAATTTATACAAAATAATTTGATTTAATTTCTACAACATAAAATTAATTTAATTTGTAAAAAAACTTTATTTAATTTATACAACAATAAACAAATTTAATTTATATAAAAACTAAATTAAGTATAATTTGTATGTGACATAACATCTACTACCACAAATATCAATGAACCTTATTATTGAAATTGCTCATGATACCCTCATCATCCCTTCTAACTTATAATTCAAAATCTAATAATCAACTACATTCCATTATTCTAAGTTAATTCTATATACTATCACAAAATGACTCATATTTCTCAAATTGCTTATGATACTCTCTTTGAGCCTTTACAATGTACTTCTTAGTTCAACTCTTACCTTGACAATGGACTAGGGTTATTAACCTATAATCCAAAATGTAATCATGAACTCTATTCCATGATTTAAAGTTCATTCTATATCACACCCAGTCAAAATTTACTTATTTATGTTACATTTATTAAGAACTAAGTCTACTAAAATTACTATGTCAAATACCTATTATAAGGAATATTGCATATGTGTCATCTTGTTACTTAAAACTTACTACATTATTATGTGCTTCAGTTGGAAAATATCAATTTCTTTTCGAGATCATACTCAGTAACTATACCAATGGCATTTATAGAGCATGTAGTCAACTTTGGAACACTTTGGATAGTGTAGCAATTTAACAATTAAGAATAAGTTACTTACTCACACACTTAGTCTTTATGTTTGTATCATATACATTTTCGCTAATTCTTATGCTTCATTTATGAGAAGTGACATCTTTAAAATTATAATGAATATCAAAACAAAATTCCTAGTTCATTCATCCATTGCACACATATAACATTTAAATTTATTTAAGTTACTAATCAAAAGTTTTATCTAACTTTTTTTTTCTTAAGCCAAATAAAACATTTTTAGATAAAATTGACTCTCTATTTTTAAATACATCCATTACATTTTGAATTAATTAATTACTTCATATTAAATTTATATTCTTAAATTTATGTATATTTTATATAATATTTAAAAAATTTAAATACACATTTTTTTTACTATTTTTTTCTCAATTATTATTTTTCTACATGTTTTCAAATCTTTATAAACCTTTTAAGATAACTTCTTTTAAATAATTTCAAAATTAAACACTTCATCAATTTAATAAATTTAATTTAACTAATTTATAGTATAATTTCAAAAATAAAATATTTATGACAATAAATAAATCAAATAAATTTAAAATAAATAATCTTTAAAATAATAAAATATTTTATATAACATTTAAATAATTTAAAAATACATCTTTTCTTTTCCTCAATTAATTTTAAATCAAACACTTAATAAATTTAATTTAACTAACTTATATTAAAAATTTAAAAATTTAAAAATTAAATAATTAAATAATTTATTATAATATTAAAGAAATAATTTTTAAATAAATACAATAAATAATTAAATATTAAAATATTTTTTATAATGTTATACATTAAATAAATTTAAAAACCTAATATATAAACATGCGTGGGCCGTGGCCGACGTAAGCCGACGCATACATTAAACTATGCGTGGACCGCGACCGACGCAAAATGATTTTTTTTTTAAAAAAAAATTAAATCTGTTTTGCGTCGATTGTCTTCAAAATTAAGTTTGCGTGGGTTTTACGTCTGTTTAGCCGACGATATTCGCGTTCACAGTTGGCCCACGCAAATATTTGGCAGCTAAATCCTCATTTTCTTGTAGTGATAATATTAAAAATATTATTATAATATAAATAAATTATAAAATCATAACCACAATCATAAATAATAATAAAAATAATAATAATCATAACTAATAGGTATACATATTATTAATATTATAAAATTTATAATACTAATATAATAATATAAATATTATTAGTATTATATATTAATAATATGAATAATATTATTAATTATAATATTAATAATATAAATAAAAATATTAATATCATTAATATTATTTATAGTATTAATAATATTAACAATATTTATAATATTTAATAATACTAATAATATTTAATAATATTAATAATATTTAATAATAACTATACCTATCTGGTGCTACTTCCCCCCAAAGAAAACTAAATATAAAAGTTCAGAGCTTTTATGGCTCTGATACCAAATATAATTCAGTATCATATTCACTATCATATGGATCATAATAAAAGAAGTAATAGAAGAAGTAATCATGAAGCATGAAATGGAAGAACTTAACTTAATAAATGAATAAGAGATATTGTATTGGAAAAAACTAGAAGAAGATTGTAAAAGACATACTGAAATCATGAAGAAAGTTGTTCAAAAACAAGTTTATTTCATAAAATTTCACACAAGCTTCGATAATACTCACTACTCAATTCTGTCATTCTCATCTTGAAGGGCTTCCTTATATAGGCACACTATATTACATACGACAACGAGTGCTACATTATTGTTCAGACAAACAAACATTCATATTCAAATTTGAAATAATTATTATCTTGAAGAATCTTCTGGTCAATGTTGTTTTCTTTAAAAGTCTTCTGACTTCAGTCACGTCTACTGTTACTAGATGCTCCTTCACTATCGTCGGATGCTCCTTCTACTGTTTTTTATTTGCCTGAGCGAGTTGGACAAAAACCAGTCTAACGTCTTTAGAGTGATCTCGCCTAGACGTAACTGAGCTTGCTTGGACGAGATCCTCTGGCAACTTTTAGCTTAGACGAATTGGGACGAGTGTTTACAGCTTTCAAGCTTTATCTTTTATATAGTTGTTGTTGCAATGCTTCCATAACATAGCATGAGAGACATATTGATAATGGATATTTGAATAAGATATAAGGATCAAACTATGATTTGCCATTTCAAAATTATTTATAAGTCTCTCTTAAGATGTGAAAGCTTCGAAAACTAAGTTGTGGAAGGAGCAAGAAAAATAGGATAAAAGAAAGAGAGAGAAATAGAATAGACATAATAAATAAGTGTGGCAAAGGCTTGAATACAAGAACACGGTAAGGTCCAAAATGGAATAGATGACAATATATATATGCATTCATATTGGGGAGGATGGGCTAGTAACAAATGTGGGTATGTATTGTCATCTAGTCAAGAAATCAATGAAGAAAACATTGAGTAAACACAATATTTGATAAAACATGAGAAATTCCTAATACATTACAATAAAATCATGAAATATAAACTAATTTTAGAAAAATAATAATAATTAGTTGTTATAGTAACTAAATTAGAGACATTTTAAAAATTAAAAAGAAATTGGTATTTAAATTAGTTTATATTATTGTTAAATAGTTTCTAAATTAGTATCTAATTAGCTATCAAAGTTTTAACTACTAATTATTTGGATTCTAAATTTGGTAACAAAAACCTTGATTGCTAATTAGATACCAATTTAGAAACCATTTAATAATAATAGAAACTAATTTAGAAACCAAAAATATTTTTAGTCTCTTAAATAATTTCTAATTTAGTTATAGCAACTAATTATTTTTTGTCTCTAAAATTGGTTTCTATTTCATAATTTTCTTGTAGTGATAAATTTTAGATAAAGTTTTATTTTTGAAGAAGAATGGTTGAGTTTAGGTGATACATATATTGTTAATTCATATATAGGTTTGAAACCTAAAGATGCAGTTTATAGTTTTGGATGATTAATAATTTTTTATATTTTATTAGTATAATTTCTTCAGCACATTTTTATACAAAAACTCTCTCTCTCTCTCTCTCTCTATATATATATATATATATATATATATATATTAATAATAACAATAATAATAATAATAGATTTGTTGCTCATAAAGAAAACTATAAATGTATAGGTGCCAAATTCGGACACTAAAGATATTGTTTTATTATGTATCTTCAAGATAGAGAAAGTGTATGACAATGACTTTATCACCACTATATGTTTTTATGGCCGTTCCATTTTTTGTGTGAAGAAATCTACGTGTTAATTAATAAACTTAGCTAATTATAATTTGGACAAAAACTTATATATATATATATATATATATATATATATATATTCAACAATAAGTTAAATAAGTTAAATTAAAATAAAACACTTTAAAGATATCTATATTTCTTAGCTAAAGCTAAAACCTACATAAAAGTATTTATATAAATTATTTGGCACACCTCAACTTTCTTGAAAAAGTAATAGTTTAAATTTATTAGACAATAATATATATATTCAATCACCGATATGAAGTAAAAAAGGGAATACAAGTCACATTTTTCATTGTTAAGTTTAAAGTTTGTGTGTATATTTATGTTCCTCACACTTGTTTTTGGGTCCGTAAGAATTAAAATTGATGGGTGCAGCGTTGGCGTGATCCCCTGTGAATAGCGTGGAACATGATTAGTTATATTTTCCATTAAGTTATGATACGAAGTTCTTGAAATTTGAAGTTGAACATGTTTAGTATTAGTGAAGAGCGTGATTATGCTAGTTCCAAAGAGACCTTCTCAATCAACACTTTCTCTAAAATTCTCCTACATTTTTCATCACAGATATATATTAAATTTTTAATGTAAAATAAGTAAACTTTAAAATCTTCAATTATATAAAAATTATGATGAGACTTACCGAGTAATAAAATTTAATACAGCCCCCAAAATGGATGGCATGTGTGAGAAACATTCATACAAACAGTGAACAAAGAACAAGTCAATGATTAGGCCTTTATCTTAATTAATTACCACTTTCCAATCATTTCCCTTCCTTCTCTCTCATGCTACCCAATTTCGAATCAAAAAAAATAAAAATCGACTTTCTATAGATTACGGTTCAGTTTAGATTCAATTTTTTAAACTCATCCATGTATGACCTAATCAAAATATTGTCATTTGAGAAATGATATTGAAATTCAATAAAAACAGTATGCGTAAATTTTAAATTTTAATTTTCATATAATCAATTTTACTTCAAATTTGGTAATAAACCACACAAAACTGTATAAATCTATTCTAAAAATAGTTATTGAAATTATATAGAAGTTTTTTTTTCTCTAAATGGTTAATATATTTATTTATTTATTCAAAAAAAAAGTTTGGTCTAATATAAATCAAATTCAAATAGCCTACTCGCATTAATTTGCAACTCGAATAATTTATATCTACTACTAACTTGATGAATCAAAATAGTAATTTCAAGAAATTCAATTTAAATTAAGTCGGATTGGTCATGCTGAATCTAAATTCAAACCATTCAAACCTTAAATTTATATATATAAAAAATAACTTTAAAGTCATTAACAAAGTTATTATTAATTGTTTGACTATGTACATGTTTATTCTATCCTTACATACAGTGAAAATAAATTATAAATTGATATATTTGATTATAGAATTGTCAAAAGTAATATTTTTTGGAAAATTTTTTTAGCTAAACGTTGTGAATAAAACAAATATCTTCTTAAGAAATAGAACCTCCAGAAACAAATATATATTGGTTTTTTATCTGTTGTAAAGAGAGTTTCTTTTGTTTTACACAGTCCGAGCATTTCAAATATTCTGTATATATATCGATAAAAAGTATTCCATATATATATATATATATATATAATATTTATGGTAAAAAAACTCAAAAACAAATATTACTGGTCTCTTTATTAAAAGAACCGTTTGTCAATTGATTCACTATATATTGTATATTACTCTATTATTGTAATTTATTAAGTACAGTTTATAAAAATAATTTAATAAACTACAAATTTACTAAATAATGCCAATGACACTGATTCATGAATATGCTAGATATGAATGGAAAGGCATTGTAACCACAACTGAATTAGGGTTCTGAAGATGACTTCATCTAAATGGATGGATTGTAATTATTTGAGTAAAGTTTCTTTTACACTAAGAATAAAAAACAATGAATTTACAACAGTATTTATTCATATGAAACACAAATCCTTTACATAAAAAATGGTGATTTCTGAGCTGTTCTATACATTTAGTGATGCAGATAAGTATCTATATACGCAAGGCTTTGCCACCATGAATGGATCTCATGGTTAAACAAGTAGCCTCTGGAATAGTCTCGAGCACAGGCATCCACAATCCATGACGCCATTCACGATCTCTGGCCTTTATTAAGCGAAGCAGAACTAGTTCTGCAGAACTTCTCCCTACTTGCTTCTTCTTACAAACCTGTTGTGGCTTCTCCAACAGTTCAGCCAGCTCTTTCTTTGAAATCATTATCTTCACCTTCCCATTCGCATCAGGAGAAGCTCTCGCCGCCTCCATAAGCTTCTCCTTCTGCACTTTCCCTAAACTCAACACATTACCACCGTTTTCGTCAATCACTTTTCTTGGGCTGCTCTTCTTCGATGTCAAATCACTCCAGTCCTCTCCGTCCCACTCCATTGATGATGCCGGCTTGCAACAGTTTCCCATGTTTTCACAGATTATTATCAGATTGATTGTGATGATTGAGAGATTGACGAGGTTGAAGCTGATTCCATTTGATAGTTCTCTATATATAGGGATATGGGTGGGGCATGTTTTTCTTTCTACTCTTTCATTCTCATCACACCTCAACGTGGTCGCATTCTAAGTCATTGTAGCACAAAGGTGGCTTCCTTGACCAAATAGTACAATTCTAATCATCACGTGTATGGCGTGTACGTACGACTAAGCTTTCAACCCCGTTTCGTTTAATCTTAACCGTTTTTACTAACAAACTGACCCTCAACTTACTCATCAAATCATGGAATTCGAATCTTTGAACTTTAATTAATTACTGTCACTGTTGGATATTAATCATAGGGGTCACCTTTGAATAAACAGAATGTTCCGCTTTATTACTTAATTAAATTCGTATTGGAAGTCAACATTTCAAGCTGCTTACAAAAACGAAATACTTTTTCTCTGTTTTTTTTTTCTCTCCTCTTAGCTGTAGAAAGAAATCTTTAACAAACTATAAAGAATGGCAAAATTAATATTTCTTCTTATAATATTATTATGACCTACCAAAATTATATTCATCACGGATTCTTAGAAAAAAAACTATCCTTTTTTACCGGCAAATTTTAATATATGTAGATGCATATATGCACAAAGGAAAGGTGGCAATTAGGTTAATATTTTCACACTTCTTTTTTTATACTTGAATGATTGAAAATTTTCATACTTGCATCGTCCTCAGATGTCGTGATGTGCCACTTAATTTTCACGTAACCAAATTAAATGGAGGAGAATGGGTATGAGATTTAAAATGGAGAAGAAATAAAGTTGAGGGTGAAAAAGTACAAAAAGAATTATTAATTAGTAACATAAACAATGTTACTCTTAAAAGGGATGTACAATACACTTTCTCATGACTAGGTGATTCTCAAGGTTTTTTTTATTTTTTTATAGTGAGATCAACATACAGGTTTTTAAGGAATACAAACAACAATGGTAATAACAACTATTTTAAATATTTATAGTTTGTAAAAACATTTATTAATGTGTTGACTCTAACAGGAGGGTTATGATAGGAAAAGTACCTACAATGATAAATCTTATTAAAAGACGGGTAAATTTAATTAGCGTGATATGTTTGTTTGTGTTCGCAAGTAGAAGAATCTATGTATTATTTATTTTTTGGGTTGTGACATAGCTATGAAAGTTTGGAATTCTAGTCTTAGGTAGGCAATCAAGTTGTCCAACACAATAACTTTTATAATCATTTCGAACAATTTTATCTACCTCGGCTTAATAAAAAAGCAAAACCTAATGTGGAAGGCCATGTGGAACGTAATAGTATTAGAATTGTGTTGTCTTCAAACAATTGGTAGTTGATGCAAATTTTGCAGATGGCTCAACTTAGAACTTGACTATGGTTGAAGTGTAAAATCATAACACTCTCTTTTTATTCTCTTAACCCATTCTTGTGTTTAAAATCTCTCAAATAGGTCCCAGTTTTTATCTTGCTATATCATGATGGTTGGGGAAGGTTGTGTATCTGTTTTGATTATGCAGGTTATGATTGATAAATGAATGATCTGCAAACAAAAGAGGAGGCTTAAGGTATAGTAGGAGACCAAAGTATTTGGTTTATGCAGTGAAGGAAGCCACATTTTTTTTCCAGCAGTATAACTACATCATAGCTACATGAAGGTTAACGAGAATGGATTATGCAGTTGGGAGGCTACACACATACAAGGTTGCCAATGGAAAAAATATTTCTTAGAGGTTGTTGCTAAACAATTGAGCAACCTTGGAACATAACATGTCTTGGAACCACAAGTGCAAAACATGTCACTCGCTTGTATAATGGGGCTGCCATGAGGCATTTTAATGATTGTTTTGCTTTTGTTTATGTTTGGAATGGTTTCAAAAGCATGGTATGCGGAGGGTAGTGGAGGTGTTTTGTGTGTGTAGGGTAAGATTTTATATGTATACCATATGTGAGGTTCTATTTTTTGGTTAAATGTAGTACACTCTTGTTCTGGTTTTATAAGAGTGTTATGGCTAGGTCTAGATAGTCTAACTATCTTTGTGCATAAGGATTGGAACACTCCTTCAGTGTTCCATGTTCATTTTAATTTATTAATTATTAGTCGATAAAAAAATGTAACCAAATTAAATGACTTTCGATACAAAGATTCCACACAAATCCACTGTTATCTTATGCATATAACTAATTACTAGGTCATAAGACCATAATCTCTCTAGTGTATAACTATTTAGAGAAAAAGCCTTCATGCACAATGAGAATTAAAGGTTAAAACTCACAATAAAAACAATAAAAGAATGTAAACTTAACATGATTTAATATCTCTTCCATGTAAACATCTTAATATTAATTTATTCTCTACCATTAATGATATTAAAATTATTCAAAATAAACTTGATAAAATCCTACATCCAATTACCTCCCTCATGGATAAGGTGGTAACCTCCTCTTTTTCAAGTGTAGCGATCAAGAACTTTATTTTATATACATCACTCAATCTATTAAAAGAGGAAACAAAGTGCAAGATTATATATTGAATACAAGGGAGAACCTAAAACTTAAACAATACTAAGTTTTTTACACTTCAAAGTTTCACATCACTTACCACTCGATGTTAAGAGTGGTTTCTATATTCTCTTAGAGATGTTTATTGGGTTGAATGACTTGATGATCAACCTCAATTCAATCTAAACATAGTAGATCAAATTCTTTTTGTGAACTCAAAGTGTCTCATTCTTGGACAGGTTGGGCATGGGTAACCCAAGATCTAATGTTTTTATCTATGTATCCTCCTTTTATCTCATAACATGATACATCAGTGTGTGAAATAAACCAAAATTCTTACAATCTTACCATTATCACATCTATTGTTCACCTTCATCATATTTGCCTCTATTGTTTTTCAAGTTGTCCATTTTTAGAGTTGTTACATCTTAATCAATAATGGATGAAATTTTTGTAACTTTTGGCATTAATCATATTGGTTACTGTAGTATTGTTTACTGCAAAATCTGGAAGTGAGGAACAGATTGCGAGGGTGGTACTGCTGAAAAATTTCTTTTCATAAGGAAACTAACATTGGATAGGGATTGTTAATGTCACTAAAGCTGCTATCTTTTTTTATTTTGTTATATTGGATTCATTAGCTTTTTTGAAATCATATATTGTTCAGACTGAGCATCACAAAGTTAGATTCTATGTTGCTGGAATTATCTTTGTTTGGATGGAAACTATCATGGTTAATCACTGTTAAGAATGAAGAAAATAAATATAGGATTAATATCCCTTGTGTAAAATACACACATAAGGGTCTTTATTTATAAATGAGAATAATAACATAATCAATAACATAATAACAGAATAATATAAACTATGGGCTAAGCTTGTTACATTCAACAATCACCTTGGAGTTTTTAGATTGTTTATATTGTTAGAATGTGTGGCCAAAACAAGAGGGGGATGAATTGTTTTCACAAGATTTTCGCAAAGATTGAAAGTAGAGTGAATTTTTTTGAAAAATCAACCAATTGATTTTTTGTTCAACTAGATAAAATTCCAGTTTTGTAATTCTTTACAAGCAAAAGTAATTAGTTGTTTTCTTGAAACAACATGTTGTTTATACTAGAAAACAATGAACAAATTGCAAAATAGTGTATAAGAGAAGGGATAGAGAGATCCACACAAAGAGGTTTATACTGATTCACTCTTAACCAAAACCTACATCCAAGCTAACCATTGAGAATTCACTATGCAATCAAATTTAGATAACAAAACACACTAAGAATGTTGACCTTGAATCCCTCAACAACACGCAACACTTCTTAGCCAAAACCACACCAAGAATGTTGATCTTGAACCCCTCAATAACACAACACTCTTTGGCAACACCTCAATTTCCAGAAACCCTTCTTGAAACTGATTTACACAGATTTACATTATTCAAGTAAAGTATATAGAATACACCTAGGTTTTACAAAGCAGTAGTACAAAAGAGTAGAAAACTCAGTTCCTATTTCACACACAAGCTATGATCCAAAGGCTCTTGATTCTCTTGAAAACGTTTTTAATAAGCTCTTTATCTTAGGTTCTTGAAAAAAATCATAAAACAGTCTTTATATAGACTCAATGAAGTGGTTAAAACTGTTAGATCATAAATCAAAAGCAATTTGAAACATTTAAAACAAATTTGGAACTCTTAACAAAATTCTGTTAGAAAAACAACAGATTGTTTTACAAAACAGCTAATTGAAATTATTTTTCTGTTAAGAATTTCATATAAAAAAAACTAGTTATTTTATCGAAATAACCAGTTGTTTCAGTTTTTTAGAAAAGAAAAAAATAAAGCAAAGCCTTTTCAAAACCTTTTGAAAACTACTAAGTGTTAAACAATATTGATTTGAAAAAAAAACTGACTAAAATTTCACAGCTTTTTAGAAAACACTTCTTTTAAAAGAGATAAAGAATCAAGTGAGCTTGGATCAATACAAAGTGTGAATTAACAATTCAAAAGCTACTAAACAACACACACAAACACAACAGCAGGTTCTTCAAGTCTTCAACTCATATTTGGAGGCATTAAAGCATCTTGTTCAACATATACATCTAACGATCTCTTGTTCTATGTATATGTATTTACAGAATACATCTTTGGGTGGTTCACGTGATTAATTGTATGGTCCTAGTTTGATTTTGGGTATGTTTTTTTTAAGGTTATACAAGAATCATAACCATTTTTGTGTAATAGGATTGGAACATCCCTAAAAGGATCCATATTTATTTATTTATTTATTCTTTTTATGATAAAAAAAATCATATTTATGAAGACGTTTGACTTGAATATTATCTTTGTGGTAGAAATGATGTTTTGAAATAAATAATTCGACAAGTGATTTGAGATAGAATGTGGAGAATATTGTTCCTATTTCATATTTAGTTCTTTTAATAATTATTTTTCATTGTTATAATTTTTACTTTGGTTAGTTGTAGAATTTTTCAGTGTTCAAATATATTCTTAAACATGAATGGGGATATGCTAAAGATTATATTGAATCCTTCAATTATAGTTAATGAATTGTATTTAACTAAAACAAAATGTCATGAAGATGCATTTGTGTTGGAGAGGAGAAGACACTATGGTAGGTGGGTGGTGACATACTTCAATTTTTGTGGCACCATAACAATAGGAGATTCTTGGCGTACAATATATTTTAACAATAATATTTCTTTTTATTCTTTACTCAGACGGTACTATCATATTTTTAGACTCTTGTTGGAATAAGAAACTAATCTATACTTAGTTGGCTTAGGGAAGGAAAGGAGATTTATGTAGGAGCCATGGTTGAGTTTTGCAACATGGAACGAAAGGAAGCTCGATATATGAAGCAAAATAAGTATTGTTTGGAGTTTCAAGTTACAAAAAACAACCTGTCAATGCGGAAGATGTCCTACAGAAGAGGAAAGTTGTGAGTAAGACTTATGCATATGTGTAAAGTTGTCTAGTCTCAAATGTTCATTCCCAATCTGGACCGAAATTAACACTTGTAATTGTTGAAAATGTCTAAGGTATGCTTTGGATTCATGTTCTAGAGAGATGTTGTTGAACATAAAAATATAAAGAGTCAAGGTTTTCAAAATGTACACCGACAAGACACAGTGATTTTTTTGGCATAATGTAGGATGTGCGGTGTTAAATGGGGTAAAGGGCCTCGATATGTTTTATTATTGTCATGGATTTTATGTTTGGTACACGTTACCAATCATGTGCGTCTAATCTTTGAAGATTTGTTTCTTTGATCATTTTGGATCTTATTGGAGTTTTATGCAGGAATTTTGTGGAACTTTGTGTAATTTTGTGTACAATGATTGAAACATCACTTAAATACTTTTATTTATTAATTTTTTATTTGCCGATAAAAAAACTTGATAATTTATATCCTTATATAAATACATTAAATATTATTACTAATTTTTTTTAATAATTTCTAATTGTGCTCTGACATCTACACATGTAAAAAAAAATGTTTACATTGTCTACCAGTAACTTTAGAAAAGTATGAAAAAAATTATTAAAGAAAACAAAGAATCTACTACATATGTGTTTCTAGAAAATAAAAGTGATATTTTCCGGTAATCACCGTATGTTACATTAATTATTTAAATATAAAAAATATAAGAAAAATAAGTTTTAATAAATATATAAAAAGTAATTTATGAAAAATAATCATCTTATCTCATAACCTATATATATATATATATATATATATATATATATATATAGAAAAATTTGTCACGAAATTACTATGCTCAAAACTTGAGATCTAAAAAGTATTTTAAATTTGAAAGTTAAAGTCTTCTCTTAATTTCAAACTATTACTATGCATTCAAGTTTGTTTATTTGCATCATATTATTCGAGAGTTTGCCTAAATTATATATTATTCTACAATATGTTAAAATTACATTATCATTTTTTTCAGAAAATTTAATAAAAATATATGTATATTGACTTTAAAATAAATTATCATGTTAAGATTTTAATGAATTTCAAATTATGAACTTAAAAGTCATATCTAAATATAATTATTTGAACTATTAATTTCTAATATACGTGAAATTTAGCATTTTCTTATTAAAAAATTATACTATACTTTATTAAGAAAATAACATTTACAAAGATATAATTCTATGAACTATATAGCCGAAATTCACAAGAAAAATAAGCGAACTCGACCTAATAACAAAGATTTGAAGTACATAGATTCTATGTTCATACCTTAGTACCACCGTTTTACAACATTAAAAAAAACTCCATTTCTTCTTCCTCTAACTTCTAAATCTCTATAAAGGGATTTCGAATATTATATAATGGAAAAATTAACATGGAGAGGAAATAAAAAAAAAATGCTCATTCTCATTAAAATAGACTTTTTTTGTGACATACATATATATGTTTTCACAAAGAATTTTTCCTTCAGTGATGATATTTTGAATAAGTCTGCCTCTATACATATTATTCTCTTCTTGGGAGAGTGTGTAATTTATTGGAGTACAAATTAAAATTTGAATAAGAATAATTTTACAAGCTTCAAATTTTATCAAATATGGTTAACAACCAGATTCAACAAATCTTGATCTCAATATAAATGGATATAGTAGCCACAACAGGAATTTACCTGTAAGGAGAATTAGGGTTTAGAACCCTATATATCTAAAACCGATTCTAATTTATTGATATGATATACAAATCTGGCAAACTCTATCCTACTATTGTACATGAAAAATATTGGATTCTTACTGTTCTATACAATTACTGATGCAAATAACCTTTTGAATACACAAAACCATTGAGCAGCATGATCTGATCTTGAATCAACTAACCTCAGGAATACTCTCTAACACGGGTCTCCACAACTCGTGACGAGAATCCTGATGATATCTTGCTTTTATCAAGCGAAGCAGAACTAGTTCTGCAGAACTTCTCCCTACTTGCTTCTTACAAACCTGTTGTGGCTTCTCCAACAGTTCAGCCAGCTCTTTCTTTGAAATCATTATCTTCACCTTCCCATTCGCATTAGGAGAAGCTTTTAGTGCTCCCATAAGCTTCTCCTTCTGCACTTTCCCTAAACTCAATCCACGACCACGAGTTTGATCAAACCCCTTGCTTGAGCCTGTGGTCTTGGACGTTAAATCACTCCAGTCCTCGCCGTCCCACTCCATTGATGAAGCTGGCTGGCAACAGTTTCCCATATTCTCACAGATGAATGATGTGTGTGATGAAAGTTGGTTATAATCCTTTGAGTGTGATGTGTATTGGTAATGAAGATTGTATCAGCAGTGATGTGTATTGTTGTTGATAATGAAGATTGTATCAGCAGTGATGTGTATGTTATTAAGTGGTAGGTATTATAATGAAGTTTTGTGAGGGATGATGGGTTTGAATTTGATAGGTATATATAGAGGGTGGTGTGAGGGGAATGGATACGTTGGTATTTATAATTTATAATTGCGGTGACGGCACCTAGAATGTGGTCTCGTTCTTGGTCATGGCAGCTGCAGGTGGCTTCCTTGACCAAATACTAAACACGTGTCTGTTATATAAGTCGACTAAGTTTTATCTTTTGTTAGAGTGTGAAACTAATGGGGAATGAAGCATCCTAAGGAGTCACTAAGTGAAAATGTCACAAATCTTGGATCTTCTCAAACTATTTATATCCAAATATCATTCATATCATAAAAAAAACCTATAAAAAATTGTTAAATAAAAATTACTTTTTAGATAAAAAATAAATAATTAATCATAATTAAATTAAATATTAGTTAGAGATTAAAAAATTATTAAAATTATTAGTATTTAAAGTAGTTTTTATTATTAAAAATTTATAAATTAATTTTTAGATTGATATTTAATTACTTTTCAACATTTTAGCTATCCATCAAATCAAATTATAAAGTTGATAACTAAAATTTTGATAGTTAATTAGATACCAATTTAAAAACTAGTTTATAAATTTTATTAATAATATAAATTATTTTGATGGAAAAAACGCACGCGGAAGTAACACAATCACAAACTATGCAACATAGACACTGACACGAATACCGATACGACAGGGACACGAACACGGAGATACGTAAAATCTCTAAAATGTAGGACACGGGACACGAATCTATATACAATATAATTATGAATTATATAAATTGACAATAAAAATTATGTTCACAAGTATGTTTCAGATTTTTTTTTGGAGCAAAAAGATGCTTTTCAGGAGTGGTTCACAAGGATTTGTTTCTTATTTTTATAATCATAATAACAATTTATACAATAAAGTTTGAATTTTTAGAAAATTAATGTATTTTTCCTTTTTAAAATTGTGTTGGAACTGTATTAGAATTGTCAGAAATCTAAGAAATACTTTTTGAATTGGACACTTCACGGATACACATCTTACCGGTGTCATACGAGTGTTGGTGTCCGATACGAGTATCGGACATCAACACGCCATTTAAAAGGAGTGTTCGAACTTTATAAATCACGAATCAACGGTCAAAAGTAAACAACACACCCAATTGGTCCTGCCTTCACACTCAACATATTTTAAATATCATAATTTTTTTAATTTTAAAATAATATCTAATTTAATTAATATATTGAATAAGTCTCTAAAATTAATTTTTATTTAATTATTTAATTACCGTGAAATACCTTGTCAATCAAGATTTCCTCTCCAATTCACCCGGTACAAAGTTGTTTATTTTTAATGATATTTATTTTCCTTTCAAAAGAATACCATTTGAATTACTATTTGTCTGGGGTTTCAATAGTTTAACACGTTGGTGAGATTTTGACACACATTTACCATTTTTTTCTTCCATACAAGTTCCTACTATTCTTAATTTTTCTTGTAATGATATTGGAATAGATTTCAAACAGAGTTACCTCCCTAAGGTTGAACAAGTTTGAAGAAACAGTGAGGCAACATAATGACAGTGATAGAAGTGTGTGAAGAGAAGTTAGGTATTATATATAGTGTGTAGCATGACTATGTGTTGATTGAGACGCCAAGTAGGAAAAAGGAAAAAAGAAGAAAAAAAAGAGTGAATATATATTGGTCATTCAATAATCCATTGTTATTCTTATTCTTATCTCAATCCAAACCTCATTCTCCATTTGGCCATCCAAACAGAAGAGGTATTACATTTTCAACGCATATATAAATAACAGAGTCAAAAGTTTTTTGTTTTTCAAAGTTATATCATGTTTGTATCGTGATGCAGTGAACTTTAGTATTTTACAAATACTCTTTTCCTTGTTCGTAGAGGTCATGCGGCCTGGCCTAAAATAATTATGTATGAATACTTTACGAAGATCAACGTAATAAAAAATGGAAATGTCTCTAACAAGGACCACTTGTACAAAAACACGTGAAGTTTCACGTATTTTTAATCTTTTTAGATTTTTCTTTCCCAATGACCCAAGTGAACAAATACTAAATAACCTACACATTAAGACATCAACATAAATTAATTTATTGCTGGATTCAGGTTTTTTTTTTATCAGCAATAAAAAATAAATAAATGGGAACCACTTTAGGGGTGGTCAAACCCTTATACATAAATAGCTAGCGTTTTATCAACTTTCAACCAAGGAACACTTTCTAACTTAAATAAGGAACAACCAAAACAACTCAAAAAAGCGTTAAACAACCAGCCTCATACAATCTATTGGGTTCAAAACTCAGTTGGGATACGTAAAGGAATTACAACAGGACTTTGCAAAAATCCAAGACCAACATTTACATGTACCCGTGCAAATACCTCGAGCGCATCTATCAGTCCTGGATTCAGGGTAAGGACTTTATTTTAGAGTTGTTTTAATTAGAAAGGTAATAGATTTTTCATTTCATTTTTTCATATAGATGCACGAGATAACAGTAATGCATCCATTTAACGAGATAAGTTAACTTAGGTTGATGCGTTGAGTTGAGTTTTTTTTTTATAATTTTATAATTTTAATATTTTGATGTTTAGTTATACTACTATATTTGTTTTTGTTTTATGATTGACATATATAATAGTTATTTATTATTTTTTACATTTTTTTGTTTGGGTTGAAATTTTTCACTTGATGAGAAATGGGCTCTGTTTAATCTACAACATATTTTAGAGGGTCAAGATATTAATTTGTTTTGATATACAAGGGAATAAAGTGGGAAGAAGAAGGAACAAAAAAAAGTTAGAGAATTTATTAAGTTTCTTAGAAAAAAAAATTAAATGTGTACATGAAATACCATAAATACTCCTAATAAGAAAAAATAATTATAGAGAAAGAAATTTATTCTAGGTGTTTAACATCAAACCATCTTATCCATATTTAATTAATTATTTAAAGTTATTATTTTATTTTTTAGTATTATTTTAAACATGATTTTTTTTTTTAATTCAAAGAAATATATAAATAATAATAACAATAAATTAAAAGTAAATATTTTTTCATTCAATTCAATGAACTTAGATAAAAGAAAGTTAGTTATAAGTTATATTATTATTTTAAAACTTTTCAAGTATGTTTATATTTATTTGTGTTGTTATATAGTAGATGAATGTCTACATAGTTAAAAATATCACCTTGGAGTACTAGGATATTCATAGGTGAAACTTGGAACTATATGTACCTGGATGCTCGAAATTGTCAATGTTAGGTAGTGAGTGTATATCTCTTTTGTAGGGTGATAAATTGTCGATACTCTCCAGAAAAATAATTTTAATTGTATCAATGTTTTTAATGAGAAATATTCAACTACCTAATCACTTCCTAATATGAGTTGATTTGAGAATTACACATTTTTAAAGATTTCACTTTGATTGATTTTGATTAGCAAGATAAGGTGATGACTCAGTGTTGGACACGAACTTAACCAAGTGGTTAAGTAAGTGTGAAGGTTCTCTTCAAATAGAAAAATAAAAAAGAACCACACAAGGAATGACAATGCAAGCAAAAAATTAAGAAATAAAAAGATACTAGAATAGAAGTTTGCGGAAATGAAAGAGAGGAATTTAGAGTCTAAGAAGAAAGAACTTAGATGGTTGAAGAATTCCATGGAGGTGGAGAGATGGGGGAGTCACGCCACTTGGAGGCGGAGGAGCCCAAGATAACTGATGAAGGGAGTCGCCACTTAAAGCATATTTGCCAAGATAAGACTCAGAGAAAACTAGATACTCATAAATTCACTCAAGTAGAGTTTCTTTACTCAAAATGTGTTGTGATTTACAAGAGGGGTGATCATCTATTTGTAGTGACAGGTGCCATGTGATTAAGGCATGGAGGGAAATTTTAAATTCAAAATAAGCTATCTTAACTCCTAAAAATCTGCCACTAATTGTAGATCTATAAGAGGTCATGCTTTTCACATTTAAGTATGGGCTTAATGTGAAAAGTGTGATTAGGGCTTGCACATGGGAGATGATGCACTCCAAACTCTTGAGTGCATGATTGAATGGAGAATGCAGTGGAATGGAGTGGTGATGGAGGCATCGAACGATTGAGAGGTGCTAGGTTTGGGAAGTTTGATGGTGCAATGAAGCGGGATGAGGTTTGGCCAACCTTCCTAAGTTCACTAGGCCAAAGAGGCTCACTAGCAAGAGAGATTTGGGAGGGAATGATTGTTCCAATTCAGAACTCTTCATTCAATTAATTGCAAATCTGAATACATTAGTGGATTTGAGTATAGATGAAGGCAGTTTGCTCCTTAAGCTACCATAACTCTAGTTAAGTGAACTTAAATATAGTGAGTATGGTGGCTTAAGGAAGTCGTATGTGCTCTTCTAAGGTGCTATAGAAGCCCTTACTTGTGTGACAAGTTAGGGTTTCTAGAGTATACTTATTTATCTATAAAATACTCTAGATAAAAGTATAATACAAATCTTATACAAATTATTTTTATTATTTCTACAGACAGTTCATATGTCTTTTATTCTTGTGTATGGTGGCTTTGGATGGTCCTCCATCGGGAGACTTTCAAGATGTCAGGGTTTCTCTATGGCCCATGAACAAGCCCAATTTTTATGTTTTTTTAACACCTCCTCTTAAAAAGATTAAAATAAAGAATAGTTTGTATCCTGACCCATGCTTTGGTGTTCTGCTCTTGATGATCTTCTGAGGGATGGTGGGGCCTTGAGTCCTAGCCTGAGATGCATGACCTAGCCTTGAATAGTCTTTTTCTGCTCTTGGTCATCTTCTTGTAATGTTGGACTAGTTTAGATGGTGATGCTCCTTTCATGGTTACATCACTTCCTAAGTAACTTTTCACGTTCATATTGCGTCATCAGAAATAGAATATGATTCCATATCTTTGATAAAGTGAGATTTAGTCATATAACTGTAGATTAAATTATAGACCTTCATTGTTTGTATTGTATGTTAACTTTATCAAGATTGATATTTAAGGTTTGCAAAGACCTTACTTTTTGTGTGTTTTTCTTTCATATGTACATGCGGTGCAAGTAGAAGAAGAACATGCTCAATAAGAATTGTTTAAGAAAACTTTATGAGATCTTCTCTAAGATGTTGTCTCATGGAAAACCTGGTTTTTATATCTTTGGGATATATTATAGATAGTCCTATATTTTGATATAGACTCTTATTATTATACAACACATATATGTTTTTGTAATATACTATGAATAATTATACAAATGTAAAATGTTGACATATATATATATATATATGTGTGTGTGTGTGTATGTATCTATGAGGTTATGATATGATTAATGTTCCCATTAAGAAAATCTTATTGCACACAAAAAATTACTCCTAATTTCTAGTTAAATAACAATTACTTATATAATAAATTACTTATACAAACATGGTGGTAAAAATTGTTGGTTTGATTGTTATCGGAAATTCTTGGAAAGAGATCACCCCTTTATAAGAAGTAAGAGGAGATTTATGAAAAATAGAAATAATCAGATGGGCCTCCTTATATGTTGAATGGAGAGAAATTGTGGGAATTTATTTGAGACTTTCCAAAAGTTGTTGATGGTTCATTTGATACCTTACCAGGGTATGGACAATATCGTAATTGGACAAAAAGATTATTTTTTTGGGATCTCCCATATTGGAAACACAACTTGTTAAGACACAACATTGACGTCATGCACATAGAAAAAACTTTTTTGATAATATTTTCAATATTGTAATGGATGTGAAGGGTAAAACAAAGGACAATCACAAAGCAATAATGGATGTTGCTGAATTTTGCGCACGTGGGGACTTAGAGTTGGTACAATTAGGAAATGGGAAGTTAACTAAGCCAAAGGCAAACTACAATTTCACAATAAAATATGCAAAATCATTTTATAAATGGATTACAAAGTTGAAGATGTCAGATGGTTATGCGTCTAACATTGCAAGGTGTGCAAATATTGATAAAAGGGGTATGCATGGAATGAAAAGTCATGATTGCCATGAGATTATCATGTTTTCATGGACTATTTACTACAAATTGCATTTTGTTCATTACCAGAATTTGTCTGGAATGTCATTGCTGAAATAAGTCAATTTTTTAGAGATTTATGTTGTAACACTTTGAGGATGGATGATTTAATTTGAATGGAAGCAAATATATCAATCATTATTTGTAAATTGGAAAGAATCTTTCCACCAAAAATATACCAATCATTATTATGCTAAAGACTTTGACGATCAGCCTGTGCATTAAGTTCATCATGAATATAAGTAAAATTAATTGTAGTATCATCTGATGTATATGTCTAATGGCAGAGCCCCCAGCCACACACAGCCACACAATAAGGAGGATGAAGACTTAGAGTCTGTTTATGGACTTATTTGAAAATATGGGTCCAATTGGGCTTTTGTCTATCTTTGTAGACCCAATCAAAAGAACAACTTTAGGATGAAGGAATGTATAAAACATGTCCAAGAAGACCTCCAATTCATCAAAACATAAACTAGAGATTTGGTCAGAAGAACACAAGAAGACTGAGTTTCGGCTGACTAGTGAATATTGTTTTTGGGTCAAGCTTTAGCTTAAATAAATTGTATAAATTTGTTTAGGCACCTTAAAACCAACCTAGATTAAATTAGGGTTTTTAGAAGACTTCTAATTTAACCTAGGTCGATCCTAAACCTAAAAAGAGTCACATGAACCACACCTTGGTCATGCTTGCCTTGTGACTCTAAAATAGGCGCCAATTTCAAACCTCTAACATTTGAATTTTCCCACCATTTGCTTTGTACATTGGTCGGACCTCTACCTATATAAAGAGGTGTTTGGATCATGAAATTCTAAGATCAAATATATGAGTGAATAGTTGCCAAGTTTGCATGTTTTCTCACTCCCTTGTCTAAACTCTCTAAAATGTGACCTTGATCTTCTTCTTCACCTTTTCCAAGTGATATGGCATAACCAATCACTCTCCCTACTTCTCATGCACCTTCAAGGAATCCATAGCTCCATTGGAGTCATCTTTGTTCGCGACTTCAATTGAGCTTCCGCACACCACCTCAAAGTTGCAAAGAAATCCAATCGGAATGAAGGCTACATGCAAATATCCATTAAATGAAGTTTTCACAAACCCTAAACTACTAACTAATCAACACATACATGCAAATATTTATTATAAAACTAATTAAAATTTTTAAAATACTAACCTTTTATAGTGGAGTTGTGGGTGCAATAAACTCTACGATGGAAGCACCAGTCTAGCGCAGTGGGCAACGAGATGTTCAGCGCAGTGGAATAAGTGGTCTGGCGCGGTGGTGAGGTGAAAAAGATGTATGGCGTAGTGGAGAGGTGAAAAGGAGGTTCGAGAGGTGCTAAAGGCATGCGAACGTCCCGGTAGCATGTGGAGGTGCTAGCGGCATGCGAAAGGTGTTGTCAGCATGTAAAGGTGTTGCCAACATGAAGGGTTGGTGGCAGAGGCAGCTGTTTGCGCACGTAGAGGTTTAACGTGCGAAGGAGGGTTGGAGCAACAGAGGAGGGCTAGAGCGACGTTGACTATGATGGAGAGGGAGAAAGGAACGAAAGAGAGCTTAGGGTGCATAGGGGGTAGATCGGAGGCAGGGAGTTGTTTGAGTGTAGTGGAGAGGGAGAGAGGCACGAATGAGAAAAAGAATGAATGAGAGCGTGTAATGCGAGCTGAGATTTAATTTTCGCTCTTTTAACGACGGTTTTCCACTTAACTGTTGCTACTTTGCCACAACTCCTCATTAACGACAGTTTGAAAAAGAACCATCATTATTTTTCCTACATATCTTCATCAACGACAGTTTAAAGTCCAACATTCGTTATTTATCAACATTTATTCACCAAAATGCCACTGTGCTTCTTCCTAAGATGGGTTTCTATCAAATGTTGTTATTCACAATCGTTTTTAAGGTGTTTTGCACTAGTGTTATGGTCTTTTTTTCATTTTAAGTGTGTTTTTGGTCCACCTAAATTCTTGTAGTGATGGAAGAAGGTCAAACTCAAGATCAACCACTAGGTCAATGGCAAGAAAGATTCAAGAAGACTAGGACTCTGCTACTGATGGCAGAGACTTTCTTTTATACATGTTCAAAAAATGTCATAACGTAGTGTAGTTTCTTTAGAGTAGAATTTATTTTTCTTGCAAAAGTAAAGTAAGAAAAATAGTTGTAAATTTTCTTAATTGTAATTTGGGTTGAATTAGGCATCTAAAAACCAACTTATATTAAATTAGGGTTTCATTAAGACTCCTAATTTAACCTAGGCCAGTCATTTAACCTAAAGAGAGTCACATGAAGCACACCTTGGTCATGCTTGCAATGTGACTCCAAATAGGCGTTATTTTCAAACCTATTTCTTTTGAATTGTCCCACCCTTTTTCTTGTAACCTTGGTCGGACCTCATTACTATATATTGGGATGCTTGACTCTCATTTCTAAGATCAATATATGAGTGAATTGTTGCTAAGTTCGATAGCCTTCTCACTCTCTTGTCTAAAATCTCTAGGATAGACACATTTGGTCTTCTCCTTTCACCTCTCCAAGTGATATGACCCAACCAATCACTCTTCCTACTTTTCATGCACCTTCAAGGAACCCATAGTTCTATTGGAGTCATCCTTGTTCCACTCCTTCCATTGAACTTCCGCAAACCACATAAAAAATCCAAGAAAATAAATCGACAATGAAGACAATGCTATCATGTAATGTACATAAATAGATTAATATATTGTAACATATACAAAATTGAATCTTATTTGAAATTTCTTGATGTTTTAACAAAAAAATTTAAGTTCTTATCCTTTCTAAGATTGGAATGTAGGATATATTGGAGATATATAGTACGTAATATATTATATTATGCATTAGAATTTATTGTTTGTTAATTTTTTAAAATTTTCTAAAGAGGGTGCAATAACTTATCTTGTACATTCTTTTGTATAACTTTTCATTTTGTTTGATGGAAGAATGCCTAGTTCCTAACTTTTTTCTCTTATATTCTACTTTTTCGTATGATTTCTTTTGTTAATTATATATATAAGTGATTCGATAACGGTTCGGTAGCGGATGATTTAATAAGTTCAACAAACACTTGTTAGGATAGACTCGAAATACCGACTTATAAGGTGAGGTTTGCACCCACTTATATACAGTGTATGGGTGGTCCGATAACGACCCGATAGCAGGTGGCCTAATAAGCCCAACAAACACTCGTTAGGATAAACTCGAAATGGTTCTAATACCATATTAATGGTTCGATAGCGGGTGACCTGATAAACCCAACAAACACTCGTTAGGATAAACTTAAAATGACTTTGATACCATATTAAGAAGTGGACTTTAAGTCTAACTCAATTTCATAAAACTGACTTATAAGATAAGATTTGCACTCACTTATATACTATGAAATGTCTTAATATCTAATTGATGTAGGATCTCCAAAATGTTCTCTGTAACTTTTCTACTCACTGTTGTAACTTTTCTACTCACTGTTGCAATACACGATAGACTAAAAATTATCTTGTATGAAGGTAGACTTTGACAGAGAAAGACTTTGGTCAATGGCGTCTCTTGTTTGGAATTAATCCTCACGCATATCTTCTTTGGACCGAGGGAAATAAAATTCATAATCTAATGACTTGGAACTTTTTATGTGATATGATGCTTACTTATATGACATTGATGAAAGGTTTATTTTGTTCTTGTGGAGGTGCAACAGGTTACATCATAAAAGGATCAATGGCTGTATTGGGCACGTAAAGATGAACCTTATAGCTTTGTCACTGTCAAGGATTTTGGTGTCTCAAAGGACCGTGACGAAGGAGTTAATTTTAACACAATGTAGCAGTTGTTTCTGCATCAGAAAAGCTCTTCAATTTAACTTTCTACCCACTCCACTACTCACTACTCTACTAATGATAGTTATGGTGAGAATTAATTGAAATAGGCACAATTAGGAGAAAGTAGGTGAAGAGTGAGAGGCCATATACACACAAAAGCATAATATCAAAGAGTTAATGCCAAATTTGATTAGGCTTGTTTAGTTGCCTTAAGGAGAGAAAAGAAAGAAAGAAAAAGTACACATGTTTTACTCCACTCACCCACTCACTCCATGTCTAAGACATCTTCCCATCCTAGCAAAAGTCAATAAAGACGCATTTGGAAACCTGCTGCAATAATGAAATATCAGTGGTTACCTTACCATTTACCATTTACACTTGCCATCAGAGTGAGAGATAACATATCTCTGTCACATATGGGCAAATTTCACCTAAATGGTAATGGTGCACTTTTTTTTTTAGATTTACCTAAATGGACAAATTCTGAAAAAAATATAGAAATGGGCATTTTTTTTTAATTCTCAATATCAATTAAATTTATTAATCCAGCAACTATTGTCTTTTTAAGTAAAGTTGTCCACTAAATAAAATTAGATATTGAATTGGGAACTGCGGTATATTTTATCTCAATTAAAGTTATCAATTTAGTTGTCAAGTTTAGGATTTAAGGTTTAGGATTTAGGGTTTATAAATAACACCAAAATTTACTTTTGTTTTATTTAAGAAAATGATATATAAAGTTGAAGAACTAAAATGATTTTTTTTTTACAATAATTTTAAATAAATTAGGTTAAAAATGATTTGTTTGATAAATTAAAAATATTTAGTATTTTTTAAATATTGTTAAAGTTAAAAATACACTTATAAAAAAATGTGATATGATTTATGTATAAATTTTTAGATTATATAATATATGAAAGTATAAATTATATAATATGTAAAACGTGATAATATACATGTATTTATGTAAAATAAATGTATTAAAAAATAAATTAAATTATTGAATGAGTCATTAAAAGAAGATGATATTAAAATATTTGATGGGAACAACATTACCATGACTCTACTGTCTAAATAGACAATTTTCTCTGTTGTGACCTTTATTGCAATAGTAAAAACATTTTTTGGTTTGTTCTGAATTGGTTGATCCATTTCATTATGCAAACGAATTGTAATTGGTCGTTCCGAGTTTTTACGTCACATGTGGGGGTCAGGTATGAAATTTGGCCTGGTATAAGTAGATCAATAATCCTCTTTTCGAACGGGATAGAATTCAACTTGATATGTCTTTCTAATCGTGTGAAGGTGTAAATTGGATCAATGAATGTCATAATTTGTAAATGACAAGAGGGACAAACGACAATAACGTGACGACAGGGAAGTGGCCACAATCACACCACCAATCATTTAATCTAACTGTGTATATGACTGAGACCGTCAACCATGTTGGGGGTGGTTAATTCTTGGACATTAAATTCAAAATTTTCTGCATTAAACCTTTCCACAAAACACATAGCCGAATCTTGTTATTTTTTCTAAGGTTGTGATATCTTCTGGATAATAGTGACATGCGCGTAACATGGTGTCTATTTTGAAGGCTCGTTCAACAAACCATGTTTTTGTTTTTTCGAAAGTTGTCTTAACCAAAGCGGAAATCGGCAAAAAACGAGCTCCCTTAAGCACAAAGTTAATGCATTCCGCTAGATTTGTGGTCATATGACCATACCTTTTTCCACCATCGTATGCTTGAGTCCATTTCTCTAACGGTATAAGATATATCCAAAAAAATGTTTGCTTGAACTCAGATCGCATAACTAATAGTTTTGCATGTGCTGTGGGTTGTTTCATCTCATAAGTTGTCATAAAGAAGTAAATAAAACTAGTTAAACGGTAAAAGGTCGTAATTATCTATTTAATTTTAATTTTTTAAATATTATTTATCTATAAAATACAATTTTTCACAATATTCTTATTCTTATTTACTTCATGTAATTTTAAACAGTTTTTAAATTATTATTATGTACATTTTTTAATTTTAAAAAAATCAATTGAACTTGCCAACTGAATTGACAACTTTAATTGAGATAAAATATACTAAAGTTGTCAATGTCCAATTTTATTTAAATTGTCAATATGATTGACAACTTTAATTAAAAAAAATAATGAATTAATGAATTTAATTAATATTACCTACATCATTAACAACTTTAACAAAAAAGTTATCCATTTTTATAATTTTTTCAAAATTTTTCCATTTACATAAATCTAAAAAAAAAAATGCACCATTTTAGTAAAATTTCCCCATATGCCTTTACATTCAGAGAGGGAGATACAAATTTACTACAGAACAAACATTTCAATTTAATCAAGACTAATTTTACTCGATTATTATAATTAATAAAGTTATTATTTATACATTCCATCAAATTTATTATTAAATAAGGATCACAATTTACAGTCTGGTCTACTGGTGGGGGTAGAATAGGTTAGTCCATAGAATTCATAATAAAAAAATCACTATATTTTAGTGTTATTGAAATAGAACAATAATAATGTTGTTTTTAAGTGAAAATAATATGATAACTAACTATTATAATTTTTTAGTAGTTTACCCACACAAAATTTATATTTTATTTTTTATAAAAAAAAATAACTTTAACATATTTATTTAATATAGATGTTAATTTTATATTTATTTACCTTAGTTAACATGTTAAAAAATGAAACGGTGTGAAATATTTACTGATAATTTGTGTTTCAAAAGAATAAAATGTTGAAAAATCATTCCTTATAAGTTATAGAGGATTACAAGATCACATCTTAAATATTTAGCTTCATTTGTTTCTACACATCTTAGAATTTCAAATGCTAAGATATCAGATTTTATTTTGTTTCTTAGCACTTAAGACCAAGCAACTATAGCTTCCTTTTTGGATCACATAAAAATCAAATTGGGTCCAAAGAAATATATTTTTTGTGATAATGTTAGAAGTTCAATATTTATAGTAAGCGAATAGATTATACTTGTCACGAGTAAATGGTAGGTGAAATTCGTGAGAAGTCCTCTAACAAATGAACTGATTTCTTAGTACTATAATCAGTCTCAGACCAGGTTATTATTTTATGCTGTAAAACACCAACAAAATATTCATATAAAGCATCATCCTTCATGCATTCAGATCCATATTTAGAAAGGTTGATTCTACCTTACGTATAATAGAGATTCTTTTAGATTCTCACATTACAACTCTGTTAAATAGTTCATGAATATATTCGGCTCCAAAAAAAAAACATCAAATATTCAATATCACAAATTTAAAAAATGAAATATACATTAAACAAAATTGAAAAATTAACAGTGATAAAAACTTATTACTGAATATAATTTAATCAATATCACAAATTTAAAATGAAATACAGGCCTTTTATTATTATTTTTATTTTAGAATATGGTTTTAAATGTAATTAAATACTAAAATTAGCGCATGCAAAAGGGTGAGGGGTGTGATGAAATTTATCTATTGAGACAGAGAGATTCATTCTGCAACTAAACCAAACAAACAATGAACAACACTCGCAAACATCCAATTTGTTCCGGCGACTTCCCTTCAGCTACTTCTCCCGTCAATTTCCGCCGCCCCACCCCCAAAATTCACCTCTCCGCCAGGAAGCTCGCCGCGCGTTTATGGCACTTCCGCTTCTTTCACCGCTCCTCTTCTCACAAGGTACATTTCTTCACTTCACAATACTCATATTCTCTCCTTTCAATCTCCAAACAATTCATATTCATTCCCAAACCTTATTTTCCGTGATCCCTGTCCTCAAGCTTCAATCTTCTCCACCACCACGTATCAAGCGCACCGAGGAAGAGGCTACACAAGGTGATGGCAGAAAGGTTCTCAGAGACACTAAGTTAATCGGTGGCTCTGTTGTCTCTGTTCTTCTCTCGGAGCTCCTTCGGGCTCAAACCTGCATTAACAAGCTCAAATCAGAACAAAAATCGTCTAAGAAAAAGCTTGAGGAGGAAAAGTTCCTCTGGAAGCGTCGGGAACTCAAGAAGAAGGAATCGGTGTTGGAGGACTTAAAGGATAAGTTAGCCAGGGAAAGGAGAAGTAAAGAGAGGATGGAATCACTTAACTCCAAATTGGTGCATGATTTGGCCGAAGCAAAACTATATGCTGAGCAATTTATGATTAACTACAAGGAGGAAAGGAGAAAAAGAGAAATAACAGAGGAAGTGTGCCACGAATTGGCGATGCAAATAGCAGAAGACAGAGCTAAGCTGGAGGGGATTCGTGAGGAGATGGAGGAAGAGAGGAAGATGTTTCATATGGCAGAGCTGTGGAGAGATGAGAGCATTCAAATGAAGCTACTTGATGCCAAACTTGCCCTGGAAGATAAGTATACTCAGATGATCCACTTGATTGCGCATCTGCAAAGTTTCTTAAGGTCAAGAGGTGATGAACTGGGTGCATCTGAACCACCCAATGTTGAACTTTCATGTGATTTCACCAAGTCAAACTATGTTTTCGACACTTTTGATGAGATCAAAGTTAAAGAGAGGGTGATTGGAGTTGAGTCCTGGTTCCTTTCCACTCTTACTGCTCCCTCTTCCACCGTCCACATTGTAAGTCTTGATGAAGATCATTGCCTCAACAATAATCTTCATAATGTTGACCAAAACGTGAATGGACTAGGGAGTGAAGCAGAATGCTGTGAAAATTCACAGGATGGTTGTTACAAACACTCTGACTCTTCTATGGCACAACAAAACTCTCAAGATCCTACTTTTGGTGAGTGTGAAGGAAGACTTCCAACAAGTTCGGTTAAGAGCCGTGGGTTCAGACAATGGGAATTATTGAGACCACGAAATTTTGCAGACTCGGTGAATCCGCACATTACTCGTGGAATGAAAGGGTGCATAGAATGGCCACGAGGCATGCCCAAAATCAATTCCAAGATAATTCCAATGGAAGAAAGAGTGCGAAAACAGAAATCTCAGTTGCAACATCTACTTAAGCCAGTGGCTTAAGACCTTGTTTGAAAGAGAACGAGTATACAAACAGATTTGAATAAAATTCCATTTATTTAACTTTGTCTAAGGTGGCTTGTGGACCAAATTTGCAGAAGAAACACCACCTCATCACAGATTTTAGCTTATATTTATCGAAAACAGCATTGTGTTATTCGTGAATTATGAGTGTGGGTGGTTGATTCTGTTGTAGAGAGCCAAACCATTTCGATAGCAAGAGGTATTATTATTACTATTCCATGACAAGTGACATTGCGGATATTACCTTGAAATCATGTTATGTGTGTAAACTTTTCAGTGATCTCTTGATTGAGAATTTGTTAAATTTCATGATTATTGTGTACTGAGGCTATTGGTGCTCTTACTTTCCTTCGGGCCCAAGCTGAAGAATTTATGAAATGATAAATTGGTTGCCTATGATTACAATGGTTATCACTGTGGCAATCATAACCTGTCTGAGTAAAAACGCAGAAAAACAAAGCAATCATGATATGACATGATTTACTTTTCTAGTGCTACATTCAGTGTTGTTAACCTAAATGCAATGCCTGAGATGAGATTAAATGATTAAGAATGATTGGTTAAAGTGATAACAAGAATGTTGGTGGAGAAGAATCCGGCGCGCCTGATGATGCGCCTATAATTTTTGGTGTCTTTCTTTGCTGGCAGATATTGTTAGCTATCTTTATGATGACCGCCCAATCCACGCCACCCTTCATTATACCATAAATACCACTCTTCTTTGGTTAACACAATTTCTTGCAATTTTTTTTACTAAAACTTTAATTAACAATATAATATTATATATAGAATTTAGTTGAAGCAAACTTTTAATAAAACATCTAGTTTTAAAAAAAAAGTATAGTTCCGATATCAAGTTCGAAAGATAGCATCGTTAGGGTCAATAATCATATCCGATTTGGAGGTTGGTGTTCCATCACAATTTTGTCGTGTTTCGATTGGGGAGTAGATATGTAAGGATTTGAGGAAGTGCATATGTGAGGATGTGAGAAGAAAGTGAGAAGAAAGTGAGGTTGTTTGAATTGTAGTATGTAGAGTGAATCTGTGAGAAAAGTTTATGGGAGTTGGTGAGTGATATGATGGTTGTGAGGGAGTTTTATTTTTTTTTTAAATTGTTAAATGTTACTTTACAAATTTATCCCTACCTATTAATTTTTTTTAATAATAAAATGAGTTATTTTTGTTTAGAAATAAACAACTTTCACATATTCGTAGATTTAAAAATTAAAATTAAAAAATATATATATATTAAATATATATATATATATATATATATATATAATTTAAAAATTATAATTAGAAAAAAAAATGTATTCGACAAATTAAATAAAAATAGAACTTCAAATAATTTCTTAAAATATTAAACATGTATTATAAAATTAAAAAATAAATCACAAAGATAACATTTTTTATTATTAAAAACCATATAATAATAAAAATTAAAAAAAATACTAAAAGAAATATAACGTAATTAACAATAAAAAATAATTTCATAAAAAACTATTATTAAATAAATTATAAACTCAAAAACATAATAATTATAAAAAAATATATTAATATAAACGCAACAAATTAAGTAAAAAAGACAACTTTAAATAATTTCTTAAAATATTAAATATATACTATAAAATTAGAAAAAAAAATTACATTTTATATAAATAAATAAAAATATTGTTTTTTAATATTAAAAATCATTGTAGATGAATAAGGGTAAATTCATAAATAGTATATGCGGATGTGGTTTTTCCTCTACCTCTCCTCATCTTGAAAGAAGAGGACATTTACTATTCACAGGTATATCATTTCCTCTTCTTCCCTGCAAAACCTTAGATCCAAACTATTGATATTCTCTTACTCCTTTTCTTGTGTAGAGTAGATCCATAAAAACAAATAAAATTTAAAAGATGTCTCAGTAAATTAAAAAAGGTTAAAGTATTTAAACTATCTTTAACCTATTTTTTATCAATACTCCCAAGACTATATTCTAAACAAACAAAATAAAAATACTGCACACTGAAGTACATTCCTTTGGTCCTGGTGAGGACTAAACATGTATTTGTGTGACTGAAGTGAAATTCGCAGGTAAGTTGTGATCCGTTATAAGAAGATGAAGGTTGTCTCAGACACTGTTTCCTGTGTCTACGTCATTGCTTCCATGCCGTGTGAGCCCCCCAACAAACAACTTTCCTTTCATTCATATCGCTCATTTCTTTTTCATCTTGAAATCGGTGATTTCATCATTACATTTTATTGCATAACACCTATTTCCTTCAGAAATTTAAATTATTTACTCTAATTTATTTTTATCCTTATCAACATAAAGTGTTCATGAAGAATCTTTAAAAAATAAGGTGTGTGGACAATGATTATTATCAGATCTCTCCTTGATTTAATGATTTTTACTTGTTCTGGTTTAAAGACTTTTAAGTATTGTAGAGGGTTGAGTTTTTTCTTTGAAAGCCCAAAATATATTTTTCAATTGTTTTTTTTAATAAGGTTTATTTTTATAAACAATCCATGACTTCATTAATTCTAGAAAAAATAATATTAAAATAGATTAATTATCATTAAAAAGTTTGGTCGTGAATATTTTATTATAATGAGAAGGATGTTATTATTCAGTAAATATAGTGAATAAAAAATGATTAATTATATTTTAAAGGTTAGTTGTAAATCTTTTACAACAATCAAAAAAATTTAAAGAGTTATTTGGGATATAGATATAGATATGAAAAGTGGTAGTAAACATGAAGGTGTAATAGTTGAGCATATTGATTGATGATAGCTGCCATTGGATTTGGTGGACCTATGTTAAAACTCTCAAAATGACACATTTTTGTGATGGCTAACTAAAGGAGCCGAAAGAAGGGATCTCAGGGCCCAAAACAAAAAGATAATTGTGATCTTTTTTACAATAGAATTACGAGTAACCACAAGACAAAAGAGAGTGTAATATTTCTATTATCTATACCTAATGCATTCGTATTATAATATTTTTTTTATATAAATTTTTTTCAATTCTACCTTTATTTAATATATATTATTTTATTAATACAATAGAATATTTTGTCATTTCATACGAATTAATTAAAAAATAAAATTATTTTTTAATTTTTAAATTAATATTAATATACAGTTTTTATACTCAAACTGATTTCCTCACTCTTTTTTTAATTCTTTATTTTAAGGCAACAACAGGAAGAAAGGGAGAATACTCTCACACGTTTTTAAACCAAATCTTATATATCAAATAAAATAACATTCAATTTCAATCACATCAATTACATCACTCTCTCCACTTCATTTCAAGCAATTATATTTTTCTGTAAAACCATTATTTTTTTGTTTATACCATCAAATCAATCTTAATCTTTACGTGAATTACACTCTCCGATTTCAAAACTACTAATGAAAAAAGAAGAAAAAAATTGAAAAAGAAAGACTTAAAAAAAAAAGAAAAAAGGTTATTTAATCAATTTATTATTTTTTATTTACATATTATTTTTTGTTTATATATTATTTTTTGTTTTTTAATTTTCACTAATCCAAAATTATTTGTGTATGTATGTTAAATTTTTATTATTATAAAAAGTTGAATAAAAGAAAAAAAAATGCGGATATATAGGAAAAAGAAAAAAGGCTTGTGTTTCCGTAGGAAATAATAAAGGTGTTAATGCAATGGGATATGAAAGCAGAATAAAATTAAACTAATTTTACATGGGAATGGGAAAAAGTGGTTCAATTTAAATTCAACGCAAAAAAGTGAATGAAAGTATGGAAACAGTGAATTTAAAAATGGGTTAACTTTAAAAAGAAACAGTGAAAAATGGTACGCTTGATGCATAAGATGAGTAACGAATTTCCATTTAACTCACAATGGTATATTATAAGTTTTCTTATTATTTCACTAATTTATAGTAACATATCAATTATTTATTCTAACATGAAATAACAACATTTAGGTATGTTTGAAATTTAGACATGATTGTATCAAGTGAAGAAAGAAGATGGAAAGAATAAGGAGAAAGTTAGAAAAACGAAAAATAAATTATTGGAAAATACGAAAAACAATATGTTTTTAACTTTCCTCCTTTTTAAAATGATTTGAGAAGAAAGGATTTTTTTGAAAAAATTAATTATATACATACTGATTATATATAAAAATTCTGTTTTAATATAAATGTTCATAAACTTATCAACTATTAATATGTATTTTAATTATTATTTAATATTGATTTTTAATATAAAATTTTATTTTAATTATGATTTATATTTCTAAATTTTTTATATTAATTTTTTTATAATTTTTTAAAGTTTATTTTGACTTTCTCCTCTCTATCCAAATCATGATATATCCATGGCCCATAACGAAATGGAATGTTCGGTGGACAAGTTCTCCAAAACACCTACATTTACTTCTTAACATAATATATGGAAATTAACCAAGATATCTAGGATTTTCATTAAAAAAAACCCTTATTTATCTTTCTCACAATGTAATAATCTTAATTTGCATAACTATATCTAGCCAAACAATCTTATTATCACATAATTTATATAATTTCTTGATACTCTATTTTTGTTACATGGTATTCTGATTTTGTTACATGATTTTTGTTACATGATATTATCATTAAATCTAATTATGCATCATAAAAGCTATTAAAAATTAATATCCATTGTCCATATTTATGAAGACGTATATGTTGAACCAGGTAATGTTCAAGCTTTGAAGAATCCAAACCCTTTGAAGGATGTTGAAGGCTAGGTTGTGTTTGCTGTTGTTGAGTTGCCCTAGATAGGATCTATGGTAGATTGTGTATGTAATCCACTCTTTGATTGAATCCAAAGCATAGGCATTCTCAGTCTTTTTAAAAGAAAAGTGTTTTTCAAACTAAGTGAAAAACAACCGATTGTTTTATACTTCGGTGTTTTTAGAAAAGGTTGAAAACTATTTTTCAAATGGTTGAGTTGTTAAAACTAAAACAACTGATTGATTCGTGAAAACAACCGATTGTTTGTTTTGGTACCATAACAGAAAAACTGTTTTAGCTTTGACTGAGCTTTAAATGTTTTAACTGAGCTTTAAATGTTTTAACTGATTACACTCCAGTCTTTAATGCTTTGACCAATCTTTTAAATGCAATGAATAAGTTTGTTAAGATTTGATAACAAACAATATTTTTGAATATATTCAGAAAAACAGATTTGAGTAATAAGATTTTTAACACAAGTTTTTGAGTTTTTTGAGAAGTTGAGATTGCTTAGAGATTGAGATTGATCAAAGTGTGTGAGATAGGATTTCTGCTTGTATTGATTTCAGATTTGTTTCTGTAACAAATGTAATCCTTTTATCTGTTAAACAAGAATCTTTGTGTGGTTGCTGAGAAGTGTTGTGTGTTCTTGAGGGGATCAAGATCAACATTCTTAGTGTTGGTGTGTTGGCCAAGAGAAGTGTGTGTCTTAAGGGGATCAAGGTCACTTTCTTGGTTGTGTTGTAAGTGATCTAGGTTTGATTGCTTAGTGGAATTCCTTAGTGGTTTATGAGAAGACTGGATGTAGCTCTGGGTTTAGAGTGAACCAGTATAAACATCTGTGTGCATTCTCTCTATCCTTAATCTCTTTAAATTCAATTTCAATATTTGTGAACTGGTATAAACAACCGATTGTTTCTGTGAAACAACCGATTGTTTTTCTAGTGCTGTTGTTTTTGCTTTGTGTTTTGGCAAACTGAATTCCTTATCATTTGTTTCTCGAAGTAATTTCATTCTAGGCTTAAAAGTTTGCGAAAACCCTCTTTAAACAATTCACCCCCCTCTAGTTTAAAGCCATATATTCTAACAGTATAAATAGACCACCACACTCATGGAGTAATCTCAACTCATATTTTGACACCATACTCATTTTATACACTATATTTTATGCTCCTACGGACTTGAACGTTGGAGAATCTTCTACAATTGGAATCCCCTCTCCTTCTTGTAGCCGATCCACAAAGCTTGCAAGGATATGATCCAGTGACCATTTCAAAGTTTACCTAACCTCAGATCTAGAAAATAATTTGAGTATAAGGGATGTATTTTAAATGACATCTCAATATTTTATTTATTAAATTTAAAATAGTATATAAATAAAAAATCAATTACTTAGGTTTCATTTTAAAAGAACCACCATCTCTATAAAATTCATCTTTTTCCTTTCTTTATATTCTCTCTAAATTTCTGAACTCGTCTATCACCAAACTAACGATCAGAATCCACCATTAAACTCCTGTCAGCGATTACTACAAGAATGTTCAATCAGAATCTTACTTAGAGTAAGTTCATTTTTTGTTTTTCTTCTTTTGATTCAACTTCGAGTTTTTAAGTTTGATTGGTTGAGATAAGTTGCATATGGTGTTTTTAATTTTAGGATTAGTCTCTACTAGTTTAGAGTCCTGATGATATGATTAGATCTAGGGATGGTAATGCGGGGCTGGCCATGCGGGTCGGCCCACAACCTGCTACCAAAAAGCGCAGGGCGGGCCTAATAATCTAGCCAGCTGAACCGTTTAGGCTCACCCCGCATAACCTGCAGCCTGAAAAATTTGTTATCTTCATTAAAATATTTTGTAGAAAAACTTTTATAAGATACTTTGACATTTACATATACATATAGAGGGAAAATAGATAAAAAAAAAAACTTTAATTATTTTTAATCAATTCTTATAACAATCCTCATACTTGAATTTCTTTTTATTTTTATCTTAATTGAATGAATTGAAAGATGGATGAAATTTTAATTTTGTAGCAACAGAAATAGGTTTTTTATAATTAATGAAATTTTAATATTTTTTAAAAATATATTTTTCTTATGCTGGCTAGCCCGCAAACCCGCATGTTACCTCTTATGCGAGGCGGGCCAATGAAACATTCATTGCACATGGCGGGTCAACCCATCCCGCATTTTACGGGCCAAAACACGGGGTGGGCTAGCCCGCATTGCCACCCCTAATTAGATTAATTATTAAGACTTTGTGGTTTATGTTAAGCTATCCTTGGCCCCGGTTGGATTAGAGCTCTTTGTGACTATACCTATTCAAACAACTTATGTAAGGAAAGGTGGTTTTAATTTTCAATAGAACTCTAAGTTAGAAGATCTGGATATGCAGACAATCTCTGTAATTAATGCCCTACCCTCTTTATGAGGAGTAAATGGAATCTTTTTTCAACATTTCCAGAGATCGGTATGAGGTCTTCTTTCACCTAATTATTGGGCTCGACCCAAGACGTTCATAACCACTATTTTCATAGATTGGCATTGAGATCGTTTCACCACATGATTGAGCTCACTCAGCCCATGACCTCACAGCCTCCAGCCTCAGGCATAAGCCAATGAGGCTGATAAGCTCATAACCATTATGTCCATAGATTGACATTAAGACCGTTTCACCACATGAATGGGCTCAGCTTATGACCTCACAACCCTCAGTCTCAAGCATAAGCCAATGAAACTAATAAGTTCATTGGTATTGCTTGGTCGGTCTTTAACCTATCATTTGGGCTTGTGTCCTCGTGCACTTTATTGGAGCTCGCACCCCATCATTATTTCTACCACATCTTTTCAAGCATTAAATTGAAACTCCTTCACACGTATCCACCATTGATTGGTCAAATTTGATTAACATTCTATGCCCGTACACATTCCACCTTTCAACTGACTTCCGATAGAGAACTAAATTAAAAGAAAAAAAAAACCTAAAGAAAAATAAAGTAGAAAAAAGGAAATAAGATAATATATATATAATAAAATATTAATAAAATAAAAATTAAAAATAATAGTTGAATTGTATAAAAAATAATAAAACAATTATTACAATTAAAAAATAAGCATATTATTAATATTAATAGTAAAATTATAAAAATAATATTTAAAAATTAATAATAGAAAAATTATAAAATACTAATAATATTAATGTTAAAAATAAAAATAAAAATAAAATCTTAAAATAATAATAATCAAAATAATTTATAAAATAATAATAATATATAATAAAAAATCATAAATCATTTTTATAATAATAAATATAATAAAATAATAAATAATAATAATAATATAATTGTAAATAATAATAATCAAAATAAATTTATAAAATAATATGTATAATTACTTTATTTGTCCCTACATTTTGGGGCAATATTCAATTTAGTATAGTGGTTTTTAAAAAAATTAATTTGGTCCCTATGTTTTTTAAAATGTAACTAAAATGGTCCTTTTTGTTGAGTCGCACCAAACGGCGTCAACTGGTGCTTATGTTGCATAGAGAAGTGGGATTGGGTTTAGTGTGAGGTATGAGGTGTCAATTGACGTAGATGGTTAGATTAATTTAATGAAAAATGAATTGGGGGTTAGGGTTTGTGGAATTTGAATTGGGAATTTTCCACTTGCTTGCCATGGTAACTAGGCGATGGAACCACCGACTCCATATCTGATCTCCCGAACGAGTGTCTGGCTTCGGTGTTTCATTTTCTCAGCTTCGGTGATCAAAACCTCTGTTCACTCGTTTGCCAGCGGTGGCTCCAGATCGAAGGACAGAGTCGACACCGTCTCTTGCTGAATGCAGAAGCAGAGCTGCTCTCAGCAATTTCATCGCTCTTCTCTCGGTTCCGATCAGACCTGATGTCCATTTGCTTGTAGGAGCTCTACAATGGACAATGTTTCAGAATGCTGATTCTCGGCTCATAGAATCTAAAGACCTTGAAACTTTTTCGGTGCTCCGGGGATTGGGATCGATTGTTTCAATTAATGGATGATAGAATTACTAAAAGGATTGAGATTCACCTCGAGAGACTTCAGATTAGCGACATTGGATTGCAAGCCATCTCAAATTACTCGAATTTCGAGATTTTGCATCTTGTTATGACCCCTGAATGATCTGATATTGGACTTGTTGTTATTGCAAACAAGTGCAAGCTTTTGCGAAAGCTGCCTTTCATAAAACCCCATTTCTTCTCTCTCTGCAAAGCTCCAAGCTTTTTCCTTTCCGGCTTGCAGCATTTTCAGCGTCAGAGAGATCTCAATGTCTCCCTACCATGGCAAGCAAGTGGAAGAATGTCAGTTGTCCCGCCTGAGCGACTTCAAAGAAATTCAATGGTTGGGTGATAGCTGTCGTTTTGCTGTCAAATTAATATGATTCTAGCGTAGACTTGTCTAACACTAGAGAGATGATAGTATAATTGTGGCCAGATGACCCCAAGTCGTCTCCCAACGAATCCAATAGTAAAATCAGTTGATCAGGGTTTAAAATCTATCTGCAGACAATACAAGTTAGCAATAACAATAAAGATAAAAAGGGGGTTTGAGATAGTTGTGCAGAAAATATAAAAAAAAATTAAAATAACAAATAAAAAGCGGTTGATCCCAAGTTCTTCCACCATTGAATTCTTCACAGGTTCTCTAAAGATTAATCTTTTCTCAATCCTCCAACAGAGCTAAACCAGATTGAACATGCGCCGATCTGATTCAACTGAAACTCACCAGTAAAGCATGCCTCTACTAGTTTAATCAATACCCACTTTGTTCCATGCGTATACTCCATAGGAATTCTTACCTCCTCTCCCTTGAATCATGCGCCCAAGAAATTAATTAGAACTATGCGAACTAACTAAGAAACCAAAGTTTAAGACAAGGAAGACTCTCAATCATGCGTTCAAGTACAACCTCTCACAAAAACTAGTTTTCCAGGAGATTAGACAATAAAAACAACTGCTATAGAGAATTAAAAATCGAAACTTTTATTGGAACAAAACCTCAGAACTCGATGGGGAATTACAAAAGAATCAACCAAAAAGGTTTAGCCTTCCATGCGGAGGCAAAACAAAAGAATTACTAAGAAGAAAATAAACTAAGAAAACCCTATGCAGCTCTCCCTTTTCTCCTTGATGCTTGTGTCCTTTTATAGGCTTTTCACCTCCAAGGATCTTGAGAGAATATTGTAGTTTATATTTTGTTAACCGTTTCCAAGTTTCCATCTTTCCATAATTCTTGTATTTTGCAGAAGATTTGCTTCCAATTCTGTTTTTGAGATATTGTAGATTTTATTTTCTCTTTCTTCTCCTCAGAATTTGTTTCCTGTTTTGGTTCAAGAAGCAACTTGGACTTTTGCATATTTGGCCCATTCACAAAGGTAGATGCTTCCTCTGGATAATTTACTCTAAAAACACAAAATTAACAATAATAATAGTTAAGGCCCAAATAAACCCAATTATAAGAATATTAATTAAAACAATGGATTTATTTATTATTATAGTCCAATAATCTATGAATAAGGCTAGTGAGTGTGAATAAATATATGCTCATCAAATACCCCCACACTTATCCTTTTGCACTCCCGGGCAAAACACTCTAAGGTTTAAAAAGAAAAGAAAAACAGTGCAAATAACAAATAGCAAATTCTAAGAATGCATAATGGCAAACATGATATAATTTCAAGAAATTAAGGAATCAAGAAAAATGTGAATGGAAATTTGTATATTTTAATATACAAGCAGGTAATTGAAATCGAAGGTTGAATCAAAATTGACAGAACTTCACTGGACACTCTCCAACTCTCAGTGTTTAGTAGGGTTTGTATTTACACTCAGCACCCATGCAGACAAAGACTACCATATGTTTAGCAAGACTCTAATATTCATAACAATCGAAAAAAACATGCAATCAAAGATCAAGAGGTCTTCATAAGGGATGTAATGAGGCTAAGGTAAAGGTAGGTAAAAGTGGGAAAATAGGCTTAAAAACCATAGAAAAACAAAGGAGCAATGAAGGATAGGTCTAAAAACAAGTGTAAGTATTATGACAATTCAACTCCTCTTTTTATTTCAAGATATAATTTTTTTTTTCATATAGTACACAGTCAATCCAATGTATTAGAGGATCCACTCTTATTTTATTTATTTTGCTTTGTTTTTCTTTCTCTTGTTGTATTTCTTTTTTTTTCTATCCATTTTTTTTCTTTTTTTTTTCTTTAAAACTGAAGAGGTAAACTATGAAAATGAGATACACCCCACACTTATTCAAAAACCTATTCCCAAATAATTTCAAAACTCCTTTATCTTCTAAGGTAGGGACAAACATGGTTTTTCTGTTTTGAGGCTTATAATGAGGGTTAAAAATAAGAAAAAGGCTATAGGCTCAAAGGGCTAACAATTGGATTATCATAAAGGAAGGCTAATATGGCTAGTGGGTTAATTTAAACAAAGAATGCCTCTATCATATCAATTCATGCACGTAAATCACAATTGTAAAACAAAGAATCAAGCTAAGTTCTAGAGTATAAGCAAACATGAGTAAAAACACACTAAAAAGAGTATTAAATGATATATCAATTAAGGTTCAAAACTCACTAGGGACATTCTATCAAAAGATTCAACCCAAAATTTCTCATAACCAACTTATTTATCAATTTTTAAGAAAATCCAAACAACAAATATCAAGAAACCAAGATTTTCAAGAATTATAAAACATGTCAGCCATTAGACAATCCTAAAAAGTTTATTTATTAACAAAAGCAAAAAGAAATTCAAACAAATAAATTAAAAAAAAAACTAAATAAAACAACAAAAGATAAATCCTAAACTATGATTCTCCTCCCCCACACTTAAATCATACATTGTCCTCAATGTAAAATAAACAAATAAATGTGTATAATAAAAGTGAGAGAAGAAGTACTCCCTCATTCAGCTTGAGGGAAGTGGCAGTTGCAGTTGTTTCAACCATCCCCTCTACAGTATAAGCCAAGACTCTTCATCCACAGTGGTGTAGAAACACTATTAGCTGGAGCATCTAACCAAAGCATGCAGTACCTTGGTAAACTATGTAACAAAAATATTATGATGAAGAAGCCTTGAAATAGTGGATGGAACTGGGGTAGGTCTGGAGGGCGTGTGAAATGGTACAGTTTCTTCCATGAATGGATGATGGTATTGTCCAAAGTATAGATGGAAAATGTAAATTTATTCAATATAGACGATCTAATATGGTTAACTGTTTGGGGATCGTCTAAGGGTGGTGGTCTAAGGCTAGACAGTATAGCTAGGGTAGACGGTCTAGTTGGGGTGGGAGATGGAATGAAATGTAAGTTAGAAGGTGGTGGTGGCTGGTAAAGGCTGCTTTCAAACGTTCCAATTATGATAGAAGGTGTAGCCAGTGGAGATGATGGAATGAGTGATATGGGTTTCACCTTAAATAGTGGAGGTTGTACTCTTTGAAGCTTCAAGGATGGAAGAATAATATCATCTTCTTCTCCACTAGCAGCATCTACCTGAAAGATGACCAATGTCAACTCTTCCTCATTTTGTATTACCTCCAAAACCCTATTAGAGTCATCTGCTAGTGCGCAATCTTTTTCAGTAGATTCAGCAAGTATAACAACATCAACAACTTCAGCATGTGTCATAAAGTCTAATGCCTCTTGATTAAGCAATGATTTTTCCTCCATCAGTGGAGGTTGGACATTAGTTGGTAATGGTTCAGAGATCCTAACAACCTGCAAATCAACAGTGTCTGCATTGCAAATTATATCATCAGAGGTTATGCATTTGTTCATCACAGAACATGCTGCACATGTATCATCAAAATCCTTTGTGTCTTCAGCAGTCATATGCACTTTGGGAGTGTCTGGATAAGGTTTTATTCCTGCAAATGAAATGGAAACTGGAGGCATGGCAGAATTAATCTCAACATATATATCAGGATCACAAGTATAACATGTATCAAAGTTGGAAAGATTTTCTATATCTAAATTAGGATCTTGATGTGAATTCAAACTTTGCTTAGAAATATCTTCAAATTGTCTAGTCAATTGACCGACTTTCTCTTCTAACTTTGATAGAGTAGCATCTATGCTTTGCTGAGATTTCATTGTATTTACCATTAATTGTCTCACCAGCTCCTCTAAAGATGGCTCTTCAAGATTATGAGTAATATTATCAGTTTGAAAAAATGGTTGAAAAGGTGTTTCACTTTCATCAAAATAATATTGCTGATAATATGGTTGCTGTTGAGGTAGCTCATATGACGGCTAACAATATGGATTAAAATGCTGAGGTTGTTGAAAATATGGTTCACATTGTTGTTGAGGCTGCTCATAAAACTGTGAACGTTGCTGCAAATATGGCTCATAATAAATATTATAATTGTAAATTTCTTCAGCTAATTTCTGTTCCATTTTAGAATTGAAAACAGGGGATGTATATTATGGACACCAACAGCTATTAGACGCCTTAGAGCAAACTCTTTTCTTTGTTTAAATTGAAAAGAAAACCAAGTAAACTCCCAGGAAAGAGAGGTGAGTCACAAGTGGACAAACTTAGAAACCAAGTCTTTCCTAGCCAGAGTCTTCCCTGAATTGCTTTCAATATTAAAAAAATCAAAAAGTAGCAACTAAAGTGTCTACCCTAAATGCAAGATCCTAAAAAAAAAACTAATGCAAATGCTACACTTAATGCTTAAAAAAAAGTTAGAGAAAAAAAAAATTATGTTAAAATAAATAAAGAAATAAATAAAATATAGAAAATAAAAACAGTAAACAAAAACAAAAATAGAAATAAATAAAGATGACAAAAAAAAATAAAAGAAATAACTAAAAACATAAAAGATATAAAATAAAGGCAAAATAAGATAAAGATAAAAGATATAAAGGAATAAAATAAAAACAAATCAAAACAAAAAATAAAGATAAAAGATATAAAGAAAGAAAATAAAACAAATCAAAACAAAATAAAGATAAAAGATATATAGAAAGAAAATAAAAACAAATCAAAATAAAATAAAGGTAAGAGATATCCTAAATATTAGATTTTTTTTTTTTATTATTATTTTATTTTATTTTTCGTTTTTTTATTGCTATAATAAATAAATAAAAACTAAAAGGAAGAAAATAAAGGTTAAATGTGAAGAAAATAAAATTAGGAATATAAAAAAAAATATGCAGATAAAAAGAAAAACCTGATAACCAAAATCAAATTGAATTCCCCGGCAACGGCGCCAAATTTGATAGCTGTCGTTTTGCTGTCAAATTAATATGATTCTAGCGTAGACTTGTCTAACACTAGAGAGATGATAGTATAATTGTGGCCAGATGACCCCAAGTCGTCTCCCAACGAATCCAATAGTAAAATCAGTTGATCAGGGTTTAAAATCTATCTGCAGACAATACAAGTTAGCAATAACAATAAAGATAAAAAGGGGGTTTGAGATAGTTGTGCAGAAAATATAAAAAAAAATTAAAATAACAAATAAAAAGCGGTTGATCCCAAGTTCTTCCACCATTGAATTCTTCACAGGTTCTCTAAAGATTAATCTTTTCTCAATCCTCCAACAGAGCTAAACCAGATTGAACATGCGCCGATCTGATTCAACTGAAACTCACCAGTAAAGCATGCCTCTACTAGTTTAATCAATACCCACTTTGTTCCATGCGTATACTCCATAGGAATTCTTACCTCCTCTCCCTTGAATCATGCGCCCAAGAAATTAATTAGAACTATGCGAACTAACTAAGAAACCAAAGTTTAAGACAAGGAAGACTCTCAATCATGCGTTCAAGTACAACCTCTCACAAAAACTAGTTTTCCAGGAGATTAGACAATAAAAACAACTGCTATAGAGAATTAAAAATCGAAACTTTTATTGGAACAAAACCTCAGAACTCGATGGGGAATTACAAAAGAATCAACCAAAAAGGTTTAGCCTTCCATGCGGAGGCAAAACAAAAGAATTACTAAGAAAATAAACTAAGAAAATCCTATGCAGCTCTCCCTTTTCTCCTTGATGCTTGTGTCCTTTTATAGGCTTTTCACCTCCAAGGATCTTGAGAGAATATTGTAGTTTATATTTTGTTAACCGTTTCCAAGTTTCTATCTTTCCATAATTCTTGTATTTTGCAGAAGATTCGCTTCCAATTCTGTTTCTGAGATATTGTAGATTTTATTTTCTCTTTCTTCTCCTCAGAATTTGTTTCCTGTTTTGGTTCAAGAAGCAACTTGGACTTTTGCATATTTGGCCCATTCACAAAGGTAGATGCTTCCTCTGGATAATTTACTCTAAAAACACAAAATTAACAATAATAATAGTTAAGGCCCAAATAAACCCAATTATAAGAATATTAATTAAAACAATGGATTTATTTATTATTATAGTCCAATAATCTATGAATAAGGCTAGTGAGTGTGAATAAATATATGCTCATCATTGGGGCAAAGTGGTACAGAGTTTCGCGTTGAGGAATTTCAAGGGAGAGAGAAGCGCATCAGGCTGAGGTCTCCTCACATCACATCTCTCAATTCACCTCTCTCTGTCACATATGCAATACTTAACACATCTCTTCGTTACATAAGAATCAATTGACGCTGTAAGGTGTGTTAGAATGGATGACTTGAAACTAGAGGGGGGTGAATTGTTTAAAGAGGATTTTCGCAAACTTTTAAAACAAGAATGAAATTATCTCAAGAAACAATTGATAAGAAATTTAGTTTGCCAAAACAGCAATAAAAAACAGCAGAACCAGAAAAACAATTGGTTGTTTATACCAGCAAACAACAAACAAAACTGAATTTAAAGAGTTAGGGATAGAGAGATTGCACACGGATGTTTATACTGGTTCACTCCAAATCCAGAGCTACATCCAGTCTTCTCAAAAACCCTGAGGAAATCCACTAAGCAATCACACCTTGATCACTTACACCACAACCAAGAAAGTGACCTTGAACACCTCAAGACACACACTCTTCTTGGCCAACACACCAACACTAAGATTGCTGATCTTGATCCCTTCAAGAACACACAGCCAATCTCAGCAAACACAGAAACGAAACTTGTTTCACAGAGTACAAGGATTACACTTGTTACAAAAGATAATCTGAAATCAATACAAGCAAAATCCTATTCCACACACTTTGATTAATCACAAACTCTAAGCAATCTTAGCTCTTTGAAAAACTCAAAAACTCTTTTCAAAATCTTGTAAAAGATTATTACTCAAATCTGTTTTTCTGAATTTATTCAAAGATGTTGTTTGTTATCAAATCTTAACAAACTCTTATATTGCATTAAAAGATTGGTCAAAGCATTTAATGACTGGAGCGTAAGCAGTTAAATCATTTAAAGCTCAGTCAAAGATAAAACAGTTTTTCTGTTATGGTCCAAAAACAAACAATCGGTTGTTTCCTCGAATCAATCGGTTGTTTTGGTTCTAACAGTTCAACCATTTGAAAAACAGTTTTCAATCTTTTCTCAAAGCATCTAAGTATAAACAATCGGTTGTTTCGACAAAACAATCGGTTGTTTTAACTTAGTTTGAAAAACATTTTACTTTCACAAAGATTGAGAATGCCTATGCTTTAGATTCGATCAAGGGGTGGATTACAACACTCAAACTACCCCAGAACTAAACTAAACTAACACAGCAACAGCAAGCACAGCCAAGGCTTCAACATCCTTCAAAGGGTTTGGATTCTTCAAAGCTTGAACACCACATGGTTCAACAAGGTGCCACTTGACGGAAAGGACCGATTTGAGTACATTTTAAAAAACATAGAAACCAAATTAATTTTTTTAAAAACCATTATACTAAATTGAATATTGTCCAAAATGTAGGTATAAATAAGATAATTATACCAAAACAATAATAATATTAAATGAAAATTATTTTATTTTATTTTTATTTTATAAAAATATTTATGGATATTTAGAAATATCAACAGTGTTACCTTAATGGGCCTTCGTTGGTGGGTCGGATTAAGAGGTTGGTTCATATTTAGGGTTGTGCTAATCAACTCTTAATTGGATTAACCTTGCTGACTTGGTCAACCCATGGCTCATCGTCATGTGTCGGTCGACCATGTGTCGTCACGTGACCTTCTTATCTTGGTCGAGTGGTTCGAGTCACTGAGTCGTTTGGTCATGCCAGTACACTTGCCCCCAAGGCTCGAGGGCTGATGACGCCGAAGAGTCTGAAAATTGGGTGTCGTTCAGTGGTGTGATGATGGGTGATGTGACTAGAGGCGACACCTGAACGAGTGATGTGACGCGCATTTATGAGGGGATTTTTGGGCACCAAACGACGTGGACCGCTGGATCCAGCAGATCCAACGATTGAGAATTTTGTGATGTTTGGGCTTTCGAGACGTCTTCGGACAACAAATAGAGGTTGTCAATAGTGGCTTCTCACGCTTCCTGATTCACATTGTGCTCTAAGACCGAAACGGTTGTTATCGATTTGTGTTGCTTTCTTCGTTCGTCCAAGGTTAGTGATGTCTTCTCATTCTCGTCCTACATCTTCTTCTTGGCTCTCTCTCTCCTCTTCCCGAACCCGCTTCGTCCTCATTTTCTTCGTCTTCTTCATCCACTTCCTCCTCCAACAAAATTCATTCGGTCGGAGCAATTCAAACTGTTGCCCCCAAGATGGAGGAAGTGAGGGGTGATGACGCGGGCAATACGTCTGACCGATCGAACTAATCTGAGCGGTCGCGCCGTCATGAGGGCCCTAACTGGGTTGATTCCAAAGTGTTTGGGATCACGTTTGTCTTCCATACAGACGTCTCTGTTTTGATTTTTTTTAAAGAGGGTCCCTATTTTGAAGGCTTCTGCCAGGGGATCCCTCTTATCAATCAGTCCTTGCTCGTTGACCGATCGCGTATATAGGGAACGATCATCCACCGAACTCCCTTTCTTCTTCATGCTTAATTGTCTTTTTTCTGACTTGCATGTGTCGCTTCCTTTTGACACATTCATGGTGGGCATCCTTCAGGCGGTCAACATGGCGCCAAGTCAGTTGCACCCGAATATGTGAGTGTCCATGCAGGCCTTTCGTGTGGTATGTCAAATGTTTGGTGTGCGTCCTGCCACGTCTTGCTTCTTGCACTTCTATACTTCTCACCCGTCCGACCCTGTTGGCTGACATTCGTTGGTCAGGCGGGCAGGTAGCATTTTGTTCAAAACCTTCACGGCTTCCTATAAGAACTTTAAAGAAAGGTTCTTTAAAGTGTTTGTGGAGCCTGCGGTATGCCACACTTCTTCGACGCAGCTGGCCAGCCTAGGTTTCCTTTGTCTTGGACTAGGAATCCTACAAAGATAAAGGATTGGCCTCGTCCGGTCAACCCGATTACTGGTGAACGGGTGAATTTTTTCCTCTTTGATAGCCTCCCTAGAAATCTCCCTGCTCGACCACTGATGTCCCTGTACACCGAGTCCGATCGAGAGGCGACCTTTGAGGGTATGTTAACACCTTAGACCTTCGGTCGTTTATTTTAAATTTTAACTAACGCTATGTTTTTTGGTTGCAGCGATAGCAAAAAGAGAAGTTCCACAAGTGATCAGCATGTTGAAGGCATTCAAAGATACCCCCTGAGGCTCCTCAGGCCGAGGCCTGAGCGTGGCCATCCTAGAAGAACCCCAAGAAGAGGGCAAAGGAGGGCGACAACACTACCCGAACATATCGCTCTCCAGGCAAGATACCCATTCCTCCTCCGAGCCGAGCCCCTATCAACCTCGACTCCCCGCCGACTGATGAATTCAACCAACCAATCCCAACTGCGGTCACGATGCCAGTGGCGATCGTCCAGGAGTCACCCCTATCAATGTTGGGGGGTGACCTGCAATTTGCTAGGGGTAAGTTTTAATTTGCCCCCCAATAATGAAGAACTGATCTGGGCGGTCCCTAAAGACGACCTGCTCAAGGGCGGCATAGAGATTATATGCCGAGGGTTGATCCTGACCCGCCAAGGGGCCACGGTGCGCGATCGGCGTGTGGAGGAGATCTCCCGCTTGGAGCAAAAGCTCCTTGAGGTGTCGGGCAGCTTGAAGCAAGTTGTTGACGCGAACACAACCTATGAGAAGCGTCTGTGTGACCACCCTGTTGAGCGCGAGCTGGACGCCGCTCAGATAACCGAGTTGGAGCGGCTTCAAGTTGATACCACAGCTAAGAACACTCGAATGAAGAAGACCCTGGAGGAGGTCGGCCATAGAGTGGCGTCACTGGAGGAGGACGTTGCCTCGCTGAAGCAAAGGAAGGAGGCGGTGGAGGCCGAGCTAGAAAAGACCATAGATAACACCATGGCTTTGATCATCCAGAGCTTCGACTTGGTTGTTCAGTAGGCTGGGGTACTATATGGTGGCCCTCCCCCTTCTGGTCGATTTGACAAAGAGATAGAGGTATATGATGGTCGCTTTGTTCCCACAGACAAGGTTTAGACTCTACAGACCGCCACCCAACCAGCACCAAGCGAAGACGCTGAAGACTATAGTTTAGGTTTTTAGCTTTTGTTGTCTTTGTTTGTTTTGTTACCTTCAAGCTGGGGTGTGGCCTCCTTCTTTGCTTATTATGAATTCAATCAACTTCTTCTTTTGAAAATTTGCACAAGTTACTGCTTTCGGTCGATGTGTGTGGCGTGAGTTAAAAATGACCAATTTAATTAACGCAACTGGTGTAAGTTAACCCTCTCGGTCGTAGATGCATAGCAAATATTTTGACAAGTTATATCACATGATCGGTGTAGTGCTTCATTCAGTTATAGCCAGTGGTATCTGGATAGACCAATACATTTGAGTGGGTATCGGGAGGGAATGTCGGTTAAGGCTACAACCTGGCCGAACCGTGGGGATGAAGTGTTGGGAGGGTATGTCGTTTAAGGCTTCGTCTTGGCCAACACTTATCTAGAGGGTATGTCGGTTAAGGCTTCATCCTAGCCAACACTTGTGTTTAGGTCACGAGAGGGTATGCTGGTTAAAGCTTCATCCTGACCGAACCGTGCCTCTTAGGTTGATTTTATAGTTTGCACATTGTTTGATGAAAACGCCTCGTTAAAACCTTTCCGACCGCTGGTGCTTCTGGGCGAGGAAAGAGTGCATGGATTTTATTCATTGTTCAACTGAAATAAAATTTGAGGTGCAAGGCATTCCACGTCCTTGGTACAACTTTGCCTGACAACCACTCTAGGTAGTACGCTCCCCCTTCACCTACTTCTCGGATTCGAAATGGTCCTTCCCAATTTGACGAGAACTTGTCGTCCGACTTCCTAGCGTCGCTGCGGATTCTCCAGACGAGGTCTCCTTTGTGGAAGCTTCTTGGTCGAACCTTCGTGTTGGATCTTCTTGTCGCTCGAAGCTTGCACCCGGCCTCGCGAATTTTTCTCTTTTCGTGGAGCTCGTTGATGAGGTCAAGTCCGACCGCCAGGCTTTCCTAATTTAGGAATAAATCAAACAACTTCCACCTAATGGACGGCTCGCCCACTTCGACTGGGATAATGGCTTCAGTGTCGTACGTGAGGCTATATGGCGTCTCTTGTGTCGTCGTCTGAGGCGTGCACCGATATGCTTATAGGATCTCGAGCAGTTCCTCTGTCCACCTTCCCTTTGTTGCGCCAAGTCTTTTCTTCAACTCGTTCAAGAGGACTTTGTTAGCCGCTTCGGCTTGACCATTCGTCTGGGGTGTTCGACCGAGCTGGTCACAGATTTGATGCCGCAATCATCATAGAAAGTATGAAGCCCTCGGTCGATGAACTGTCGTCTATTATCTAATACAATTGTGATCGGTACCTCGAAACGACACACGATATTCTTCCAAATAAATTTTTAGACATTTTTAGCTGATATAGAGGCTAGAGGCTCAGCTTCTATCCACTTTGTGAAGTAGTCCACCGCGACCAATAGATGTCTATTTCCCATATGGCAAACGGCCAGGGCGATGTCATGCTGTGGAGCTCTTCTGGTTTCGAGTGGTGCAGTGGACCGAACTCTTGGCATTTCAGACATTTCTTCACGTATTCTACACAATCTCCCTGAACGGTCGGCCAATAGTACCCTGTCCGGATGACTTTGGCCGCCATTATTCGTGCTCCAGAATGGCTGCCTCACGCTCCATCATGCATTTCTTGTAGCACATATTATGCTTGTCATTTGGTGAGGCACTTCAGGAGTGGTGTTGAGTAACCCCTATGGTACAGGTCCTGACCGATCATAGTGTATCGGGTGCATTGCAGTCTGATTGTCTTCTCGTCTCCTGATTTGCACGTTCCATGCTCAAAGTATTGGACGATTCGACTCATCCATGTGACGGCCTCAGTAATGGCCAAGCATTTGGTATCTTCAACGCTTGGTTGCTCCAAATGGATCTAAACGACTGACCAAAGATGGCTTTACTTTTTTGTGGAAGCGAGGCGAGGCAGTGCGTCCGCTCGTTCATTGTCTTGTCGGCGTATGTGTTCGATAACGACCTTATCGAATTTGGAAATTGAATTGCCGATCGTGTGATAGTACCGTTGGAGTAGGGGCTCCTTAACCTCAAATTCACCTTTGATCTGGCTGACGACCAGTTGGGAGTCACTCTTGCATACAACTTCACGGGCTCCGAGGTCATGGGCGAGGTTGAGGTCGGCCAGGATGGCTTCATACTCGGCCTGATTGTTCGTTGCTTTGAAGGCAAGTTGCAACGCTTGTTCAACCAGTAGGTCGTCTGGTCCTTTTAGGACGACCCCTGCGCCACAGGCGGTCTTATTGGACGATCCATCCACATATAACATCCATTTGGTCGAGCCCTTTGGTTGTGGTGCTAGCTCTACCAAGAAGTCCGCCAAACACTGGGATTTGATGGCACTTCTCGGTTCGTACCCGATGTCAAATTCTGACAGCTCGATCGACCACCCTATCATTCACCCTGCAAGATCGGGTTTAGACAATATTTTATATATATGGCAGTTGTTCTTTACCGTTATGGCGTAGTTTTGGAAGTACGGTCGCATCCTCCTTGTGGTCAGAACTAGCGTTAGCACTAACTTTTCTATCATCTGGTACTTTTGTCTCGATTGCGTGAAGTGTGCGACTGACAAAGTACACCGAACCTTCCTCTTTGTTGATCTCATGTACCAAGGCGGCGCTGATCGCTTCTTCTGATATTGCCAGGTATACTACGATCGACAGGTTCTGCCTTGGCTTTTGAAAGACATCCGGAGACGACAAAAATTCCTTGAGATGGCTGAAAATGTTTTCCCATGTCTCATTCCAACTGAACTTTGTTGTTTTTCGAAGCATTTGTGTCATCGGTCAATTGTTGTACCTCCTTCAGGTTCTTCGGGCTCCTCATTTCAGTTATTGCTTTACACTTGTCAGGGTTGGCCTCGATTCCCCTGTGGGTCAGCATGAAACCCAAGAATTTCCCCGAACGCGCACTTCTCGGGGTTGAGGCGCACATTGGTCCTTCTTAGAGTGCCAAAGACTTCCTACAAGTCTTTGATGTGTTGGTCGCACGAGTTGGATTTGACCTTTATGTCATCCACGTAGACCTCCACGCTTCTAACGATCATCCCCTTGAAGATCTTATCCATCAGCCGCTGGTATGTTGCTCCTGCATTCTTTATGCCAAACGACATTACCTCATAGAAGTAGTTTGCACCGTCGATCGTAAAAGTCGTCTTCTCCTTATCCCTGGGATGCATGCTTATCTAGTTGTAGCTAGAGGAAGCGTCCAGGAAGCTCAATACCTTGTACCCGACTGTCCCATCAACCAGCCGGTCAATGTTTGGCAGGGGTTAGGAGTCCTTTGGGCAGGCTTTGTTGAAGTCCTTATAGGCCACGCACATCTGCAACTTGCCATTGGACTTGGTGACCATGACCACATTGGCCAACCAGGTTGTATATCGGGCTTCTCGGATGAACCCGTTAGGAGCTTCTCAGCCTCTGCTTTGGTCGCGAGCCTTTTTCTTCTCCATGGTTTCTCTTCTTTTGCGCGACCGGACGTGCTTCTTTGTAGATTGAGAGTCTGTGGGTTATGACTTTAGGGTTCACGCCTGACACCTCGACGGTTGTTCAGGCAAAAAGATCAACATTTTTCCTCAAAGCTTGATGTATGAGCTCGGCGTCAGCGACTACCATTGTTGTGCCGATACTCGTGTAGTGTTCTTCATCGATGAGTGGGTCGTGACGCAGCTCATCCTTCGCTTCAAGCCTTGGTTCGACCTCTCGTGGGTCAAGATCGATCATAGCGACCGCATGTTCCGTCGGTCGCATGTTTATTTGGGGAGACCTTCCTCGTCCAGGCATCTTACGCCTGGGTGATCGACTGCCGACCACCTTCTGACAAGTGAGTTCCACTCTCAAGCTTTATGCGTAACACTCCCTTGCAATCTTCTGATCTACATGGATCGTCAAAATGTCACCCGACAGAGACGGGAACTTCATCACCAGATGCAGGGTGGAGACTATCACTCCAAGCTTGTTTAACAACGACCGTCCGAGCAGAATGTTGTATGAAGTATTGGCATCAATAACCAAGTACCTGATCTTCATGGTTTTACTCATCTTTTCTAAGCCGAAGGTGGTGTACAGCTCCATGTACCCCTTCGTACTTACTCGCTCCCTTGAGAAGCCAACTATGTTGTTGTCATAGAGTCTCATTTCCTCTATAGGAATCTTCATAGCTTTGAAGGTCTTCTAGTAGAGGATGTCGACTGAGCTCCCCTGGTCTACTAGGGTCTTCATGATGGTGAAATTGTCGATGTTGACCGATATCATCATTGGGTCATCCTAGGAGGGGTCTACCCCTTTGAAGTCTTCATCCGTAAACGTGATAGGTGGCATCCTCGGCCGAACGGCCACAAAGTTGACTTGGTGTACTGCGCGTAGATGCTTCTTCCTAGCGTTGTTCGAGCTGCCTCCTCCAGCAAATCCACCAGCAATGGTGTTTATGACTTCGCGGTCCCTCCTTCAATCATCTTTTGGAGGGTCGTCCCTTTTCGTGTGGCGTTTCTGTCACCGATTGTCCTCCCTCGCCCTTGGAAGTGTGTGGTCTCTCTTCCTTGATATTTCTTCCCGACGTGGGGCCTTGTACAAAGCGGCGCAAGTGTCCGGCCTGTATCAGTTCTTCTATCTTATCTTTCAAGGCTTGGCACTCTTCGGTCGAATGACCGGTGTTCTGGTGATACCGACACTTCTTGTTGCGGTCAGCATTGTCGGGACTTAGGGCCCTTTTGGGCGATGGCATCAATTCCGCACTAAGAGCTTCTTGCAGAATCTTCCCTCGATCGGCGTTGAGGGGTGTATCATGAGAATCGGGGACCACGATTATCCCGCCTGGGGTCTCCTCGTCCGGACCCGAACTTCCCTTGTCGCTCTTTGTCATCCTTCTTCTCACCACTCGCTTTTGCCCGAGCTTGGTTTGTAAACTCACACAACTCCTCCAGTTGCATGAACTTGGCGGCTCGGCGCCTAAGTTCGTCCAAGCTTGCAGCAGGTTGCACGCACAAGCCATCTGCGAAAGGACTCGGTCGGAGGGTCGTGAGCATGTTGTGCATCGCCACATCAAGACTAAGATTTCGGAAGCTCGTGGCGACCTTCCCAAACCAGTCGATGAACTTCCTCAATGATTCCACCTTCTCCTGGCAGATGTTGACCAGGCGATGGACATCAGGTGATGGGGCCGATTGGTAGCCTACTGGGCGTCGAACTTGGCCACCAGCATCTCAAAGAAGTGGGGAAGACCCGGCATAGAACCGCGTCATCCGTGGTATACAGAATCATGTGAGTGGTATACGCGTCCATGTGCTCATCAGGGTCGGTCGTTCCATCGTAACGGTCCCTGTTGACCCTCTTCCACTTGTCCGGTAGGGGAGCTTCGATGACAAAATCAGTGAAAGGGTGTCGGCGACCAGTCATCGCAGTCTCGGTCGTGTTCAGCGACTTATTGAGATGGGACTCACCATCCATCTCCAAGGTGAGGACTTTGTTCTTCGGTTCTCTCTCAGTTTGAGGACCGATAGCGGTGGCAAAGGACCTACCGACCTGATTGGTCGGGTCCACGGACGGTCCTCCTTCTACGAGCTTCTTCATTTCCTGATTCTCCTTTCGGAGGTGCCTGATCTCACCTTCATTCCTCCTGGTGGTTTCCTCGTGCACCTTCTTCATCTCAGCCAACTCTTTTTGTAGAGCCATCAACATTGTCGTTTGGTTTGCCTCTGACATCCTCTCGCTTGTCATGTTTTGGGTTGATACCATCTACTATTTCTTCTTCACACTTATCCTCTCGGCCCCACGGTGGACGCCAATTGTTCTCGAACGGGTGTTGGGCCTAGAGAACGATTACTTTGTTCCTCCCTTCGGGCAGTCGCTATCACTCTCAGCTTCCTGCTTCGCCTTTCTCCTCTCGGTCGTCTAATCTCACAGGTTGTGATGGTACCTACAGAAGGCACTCCAACAATCAAGTCAGTCAGGGTGTCGACACTCGGTTGTCAGAGTACTGTAGATAATGACGTACCTGATTCTTGGAATCTGTGCTATTTATATTACCTTAATGGGTCTTTGTTGGTGAGCCGGATTAGGAGGTTGGTTCATGTTTAGGGTTATGCTAATCAGCTCTTAATTATGGATTAACCTTGCTGACTTAGTAAACCCATGGGTCGGTCGACCATGTGTCGTCACATAACCTTCTTATCGTGGTTGAGTGGTTCGAGTTCCTGACCGAGCCGGTTCGAGTCACTGAGTTGTTCGATCGTGCCAGTACAAAATATAAACACAATCATAATAAATTTGCACATTCCTTTAATTTTATTTTATATTATTAAAAATAAGAATATAATTAATAAAAAATAATTAATGCAGTTTTAAACTTTACTCTATATAAAGGAATAATTTGTTTTCTATTAGAACAACCGTTAGAGAGGAATAGTGGGAGTAGTATTTTAATATAGAAAGTTGTGTAAATTTTATTGAGAAAATTTGGGTGCCAACCCTTTTTAAAGCTTTTTTACGCTCTTTCATCATAGTACTCCATCATTAGTCATATTTATATTTAGTTAATGTTGATTAACGAAATAGATACTACTTAAAATAATTAAAGATATTAAAAATAAAAATAAAATTAATTTCATTGAACAAAATCTCACAAGACAAATATCACAAAATAAGAAAAACAAGTGTCAGAGTAAAATAACCCATCTAATAAAACATCTTATCTTGAGGAAAATAAATGACATGACAAACTACCTGGTTTTAAGAAAACTTTATTGCAATAATTAAATCATAAGATGATAAAATTTACATATATCGAAGAAAAGTACTTTTAAAATAATGATGGGATGTGAAAACCTCCCTTACATATGTTTGTGATTTTTTATTTTTATTTTTGTCTATTTAAGTACAAGTAAATTAAATAAATAAATAAAAAATGTAAATTAAAAAATAATTTGGAACTAGCCGACAAAAGCAGTGTTGGAGATCCTCCTTGAGCGTGCTATGGTATCTGCACTGCTACTGCAGTTAAACCCTAATAATCATGCAGTGTGGGCATGTTTCTCTTTCATCACTAAAAAAAAGTGTAAAAGAATTAAACATTGGTAACATCAGATGAATCCTTGGACTGACAGAAGTAAACACATAATTGTGGCAGTTTGTGGAGTGTGGTTGTTGATAAAGATAAGAAGATAATAGAGAATTATTGTACTTGTAAAGTTGATTTTGTATGTGATTTTCCTAAGTTATGGGATTATTTTCTCACTATGGCCCATTCCTTATGTGATGTTATGAAGCCGCATTGTCTAAACTTTATTTTACTCTTTCTCTCATTGGCATTAGGAAGTACAGAATTGAACAGTTGGCTCAGAATAAAACTACAGCATACATAGCATAGGATGCTTGGTTCTACTGATGGGTCTAAATCTACCAGAGTTGGACCTATGGCCCAGGGGCCCACTCCTGCCAAATCCAACCATTTCCTGTGTTCTGGCCCACTTTTACTGCCCACTCCACAATCTAAGGCCCATAACAAACTTGTGAGAAAAAGAAACCAACCATTCTCCTGCCTCTCATCAATAATGAGTAGTGCATTTAAAAGATGGCAGTTTTGCAGGCACAGTTACCTTCACGCTTAAAGTGAGTGAAGGAAGCGTGACCGGGCTGGGCCCAAGGCCCGTGCTGGTTGATTCAGAAATGGTATTGAGGTGATAACACGACAGGTGGCACCGATGTGGGTCCCACACGGAGGCCGAACGAAATTGTGGACCGCTGAACGTGGGTCTCTCACGGAGCTTGATTTTGTTTGAAGAAGATGGCATGGTAGTGAAATTTGATTAGTGTACTGGCACGACCGAATCATCCAGTAAGTTCGTCATTAATTCCATCATTCAATCACTCGGTCAAAAATGAGAAAATCACATAATAATACGTGGTCGATCGATCGATAGCGACGATTTATGGATTGATCAAGTTAGTAGGGTTAATTCATAATTAAGAGTTATTTAGTACAATCTTAAAAACGAATCAATTTCTTAATCCGATCAACCAACAAAGGTCCAGGTAATTTAAATAGCACAGATTTCAAGAATCAGGTACATTATTTATAGTACTCTAACAATTGAGTATTGACATCTTTACTAACTTGATCGTTAGAGTGTCTTTTGCATGTATTATCTCAACCTATAAAATTAGACGACTAAGAGAAAGAAAGAGAAACAGAAAGTTAATAACGAACAATCGACCGAAAGAGTAGAAAAACAATCCTTCTCAAGAACAATCCGGTAAATATTAGTTTAGCTCCAAATTGGGTTGTTGGGTAAGTGATTGATTATCTTGAACCTTATTTTGCAATAAATTAGAACCTGTGATTGTGAAGCCACGTGGAGGAGATTGAGAGATGATCGAGGGGCCCTGGTCTTCCAGAATCTTACACGTGGTGGGTAGTAAGAGGTGGCACACACAATAACATGTGGACCCTCCATCTTTATTGCATTTGGCAACTGTAATTATATTTTATAGTAATGTTGTTATATTTGTTGCAAACAGTATAATAGTGTCTGGTTTAAAAATTAGAATGAAGTGTGGTGTGGTTGACTAGAATGATGCCTTTCCAAATATTGTAATCCACTAATTGAATTCCCATTTGGTTTTAAAATAAGGCACCTTGCATTGGATGCCACATAACTGCCCTTTCACTCATTCCTATTCCAGACCAACTTGTTCATTTCTTTTCAAAATTAAGGGCAGTGGAAGAAATATGTGAATCCTCACTACTCACTACCACTCACCCAAGTACAAAACATAAATCTCTTTATGCCAATTATATAGCCACCAACAACAATACTGCAAATTTCAATCTGCCTTTCTCTTCTTTTCTTACACATCCAATTTCTCCTATGTAACTACCTCAATTATCAATCACAAACTAATTTTCATCGTCATTTTGTTTGGTTAGGATGGGAGTGGGAAGAAAGAAAATAAGAGGAAAATAAGTGGAAAGTTTACTTGTTTTGATCTAGGTAAAGTGAGTTAAAAAAAATAATATTATAGATGATTTGATTATTGTCACCAAAATGTAAAAAAAAAATAACTTTTACGAAATACATTTGTCTAAACTAAAATTAGGTAAGTTGTTGTTTTAAAATAGATATAAAAGTTTATATAAAGGTTTGTAGTATTTATATATTTGTGAAAAAAAATTAATTAAATAAAATATTGGGAAAATTAATTTTTACAACTAATATTATTATGTAAATGAAAAAGTATTTGTAACTATAATTTTTGTAGCCTAAAATTAATTAAAAACTCATAATCAATTATATTCAAAAGTTTAATTGATATGATAGGCTACTAATCGATTAAGTGGTTAACCTAAATTTGATTAAATATTGAAACTTAATTTATAATAAATTGTTTAATCTATTGTTTAATATATTGTAACTGTGCAACATTTACGAATTTAATTTATTGTTTTGTTGGAATTAATATATTTACAATTGTAACATTTATCGTGATTTTCATTTAAAATGTTTTTAAATTTTTTCTCATTATACGTAATATTAAAATAATACAATATATCTAAAAAAAAGTGTTAATAGATATTTGTGAACACTTAAAATTATTATATATGACCATTTGAACCACTGTCACATGGTGATTTTCACGCAGTGTGTCCATTTGTCATAAAAAAAATAGAATAATCCATGCAAAATGTTTGTAGTATGTCTATTTGCCAAAATTAAAATCAACAATTCATACACATACACGTAAAAGAATCACCCTTATACAGAGACAACATGGTAAAATCATATTTAATCTTTAAATTTCATCTAAATCATCTCATATTAGAAGAGTGTTTCTCCCTTCCCACTACATTTTCTTTCCACACAAATCAGTCCAAATATATTCAATCAAATTGTTATACGAACTTATCTTTTTCATTCCAAAATCAGTGCAAACAGTAAATAACCCCAAACAAACACAATATTATATTTCAATTTATTTTTTAATATTATATTTCAATTTATTTTTTAATATTATAATAAAATTTATTTTAACAAGATTTGTTTAATATATATAACATTTTTTGTTTAATGTTGATTGAAATCAAAATTAACAATTTCATTGTTACACTAAATTAACATTTATATTCCCTATTTTTTTCTAATTGTTTTAGTTTGTTGTTATTTTGACGGTTAGATTTTGTAATGAATATAATAAATAATTAGGATTTATTAAACAAGGTTCTTATGTTTGAATGAGAGAGAATACAAATTCAATAATTTCATTGAAGACAAAGTCAGAGTCTAAAAATCTAAAAACGTGACTGTGTTTGGTGTTTGTTGAAATAAAAAAACTTATAATTAGAGATATTTCTTTAAAAAAGTATTAGTACATAAACATTTTAAACCGAGTCCTCTCAAAAGTGATAGAATGATCAATATTATGAGTGTTTTGTGTATGACCCCTAGTTAATGGTATGAATAATGGATGTACGGAATGATTAATATTATCAGTGTACTTTGAATAGGACCCCTAGTTAATGGTCTGAATAATTGATGTACGAAATTTTATCAAAATTGTGTTATAAAACAGTGATAATTTGTAAGAAAATGAAGGTGGCATACTCAATTTGTCTGGTGCACTTCAATAATTTTAAAAATTCATTTATCCAGAATGGCATATTTTTTTTATAAAATTCTCAACTAAAAATATAGTTAGTGAAAAGATTGTAACATTAGTTAGTAATATTTTGGACAAAGAAGTTGAAAGGAACTGTTGAAGAAGAGTAACAGGCAAAGGCAATGTTTTGTTTTGGTATGTATTTTGAATAATGATTACATTAGTTACTTTGGTAGTTTCAGTTTTAACTAGCCCCACGCAAATAAAATTCATCTTACTCTACTACAGAAAATTCCAAGTACAATCCGTTATGAATAGATAATATTGAATAAAAAAACTTAGCTAAAACAAATAATAATGATAAAATGTGAATAACAAATTAAAAATTTGTAAATATCTCATTCCATCTAAAAAAAATGTTTTAATATTTATAAAGTTGTAAATATATTTAATATTTAAATTTTGGAATGATACTTTTTAAAATTTAATAAATAACTAAAATTATAGTTTATTTTAAAGCAGTTATTAAAATTGTATATATGATTTTTTTAAGGTTTAGTATATTTATTTTAATTGAGATATACTGAATTAGTCTAAGCAACCGGACCTATAGAGGCGAACCGAACAGGATGGGAAGAAATGCAGAGAAAATGAAGTTGAAACTCAAATTGAAATGAAATTTGAGAGAGAAAAAGAGGCTATATAAACACCTCGACCGCTACGCTCAAAGCTTATGCCAAAGCAAAAGCAGGTTCCAAAGAAGAACAAGAAGAAGCGCAAATGGCCAAGGGTCGAAAATTCCCCACCACGGCCCGAAGCGAGCGCTTCTTGGGAACAACCTACTCATCCCAGGGCTCCGCCGCCGTCGAACCCTCCGAGTTCCGGGAAGAGGACGTGTGGTCCACGCCGGAAGACCGCGAAGGAGACTTCAAGGCCTCGCCGGGCCAGTGGGAGCCACGCGAGTGGCCGCGGCGACGGAACAGCAGGGAGCAGCAGGTGCACCGGCACGTTGGGGGTTTGTCGTTGGCGTTCGAGAATCCGAATGGGTCGGGTGGTGGTGGTGCCACGAGAATCGTGCACCACCAGTACCGCGCACAGCACGACACCGTTTCGTCGTCGCCACGTGGACGCCATCACCAAATGGCCACGTCAGCACCCGTGAACGTGCCCGACTGGAGTAAGATCCTCCGGGCCGACTCGGTCGAGTCGCTTCACGAGATGGACGTCGCCTTCGACGACAACGACTCCGAGATGGTTCCGCCGCACGAGTACCTGGCGCGCAGCCGCCAGATGGCGGCGAACTCCGTATTCGAGGGCGTGGGGCGCACGTTAAAGGGCCGCGACATGAGACGGGTTCGCGACGCCGTTTGGAGCCAGACCGGGTTCGACGGCTGAGTTGTTTGCTCCGGTTTGGTTTTTGCAACATTGGATCCTTTTAGTTATTATGAGGTGGTGGTTAATTTAAAAGTTTTGGGGAAATTTTAAAAAGTTAAACAGATAGATTTAGGTTTATTTTTTTGGATTATTATTATTATTATTATTATTATTATTATAAAATTGAATGAGATGATGAGAGGTGATGAGTTTAAGCATATATTTGAGAAAGGAATGTGAAGTGATGGGATGATGAAGGATATTATGTTATAAAATCTGAACAGGAATTCACTGTTCTCTGTTCTGTTTTCTCATTATTTTCTATTCTATACCATTTTTTAATTCACTTACTTCAGATAGACTCAAATTTAAGTTTTTTTTTTAAGTTGGATTCTAATCAAAATTGAATGTTGGAGTGTTCAATCAATTTTTTTAAAGAAGTTTTTCCTTAAGAGTTGCTTAACAAATTTTAAATAATAAAAACATATTTTCACATTCATAATTAATAGGAAGGAAGAAAGATGAGTGTTTATGGCATTAAAATTTTAGTGAGACTTTATGTAATTAATTATTTTAAAAATAAATAATGATTTATTTTTTTTCTTTTCTCCAATTAATTTACATACACAAGTTACTTAAATCATTTAAGCAGTGAGCAGAATTAACCTCTTAAGTAGTGAGCATTAATGATACATTTTGATGAATGGCACTAACATCAATTTATATTTTGGGTTTAATACTTCACAACAAATTATAATAAATAAATATTTAAGGATCAAATAGCTAATTACAAATATATTTAACTAGTCTCAATAGAAGTAATTGATATCCACCATTCATTATTATAATAACATATCTAACCATACACATGTACGATCCATGGGTGGGCCATTTATAAGCTAAACCACCGTGGACTTCACCAAATTCGGAACCACAAAATATATAAATAATACCTCATATTTCAACTTTTTTTAGTAACTTTTTCATGTTTTTGTGTACTCAAGATGCTCATACCCGAATATTTTCAGTTATAGAATTCTCAATGAATAAAAAACTATATATATTAAATGTATGCATTCTACACTGCTTATGGAAGTATCATAATATGATTTATGTATAAACACATATTAGTTAAGCTGGTACACTAGTGGTAGCAATTTAAAGAATTAAATTAAAAAAATTTAAAATCTTAATATTAAAGTGGAAAAATTGTTGTTGCTAAAAATATTTATCTCCAACAAAAAGCATTCAATTCAATGTGTATCATTATTGTATTGACGTAAGAGAATCTTTTTTATTATTAAAAATACAGAAATGGTTAATGAAGATCTCCATCTTCAATAGTGGACTGTGTTGATGAAGGTAATATCGATATGTTGAAGCTATGATTAGATCCTACACAGTACAATGAACCATGAGACCAAAAACCCTTCAACTAAGATTTGAAGTCCAAACAGTACAACAATTAGTTAATATTTTAATTCAAATATTAAAAGAAAGTGTTTAATTAATGGATGGCTTTTTAATTTCAATTTTAAAAGGAAGAAAAAAAAGGTAATATGAATGCATTATTTGAGACCATAAAATACTAACTCGTCTAACCTATATACTAGGGTTAAACATCAAGCCTTGCAATATTTGTTTTATTATTCAAGTTTTACCATATGCTTTTGACATTAGGATGCTGTTTTTTTCCTCTAAATTTTGTTTGTAGCTCTCCACTTGTTACAAGATTTGAAAATAAAAAAATGTGAAATGTAAATATATACACGCCATTGAGATGAATTAATTAAGAAATTTATAAATATATATAGAAAAGAGAAGAAACTGATACTCAATTTTTTTTATGAAAGTGGGATAATTTTTTCTCCTTTTTATCAAAATTAGGGTTATTTCTTGAAAAAAAAATATGGATATAGAAAAATCGTGTCATGTTGATGCGATTTTACTGTGAAAAAGTCATATTAAGGTGATTAAATTTTTGACATGTCAAGATGAAATTGTATCACATTTCACACTGAACATTTAGCAAGACATACTCATAAACATCATGTGTGAAATAGGGTGCAATTTATGTTAGAGTGACATATTCGGAGCATAAAATCTGAAAGGTTTATTTTATTATTGATAATAATGTTTAAAGAAAAGAGTTGAATAGGTGTGTGAAATGGAAATGAGTATATTCCATTAGAATGGGTAGTGAGAGAGGGACAGGAAATGCTTTTAATGGAAAGAGATGGACTGGTAGAGGTTAAATAGGGTCCAATAGTGGAAGAGTGAGGCACATGAGGACTAAAATGACTGAATGACAACTTAATGGTGCCACCCTTCTTTTGCATGACAATGACGCTACTTATACATGTTGGGCTCACAACTCAGGTGCCTTTATCACCACTAGTTTTCCACTCTTGCTGCCAAAGTTTCACACAGATTTTCCTCTAGATTTACTTTCTTTCTGCCTTTCTTCCATCCTAAAAAATCTACACCACAATCTCCCATCACTCAACCTTTCACCAATGGAACAAAACCTTACCACTCCAACTTTCTTTCTTTTATAAGCTGGAACCACACTTTAACAACTGCAAAACCTTTATTACACACCCCAAATCTTATATTACAGAATCAAATAAGGGATGTGAGTACTTAAGTATCAGGAATCCCCTTCTAAACTAAAACTTTTTCTACTTCTTCAATTTCTACTTCAACCAAGTTTTTCATCTTCACAGCTATCTGAACTATCAATTTCAGAATCTTATATATCACATAATCTCTCTTCCTTTTGCGTATTATATATCATAATCATTTTATACTTTCAAATGTATATCACTCAACCATATAAATACTTTTTATTTTTTTAATATTTTTAACAAAATTACCATTTTAACAAAACCATATGTACCCTTTTTAACAAAACCATATTGTTGGAGTAACTTTTGCATGATGTTCTCTTGATCGGAAGCCTACGAAGAAAGAAGGAGTTGGACTCAAGTGAAGGATCGAGGGTTGATCAAGGTGAGATGGAGTTGCTAAATTGAGAAGAAGGAGGACAAATTACCAATTGACTGCCTGAAGATAGGAGATAAAAGTGTAGTCAATGAGGCTTCAAAATACGAACAAAATTGATTTTTCCAAGGCATGAACGATCACTGTTCGTAAGAACTTATCCGCAGTGCATTGTGCAAGTCTTCTAGGATACAACAGGAACTTCTTGGAAATTTTTGAGGATCAGGACTAACAAGTTACTCTTAAAAGTAAGAACCCAATAAAACCCAGAAAAATATTTATAATAAAATAAATGAATAAATAGTGAAGGGGAAGAGAGAAGGTGAGGAAGAAAGGAAATGTAAAGTTGTGTGTGAAAGTGAGAATTGAACCCCTCTTTATATAGGGAGAGAAATCAAAGATATTTTGCATCTCCACAACAAAATTCACTTTGTTGTTGCACTTTTAAAACCGAATTTGATATTTCTTTGGCAACATTCTCCATATTTCCGTAAGACCAGGACCAAGCAACGTGATTTACAAACTGTTTTTTTTTTTTTGTTTCTTTTACAATATCTGCTTACGGTTTTACAACAATCCCCCACATATTGCAAAAGATAAAACATAGAGATAAAGAAAGAAAAAATAATTATGGGTTCATCTAAGATGTATTGCATCAGAGCTGGTATAGCAAGCTATATGAACCAATCTTAGATTGATGAACTTAACACATAATGTAGTTGGAATAGCAAATTATATGAACCAAGACATTTAGTATGTGTTAGAGGTTTATCAATCACAATAGACCCCCACATTACTTGCGGTTATCGTTGTGTTGCGCTAGGCCATGCGCGTGCCCGATATTCATGAGTGTAGTAGAGATCTTGCCAAGATCTCATACAAGAGGCCCCACTTGACACTCATATAGGTGATTTCATCAAGTATATGTTGCAAATCATACACCACCCATAAGGGATATGAAAATCATTAAAAACTTTGTAAATCGTTAAAGCTCTTTTACCTCAAAATTTTAACCACAAAGTTTATCCTCTCGATAATGCAGTATCTAGCACTTTCACACACACCATAGGAATGGACAAATTCATTTTAAATCAATATTAGTGCTAGCAGAACTAACAAGTGACTTATTTTTACCCATATGAACCTTATTCATGGGATCTCCAATCACAAAGGTTGGGTTTCCATCACTTGTTTGTTTGCAAGTGGCTTAAGTCTCATTCCCCTCGATGTTATTAAAATCATTTTTCTCCCTAGAGGTTTAGTTAGAGGAGCTGCCAAATTCCGTTTTGACTTGACATAGTCAATAGAAAATCGTTCCACTCTTTAACAGTTGTTTCACCAAATTATGTCTCAATTGTATATGTCTATTCTTTCCATTGTAACTTTTATTTTTAGCTATAGCTATTGCCGATTGGAAATCACAACGCATTGATACAAACGGGGTTGGTTTCATTCCTAACGGAATGTTTGCTAAGAAGTTTTTCAATCACTCAACTTCACTACCAGCCATCTCAAGAGCAGCAAACTCATATTCCATTGTTGATCTTGCAATAATAGTTTGTCTGGTTGATCTCCATGTAACTACACCACCCCCAAGTGTAAATACATAACCACTAGTGGATTTTGTCTCATCTGAATCAAAGATCCAATTAGCATCATTGTACCCTTCTATCACAATGGGAAATCCACTATATTCAATGGCATAATCCATTGTACCTCTAAGTATTTCATGAGTCTCGCAAGCGCATCCCAATGATCCTGACTAGGACATTGAGTGTACCTACTCAGTCTACCTAGTGCATAAGCAATATCTGGTCTATAAAAGCTCATTAAATGCAATAAGCTCCCAATTATCTAGGCATACTTAGTTTGAGAAATAGATTCTCCTCTGCTCTTCTTTAATTTAGAGTTAACATCATAAGATGTGCTCACTGACTTAAAGTCATAATAACCAAACTTCTTAAGAAGTTTCTCAGTGTATTTTTCTTGGGATAGTAATATACTATCTCCCTTCCTTATGATTTTAATCACACTTGCTTCACCCATGTCTTATCTGAAACTTAGATCCAAGAAACAATTTTGTTTTAAAAACAATATCATTGCATGTACCACAAATTAACATGTCATCCACATACAAACATATAATGACACATTCACCATTTTCAGTTCTAGAATACACACATTTATCAGCATCATTGGTAGAAAAACCTTCACAAAGTAAAATATTATCAAGTTTTTCATGTCATTGTTTTGGTACTTGTTTCAAACCATATAAAGATTTTAAAAGCTTACATACTTTTTCCTTTTGACTTGGAACTACACATCCTTCAGGTTGAGTCATATAAATTTCCTCTTCTAGTTCACCATTCAGAAAGGTTGTTTTAACATCCATTTGGTGAATTACTAACTTATGGATAGATGTTAAGGCTAGCAACACACGGATAGATGAAATCCTAGTAACAGGTGCAAAAGTATCAAAGTAATATATGTTATGTTTTTTAGTAAAACCTTTAGCTACTAATCTTGCCTTATATTTCTCTATGGATCCATTGAGATGGTACTTCTTCTTAAAGATCCACTTACAACCAATGGATTTTGCTCCTTTAGGCAGATCTACTAAGGTCCACATATTATTTTTCTTAATTGAATCAAGCTCATTTTTAATGGCCTTATCCCAATGTTTAGCATCAGGAGCACTAATAGCTTCTAAAAAACTTATTGGATCATTTTCAATTATATCACTATTAAGAACTAAAAACCTATAGGCAACACTATGTTCCGCATATCCTAAGAACATGCAATCAGATGTTTTAGAGTCTATTTTCCTTTTCTTAGGATCAGGTAACATCAATTTAGCTAAACACCCTCACACTCTTAGGTATTTCAGATTAGGTTGATAACCTTTCCACAACTCATAGGGTGTTTTACTAGTTTTCATATGTTTTGCAAAAAAACTTGCGGTAAGCAGAGATTCACCCCATAAATTATCAGGAGCATTAGAACTAATAAGCATGAGATTCATCATTTCTTTAAGAGTCATATTTTTTCTTTCAGCTACTCCATTAGATTTAGGTGAATATGGTGGGGTTACTTCATGAATAATGCCTTATTTAACACAATAATCATTAAATAAAACATATTCCCCACCTCTATCTGATTTAATTCTTTTAATTTTCTTATTCAATTGATTTTCGTACTTCTGCTTTATAAGTTAAGAACATGTCAAAAGTTTCATCTTTATGTTTAATTAAATACACTTTGGTGTATCTAGAAAAATCATCTGTAAAAGTTACAAAATAATTTTTATCACCTCTAGACATGATTTGTTTTAAGTCTATGAGATCGGTATGAATTAAACTAAGAAGTTTAGTTTGACATTCTACAAAATGACATGTTTTCTTCGTTATTTTAGATTCTACACATATATCACATTTACTATTTTGTTTGTCATGCATGTTGATTAATCATAGTCGTTGCAATTTCATAACATACGAAAAATTCACATGTCATAATCTAGCATGCCATATATCATACGAATCAACAATATAAGCAGAAGATTCATATTCATTAATAACTTCAGAAATGTTCAATACAAAAAGACCTTGATCACAATATCCCTTCCCCACAAAACATTGTTTTTTTGTCATAACAATCTTGTCAGATTCAAATGACACTTTAACCCCAACTTTGCTTAGCATTGCCACAGAGATCAAATTAACTCTAATTGATGACACATGTACCACATCACTCAAAGCCAGAGTTTTACCATATGTGAGCTTCAGAAGAACCTTTCCTTTTCCTAGGATAGGAGTTGTCCTGGAGTCACCGAGATAAACTTGTTCTTCTCCATCCCCCATACTTGTGTAGGAGGTAAACACATTTTTGTTTGCACAGATGTGTCTGGTAGCCCCAGAGTCTATCACCCATTTGCTCACATTTGTCACAAGATTTACTTGTGAAACGAATGCCACAATTGTATCTTCCCCTTCAACTATATTTGTCTTAGGAGGATAGTCGTTTTTGGTCCTATGTCTACCCTGAGGTGCATGATGACCTAGCTTTCCATAGACAAAGCAGTTACCATTTTTCTTGAAAGTGGGGTTAGTTTCATTGGGACAAGAGAATTTATTATTATATTTCTTTTTGTGATCAGATTTTTTCTTGTACCTTTTTGGAGCTGGTTTGTCTTCTATCACGTTTGCTTTAGCAGACAAAGCTTTGGCCTTTGCAACAACACACTCCTTCTTGTTTGTGTCTTCGATGATGATGTGGGTGATCAGATCTGATAGTGACATCTGTTTGTGTCAATGCTTCAGTTGTTGTTTGTAATTCGTCCAAGATTGTGGAAGCTTTTCGATCAAGAGTTCAGACACGAATTCATTCGGCACGGCTATGTTTTCAGCTTTGATATCTTCAAGCAGCTTGTGATATTCGTTTATCTAGATTTTGATGTCTTTGCCTTCGATCATCTCCCAGCGGTAGTAGTTTCAGAATCACGAATTTTTATCTGATGACGTCTTCGACAATATATTTGAGGATAAGGAATCCCAAATATCTTTTGCTTCCTTGTAAGAAGCATAGACATCGAACAAATCATTAAATAACGCACTGAGTAGGGTGTGACGACATACCTTATTTGCATGAATCCAATCATCAACTTGTTTCGCAGCTGTGCTTGAGTCTGGTTTAGAAGTTGTAAGTGCAAAAACGACTTCGTACATGTCCAAAAAGGGTGGACACACGTTCTTGCCAACGTTGGAAATTTTGAGCGGTGAAGACTTCAATTTTTGAGACATACGGAAATGGTTTCACACGTTCTTTTGTCCGTCTTGTCAGCCATAAGTCCTTACGATTGTAGTCAATGAGGCTTCAAAAGACTAACAAAATTGATTTTCCCGAGGCATGAGCGATCACTGTCCGTAAGAACTTATCCACGGTGTATTGCGCAAGTCCCTCAAGATACAACAGGAACTCCCCGAAAAATTCTGAGGATCAGAACTAGCAAGTTACTCTTAAAAGAGTAAGAACCCAATAAAACCCAGAAAAATATTTATAATAAAATAAATGAATAAAGAGTGAAGGGGAAGAGAGAAAGTGAGGAAGAAAGGAAGCGTAAAGTTGTGTGTGAAAGTGAGAATGAAACCCCTCTTTATATAGGGAGAGGAATCAAAGATATTTTGCATCTCCACAACAAAATTCACTTTGTTGTTGCACTTTCAAAACTGAATTTGATTTTTCTTTGACAACGTTCTCCATATTTCCGTAAGACCAGGATCAAGCAACATGAGTTTACAAACTGTTTTTCTGTTTATTTTGCAATATCCGTTTATGGTTTTACAATAAATAGTTCTCTCAATCTCTTTTCAGACAAGAACACCATACAATATAATAGTCTTTGTTTTTAATCTATAAACACCTTCTAAATGAATTTCAACCGAAGGTTTATAATTTTGAATGAAAATGTATTCGTAAAAGACTATCCAATAATTAAATTAGTAAAACTTTTATGGTATAATCCATGCTTTTTAAAAGATACTACTTTCTCTCTATCATTTAAAAATTTAAAAATCATAAGTAATTTTTACTTGCTTGACATGGTTGGTAAATTTTTTCCTGCTTGATATATTTTTTATTTCCTTAATCAATTTTCCTAAAATACTAACCAGAAAATTGACAATAAGTCCTAGTGAACATCTTACATCAATAACTGTTCAACCAAAGTAAGAAATGTCATAAAGTATTAACCCGTGAAATTTTACAAACATGAAATGTTTAAGGATTTTCCAATTTAAAATCGGTTGATTTCATATGCCACCGAAAATTATTTGGGCTTTTTCTTTTGATCCAATTGTTTTACCCTTAGCATTCAGAAAGACGCGAAAATTAAGCATAAATTTAAAAAGTTAATACAAAATATCAATTGATTATATATATAAACTCATTTTTTATTATTTAATATTTTAATTACTTTTTATCTCAAGTCTCATCATTCAATGAATTTATTTTATATATAAATGACATTTGCAAGATAATTATAAAATAAAATTATAGATAACACTATTGATAACTATACCTGTGTGGATGTCAGGGCCAGAGTAATACTGATCCACGTTGATACACAATTGTTGTCGTGTCAGCAGCTACCTAATCCTTCAAGTCCTTCCTCCTTCGCGTGCGTGCTCGTCCGGTCGGCGGGGTACCTGCAATTGCACTCTGACGCTCAAGTTAGTTAGTGCTAGTGTTTTGTCTAGTCTCTCAGGATATCATAAAAAAACATACATTTTCCCCCTTTCAGAAGTCCCTTTAATAAGTTGACTTGGGCTTTTTCTTGTGGGCCAGGTAACCGGTTGTCAAAGACATGCGTAGTGGTCCTTAGGTCATGTGTAGTGGTTTCCTGATATTAAGGAAGTGCTTCTCGAAGTGTCTCTGACTTATTCAACGCTAGTTGTAACCGTTTCCTTACTACGTATTTACTATATTATATTATTTAATGTGTAGCCTCGGTCGTCCGGGGTCGACCGGTACAATAACAAATGTTAGAGCCAAGTTATGAAGAAGGAGAATAATAAGCCCAATTTAGTGGAAACGAAACTTTAAGATTAGGGGATTTCTTTTAGCAACCCATGGTTTTTTCCTGCACCTCCATCGAATGTCCCTTCAATTGTGTCTTTTTATGCTCCTATCTTGAATGAATTTTTTTTTTATCCTTAAGAGTAATTTATGAATTCTGTAATCTAAAAGTCAATCTTAAATTATATAATTTATTTTTTTTCATATAAAAATATTAAATTATGTAATTTAAAAGTAAAAAATAACTTTAAGATTGTACAATCCAAAATAAAAAATAACTTTAAAATTATGTAATCTAAAAGTTTTTTTTTAAATACAAAATAACTTTTAAATTATGTAATTTATAAGTTAAAAGTACATTGAAGATTAGCCAATCTAAAAGCTTTTTGCACAAAAAATATGACTTTCAGATTGTGCAGAGAGGAAGCTTTTGACTTTTGGATTTCACAATCCAAAAAGTTCTTAAACTACAAAATTAAAAAAAGAAAATTGAACAAAAAGATAAAGTGATGACTTTTATATTTATAGGGTGCAAAAAGATATCTCTTAAGAACAACATCCCTACAACACAACAAAAGATAAAGGCCCAAATTTAATGAAAATGACATTATCGTGACTCTTTCTTCCTGCACCTCCATAGGTTCTTCTGCCACCCCATACCCAATACGAAAATACTTTTTCAATCTTCTTGTGCCACCCTCATAGAGTAGCTTCCGGATTATGTAATCTGGACACACATTTGAAAAAAGACTTCTGGATTATGTAATCCATAAGCTAAAAAAGACTTCCGGATTACATAATTTAGAAACTAATCATGCATATGAAAAAAAGCTTTCGAATTATTTAATCTGGAAACTAATTACAAATTTAAAAAAAGACTTTCTGATTACATAATCCAGATTATTTTTAAAAGTATAAAAATGTATGGAGGTGGGAGAAGAATATATGGAGTTGCAGGAAGAAACAGCCCATTATCGTATTATCGTTGAGTTCCCTCACTTGAAAGGAATTGACGGTGATGAAAATAGACCATTGGTGGAATTGAAATGGTGATGAAGGAACACGAGAAAGTGTGGAAGGAGGTACGCGAGAAAGAGAAAGTGTTAATCTTAACATAGTTTTGTGATTTTTTTTTACTTTTCCAATTGTTTAATCTGAAAAATTTCCGGATCGCTCAATTCTTGATGTTTCTAGATTAGAAATTCAAAAGTGAGAAATTGTTGTTTATGCACTATTTTGGACAGGTCATCTCAAAACACCTTTTTGTTTTATTTTAAAATTTGTAACATGTTTTTGAATTACAAATTCTAGAAACATACTTAAGATTGGATAATCCACAAAAACATATCATATGTTCTGAAACACTTATACTAAAAAACTCTTTCCAAATTTTTTTTTTGTAATAGATAATTCTAAAGTTACCATTGAAATATTATGAAAGGCAGGAAGAAGCTCATTACTTATCCTTAGAAGGCTACACCACTTGTGTGTATTTTTGTGATTGCTTTAACCAAAGTCTCGAAAGACTTGTTTAATGCTCATCCTATGTTATTCAATAGTTTTTTTTTTTAATATAAGAATAAAAAACGTGAATATTGTACATGAGGATGAGGAGCTTGGGAGAGTTGTATGAAATTAAGGTTGGAAAAAATTTAAATTGTGAAATTTAATTCATAATTATCCAAACTCATATTATTTTTAAGTTATTTAAATAGATTTATTTCAAATCTAAATTTATATTTTTGAATTTTAAGTTCAATCCATTTAATTGGAATATGGCTTAGATATATATTTGATATATTTTTGGATTATCCAAAGTTGGATTTTGAGTTGGTTTGGACCTAAGTTTAGCTAAGTTAACCCAGGCCATGGTCGAGCTAAGTCGACCCGAACCAAGGTCCAGCTGAGTTTATCCGGGCCTAGGTTGAGTCGAATCGCTCGAACCTTGATCGAGCCAAGATGACACGGGACCAGATCAAGTCGAGTCGACCCGAACTCAAGTCGAGTTGAGTTGACCCAAGCCGGGATCAAGCCCAAATTGAGTTAAGTCGACTTGAGCCCGAATCGAGACCAGTCGATCTGAGCCCATGTCGAGTGGAGTTGGCCTGAACTCAAGTTGATTGAATTCACCCGAACCCAGGAAGCGACTTGTCGGCCTGTGCATAGTTTGAGCCGAGTCGAGTCGGCCCGAACTAAAGTCAAGTCAAGTCAAGCCAGCCCAGGCTAGTCGAACTGAGTCAGCCTGGTACCTGGTCGAGTCAGCCCAGATCCAAACAGAGTGAGTTGACCAAGGTCCAGGTTGAGCTGAGTCGGCTTGGTACCTGGTCCAGTCGGCCCAAGTTCAGGCAGAGCGAGTTGGCCAAGGTTCAGGTCAAGCCGAGTCGGCCCGGGCCAAGGTCGAGCCGAGTCAGCTTGGACCCATGTTGAGCCAAGTTGTTCCAAGCCCAGGTCGAGCTGGATCGACCCGAGTCAGCTTGGCCCAAGTCAGCCTAAACCCATATCGAGCCAAGTCGACTCAAGCCCATGTCGAGTCGAGCCGTCCTAGGTCTATGTCGAGCCGAGTTGACCCAAACCCATGTCGGGCTGAGTTGACCCAAACCCAGATCAGGCTAAGTTGACCCGAGCCCATGTCGAGCCGACACCATCCGAGTCCATGTCGAGTTGGCCTGGGTCATGTCGAGCCGAATTGGTTTGGGACCATGTCGAGCCAAATGGGTCCTGGGCGATGTCAAGTCGAGTGGGCCCGGGGCTATATTGAGTCGAGTGGGTACGGGGCCATGTCGAGCCGAGTCGGCCTGACTCAGGTCGAGCTCAGTCGACCCAGACCCAGGTCGAGCTCAGTCGACCCAGACCCAAGTCGAGCTCAGTCGCCTGATACTTGGTCAATTCGGCCTGAGCTTAAGCGAAGTCTGCTTGAGCTTAGGTCAAGCTAAGTCAGCCTGAGCTTAGGTTGATACAAATCGGCCCTAGCCCATATCAAGCTGATTGCCCTAGGGTCCATGTGGAGTCGAGGGACTAGGTCGAGCCGAGTTGGTCTGGGCTCAGGTCGAGTCGATTCGGTCTGAAGCCAGGTCGAGTTGAGTGAGCTCGAGCCCTGGTCGAGTCAAGTGGGCTCAGGGCCATGTTGAGTTGAGTGGGCTCGGGGCCATGTCAAGTTGAGGGGGCTTGGGGCCATGTCGAGCGAGTGGGTCTGGGACCCTGTTGAGCTGAGTGGTCCTGGGGCCATGTTAAGTCGAGTGGGCTCGAGCCCATGTTGAGCTGAGTCGGCCTGGTACCAGGTCGAGTTGACCCCGACCCATATCGAGTCCAGTCAGCCTGGTACTAGGTCGAGCATACTCGAATCGGGTGCAGGTCGAGCCGAGACGGTCTGAATCCAAGTCGAGCCGAGTTGGTTTGGGTTTGGGTCTAGCCAAGTCGGTCTGGGTCCAGGTCGGCTAAGTCAATCCATGTTTAGATTAAGATGGATTTAATCTATTTAAATGGATTTGAAAAATTCAAATAAATATGATTTAGTTAAAATTGATAAGGATTTTCAATCCAATCCATTTTATTGAATGTGGATTAGATCTAGATTGTATTTTGAAAAATTCAATCCATGACCACCCATACATGGAATGTAAGGATGACAATTTGGCGTGGTTGGGCTGACCCACGACGTGATAAAAAAACGTGGAGCCAGCTATTTTAACTCGCATGCTGATACGCAACTCGCACGAGCTAGGTATGGGACATATCAACCCACACAATCTGCATACCTTAACATTTCATTTTAATCCCTAAAAATAACACGTAGTTAGCTAGCCAACCCTAAATGTCATTCTTCCTCCTACGTACAACTCTTACCTCCATTGTCAGGATACTTGCTGCATGGATCCTTGAAAAAGCTAGTCAAAATAATCCAATTGTTCAGCAATATTTTTTTTATGTTTAATAAATTTTTTACTAAGATACATTTGTGTCTATAATATTTTTTTAAAAAAATTCCTTATACAAGATAGTTTACAGGTTCGCGAGCTAACCTTTATACAGAGCGAGTCAACAAAATCAATTTATATTTCTTATGTGGAATGTGGACCAACTTGACTCACATTTTATAGACTAATGTGGGGCGAACCGCATTTGAATCCTTAATGAAGGGAAAATTCTTCTTGCATCTCCTTACTTTTTTTAATTTCAACAATACCCTTTTTAGTATGTTGAGTGTGACGTCTTCTTCATTTTCAAGTGGTGGCGGCTGGTGGTGATTGGTGGTGAACATTGGTAGTTGAGGTAAATTTTATGGTGTTTTTACTGATGATGATTGTTTCTTCGTTTACTTATTTTTTTTTTCATTTTTTTGAAAGCCACAAAACCCAGAAAAACAAAACAGCGAGATGTAAAGATGAGTACAAAACTAAAAAAAGTCTATCTTCATGTTGAAAAATGTCAAAAACAACAAATCTTCTTGTCAACTTTTTCACACATATCCAGATGATATCATTGTTCTGTTGAATGCTACTAATAGAGAATAATAAAAGTATTGCAATGAAAAAAAATATTAAAAAAAAAATATATGAGATACGAATGTACACTGAAATTATTTAAAATTATACTTTATTTAGGATTATTTGAAATTTTGAAAAATATTAAAATCGATATATTAGTATGAATACAAAGTTGGATATTTTAGTATGAATATAAATGTGGATAATGGGGGGGGGGGGGGGGGGAAGATAAGGAGGTGTTAGGGAAAAATTTGCCCAAATGGAGAGATTTGCTGGAGTGGTCTGTAATCAAATAAAACTAAATTCCAAATCAAAACATAATTATTTTCACGAGCCTTTCTTTTTCTTGGGTGCCATCATCAACCTATTTATTGGCTAATTTACTTAAGATTATATTTTTTTAGAAAAGATAATTGGTCGGATTCGAAAATATTCAATGTTTTTTACAGCGAGTGTTGACAGTGTCACCATCGCTTTGGACTTTGGACACTAGCTGCCTTTTATCCCTCTTTTCTACTTTCTGCCCACATCACTGCAAACTATCTCCTTCCATCTCCGAATCTTCTCCCAAATCCTTCAAAAGAGAAAATGGGTTGTCACGGCAGCAAGGAGAAAAAATCAAACGCAGAATTCAGCAGTGCCTATGGATCAGGCAGTGCTGGTCACAATACTGTTCAACAACCATCTACCACCACTGTTGCACAGGTTCAAACATCACCACCACCCAAACCACAACCACATTCAGAGGCGGTAGCGAGTCCACCAAAACCGAAACTTTCTCCGACCCAGAATGCCAGGGCGGTGCAGAAACCCGACGCCACGATTCTGGGGAAACCCTTTGAGGATATAAAGAAGTACTACAGTCTGGGGAAGGAACTGGGAAGAGGGCAATTCGGTATAACGTATCTGTGCACGGAGAATGCGACCGGAATGACTTACGCTTGCAAGTCGATTCTGAAGAGGAAGCTGGTGTCGAGAGCGGACAGGGAGGACATGAAGAGGGAGATTCAGATCATGCAGCATTTGTCTGGGCAGAACAACATTGTGGAGTTCAAGGGGGCGTTCGAGGACAGGATGTCGGTCCACCTTGTAATGGAACTCTGCGCCGGCGGGGAGCTCTTCGACCGGATCATCGCCCAAGGCCACTACTCCGAGAGAGCCGCCGCCTCACTCTGCCGCGCCATGGTCAACGTTGTTAACATTTGCCATTTCATGGGAGTCTTACACCGCGATCTCAAGCCCGAAAATTTTCTGCTCTCTACTAAGGATGACGATGCTACGCTCAAGGCTACTGATTTTGGACTCTCTGTCTTCATTGAAGAAGGTTCCCATCACTTTCACTTTCAACCCTCCTACTCTCTGTCACTACTCTTTGCTTTAGATATTCAGGGGGCAGTGAGCGGTGAACCACGATAGAAATTTTGTTCCTTTTTCGCTTTGATGTTATCTATTTCTGATTGGTTTATCTGTTGCTTGCATTGTTGTGCTACTTCTGATTCTGATTTTTTTTGTTCCCTACTTCACTGGTGAACCATTTGGGCATGAAGATTAAGTTGACTCATCAACTCATAAGAACATTGATAGGATAGGTTTTCAGAGTTCTATCGCCTGGTTAAACTTATGTCTAAGGTGACCATTGACATTTGGGAACTTTAAAGGCCAACACACTCCGTGGATTGTGAGATGCTTGATTATTATATAGATATCACCTTGATATGGCTACCTTGTCAATGATTCGTGGAGATGATTCTATACTAAGGAATTATCGGAGTGAGATTGATTTCAGATGTAGGTATCTGATCAGGACAGCGATTGTAAAAATAATATTTGATTTTGTGATGTAGGTGATATTTTAAGCAAATTTAAGATCCGATGCTACATTGATTTCTAATTCCTTTTCAGCAGGTGCATTGAAGTGTATCCACAGGATTGAATGGTCATTTTAGTTACAGCTTATGTTGAATTCTAATTGCATTCTATGTCGTTCTAAAGGACCTAACACGGCCATTACTTTCACAATTTGCATTTGATAATTCATTGTATTTTCTGAATTCTTTCAGGGAAGGTATATCATGATATGGTTGGCAGTGCTTACTATGTTGCTCCCGAGGTATTGCGTCGTAGTTATGGAAAGGAAATAGATATTTGGAGTGCAGGCGTCATATTGTATATTCTTCTCAGTGGTGTACCACCTTTTTGGGCTGGTAAGATCTAATTGTAGTTTGACAATGTTGAATATCCATTGTTTATTGTTGAGTTTCTTATTTAAAAATTAACTCTTCAACATACAATAGGTGTGAGAATATGTTTCTATTATCTTCTGCAGAAACTGAAAAGGGAATATTTAACGCCATATTGGAAGGTGAACTTGATTTTGTAAGTGAACCATGGCCATCCATATCAGACAGTGCTAAAGATCTAGTCAGGAAGATGTTGACACAAGATCCAAAGAAGCGGATTACTTCTGCGCAAGTCCTTGGTATTAGACTACCGTTACTAATTTGACTCAAGTAACTGTCATAAATGCAGTACTTATTTATTTAAATTAAAACTGCTATTATTTGTGTTAGTATTAGTTTAGCAGTTTACTTGTCCTCCTTTCAGTTTTTATTACAAATTTTTTGAGTGCTTCTATTTGCTGCATCTACTTTCCCAAGTTACATATATGTAGGCAGCGAGAATAGTTTGCTCATGCGTTGAACTGTAAAAATAAGAACCAGCAAGCAAAATCCTATCCAGAGAAATGTTAATAGCCTACCAACTATAAGTTACGATCAAAATATCATCAACTAAGTAAATTTTTCTCATTAGTCATTTGAGTTGCCACTGTTTTGTCTAGTTTTTTCTTTTCCAAACAAAACCTGATTAAGATTGATGATTTTGTTTGGTAAGAACACCCATGGATGAGAGAAGGCGGAGAGGCATCCGATAAACCAATTGACAGTGCAGTTCTATCCAGAATGAAACAATTCAGGGCAATGAATAAGCTCAAGAAGCTAGCATTGAAGGTATGACATCAAACTTGAATTAAACATCCACCGTCAATGTCCATTTCTGATAGTTCTTGATATTGTTGAGGGATGATGATTCTCTTTTGATTGCAGTTGTTATTTTGTGTACACAAAAATTTTAAATTTACCCATTATGGAATATGACTACCACAATATTATTAAAGTCCTCCTGTTTGTTCTGTCTGGTATATGAACCTTTGTTTCTTTCACCTGAAACAAGTTAATAATCTCTTTTCAACTGGCCCTTGCAATTTCTTTTCATCATATTTAACACAACAATGTTATGGGATGAGAGAATTGCGTTCTAAAACTGACATATTGTCTATGTTATTGACATAAATTATTTTACAGGAAAACTGGTGTCCTGAAGTTTTCAACTTTTCGACAAGGAAGTACAAACACTTGAGAATTACTCCTTATCTCATGTTATTTTTAAAAACTTTTGTACCTATAGTCTTATTCCGATAGTAATTAGATAAATCAAAGCATGTTAATAAGACTACACCTACAATGACTTGAGCTCATATTTAGAAGTTTAATTCTCTCTCTTGATTAAAGATTTGTGTTTTATAAATTATACTGTTATACGTTATATTATGTATTTGCATTGTATCTGTGCTTCTAGGTTTCTAGATACTGCTTTTATTCTTGAAGTTGTCCTCTCAATTCATGGGATGCCGCTGAGAAGCATTTTATGAGTTACGTGTTCCAGTCTACTTTTTTCTCTAAATATTTCTCCATCACTGACATTGGTGCAAATTTCTCAAGGTTATTGCTGAAAATCTATCAGAAGAGGAGATTAAAGGTCTGAAAGCAATGTTTGCAAATATGGACACTGACAACAGTGGCACAATTACCTACGAAGAATTGAAGACTGGCTTGGCTCGAATTGGATCAAGGTTGTCCGAGGCTGAAGTGAAGCAACTCATGGAGGCTGTAAGTTGTCAGTTGTTACATACCCTTGTGAAGAGCACAACTAGTTGGACATTTGTGCATTCACTGTATCTTGAACTCAGCGTTGTTTTTCTTATGTATAATTTTTCTCAGGCTGATGTTGATGGAAATGGGTCAATTGACTATCTTGAATTCATTTCGGCTACAATGCATAGGCACAGACTTGAACGTGATGAACATCTTTACAAAGCATTCCAGTATTTTGATAAGGATAACAGTGGGTGAGTTTTACAAGACTGGTATTTAGGTGATTTCCATATTACAATTTCTTTCTAATCATCTGTGTTCAGACAACTATCATCCACTGGTTTGATTCTTGTCGAGTTCTTCATTGTTGTTATGAGAATTTGAATTTTGTTTTTTTTAGTCTCCATGTTCCATATTAGACAGTACTTTTTATCAGTAACATTTCTCTGTTAAACTGCATTAGTTCACTTTAAGACTATATCAATAACCTGAGACTTGAGGGTCACGCAAGGTTGATGGATAAGAATGGGCTTTAAATTCATGTCCAGGTACATTACTAGAGATGAATTGGAGACTGCTATGACCCAACATGGAATGGGTGATGAAGCAACAATAAAGGAAATAATATCTGAGGTGGATACAGATAATGTAAGTTGGTTCTAGTTTGTTTAATGGCGGTACAGAACAATGATGCTGTAACTAACAATTCTTGAACTAACAGGATGGAAGAATAAACTATGAGGAATTTTGTGCAATGATGAGAAGTGGAATGCCACACCAGGGAGGGTCAACCACTTTAAATCCACTGATGGGTTGAGCAGTGACTTGTTACTGTTGGGAAAAAGCAGTATCTCCGGGAATGTGTGACAGTACACTTCATGCAATGATGATATTTCTTTGCAATCCCAATTTATTACAAGGTTCCTGTGGTGTCTGTCGGATTGCTTGGTCTGTACTTTTTTTATCTGTTCAGCTGTCACATTTTACAAGTGACATGGAAAACAGAATTTTTATATTAAGATACTTTTGTACCATATAGAGTTATCATTTTTATTGTGGCTAAGTAACAAGTAATCAAGGGAGGGAACTATTTTCCTTAACCTTTATATTGAAGTGCAAACTTGAACTTTTTTTCGAATAATGTTTTGGCAATTTAATCTAGTGTGTCAATGCTATGTTTTCTTCTTTTTTATCCCTATTGATTAGAGCTATTAGAGATATAATAAGAGGTAAATCACCTCTTGTTTTAATCAGCTATATGTTGTGGCCTATCTTATATTTATGTCTATTACTTTATTCTAGGTAGTTATCTCAGTGCTTAAATGCAATTAATCTCAATTACTTAAATGGTCTGAGTATTCGTAGTTGTATTTTGTATATTTTCATTTTTTAATTTGACTGTTTGACAAAAAGTAATAAATAGTGGGTTAGATGGTTACTCTATACCTAATAGTAGATTAGTTAATGTAAGATATTTGATAAGCTAGTTGATTACATTTGAAGTACTGGTAAAAATAGCCTTTAAATTAGTTGATAAATATGAAATTATGTAAAAGGACATGTGATGCTTTTTTTTATACATAAGTTCTATTTATTTACCTAAATAAGATTTTAAAATATTTATATATTTATATGCTTTGATTTGTTTTCAATTAATTTTATCTAAAATCTTAAAATTTTAATTTTAATAGAAAAAGCAAAATGAGAACAAAAAACTGAAATGAATTGTGTTTTATTTTTGTTAATAGTTAATGCTTTACTTTACAAGTGGTCCTTAGACATGAAATTTTGACTAAAATAGCATAATTAAGATAATTTATTTCCTCCAATGGCATACTATACTAAATATTTTATTAAAAATAAAAGAAAGGGAATTGATAATTTGGAGTTTTTTTAAAAATTAACTATTTAAAAAATTGGTATGCTTAAAAAATTATGTAGAAAAATAATTATATAAAATATAATAATTTTGGAAAATAATTATTTGAAGAAATAAGTATTTACAAAAAAACATATATTTTAAGCAATAATTATTTAGAAAAGTATGTAAATAAGAAAAGATTGTTAACAAAATTAGCATTCATAAATTTTGAAATAATTTATTTTTTAAATTTGGTTTGAAAATTTCACAGAAAATTGTAAAAAATAGTGAAAGGTGAAACCAAACTATGAACTACTGTAGTAAATCGTACTATTTAAATAATTATTTGGTATAATATGTAATTTGAGTAAATATATGATATGAGAAAACATAAATAGTTAAACTATACTATTTTGGTTAAAATTTCTGTAGAGATGTTGGAGCTGGAGACTCTTATCTTTTATCAAGACACGCCACAACATATAGTAGAGTGAACTTTTAATTTTGTATGTGAGATATGTATAATACTTTTTGGCTTTTATTTGGGACATGATAAAATAGGACTTTAATTAAAATAGGTAAGAATAAAGTTGAGAGGAAAAACAGTATGGTATACATCATAAGCTCAAACATTACTACTTAAAAGGATCAAATGGTTTTCTCTATCAAATGTTCAAAAGTTAACTTAACTAATGTCAAATTTATTGAGCATCTGCCAAAAGGATGACCTTGATGACAAGAAAGTGCAGTAGTCCACACAGAGAACAGCTGCAGTTTATGGTCTGTCATAGTAGTAAACTATACACAGAATGAGGCAAAAGAAACTAGAAATGCAGTGATCATGAAGTTTTTGTTTCTTTGTTTTTTTTTGTATTTTATAAGGAATCCTGAGAAGTCAGTAGAATCGTGGGTCCGAAGTTTCATATATTTGATTTCTTGGGGTAACCTCAAAGTAAACTGGCCACAGCTCCTAAGAATAATCAAAGGGCGTTGCAATTGTTGCAAAAGGAGAAATGCCTGACGCTAATAAACTTTGTTTAATATTAATAAGATGGTATCCAAGGTTTTAGCTTCATATTCTCCTGACAAAAATTGTATTAAGAGACAACCATTTAAGTTACTCATCCACGTGAGCTTGTTTTTAATACTGCATATTATGCACCCCACTAACTATAATATTATATATATATGCACGTGTGCACCCCTTTCTTTGTTGCTATAAATGTCTGGGAAAGAGAAATCATTATTATATAGTAATCATTTTACAACAAACAGAGAAATATGAGTTAAGAGAAAAAGGCCTCTCACAGACGCTAAAATTACTAAAAATTATGAAAACTTCAAAGATGAGAAGCTTTTTCATTCTTTTGTGGCCGAAGGGTGGAAGTGGAATTGTAACATTTGACATTGTAAGTTTGAAAGAGCAACGCAGTAGACAGAGTTGAATAAATAATAGAATAATATATGTGAATGGTGCCTCGGATGCTCCAAACTGTTAACATGGTAACAGCCTCAGACTTTAAAGAAAAGACAACGCAATGCAACTCTAATTAAAACATGACGCTGAGTTGTCATGACCAGTAGCAGAGAAGATTCATGCATTGTCCAAAAAAAAAATTTGAGGCCACCAAGCTATGTATGCTGCAGGTTTATTAAACCTTAACAAGCACCAAAGCTGCACATTCTCTTCAATGGTCTACTAATATCCCAAAATTAATAACTAACTACTAATATGTACTCACAGTACATGGCTTAATAATATATAACTTGTATTGTAGCAAGCGCACTTCGATTTTGGAACAAGAAAAATCGCAAATCAAATACGGTTAAAGATACACAACTATTCTTCTGATGCGAATTTTTTAATTTAGATACATGTAATTTGCACACCCTTTAAGCCTAAGAGGCTACAATATGATTTGAGCTTCTGGGATGGTGAATTGGTGAGACAAACCCGTTAAAGATTTCGCTTTTCTGCGATCTGAAGATAATACCAGAAGTGTGGCTCGGAATACAATGATATAGAGAGAGGAGCGCACGTGGTGATGCTAATGCATGCCTCTCTTCTCGCTGTGCTCTTTTTCTTTTACCAAACTCAGAAATCATATTAAGCAAAACTCAAAACAAAAAGGACTCCGTTCTTGCTTTGCATTGAGATCACTATCATGCCATTTGCCTCTGTCTATTGGCATTGACTAATGAGTTTAACTTTTCTTCTTGGCCTCCACTGAGAGTGAAACCTCTTCTCTTCTTTATAACCGTTTTGTTTCCATCCAAGTATTGTTTTACGTATCATTGCTGATATTAGTTTTGCTTTGGAAGTACAATTTTCTTATTTACTACTATTAATCAGGGGTTATAGGGTATCTATCTGTCACTTTACGTAATCATTTAACTTAATTCCCAATGGTACAACTCCAATCTTGTGCTACTTTGGTCAATGCCTCATCATTGTGTGCTATAGAACAAGAAGTGAGAGGAGATAGCGTCAATGTGGTTGCTGAGATTTCGGCCGAGTTGGAGAGGGAAAGAAAGAAGAATGCAGAGCTCATGGAGAGAATATCAATGCTCGAAGCTCAGTTAAGAGAAAGAAACAAAGAATCTCAAGTACGGTTAGTCATTAAACAATTAGTGACTACTTTTTCTTGTTTGTCATTGTATTTTTGCTTAAATAAGCACTTGCTTGTTTAAAGTTAGTGTTATGCATGAAAATTCATTTTCTAACTTGATGAACCGGCTGCAAACCATTGTTATATTATATCATATAGCATATATGAGTATCTGCTCATTGCATGATGAAATCTAAGTATAGTTGGTCGGAGTGTGGGGGAATGATGTACATGTTATATTTGACACTGATATCAACTGTATATGATGATCAAGATTTATTGACACATTAGAAACATGATCAGCATGATGCCCCTTTTAATTATTATTCATGTTCCTTGTCTGTTGAAGTTTTCATCCGTTTTATCATTGATGAAAATGTCTCCCTTGGTATCAGGAAAATCATCAGCGTGCAGTTGCAAGAAGCTTGAAGAATTTCAAGAGGCAGAAGATAGAAATGGTAGATGATGAAAAAAATAGGAATACTGTGAAAAGTGAAACGGCCTCAGAGTACACGCCTGATACAGAAGGCATTGTTCCTAAGCAGATTGATCTAGAAAAGCGCTTAGTTAATTGGATGAGCATGGACAATGGTCAAAATTTGTACGCTGAAAAATTTAAAGACTGGAACTCTGTTGCAGATTTCAGTGAAACGGATAGTGATGATGCTTGTGATGAAATTTTTGATGATGATATGGAAAATAGCCAAAGACATGAGGAGGTTGATGACACAAATGAAGCCGTTAGTGCAGAAAAAGGTTACCGTGCTGATCATGTTGACGAGGAATCAAATACAACATGCATGGGAAATTTTTCTGGTGATCCAGCCAGTAATGTGAGACAAGAAGATCATGAAAATCAAAAGACGAGTTGCATATTAATCACTCCATTATCCGAGAAGAGTGAAGTCAAAACACTCCAAGGGAAAGAAATTAAGGAGAGAGCAGCATTTACAGCAGCAGCTGAGGTTCCTTCTTCAGGATCGGCTCGCATATCACATAATAGAAAGCCTCCGAAGGTACCTTTCTGCCCAAAAGAAGTGAAAAGAATAATTGAGTCAGAAGCCCTTCTGCAAAAAAATGCTCAGTCCCACACTGTAAGGAAAATCATAGTTTTTGCATCACTTGGCATAAGGCATGGATGTGAGGATATGTACGAACTGGACTTCAATCATTTTAGCATTTTGAACAAAGGAGAACCATACGTGTCTCCAAAAAGCCCTGGGGTAAGAGCAATCCTTAGAATGCTATTTCTCTGATGGAGCAAATCAATTAAAATAAGAGATATTTTTTGTCATGATGCATTTAAACTAGTAACTAGTTGTGTGCCAAAATGGAAGAATGCAACCATTAGCCAAATACTATCTGGAACCAAGTCACTACTTTGCATTCAAGCATGAATTTAGACCTAGAAAAGTTAGGCTCAGGTATTTCTATTTTATAAATGTAACGATTGAGGTTTCAATCTATGTAGGAGCATGTTTTGTACGAGAATCCTGGTGTTCGGAGGAAAATATTTTATCCAAATCAACAAAACCCTGTATTATGTCCTGTTCAGATAATAGAAGAAGAAAGAGTCATGCGTCCATCAGATCCTAGCTGTCCATCATACTTATTCTTGTGCATTAAATATGGTGGAAGGACAAGAAATCTTCCTCAAAATGAGTAAGTTTTGGAATGATAATGGTTCACTGCTGCTTCCTTTTCTCATAGTACTTTCCTTTATTATAAATGGCATTGGCTCTGATGAATATTTCACTTCAAAATATTTGTATGCAGTCTAATATGGAGTAATTTTTCGATTGCATAATACAGATATGTGAGACAGAGGATGGGAAGAAACAAACTGAAGTCTTTTGGTCCACTCCTGTGCCGAATGGCAGTGTTGGTTCATAGTCGCAGTGGAAGCTTTTTCTTCAAGGCTTTGGGCATCACACTCCTGTTTATGGCAGGATTTCCTGATTATCTAGTTCAAAGGGAAACCAAATACCGGAACTTAGACTTGCTTCAGAAATATTACAGGTCTATCTAATTATATGCAACAACCAATCTAAGCATAAATGAAACAGAAAGATACATATATTTCTAGTTAAAGAACAGCACAATCTATTAGGAGCATTGCTCGAAATCAATGTCATCACAGAAAACAAATCAGTAGATGCTATCTAAATAGGAAAATATTTAATGTAATTCAATCTAACACATAATTTTCCCTTTGCAGGAGTGATGAGGATGCTGAAGGCGAGGAGTTGTTTCTTCCACATTCAATCGCATGTGACAATGTAAGAATACGAATCTCATAATGCACTGTTCTTTGTATGAGCCACTTGCCTGTTCTTTTTCTTTGAAAATCTCAAGCAACAATTTCTAAAATCAAATTGAGTGAGTAAACTCAACTATCAAAATTTATTTCTATACATGGAACAGAAGAGTACAAGTTCTCACATAATAGACGCAATTTATAACGTTTCTATTGGTTTTGGTGGCTTCAAAATAGCTCCTGTTTTTGGTGTCACATATTTGATAGCTCTTTTAAGCTTTTACATTGTATTGTTGTAGCAGGGTACTCCTGAACCCCACAACTTAACCAAAAAGACACTTCCTGCAAAATCCAAGGGAAAAAAGCACCCTAATGCCATCATCAAGTCTCAGAATTCACAGAAGACCCCATCTCAACAGGCAGCACCAACAAGTTCAGCAGCTACTCAATTTGGTTTAACAGGCTATTCCTCAGCTTACACGTATGCAATGGCAGCATTTCATTCAATGCCATCTCAGGTTTCTTCCCAAGACAATTCTCACATCCTAAATCCAGCTCCTGCCAATTCCATTACCAATGTCTCTGGTAATCATGGTATACTGCTACCGCAGCCAGCAAGTTCATTTCTGCCAGTGATGTATTGGCCTCCACCAAATGCATTTCTTCCTGTACCCTATACTTCCACATATGGATACCATTCTTTTCCTACTGCTGCAAACTACGTGTCAATCCAAACACAGCCTTATCTCAATCATCCAAAGTCGTTAGAAGGTAGTGGAAAGAATGATTTAGCCTCAGATGAAACTGACAGTGACACTGATAGCAGCACTTCAGGCTGTAGTGAGCACAAGAAGAGTCCTGCAGTCCACAAATGATGGACTCAGCACTACTATGGCACGCCATAAATGATATACTTGGAATGTATTAATTTATGTAATAATGTTGTTGATGCTTGAAGTGAAATGATGCATAGCATAGCTTTTCTGTGCAGTTTGTAACAAACTTTATGTTCTTACCGTCTTCTATATTTTTTTTTGGGATTGCTGTACAATTAAGCAATTCTTTAATTACATTATAAGCACACATAACACTGCATCTTTGTATTAGATTAGTATGAATATTTATTAAATTGAGCAATAATCTTAAACATCAACAAATTAGGAACTGAGCCATGGTGGACAGAACAATAATTGCAGTGCTTCTCTCTGAAGTATGCAACAGCATTATGGACTTGGTTTCAAAGGTGTATCATATTAATATTGTGACCGTATTTTATCTTATTTCTTTTTGCATAGTTCTAGATCTTCTTAACATTTTTTTAAATTTCTTTTGTACTATTGCAACTAAGCTTTCATCGTAGTTAAATAAACGCAATATATTATTGTATTGATAATTATAAGCATGGACGATTAGGCAGAGGAAAATTGAGTTCTTTTAAACAAAAATTTGATGTTACTGAAAATGTATAGTTAGGATAAAATCAGTAAAAGGGTAAAATTTGTTTAGTTTTAAGAATAAAAAAATACAGTTTCAAAAATAAAACAAATGTATGGTTTAAGAATAAAAAAAAACTTAATTACTTAAGAAAAATTTAAAAGCCAAAATCAAACCATCCAAATTAATAATATTAGAAGTTGTAATAGTCATTGCTTTCTTGTTTGACAATTTATTAGATCCAAATTTAATTATTATTACTATTATTAGATAAAAAAAAATATTAAAAGGTTTGTTGTTAGAATTTCTTTATAAAAGTTTTTTTTAAAAAAAAGTTATTGTTTTTTTAGAAACATAAATGGTCATATTTTGGTTGTTATATCTTATGATTAAACTTGTACCATATATAAGAGCACTATGTTACTAGTTATTCTTCTTCTGGTCCACATACTCTCTTGTATAGCAGATTGCCTTATCTTAACCACGTCCATTTTTAGGAAAGACCCATTTTCTTCAATCTTATTGTTCTGTGGGCTCAATCAATTTCAATTTTAGTCTCAGTGGGAAACAACACTAATATTTAACTAACCAATCTCATTAGTCAATTTGCCAAGACTTACCAACAAGAATCTGCACACTTTTTTGTTGATATTCCACTGCTTAATTCAGAATTCTATTCTGTCATTTCTCAGTGTTGATTTGCACTGCAACACAGGAACATGCCATCTGAATGATGATTTTCTTTTTGGCTTTTCTGCATAACATTACCAGTGGTCAAAAAATTATTTATCTGTCATTTATCACATATATTTACAAGTAAATTCATATATTTTATCCATTTTATTTTAGGAATGGTTCTTACAAGTTCTGGTTATTCTTAGATGGAATTCTTCCGGTTTTCTTGATTTTTAGGTTTTGTGGTTTTTCAGTCAACCCTTCTACTTAAGCAAAATGACTAAGGGAGAACCTGCAGAGATATTCTGACATTAAGTTAGTCTGTATGTAACTTAACCTTTGATTGTCTCATATTCTGACATTAAGTTAGTCTGTATGTAACTTAACCTTTGATTGTCTCTATTGTTTCTATTTATACTTTTTGGTTGGATTAAAGGAGGTCAAGGTAGTACAAGAATAATTAATAATTTATCTATTATTTCTCAATCCATCAAATAAAAATTAATCCAATTTTTTTTTTCATAATTAGGTTGTTTTTTGTTTTTATCTTTTATTTATCTATTATTTATCTTTATTGTTTTTAATTTTTTTACAATTTTTTTCAAAATTTTATTTAAAAGGATGATTTTAATTTTAAATACTATTTTCATGGATGAATAAGATATGCACTCATAAAAAAAATATGAATGGATATATTGGACTGAATTTTTATCAAATAGATTTTTTAATTAAATTTTTAATAAATTATGGATTAATGAATTGTTTTCATCTGCTGGTCATTATTTGAATTAAAATTTAATAAGTTTCCCACCTGTACCTAACCACATTCCTATTCATCAGTAATTACTTTTGTCCCAATTCTACATATTGATTGCTTAATCAGTTTGCTAACCTTCAATTAAAATCACATAAGATTAATATAAAAAATTGTTAGTAACTTGTTTGTTCTGACTTGTATAGTTGTGATCATATTTAAAACTATTACTCTGATCTCTCATCTGAATTGGTGTGGTAGGTGCTTGTGTGCTTTGCTATGAAGTTCTTACAATCCTGGAGTAGTGCTTGAGGTGGGGATAATGGATTGTTCATGTAGAGTCTGAATCCTAGACATTGATAACAATACTTTTCTAAAACACTTTATCTTTTTAGCTTTGACAAAAGTAAAATATTTTACTTTTTTAATAATGGCAATGCTGGGTGGCTAGTTTAACAAGTGGTCCATCATAAACCATAACTTTAAACTCACAGGCCCTTTTCAATATCCTATCTACTTAGTCATCAAATACCATTCTCTTGCTATGCTATTTACAAAGTAGCTTACAAAGAACCAACAAGAAAAGAATCTAGATTTCTCATCCACGTCAATGGACCACTTTTGTTTTACTTCATCTTTGTTTTTGGACCACTTACATGTACTATAATATCTGTATCTGTGACTGTGAGCAATTATTGTAGTCTGCAATTATACATATTTTGTTTCCTCTATCCTGGGGCCTCCCATGGGCCATGGTTTATGTTGAAAGAAAGAACAAGATTTAGAGTATGGATATGGATATGGATACCATAAACATTTTTGTCAATGCCATCGATAACAGAACTCACATGCATACATTGTTGATATCATAATTAACACTGTAACATACACTTCTACACAACTCTAAGCTACTTGCATACTAAATATAATATCCTTATTGAAATAAAAAAAACAACAACAGTCACATCTCAGTCCTCACATATCCCATGAACCTGCCGACAAGGTTCAAACATTGAGAAAGCGGTGGTCTGGATCGGTTCACATCACATCACTCCACTCAACCAAACCAACTCAGTTAAAATAAAACATAGCATGTTATTTTTGCATAATATTTTACAGATTTCTTCTTCCTCATATACAGGAGAAGAAAGTTCAAGGCTCCTCATGGTGCTTGTTGGCAACATTGCACTGCTTTCTGATCTCCCCCTTTGTGCCAGTGAGAGGATTGTTTTCAGAGAGCAAAGCAATGGCTCTAGAAAACTCCTTGAAGAAATAGTCTTGGCTCTTGGCCATTTTCTTCACATAAGGCTTGGTCCTCTTGTCATTGGCTAGTTGGTGATCCACTATCAACAACCCCTTGTTGTCCAATATGTTCCTGTAGTAGTTGTTGTCTAGAATCATAGGGGTGCCACGGTCGTTTCTCACGTACTGCACGGCCTTGGGGTCTGGGATGGCATCAGGGCACTTCTTCAGCATGTGAGGGACATGGTCAGGGTTCAGCGCTGAATCAATCTCTGGGTACAAACGGTGCACCAACTTCACACAATGGGTTCTACCAACACTGTGTGCTCCTGTTCAACAAAATATCTCAATAATTAAAGCTTAAATCTGCAACCAATAACGCCACGTGTTGCTTTTTTTAATATTGCATCAAGTTTCATACTGAGCCCACATACATTTATGAAACAATAAATATGACTCATACAGTTTCCTGTGCTAATTTATGTATGCATTATGAATATGTTTATGCAGAGAAATTATTGCATATATTATGAATGAAAGAACAAGTATGGTGGCACAAGATTTGCATAATGGGGCTTGTCTTTTTGATGAACGTGTGTATGTAGAAGATGGATTATGGGAGGATGTAGAGTAGTTCATACCAAGCAATGCAACCACCCCGGGAGTGTCAATTCCCATGGCACCAAACTTGTCAAGAACTGAAGAAATGGACTCATTGTGGTCTGGGAGGAACTCTTCCACCACATCAGCTCTGCTCCTTCTACCATCCCTTCTTCCAGTTTTAAGAGGGATATGGGGGCCTCCTAGCTGTAACACATTCAATTTGGAGGCTTCCATCAAAATAATTAACTATAAGAATGATAATGGAAAAACAATGAAAGCAGTTGCCAAAACGACTCTGGACTAAATAAGTCTCCAAATACTACTTCCTTCACACTAAAAATAGAGTGATCTGGTAGAATTAGTTGATATCTTTAGCTCTCAAAAGTGAACTTCCTTAAAAGACGAAAAAAAGTAGCAAATGACAGATCTAATGAGGGTGAGCAAAAGTGAGAAATGGAAGAAAACAAAAGGAAAGGACAAGGAGTTAGTTACCGAAACAATGCCATCTCTGGCAGAGAGAACGAGTATATCAGCACAGGAAACAACTCCTGGGCACTCCCTTTCCACAGCTTCTTTGATGGTCTCAATGTACCTGAAATTCCTCAAACCAAAGCTTCTGTCTGTCTCCTTCTCAGACAAGCTCCTTCTTGTGGAGTCCAGCAAGAGTGAAGCATCACAACTCTGCCCTCACAAACAAAACAAAACAAAAGATCAAACTCCTTCATTAAAGATTAACTAACAAAAATAAAACAAAATGGGCAACAACATGCAACTTGCAAACCAATAAGAAAAAGCAAGAAAGCAAGGAGTTGCATAAAAAAAACCAAGATTAATCACCTGAACAGCACAGTCATGGAAGATGTTTCTGAGCCAGGAGAAAGCAGTGTTCTTGTGGCGTTTGTAGAGAAGCTTGACTTGTTCTTTGATGATATCTTCAGCCTGAGGACATGTTTCCTTGTAGAAGTTCATGACAAGGCCATTATCTTGGCCTTCCTCTGCAAGAGAGGGAGTCAGCAGTGAAAGTGCTGAAAAGGATAAGACAGCCAAAAGGGTTAAAAGCTTGGGAGCCATTCTCACTCACTCTCCTGCTTACACTCCTCTCTGCTTCTGCTTAAATAAAGTTCAAGTGCAAATAAAAAACTACTGTGAGAGAGAATGGTTTGGTAAATAAAATGAAAATTGGTTTTTGAGTGATGATGGTGATGGCTTCATGATGATCCAAGGCCACTCAACCATTTACTGAATTAATTATGGGGCATGTGCATAGGCTACGGGACTCCACTCCCTGCAACTTTTCTTTTCCTATTTTCGGCTTCAAAACTTGGACTGTGTGACACGCCATTTAATTTCTTGCATCATTTCACTTCATTTATTATAAATTATTCTATTTCTTCCACAAATTCAAAATCCCTCATGCCTCACTCTTCCATATTCTATTCTTCTTCCCATAATAATATAAGGATTATTTTACCAACTAATAATCTATTTTGTGGGACATCTGTTATTGAAAGCAGTCAAGTTATTTATCTTCTATTTATTTATTTTTTATTGTTATTAAAAAAAAAATAGTTTCCAAGATAAATGTCTATCACTAACGATAACTTCATCTTGGATTAAGTAATGTAATCTCTATTATATCTAATTAAGTATTAATTGAACATGTTCAGGTGGGGATAGGACGATTCTCTAACTCCGGATTGGATGTGGGTCAATCGGCTTGTGTGAAATGTATTAAGATAAAAATAAATATATGAAAAATTAGATAGTATATTTTTACGAGTATGTACATTTAATTATGGATCAGTAATAGAACTCATTACAATTATACAAAGAAATACAAAAGATAAAATAAAAGTACGTTACTGTAATAGCGTTAATAACATCTATAGCATTAACAACATCTAAATATTAAATATTTATTTGAGTGTTGGATAATTTTTTACAAATATACTTTTGTCAATTGATAGCTGAAGCTTGAACGAGAAAAAAAAAGAGATGAAAAAAGAAAGCGTGATCGAAGAAAATGTATCAATTGTCCAACTTAGTCCCTTACAATTACATAACACTTCACGATTTTGACATGTCCATCCTAGTAATTTTTTGTTAAATATTATAAATAAATAAAAATTTTAAAGTATGCATTATTGATTTATTTTAAAGCTTATTTATGAACAGGTTGTTTGTTCAAGAAAATGAGGACAAACATGTCAAAGGCATAACTTTAGTCAAAGGCATAGCTTTAAAGACAACTTGACATAGAAGGTGTCAAGATTCAAGTGAAAGTGAAGAAGACACAATGAGTTTGCTATAAAAAAAGGTTCAACAAATTCTTGAAGAAGAACAACAAAGGCCAATCTTCTAAAAGGTATATTCCAAGAAACTGAATGATTTCAATGCTAACAAATACACATGCTTTGGTTGTGGTGAACAGGGACACATCAAGGCAGATTGTCCTAACAATGAGAAAAAAGAGAAAACAGAATTCAAATGAGAAAGAAGAGGAAAGACCAAGAAAGCTTACATAGCTTGGGATGACAATGAAGTGTTTTCTTCCAGTACCTCAAAAGATGCAGAAGCTAATCTGTGTTTGAAGGCATCAACATCAAGTAGTGTAACTTCATCTTCTTTATCTAAAGGTGATAACTATTATCAACTTCTTGAGGTTTTTAAAGTGACTCATGAAGAGGCAAATAAGTTGACTCTCACAAACAATAGATTAAAAAGTTTGAACAACTGGTTGGAAACTAGAGTTTAAAGCTTAGAAGAAGAGCTGGATAATTCCATGAATGATTTTGAAAATCTTGAACTTATTTACAAAAACTCTTCTTGTGAGTATAACTCAAGTTCTTGTGAAAATTTCAAAATCCTTGAAAACAAAGTTTTTTTATCTTGTGAGTGGATAAACTCACTAAAGGAAAATCAAATATTGAGAGTGTGTTAGCATCTCAAAGTTGTGTATTTGGAAAATCAGGTCTTGGTTTTTATCCACAAAACAAAAACAGTGAAAGTTCAAAACTGTTTTCAACCTTTGCAGAAAAACAATCGGTTAAAAACTCGAAACAACCGGTTGTTTTTGCTTCTATTGTATGAAAAGATGGCATTATGTTAGATACTGCAAAATAAGGAAAGTTCTTGTTCCAAGAGGCATATTAAAGTGGATTCCTAAGTTTCATAAAGTTTCTTATGATCAAACTAACACTTATGGATCCAAATATTTTAAAGGATCAAGCCTTGGCACTTGATATGTTCTTTTTGCAGGACTTTGCTTCCATATTGAAGGATCTGTAGAATCTGGCTTTCATGGATGCAAATACTCGAGATAAAGCATTGGTTATGGAATTATGAACTGTTTCAAATCTATACAATGATCTTGAAGGATAATTTTTGTTTTTCCTATGCTTGAACATTCTGTTTTAAATCAAATTCAGTGGTTTCACTCTTGGTTTCTGGATTATTTTGTTTTGTATCTTCCTTAATCTCATTCAAACAATATGTGCTTTAATTTGTATCTCTGAATTTTGATTTCTGTTGAAGAATTTGATTTTATTAAAACTCAAATTGTTGTCACAGAAAATCAATCGATTGTTTTCACGAAACAACCGATTGTTTCATCCCTGACAGCACTGTGGTCAAATCTGCTTTATTTCTTTGTGCTTCGATTCATGTTTATGATCAATCCCAATGTCGTTAGTGGTCAATAATGCATTTATTACTGCTTTGAACATGTATTCTTTGTGCAATTACTGCTCTTTATAGAATATATTCCTTTTTATATTGGAAATTAAAACCCTTTTTAAGCTTGGTCAATTCAGCATATGATTTCTCTCTTTGTGCTTTCTGTTAGGGTCTGACAGGTTGCTTTATTGCCTTTGATTTGATTCTTTTTCGTTTGAATTTTAACCCACTAAATGCCAAAGCTTTGACTGCCTTTTTTGGTTATAAATAAGTGTGGTTATTAGTTGTTTTTCTTCACAAGAAACAACTATCTATTTTCTCTTCTGCTCTAATCTGTTTCTGCAGTTTGCCTACACTCTTTTTCTCTCACTGAATCATGGAATCAACTGCTCCATCATCCAAAAGGATGAAAACAAGGGCTGTGAGAAGCGGAGGTAAACTTAAAAGCTGGTTTGCGGGAGAAACAAAATTGATTGAGAAATACCTACATGAGACAAGTAGGAAAATAATCAATACTCCAAAACTAATTTCCTTCAGTTGGATGAAGCAACAAAAGCTCATTGAAGTAAAGAACTTGTTGAAGGAGCAAATACTGAAGAAGTTTCTTGAAATGTCTGGAAACATATATCCAGATTTGGTAAAAGTCTTTTGTACAAACCTTCAATTTAATGGTCATAATCTTAGCTCTCATGTGAAAGGGGTGGACATTGAGATTACCCATGAGGTTTGAACTTCCATAACCAGGTTGAAGTACACTGGACTGAGAATCAATAAAGGCAATATAGGAGTAGTTGAAGAATTTAACAAGATGCAATTCTACAAGAGTTACCTTAAAAATCTTCTCTCAAAAGTGAGGAATTTTTCTGTTGGAGGATTAAAGCTGGATGAGAGGCTCATTGCCTTCATCATCTCCTGGATTCTCACACCAAGGGGCAACAACCATTCCACTCTTTCAAAAGAAGATTTGGTTCTGATTTACTACATCATGAACAAAGTAAAGTTGAATTGGATCCACATCTTTAAGGACCACATGCAAAAATCAACAAGGTTAAGTGATTTCCATTATCCCTATTCCATTTTGATTTCTAAATTTCTACACTATTTTGAAGTGGATTTAGAGGAAGAATTGTTTGAGGTTGTGAAGTCCTCAAGTGAAATCAATAATGGTTCCCTAAGCAAAATGGGGTTTACCAAAATTGGTGGAAGGTGGGTGAGTAAAGATGGAGACAAAGTTGGATCATCAAGTGGGGCACAAGCTAAGGAAGAAAATGAAGATGCTGCCACTGGAGATGAACCTGCAGCTGAAGCATATGAGGCTAGACCAAGATCTACTCACATGAATGAAAGGATAACCTCAATGTCTCCATTTGAAAGACTCATGGTGAGTAGGATGGATAGCTTTGCTGAAAATCAAATGAGCCTTCATGAGTTGTGTGAGACTAGGTTCCAGAATATGGATTCAAGATTTCAAACCTTGGATGAGAAAATTGAGGAAGTGCAGAATCAACTCTTTGATCTGCAGTATGGCAAGGATGAATGAAGCAAGTTTACAACCTTCCTTTCCAATTATGATTTAATATTCTGAACAATTTCCTTTTCTTTATGTTGTTTTTATCCCTTCTTACCCTCTATTTGTGAAGAAAAATAGGGGGAAAAGTGTTTTGGGGTTGCAGTGTTCTTATTCCTACACTTATTCTGCTTGAACTTTGCCTTAACTGTTTGGTTGTTGTTGTTATAGCTCTGATAATTTTAACCGGTTAATCCTGTATTTTAATAAGTTGTTTTTCTGCTACTGCACCTATGTATGTGTAACTGGTTTTCACAAAGATTTGGTTGATCTTCCGCTTTGGAAATCACATAGTGGAAACTGGTTTTATGCTGCTTGATATATTTGGAATAGATTATCCTGTGTTTCTGCATCTTTTTGTGATTGCAGGTTGTGACAAATTCTAAACAGAACATCCCAAAGCAGCCCAGGGATTTGTCTTCATCAAATAGGGGGAGGATGTTGAAAATGAAGCTTTGATGCCTCCAAATCGGTGAAGAGAGCTTAATGCATGTGTTGTTGTGTCTGGGTTTTAGTTCTAGGTAGTTTAGAATTTGTAAAATTCATTCTTGAATCCAAAGCACAGCTTAATCAATCTGGTTTTGAAAATGAAAAGTGTTTTTCTAAGCTAAGTGAAAAACAATCGGTTGATTTCTCGGTTTAGTCGGTTGTTTTCCACCTAGCTTGGTTGGAGGGTTTTCAAACTATTTTTGACTTGGTTGACTAACTGTCAAAACCAATTCAACTGATTAAAATGACATTTCAACTGGTTGTTTTTTGAATTTCTTAACAGCTTTTCAAAAACCTATTAAATCTTTTTTCAGTTGATTTGAAACTATTTTGGCTCGTGTTTAACTGCCTAAAAAGGCTAGTTTGAAGAGCTATAAAAATAGGTTACCCTCCATATTTGAAATAGAGAAAGAGAGATTAAGAAACAATTTTGAGGAAGATTTGCTTCAAGCTTTGCTAGATTTCCTAAGGCTGTGCCATTGGTTCAAGAAGTGAATTAAGAGCTCTGTGATTTCCTGTAAACCAGGTGTAATCTGTTCCTTCTATTCTTGTAATTTTTTTTCATTTTGTATACTTGTAAATCTGCAAGTTAGAGGGTTGTTCTGACTGTGTGTGTGAAAAGGCAAAGAAGGTGTGTGTTCTTGTGTGATCAAGATCACCTCTTTGTGGTGTTGTGTGATTGTAATTTGTTGTTGATTACTTAGTGCAATACCTAGTGGTTTTCTGGGGACGAGATGTAGCTCTGGTAAGGAGTGAACTTGATTGTGTGATCTTCTCTCTCTCACTCATTACAAACTGTTTGATGTGATTTTTTTTTGTCTTTGTTGCTTTAAACAATCGGTTAAATCGAAATATCAACCTATTGTTTTTCTGCAAACAGTTTTAACAACTTTGATTTCTTAGCTTCCCCGATTGCTCTTTCTGTAATTCTTTATAAATCTTCATTCTTAGCTAATATTTGCGAAATTTTTTTGTTAAACAATTCACCCCCATCCCCCCTTCTTGTTTAGGCCATTAATTCTTACAACTTTTTAGTGAGATTTTCAAAACACAGGAAGATAGGATAGGATTAGGAATGAAATTGGTGGCATGTGATGATTCCATTGCATTTCAAATATATGTTTTAATAGAAATCCACGGAACAAACCTAAAGGACAATGAAAGTGGAGGGCAACAACAGAAGGCGGTCCTGACGCTAAGTTGTAGGGAAGTTGAATGGAGGAGACAGGTCTGTGGTGCGGACTGCGAAGGAGGAGTGGAACGAAACTATTTTTAGGCAATGAATTATTTGGGATGGGTCTTGTGGGGTGGAGATTTTGTGTATAAAAAATAATTATTTATTTAATATTACTCGGGCTAGTAGGCCAATCCGTCCCGCCCTGTTGTTGGCCTATGCGGGCTGCGGGTTATGTGGGGCGGGATTAAGTTGGTCAACAAGTTAGATCAGTGAGCTTCCCTACACTTTTTGGTAGCGGGCTATGGGCCACCCTGCATGGCCTGTCCCACATTGTCATCCCTATTCCTACACTTTAGGAGGGTTTGAAGCTGATAAGTCAAAATATTGTATCACAATTCCACATTTTTTGTTCATACCTCCCAAACCATTGGTAGATCTCATTAGTACCCTTCTATAGAATAGATTATGAAAACTAGCCTCCCACCAAGTTGAAAAAGTTGTTGATTGATCGTATGATGGAAACACCAATCCTAACAAACATATATTATTCAAGTCAAATTTTGCACAATGGATGGCATAATTTTTTGTTGTGTTTACCAAAATTTTCCATAAAACGTGTTTGACACATTTCTTTCAAAATTCGACATTAAATTTTCAAAAAGTTGTCCTTATCACTTAACATTTATCACATTAGTGGATATCTAACCATAAAAGGAAGAATTTCTTCAAGTGCTCATGGAATATTTCAACAAAGTGACATTGAATATATGGAACATGAACTCGAAGGTAATTCTACATTACATGGTCACGACACTAAAACTAAGACACTTTGTGTAAGAAATAGGCATTTGATTTGGATGAGTGGAGACACAATCCACAAAATTCATATAATTAGAGGAACTCAGTGACTTTCACAATAAAGTATAAGTTGAGATCGTCTCTTTGGAGAAAAATTTACAAGAAGGAGCATACTCATGACAACAACACTTGACAAAAGGCTAAGGAACCAAGGGCTCTCAATGCAGACATTACACCCTTTTCAACACTAACAAGGCCCATATCTTAGAGGATACTCCACCAAACCCATCGCAACCCCCAAGAAAGGTCCAACACCCCCTAACACTGGTCATAGTCGGCATCATCGCAATTACGGACATATGACAAAATAATGTCTCACTTTAAAGGATAAAATTAAAGAACTAATCCAAACACGCCACCTGCACAAGTTCATAAGAAGGCACCAAAATTAAAGGGAAGGAAATTATCAATCAAGGTGGAAAGTAGATAATTTTCGCTGATAAGGAGATCGACAAAAAGATAATTATTGCTAAGAAGAACAATGACAATACATCCTTCCAAGGGAGGTGCAAATAAGAGTAGAGATGCATCTTTTTAGGGTGTCATAAATACAATAGTTGGTGGCTAAGTCGGAGGAGGAACTTCAGCCACAACCAGAAAAAAAAGACTCTTATAAGTCATGCAATTAATCAACATAATGTTATCGACACCAAGAAGGAAAATACCTTCAATCACATTCAAAAACTTACATTTCAAGGTGATTAACCTGTTCTAAGATGACCTAATCATTAAAATTGAGGTGGAAATTTGTGCCATCATTAAGACACGTGTTAACTAAGGAAGCTCAATTGTATAATATACTAGAAAACCTTCAAAAAGTTGTAGTTACTAAAAAGTGAAATAAGGTTGAATAATGATCAGATAGTCATATTCTCAAAGGAGAAAGTGGACACCAAGGAATATGTTGAGACTTTACATCAAGTTTTGGGAGGGAAGCAACGATTATCACACCATCAAACTGCAATGTCTCATTGTAAGTGTCAATACTTCCTATAACATTTTACTAAGTAGGCTCTCCGTTAATGCCTTGGGTACTATCACCTCAACCCTCACTTAACCATGAAACTCTCTTCGGCTTTAGGAGACACAATCATGGTGTATGTCAACAAAAAAACAACTAGAGAGTGTTATGCGATAGATCTGCAAATAACCCCAACACTTAGTTTGCGTACCTCCCACAATATTGACAATCACAAGATGTGGTCACAATGGGCTACCTTCTCTGATCAAAAGAAAAGGAAGTTGGGTAAAGAAATAAGAACATCGACTATAGAGGATGTACATAAACTTCTTAAGGTAAAATTTATAAAAGAAATCAACTACATTATTGTTGAATCAAGTGTGATCAAAAGCTTTGAAGAATCCAAATCCTGGTGTTTGATGGAAGGTTGAAGTTGCTTGGAGTTGCTCCTGTGTTTTTAGAGTAGGATCTGGGTAGTTATCTTTGTAATCCACTCTTTGTTGAATCTAAAACTTAAGTGTTTTCAAATCTTTTAACTTTAAAGTGTTTTTCAAACTAAGTGAAAAACAACCTGTTGTTTTGTCGAAACAACTGATTGTTTTACACTTAGGTGTTTTTGAAAATGTTGAAAACTGTTTTGGTTGGTTGACTTGCTGTCAAACCAAAACAATCGATTGTTTCGTGAAATCAATCGATTGTTTGTTTGAAAATCTTAACAGAATCTGTTTTGTTAGTTAAGTGTGCTTTAAATGATTTTCAAACTGAATGCGCTCCTATTTTAAATGCTTTGACCAATATTTCAAAACTTTAAATAGTTTGTTAATGTTTTGTAACAAACAAGAAAAAAAGAAAAGAGAAAAAACAGATTTGAGTTTTTCAGAGATTGCTTTCAAGATTTGAGTTTTCACCTTTGAGCTTTGGTTTTCTCAAGAGATAGTGGAATATGATTACATCTGTATTGATTTCAGTTCATTCTGTGACAAGTGTAATTCGTTCTTAATACTTTGTACTTTCTGGTGTTGTAAAGCCAAGAAGGTTGCTCTTGAGGTTGTCAAGATCAACATTTTTGGTGGGTGTGCTGAGCCAAAGGAAGTGTGTTTCTTGAAGGGATCAAGATCATTTCTTTGGTGGTGTTTGTGTGTAATCTGTATTTGATTGCTTAGTGGATTGCTTAATGGTTTCTGGGGACTGGATGTAGCTCTTGGTTTAAGAGTGAACCAGTATAAATTGTTTGTGTATCTCTTTCTTCTCTCAAACTCATTTAAATTCAGTTGTTATTGTTTTACTGGTATAAACAACCGATTTTTTTTCTGGTGCTTTGCTGTTTTGAGCTTTGTTTCTTGGCTAACTGAATTTCTAATATGGTTTCTTGCAAATAATTTCATTCTAGCTTAAAAATTTTGCGAAAACCCCCTTTAAACAAATCACACCCCTTCTTGTTTAAGGCCATACATTCTAACAATTGGCATCAAGAGCTTGGTACTTGAAAAATACTCAAGTTTGATCCTAAAATCTTTTTTCAATGGCTGAAAAACTACCTTTTGGAGAGGGTGCTTCAATCAACAGACCACCTCTATTCTGTGGTTTGAATTATCAATTATGGAAAGTTAGAATTAAAATCTTTGTTGAATCTCTTGACAAGGGAAATTAGGATGCAATTGAAAATGGTCCTTTTATTCCAAAATTTGAAAAAGATGGATCTTCCATTGAAAAACCTTGGTGGACTGATTCTGAAAACAAAAAGGCCAAATTTGATTGTATTGCTAAGAACATCATAACATCTGCCTTGAATTCAGATGAATTTTTCATGATTTCTCAATGCTCATCGGCCAAGGAGATGTGTGACACTTTGGAGGTGACTCATGAAGGAACCAATGATGTGAAGAGAGCTAGAAAGTATACTCTAATTCAGGAATATGAAATGTTTAGAATGCTTAAGGGTGAGTCAATCGCTGAAGTATAAAAGAGGTTCACCCACATCATCAACCACCTTATGAGCCTTGGGAAAACCTTTGATAAAGAAGAACTAAACATCAAGATCCTCAAGTGTCTTGATAGATCATGGCAACCTAAGGTGACAACAATTTCTGAATCAAAAGATTTGACATCCTTGACAACGACTTCATTGTTTGGTAAGCTTAGAGAACATGAGTTAGAAATGAATAGACTCAATGTTCAAGAAAGTGAAGACAAGCATGTGAGAAGCATTGCCTTGAAAGCTGCCACGCACAAAAGCAAGCAAGAGTCAAGTGATGAAAGTGAAGAAGAAAACCTTAGTTTGCTGTCCAAAAAGTTCAGTAGATTCTTGAAAAGAAATCGCAACAAAGAAGCCAACAAAGAAAGGTATGGCAACAAGAAAACTAGTGATTTCAATTCTAACAATTATACTTGCTTTGGTTGTGGTGAACAAGGGCACATAAAAGCTGATTGCCCAAACAAAGAAAGCAATGAAAAGAAATCAAGCTACAAGGAGAAAAAGGGAAAATCAAGAAGAGCATATATTGCTTGGGATGAAAATGAAGTCTCCTCATCAAGTGAAAATGAAAAGGCAAACATATGCTTGATTGCAGAAGGAGATGATGAGTCATGTAGCTCAAGCAATGTAAGTTCATGTGCTGAAAATTATAGTAAATTGCTTCAAGCTTTTCAAGAAACTCATGAAGAAGCAAACCGATTGGTTCTATCAAACAACTGATTGAAAGGGCTTAACAACTGGCTTGAATAGAGGGTTAAGACACTTGAAGAAGAGCTAGAAAAATCAAAAATTGATTTTGAAAAGCTTGAAAAACATTGCAAAAACTCTTCTCATGTGTGTGACTCTCTTGTTTGTGAAAATTGTGAAAACCTTGAAAAGAAAGTCCATTATCTTGTTAGAATTGGATAAGCTTTCAAAGGGAAAATCCAACTTTGAGAATGCCTTGGCATCTCAAAATTGTGTTTTTGGAAGAGCTGGATTAGGTTTTAATCCACAGAACAAGCAAGATAATTTTTCAAAGAAATTTTCAAAATAGCCAGTAAAACAACCGATTGTTAAGTCGAAACAACCGGTTGTTACATGCTTTTATTGCATGAAAAGAGACCATTCTGTCAGATTCTGCAAAATAAGGAAATATTCTGTTCCCAAAGGTTTCATGAAGTGGATTGTCAAAGGTAGTGAGGTTTCAAATGATAAAGATAAATCAAATGGACCCACATTTGTAAGGGGACCAAACCTTGTTGCTTAAATTCATTTTTATGCAGGGAAATTAGAAGAACATGAAGCTCTGAGTCATCTGATCAGGTTCTTGGAAGGAAAGGATTAAGACTGGAACTGAATTGAGGGTGTATACCAGTTCAAGCCTTTTCAAAAGTCAAAAGAAGCTTCTTGATCACAAACAATGACTCGTTGAAGGGACTTCATAAAAGGATAAGACCTTCCTTAACTTTGCCTTTGTCTTCCAACACAAGCAACCAGGGATTTGTCTTCATCAAATAGGGGGAGATTGTTGAATCAAGTGTGATCAAAAGCTTTGAAGAATCCAAATCCTAGTGTTTGATGAAGGCTGAAGTTGCTTGGAGTTGTTGCTGTATTTTTAGAGTAGGATCTGGGTAGTTATCTTTGTAATCCACTCTTTGTTGAATCTAAAGCTTAAGTGTTTTCAAATCTTTTAAGTTTAAAGTGTTTTTCAAACTAAGTGAAAAACAACTTGTTGTTTTGTCGAAACAACCAATTGTTTTACACTTAGGTGTTTTTGAAAAGGTTTAAAACTGTTTTGGTTGGTTGACTTGCTGTCAAACCAAAACAATCGATTGTTTGTTTGAAAATCTTAACAGAATCTGTTTTGTTAGTTAAGTGTGCTTTAAATGATTTTCAAACTGAATGCGCTCTTGTTTTAAATGCTTTGACCAATACTTGAAAGCTTTAAATAGTTTGTTAATGTTTTGTAACAAACAAGAAATAAAGAAAAGAGAAAAAACGGATTTGAGTTTTTCAGAGATTGCTTTCAAGATTTGAGTTTTCACCTTTGAGCTTTGGTTTTCTCAAGAGATAGTGGAATAGGATTACATCTGTATTGATTTCAATTCATTCTGTAACAAGTGTAATTCGTTCTTAATACTTTGTACTTTCTGGTGTTGTAAAGCCAATAAGGGTTGTGTGCTCTTGAGGTTGTCAAGATCAACATTCTTGGTGGGTGTGTTGAACCAAAGGAAGTGTGTTTCTTGAGGGGATCAATGTCACTTCTTTGGTGGTGTTTGTATGTAATCTGTAATTGATTGCTTAGTGAATTGCTCAGTGGTTTCTGGGGTCTGGATGTAGCTCTTGGTTTAAGAGTGAATCAGTATAAACTGTTTGTGCATCTCTTTCTTCTCTCAAACTCATTTAAATTCATTTGTTATTGTTTTACTAGTATAAACAACCGATTGTTTCGCAGAAACAACCGATTGTTTTTCTGGTGTTTTACTGTTTTGAGCTTTGTTTCTTGGCTAACTGAATTCCTAATCTGGTTTCTTGCAAAGAATTTCATTCTAGCTTAAAAAGTTTGCGAAAACCCCCTTTAAACAATTCACCCCGCTCTCGTTTAAGGCCATACATTATAACAATTACTTGTGTAGAAAACATTATCTTGATAAGAAAAATGAATAAAAAAGATAAATGTATACAAACTAAACAAATCTAAACAACGCATACCTAAAAAATATTCATCATTGAGCATTAACCGAATAGTTGATGAGACTCTTAAGCATAAGATTTGAAGTTTATTAACATATTATGGATACAACCAAATTTGGAAATTTAGATACACATGAAGAGAGAACGAAAAAACTAAATTCATAACATAAATTAGAATGAAAATAATATGACAGAAATCAAGACAAACCAGTCATTACAGTGAGACGTCGTAAAATCAATTCTTATTTTTTTAATTAAAATTATATAACATAAGATTAAATTTAGATAAGTGTATCTTCAGATCAACGGAATAAAATTTTGAATAAAAAATTTAAGTTTCATATAACACATAATAAAATTATAATAATATGATAATTATCATTAAAATAATTAATACAGCTGATAATATTATTATTGTTACGTGTGCATGAAAGCGTTTTAATACCTTCAATTTATTAAAAATGTCAAGACCAAGGTTAAATTACTCATTTGACATGTGATGAATTTTTAAATTTATCTACACCTATATATAAAGAAGATTCCTTTTCATAATATTTTTTTACATAAATTTTTTCTAATTTAATATATCTCATTTTATTAGTATAATGGAGTATTTTGTCATTTTATTAGTACAATGAAGTTTTTTTTTTAATTTTACCTTATTTAATATATCTCATGTCAAGACCACTCTTCCCTTAATTTCTTATTTTAAGGCAACAACAGAAAGAAAGAACTCTCACCCTAATTCGGTTCTCATACCAAATCTCACATATCAAATAAAATAACATCTACTTCTAATTACTCTCTCCACACCATTTCAAGCAACTCTATTTTTTGGTAAATCCATTATTCTTTTGTATCTAGCATCAATTAAATCTTAACTTTACATAAATATCATCACATTCTCCAATCCCAAAATCATCAATGGAAGAAGAGAAAAAACTTAAAGAAGAAGAGAAACTCAGACAAGAGAAGAAGAGAAACTCAGATAAGAGAAGAAAAAAGATGTTGATTAATCAATTCATCATTTTTCTTTTACATGTTATTTTTTGCTTTTTAATTTCGACTCATCCAAAATTATTTATGTATGTATGTTAAATTTTTATCATCGTCAAAGTTGAGCAGAAGTGGAAAAGAAAAATGTTGATACACAGGCGCAAGGCTCGAACACTCCTCTTAAATGGCGTGTCCGTGTCGGACACCGACACTTGTACGCCACTCGTAGGACACGTTTCAGTGAAGTAAAAGAAGAAATACATTAATTTTCTAAAAACTTAAACTTGTGTATAAATTTTTATTATGATTATAAAAATAAGGAACAAATCCTTCTGAATCAGCCATGAAAAAACATCTTTCTGCTAAAAAAAAACTAAAAGATACTTGTGAACATAAATCTTTATTGTCAATTTATATAATTCTTAATTATATAATATATAGATTTGTGTCTTTATATCCTACATTTTAGATATTATACGTATTTTCATGTTCGTGTTAGTGTCTATACTATACGTAGACAGTATTTATACTAGAGTTAATAATGATTTTTAAGAAAATCAATGTAATAATTTAAATGTTAAAGTTATTCGTTTCGTGGATTCAAACTTAATGTAATTAATAATTTAATTTCTCACGAAAAAGGATTACATGTATGTTTGAAGGTATTTTTGCAACCATAATTATATTTAAAAATTACTAAAATTATAAAACTCTTTGCAACAACATAATTTTTTTCGATTTTTCCTAAAAAATTAATAATATTCAAGTTCATCACTAATCATCTTCGTCAAATATTTCTTTAATACATCATACTATTTTAATGAATTTATCAATTTTTTATTTGAATTCAAAATTAAATATTTTTTTAAATAACACGTGTGTGTCTTAAATTATATAATATTTTTAAAAATTATCTATAAATAAATTTATTTTAACAATTTTTATCCTGTAATAATGGCACACACAAAAGAAGTCCAACAAGTTAAATGAAATTTAAATTAATCTTGAGTAATCATGACTTGGTAAGGCCTCACCAGAAAAGGCTGATGGCTGGCTGAGCCGGAGCCTGAGCCTGGCTCGGTGGGACCATCAGAGCTTCTGTGTGCTCTGTTACCACTCACCACCGACACTCAATAATAATGCTTTGGAACTCCACATCTACCTACCATGCACTTCCCTCCACGCATTAACCTCTCTACTTCCTTAGCTTTGCACCATTTATTGTCACAATTAACTGAAAATTTAAACAACAAAAAAAACATAATTTTATAAATAATCCACTCAGAAGCTTCACGTAGTGTCTTTATGTACTCAGAAAGTGAGAAAGTGACATGATGAGGGATCTCTTGTAGCAAAGAAATATTTCCAGAATTACAGCAGATGACAAAAATTTGTTGGCATATCATTATCGAAAGAGCGTTAAATCATTTTCTGTATTAAACTCTAGGTTTGTAGGGGTGGAGAAGAGGAATAATATGCTTCAAAAGCAAATTCACAATAATACCTTACTGCTAATATACTGCACTTACCACCTTTCTTACACTAAGGATTATAAATGTGGAATTTTAATTCTTCACGTGAAAGCTTGTGAAGCAGAATGACTTTACCGTAACTAGAAAATCATTGTCCCATATTCCATCAAGGAGAATTCTGAATATTACAACATTTTCGGTTACAATTAAAATCAGACTCATTTTTCCTGCACCTTCATCTACAGTCATAAAAAATTTAAAAATACATTTTTATCTTTCTTGTATCATCCCTGTAGATTAGCTTCCGGATTATGTTATTATCCAAACATCTATTTAAAAAAATATTTTCAAATTACATAATTCGGAAGCTAAAAAAGATTTTTGGATTATGTAATCTGAAAACTAATCATACATCTTAAAAAAGTATTCGAATTATATAATCTAAAAACTAATTACGAATTTGAGGAGAGACTTCTGAATTACGTAATCCGAAAGATTACAAAGAGATATTTTTAGAAATACGAATATTTATGGAAGTGGAAGAAGATATGGAAGTGGAGTAAGAATTAGTCTTAAAATCATGCCAGCCGAAACTTGATTTAATAGAGTAGCTGTGTAGAATCCTAACGGCCAAGTATCGGTATGCGCTTGATTGTAGCCCAAACTAATTAATGCCTAGCTTGCGTTTTCTTTCCTACCTGCGCCGTCTTACTGCGCTTCCATACTTTATGAAAACTCTAATTTACCCTTTTCAAATAGTAGGATTCAAAAGGTAATTTGCTACATTCCTTTACGATTAATAAAATTATATTTCGAATGGTAAAATTTAAAAAGTATTTTAAATAAAAAAATACTTTCAAACTCTATAATTCAAACTACAAAATCATATTTTAAATTACAAAATTTGAAAGGTATTTAAGAATAACGAAAAATATATTTTACACTCAATTTTATATTTTAAATTGTAGAGTTCAAAAAGATTTAAGGATTATACAATTCAAAAATGAAAAAAATAAACTTAACACTTTTTGGTGAAGTAATTTTGGAATTAAAAAAGTTATGGAGGTATAAGAAGAAATTACAGATATCTAAGAAGAAAATGTTCATGTTATCATGTTATAAAATAATTTGGACTTTGTTTCACCCAACAAAATATGAATCAACACCATGTTATAAGGTTTTTCTTCCTGTACCTCTATACCTTCTCCTTGCAACTCCACAAGTCAAGCAAAAACATAATTTTGTCCTTAAAAAAATATATTTTAGAATTCTAAAATCGAGAAATATTTTGTTTTCTATTTACAGCTCCTAGATTGTAGAACCCATAAGGTATTTTCGAATCTGAAAATATCTTTTGAATTCTATAATATATTTTTTCTTTCAGAAAATACATTCTAGATTACAGAATTCATAAGATATTTTTGGATTTGAAAATATATTTCGGATGGTACAATATGTAGCCCTCTTACTATAATATGTATTTTAGATTCTAGATTGTACAATCCCAAAAATATTTATGGATCCAAAATTACCTTCCAGATAGTACAATCTGTAACACATATTATAGTAAAGGAATGTTACGAATTTTACAATCCAGTATACATGAAAAAAGTGAAAAAAATAAGCAAACAAAAAACGAATGGTAAAAACATCACAAAACTTATATCAACCACCAACGTTTACCACCACCAACCACCACAAACAACCAAGGCCACTTGAAAATGAAAAAGAAGTCACCACACTCTCCACCAAAATAAAAATTCTAACATATACTTAAAAGAATAGGGCTTGAAATTAAAATAATATGAAAGTGTAGGGAATGTGTGGAAGTATAGGGACAATATGCCACTTGTTCTATCCGGTTGACTTGCCCCGTCGGTCGTCTTCAACGGTTTCTTTGGCCCTTCTATCCTTACCTGAGAACTGTGCCTTCTCCATCAAAAAACATGTCACCTGCAAAGATAAAGGGGTGCCCTAGCGGCCGTTTGCACTCCGTCGCTCAAGTCAGTATTAGGGCAAAGAACATCAAGTGTATAAAATAGTTTTAGTCTCAAAAGTTGCTTACCTTACTAGGGTTCTTCACACCCTTTATATAGGTTGAAACTAGGGTTTACCTTTGTTTTGTTACCACTGCTTAGGGTTCCTTGGGAAGTGTCCCTGTGTCGCTATTGTGTAATCTTCGCATATCTGGCACATGAACTTCCTTTAACTGGAGTGCAACGAATAATCAGAGTGCCGCCTAGGTTCCAACTTGGTGCACCTAATATCCAGCGTCATGTGTTTCGCGGGTGCCCTAAGTACCCACGTGCCATGCATGCAACTTTCCTGGAAAACCCTAATTCTACTGGACTTTTGCACCCCCTAAGGTTTATCCATGATGATGTGCCTTCATGCATCATGCACCCCACATGCATGGGTCTCTCGTGCCTTAGGCTTCCCATCCATCTTTTATCTTTAACTGTTATCTTAACGAAATTCTAGGGCCCACCTTACGAGGCTTTCACTTCATCCTAACGGCAGATGTCCGATCTTATCCCTCTACTGGTGAGGTCCGATATCGATCTCCGACATCAGGCTTAGGGTAGCAATGTCAAAGACTAACCAACCCCTTGGTAGGTGTGTCTGGGGCCCACCTTAAGTGACCCCCTTTCATTACCATACATCAGTGCGCGATGTCTGAGGTCAGTCTTTGAGTCGATGACCGAGGACTGGTCGGGACACCACTTATAAAATAATTTGGGCTTTGTTGCACCCAACACAATTTGAACCAACACCAACACTAGGCTGCTTCTTCCTACACTTCATAAGTTCTTGCAGGACCCTCATAAGTTTTATAATATTTCAAAAATACTTTTCAGTAAAAAAAAGTTAAAATGTTTGAAGGTTTAGTTATGGAGGTGTGTTTTCTATATATTATGGATTGTGTAATCCGGTGACTCTTCGGATTACACAATCTAGAATTAATTTAATTGAAATGTTTGTGTATCTTTTGGATTAGGTAATCTAGAACTTGTTTCCGAATCTAGTAAAATGTTCTGAATTCTCCATTCATAATGCAAAATTATATTTTGGATTATGTAATTCGAAACGTATTTTTATAAAAAAAAAATATATTTCCGATTATGTCATCTAAAAGCTAATTTATGATATGGGAACCTTTTCTAGATTGATAGAATCCAAAAGTTTTTTTTTTGAATAAATATATTATGAATTATGTAATCTAAAATATTTTAAAAAATATATATATATTATGAATTACCCGAAAGTTATTTTTAAATTTAGAAAAGACTTTTAAATATATTTTTTTATTAAAGGATAAAAATATATTTTCATGAAAATATCCAGGAAGAAAAATATCCAGGAAGAAGCAGCCCAACACTAACATAAAATGACAAAAATGTTTTTTTAATTTCTAAATGGTAATGGAGGATGCAAGTAAAAATATATTTCATGTTTAATATTAAGCTTTCCAAAAACAACTTTCCATAATAGTCTTTCTAAAATATGATTTTAGATTTTTCCACTTTTTTAAAATATACTTTTAAATTTTGTTTTTCAGACTTTTTTTTTTTGGAATGTATTATTTGTTTTCCAAATTTTTATAGAATATTTTTTAGATTTTTGTTTTCCACTTTTTCAAAATATATTTTTGAATTTTGTTTTTTAATTCTCTGTTTTGAAATGTATTATTTGTATTCCAAATTTTTTATTGTAGCCCAAACTAATTAATAGAAACCATTGCCCTAGCTTGCGTTTTCTTCCTTCACTATATGACTTTCATACTATTTATGAAAAGTCTAATTTTCTTTTTTAAATTGTAGAATTTGAAAATTATTTTCTAATTTGAAAATTCTGAACTTTAAAATTATATTTCAAATTGTAGAGTTCAAAAGAGCTTTACAGATTATACAATTTAAAAATAAATTAAAAAACAAACTCAACGCTCTTTGGTGAAGGATAATTTTGGATTTAAATGAATTATGGAGGTCTAAGAAAAAACTATAGAAATATATAAAGAAAACACTCATGTTATCATGCTACAAAATAATTTGGGCTTTGTTGCACCCAACAAAATTTGAACCAGAATCATGTTATAAAATAATTTGGCACATTTTCCTTGCACCATACCATTTTTTTACCAACACCCAATAGCACTATGTGAAATGTCTATTGTATTCTTAATGAATAAAAGCTAGGTTTTCACTAACAATGCATTCCCTACACCAACCCTTAGGCACCCAACATTCAGTGACTACTTAAGGCACGGTGGTACTTAACACACACCACTGAGTTCTTAAGGCACTACGATGGAGAGGAGAAGAGTTGTCATTCACAAAGGAGGAGAAGAGTTGTGGTTGCAAGAACTAATACGCAGTGCAATACAATAAGTTTTCGCAAATTTTGTGACTTTTGGATATCTATATCCGGAAGTGTTTTTCTATTCTAAATGCTTCAGTTCCAAGTGAGGACTTTGAAGATTATATTGAACAAGAAGAAGTTGAAATTGATGATGAAGACTATCCAGGAGTGTTAGTGGATAAGTCATTACTGATTAATTATGAAGATCATGTGGTCAAATAGTTATGGGATGATTTGGTAAGTAATGAACATTAATTGAGTGTCTTATGGATGTATGTATTTATTGATGGTATAGGTTGATTATTGTAGGATCGTGGTGATAAATAAGTTAGGAGCACCTCATGAGCGTATAGAGACTACAATAGACATGTGTGGCTTAAGTGGTCTAGTTCATGCAAGTTATCAGGTCGAGGATTGTTTTGTGCATTTGTAGAGAGGTGGCATCCATAGACAAACACATTTCATTTGCCTATTGGGGAGATGATCATCACTCTTGATGATGTGTCAAATTTGTTGTATCTGCCCACTATAGTTAAAGATGACGATCTCACTACAAATGAAGTAGACCTGCGATGGTTACATTTCAATGATTATGTCATACAGGAAATGGACGTAGCACCTTATCCTGGCGCATGTGTTCAACATTACATGGAGTGGTTTCGATCGGTATCACATTCATATGTCATTGACATGGCTGAGGATGATCGTCCTGCACCTCAAGATCATCTGCCCACGTACCAGTGGCAACACATCCTGAAGAGATACATCCTGAACATCCTACTCTAGTATGTATGAACAATTAATAACATTTTCATTTGTGTTAATTTTTGTCTAGTATTATGACACTCATGGTTGTAGGATATTTGTCATAAAATTACACAAACATTGCAACCATTACTTAATCATGGTGATGTGGTGGAGGACAGTCCTGTGTGGTAAGGAATACAAGCAACCCTGATGTTAGCACGAGAAGCGACGAATGACCGAGTTGAGTTGGGTATGTCAGAAAACATTCATGTAGGAATGATTGATTATGTATTAGGACAATTGTTGTAATATTTTTATCCATGAACAATGTTGTTTGAACTTGAACTTTAAGTATAACTTAATTTTGTTTTGACCTTATGACTACCTTTTAATGTTAATTTTACTTATATTCTTTAAATTAGTTTGGTTTAGAGAGTTTTAATCCATTAAAAGTACCAAAATTATCACACTGCCAAAAAAAAAATATATAATTCTGGATGACAATATCCATAAACAAAACAGGATGCCAATATCCATAAACAATTATGTGACAACATTTGTACACAAATATGTAACAAGGCAAAGTTGGATTTAAAAACTTATGTTGGATTTTGATATGGTGCAAGGAGAAATTGCCAAATAATTTAGGCTTTGGTGAACCCAACAAAATTTGAACCAGCTCCAACACTAATGACAAAAATGTTTTTTAGTTTTTAAATAGTAATGGAAGATCCAAGTCAAAATGTATAACATATTTGATATTAAAGAGTACATTTCTGGATTAAGCTTTCCTTTTTGGATTTTGTTTTCAAGACTCTTTTGGAATGTAATATTTCTATTCCAGATTTGCTTTTCTGGAATAAGATTTTGGTTTTCCAATTTGATTCCAAAATTTCATTTCCAGAACACACAAAATCTGTTCTCGATATTTATTTTCCGAAATGTATTTTTCAATTCCAGAATAAAGGATAATTCTAGAATTTTAAAAATTGATTGGGTGCAGGTTAGAATTTGATTGGATGCAAGAATCATAAGCCAATAATTTGAAGCATTCCTCTTCAAACCATTGCACAAAATAATCTCGAAAACATTATACATAGACAGTATGCAGGGTTGAGTCATTACTAAATTCAACAACTATCGTCCACTCCTCAACCTCTCACGTACAATATTTGCCAGTCCGACGAATAGTTTCTGAACTTCAGCAATCTAGACTCGGCATTTACATTTGCTACTCAAAAAGGTAGATCAGTTAGATTTTTGGCATTTTAATATTCCGAATGACATTTACTCTGATTTCATTCAGAGAGCAGTGTTTAACCTCAAATACCAGCTCATTCACTATCTTTAGATCTGTCTGCATCTTACATCCACTACAACGTGACGAATATGTGGAGCATACCATTTTACCCTCTCAACATGTTCTACAGAAATCTCCCAACAATAACCTGTGGGTTGATCAGTCGTAATTCACAAAATTAGATCTTCTTGCAGTGGGACAATACCAAAGTTGAATAATTTAAAAATATAAAATAAAATGTGCTACCTTCCGATCTAGCAATGTCATTTATTGATTTTGCCACACGATCAATCCACTCACTCTCCTCTGAGTCTTTTGTATTCCCGTGGACATGTAACATTCCACCCTCTCTTCTGCAAACGTTGATTCAATGAGAGAATGAAATTGATGATGAAAGTAGAAGCCAAGAAGTGAAATCAGAGCAGAATTAAGTTCGTCATAACATATTCACAATTTTCTTCATGTCTAGGTTCATATATTAATTCCAATTTTGTAAGATTTCAGAGTCATTAACTGAATTAAGAAACATAAATTTGGTTCAGTTACTCATACAGTTTCCAGATGCAGTGGTTTTTTAGGCAATTAAAATGCATGAGATATGAACCACAGCTTTTGGGGATCATTATGACTAAAATTGGTAGAATTAGTAGACAAGTCAAACAAGCCAATTTGAAAATTAACCACAAAGCGAAGACAAAAACCTTAAGTATGTTGAATGCAATGATACATATTAGTATTTCCAATTACCTTAAAGCCCTCACTGCTGTGATCCAGCTAAGCTCACTAGATGGAATGAGACCTAGACAAACTCTATCAGCCACACCCTGTAAATGAAAAAAAAAAAAAAAACTACATTAAAATATTTCTTCCCACAAACATTAATTAGTGTCAAGAATCAACGAATCCATTTTCCTTAGACATCACACTTTCATCGTCAGTGTTCACAATGATTGGATTTGAAAAAGGAGAATAGAGCAAACAGATCATTGATCATATGTTTCCTTCCTACTTATCTTTTAACAAAACAAGGGAATAAAAAACTCCCAATTTCTCTTCATCTTCTTTTTATCCAAACAAGGGAAGAAGAATATTACAATCTTTTGAATTCCTCTGTACAATTTTCTTGCCCTTCACATAATTCCTCCTTTCATCTTTAAGTTCTTTATTGAATACTTGTAGGAGGAGCGTCTCTAATAATATCACAGAAATGCTCATTGATTTTCTCATGTGTTTGGAATAACACAGAGGCTAATAATAAATTATCTTAATTAGCAAAGAGAAAGAAAAGATTCCAGAATAACTTTTACAGGTATGTACTACAGTATACAATCAAGTTTTATTGCAAGTAAACTACACAGTTTGCTAATAACAGAAGTACATTTCCTTTTTATGAAGAGTCAACAAAAAAAGGTTAATCAAATATCAATTCTCTTTATTTCTGTTTTGACTGATAATTGTTGTCTGTTACAAGCTATAACTGTCTTCTATTCTTGTTTTGGCTGACAGCTGTTTTTTATTAGACAATTATAACTGTCTTCATGACAGTTATATAACTCTTACAGCTGTCTCACCTTGCCTAGCTGTAGCTTCTCATCTATAAATACTATTGTACAGAGAAGCTCAGCACCTTTTTGTAATCTTCTACGTTGAGAAACACAATATAACATTTTTCTATTCTTTCTATCTCTATATTCGATATATATTAACCATCTCAAAATGTTGGCAATCAATCTTTTGGTTAATCCTCCTAAATAAAAAAAAATGTTTACCAGCAATAGGGAGGGAACCTAAGGGCAATCAAAGCATTACTGAGAAAGGGTGAGGGGGTGTCTGATTTGTGACAGATGAAAAATGGATCATTCGCTTCTCCAAGAAATGCATCGAGTTTACAGCTGAATTAGTAAGTTAATTGGCAGTGCAGAAAGGTTTTGCTGTGACATAAAACACAGTTTTAGATGGATTATTCCTGGGAGTGATTGTTGGGTGGTGAATCAAGCTCTTTGAAAGAGTTCAACAAGGAGATGGCAATGGTAAATCTTATTTTTCTTTGCAGGGTGAATACAGTATAAATAGTTAAATACAAATACTATACCCTGGGAGCGGTAATGCGATTATCTCCTTCAAGTATGATACAACGATCAGCCACAGAATTTGCTTGGAGATTATGTCGTAGTGCTTCTACTGCATGGGGATTCCACTCACAAGCATATACAAATTTTGCCTGGGCCCTGCTTGAGAACATGCAAAAACAATATGACTATATATAGGTTAACATTATTTTGTGTATGTGTGTGTATATAAAAATGCGTCCCACTGGGCGTATAAAATAGAATATTGCTGGAAAAACCTCAGAAGCAAGCAATGCTGGAAAATAGAATATTAGAAGTCTTGGTATTTGGGCTTAAGAGTTAGGCCCCAACTCTATTTCACAAAATTGGTTTGGAAGGTGAATAGTGAAAACTGTCCAAGCCTTGTACGGACTCCATTGGTCATTTCTAGTTTATATGAGATCTCAATACAAACACAGGTTTGTATGTAGAAGACTGCATAAGCCTTATAAAGACAATATTGACCATATTTTTAGTTAATATGGAATTTCAGCAACAAAATATTTCAAAACCTCAATCTCTGTTTAATTTAAGTTCAGGAGGCATGTCCCATCCCATCCCATCCCAGTCACCAAATGTTCATATTTAGATCCATAATGTATTTTATGATGTTTGCAAAAAATAAATTATCAAATTTTGTTCACTGTGGACCCATATCTTCCATACAACACTACAAAACTTATCACAATATAATTAGAGATTAAGTGTAATACGCAGCTATGCTACAAAAAGATAGAATACCTGACGAGGAAAGGAAGCACAAAGTAGCCAATGCCCGCAAAAAGGTCTACTACAACCTCCTCTTTACAATCCAGACTGGCCATCCGGATTTTCTCAGAAAGATTACCCCATGAAAACATGCATTTTGTAGCATCAAAAGAATAGAATACTCCATTTTCTCGATGATTAACCCAGCCACTATCTCCAACAAGAATCTGCAATGTACTATCTCTTGTACCAGTTGCAGCAACTGGGCCCTATTATATCCCAACACATGTCATAAATAAATAATTCATTGCAAATCTATTTCAGGAAAGTGATTAATAAACTAAAGATATATAAAACAAAATGACTCAGGAATAAAGTATTACTGGTAATTCTGAAAAAATTTACATAAAAAACCACCTAGTACAAAGCACTTATGGTTTGCATCTTAATAAGAACTTCCAATTCAGTCCTGCTTTAACTTAGCCTTCATTGTCTAGACATTGATTGCTTCTATCTTGGAAGAAGATGCTAAAACCGGATTCCATCCTAGACTGAATTTATATATTATATTATAATCAGAGAATAGTATCCTTTAACCTCTACAAATTATTTGTTATTTGAAACCTAAGTATTTCACATATTTGAAAAATTCCATCATCATACTTATTTTTCACATACATTCAATATGCACTGTATATTCAACAGGAAAGATTTAAATAAACCATGAATTAGTAAAAATAAGTAAGAATCAGAATGTTGAATCTTAAGGAAGGGCAAGCAAACACAAATTAATGTATTAATAATGATGCATGCGTCATTACCTGGCGAGCTAGACGGTGAGCCTTGAGTGATTTGGCAACAATGGGCCAAAGCTCTCCTGCAATGGAGTCCCACATGGAATCCTTAAAAGAACTAATTGGAAGTATAATAATATCTCCAAGCCGATCCCATCTGGAAGAATAAAGAATTAGTACAAAGAACACAACACTAAAGAAATCACCTACAAGGGGAAATTCCAAAAAAATTGCGAAATGAGCAAGATTGCAGTAAGTTAGTAAGCACTAATGGTATGTTTGTTTTTCTATTCAAACATCATTGAACGAGGGTGTTCCACTTTCCAAGACAAAAAGGTAGGAGTAATGCATGTCATGGAGGACTGAGTTGAGTTCAACTTAAAAAAATACAACCTCTAACTAGGCACCATAAAAGCAATTTTAACAAAAGAAACCTTGTAGGAAGTTCCTCTAGAAGCCGCGTTGGTAGGCCTTTATGCTTAATCAAAGATGTTACTGCTTCGGTCATCACTTTTAAAGGAGATTTGGCAGTTTTTCTTTCTTCAACAACCTTGTCTTCAAGAATAATTGCACCATACTCATGGAGAATGGTCAATGCTTCAGAATAGGATAACTCATTTAACAAGTATTCATCTTGTTTAAGTGGTTTTGAAAAGGGAACTTCATTTTTTCCATTTGATGCATCTCGCAAATGATGATTCCTTTCACAAAATACAGCGAAAAATTCTTGATGGACAGGAAAACAGATATGTACTCCACCCTCTTCAGAGTGTGCCTTCCTCCCTAAGTCTAACCATCCAAATTTCTTCAATATATCCTTTCCCAATTTTGCATATTTCTTTTTCAGTTGCAAAATATAATGCGATGCAATCATCTGACTTTGATCATTCAAGCAGGGTAGGTTATCATTAAAACATAAACTTTCATCTTCAAATACATTTGGTCCAAGTTCAAGTTGGGGTTGACATGAATTTTTAATGTTATTCCCGATTGTCCCTTCATCTTGGTTAATCACATGTTTGCTTTGATTTTTGACAGACATATGTTCATCATGTGAATGGATTATATGGAGCAAGTTGACTTTTGCAGGCTCACTGAACTTTGTCCCAAATGCGTAGCATGATGCACCACCACCAACTATGACAAGATCATCACCAACAACATTGGTTGTACTACGCACAAACAAATCTTTACCTACAGAATTGAGTGTTACATGCTTCCATAGACGAAGCTTCAAATCAAGTAAAGCCAACTCTTCACAGTGTTGCCTAACAGGACAACCACCAAGAACTCCAAGATAATTCTTATGGACAAAAATTGAATGGGAGAATCTGGCATGTGGATTCCTTCCAGTTGTCCTTTCCTTTGTCCATTGACCCTTCTGAACATCAAAACTATACAAATCCCCAAGTGCTTTCCCACCATTGTATCCACCAAACATGAAAATCTGAGAATCAGATGCCACCATAGCATGTGAGTGACGCGCACATGGCCAGTCACCAGAAACTGGTATTTCTTTCCAGTGTAAAGTGTTTGTGTCAAAAACATAAAAGGAAGAAAAGATAGTATCATTATCAAGACCCCCAAATACATAAATGTCAGAACCCATGATAGCTGCAGCATGACGATGCCTATCCAACATGAAAATAACTATGTATTAGAAATACAGTGTAAAAATAATATGTACGCTACCCAGTGCCCTAAGGTTAAAAAATTAAAAGGGGAAAACTCATTATTGGGATACATAACAATGCATTCCTCCAAGTGTTTTAGTGCGCCCTACTACAATTTCTAATACCCCCGTAATTCCTTAACTAGTGCTGGGTACTGGTTATCAACACCCAAATAATATTACCAAGTCAATCAACAGCAAGTAATGTCACTACGCCTTATGATATTGTTACAATACAATATAAAATTTAATTAGTAATTGTAAGCATTTATGCACATGAATTAAAATACTGATCCCAGAATTTATCCAACACATAAAGTGATCTTAAAAACAAGTGTGCAATTTTTTTCACTACTGAAAAGTTGCTTCATCAGTGGGCTTTCTTTTGAGCAGGAACGGGGCTGAAAGGTATAATATAATATAACACAAGAATGCTGTTAAGCCTTACCTGGGAAGAAATAAATTGTCACTACATTGCAGTAACTTCCAAGAATTCATTGTTGTATCTAGGATCCATACATCACTGAGAATTTTGTCAGGACCAGTCCGACCTCCAATCACAAACATGCAATTTCCAACCAAAGAAGCCGTATGGCCCAATCGTGGAGTTGGAGAAGCACAACCAACAGTGCTAACCATTTCAAGATTGCCAGAATATGGATCAAGCAGCAACAAATCATTTCTTCTGGCATGTCTCCCCATGCCCCCAAAGCCACCAAAAATGATAACTTTCTTGACACCAGCATTATTCAATCCACAAGCTGAGTGGCCCCAAAGGAAAAGCTTCCCAGCTGGTTCCCCAACAATATCAAAATGGCTAATTGACACATCAGAACCAGGAGTACTCACAGACCCTGCCAACCATTCAAAGATTCAGACTTTTGATTGATATTAAAAGGAAAGTTGTCCTGCAATCAGATACATACCAATATGCATCAGTACTGATTTCATTACTCAGACACATGCATTATGATATTCACAAATCCTGTAAAGTACCAAATCAACATTAGATGCAACATAGAGCATCTCCATTGGACATAACATATGTCGTCAGACTTTCCTCAAATGTGCCATAGTAAAAAAAAAAATTCAGCTCAAACACTTCTTTCACACAGCTTGGACACCCATCCGACACTTCTTAAGCACGAGTTAGAGTGAATCAAAATCAATACCTATACTTAGTTAAACACACTTAGACACTCCTATCATAAAAAAATAAGGAAAAAGTCAATTTATATTAGAAATATAGCAAGACTCGTAGTATTCTTTTACGAGACTCGTTTCCATAGGACAAAACCAGTTGTTTTAACCATTAACAGATATTATTTTAGTAGTATTCTATCAGTGGGGTCATTATTATATAAAAACTGAAAAGCTTAACAACAAATTCGCATTTAGAATGTGAATTATATAAATCTTAATTCCCAATTTAGTTTTCTGTCACGTTGATTATCTATATATATATATATGAGAGAGAGAGAGAGAGAGAGAGAATTTGGTTTTATAAGCAACAATTCTGATATAAGAACTGACATGTCAATCACTCCAATGGAGAAACTACATAAAAGCTGGTTCTCAAGTTTAAGAATCTCGTAGGCAACTAACATTGTAGATGCTCAACTGCCAATCCCTCACTACTGCAAAAATTGACTAAATTTGACAATTGAAGATAACCGTTGACTAAAATGAAGAAACATGTTATACCTTTAGAGGTTTCGGCATTCCCGTTTCCTAACTGAGATTCATCCTCGAGTTCAAGATGGTTGCAAGCTTCATTCGTGGGCAACAAACAGTCCCCGTTATCAGTAATCAAGGAACAAGTGGACTGTATAACTTGGAAAAATCTCTGTGTTCTTTTCCTATTAGCTTCCATCTTGTCATTTGCGACCCGAACGAGATAACGAATATACTCGGGCGTGACCATGACAGTGCGCGTATCCCCCAACGGCACCTCCATGCGAATGGAGCAGCGAATGGCGATGATGACGCGCTTCTTGGCATTGGTAATGCCACTCTCTCTAAAGCCGCAGGAGATAGCGAGGGAAACGAGGGAGTGAGCGGCGGAGAGGTCTCTGCACTCGAGAGCAATGATGAGGGGCTCGAATCGGAAGACGAGTTCGGAGACGAAGGGGGAGCGAGTTGACTCGGAGGGGAAGAGGAGGGAGAGGACCGAGTCGGGATCGGCGGGGTCGTGGGAAACGAAGAGCCAGGTGCCGCCTCTGGCTTTCTTTTTAGGGTTTGGAGATTCGGAGAGGGGTTGGGAGAGGATGGAGATTCGGCCGGAGCATGAACTTGTGGTGAAGTAAGAAGGGTTTTGGTTCAGAGCGTTCACCAGAGGAACGATAGGTGCATCTAAGGAGCCCTTCGGGGATTTGTCTAACTCCGTTGAAATCAGTGAGGCCAGTGCTGCGGCTTTTCTCTTTTCGAACTCCATCGTTTTCCTCTCACAACCGTAAACCCACCAAAAACCTCTCCCCAGGATCAAAACCCACGGGGGCCTTTGTTGGACTCGGGTTATGGGCTCCTTAACCCAGGGCCCACTCTTGACCCATGGATTCAGGCCCAAGTGAAGAAAAATATTGGCAGTTTCTTCCTGCACCCCTACATTTTTCTTCCTGCACCCCTAAAAGGTTGTGCAAAGACAAAACTGTCCCTATATAAAACTGTACATTTATTTTTTTGCATTTTGGATTATGAAATCCGGTAAATTTTTGGATTGACGCTTCTGGTAAAATTTTGGATTGACACGTCCTGTGGTCTCCCGGATTTGTGCTTCCAATAGTACATGAATGACAGTGTTAATCTAAAATAAAAAAATGCAGAACATCCATAATTGAAAAAACCATTCCAGATCTGTCAATCCGTAATTCAAAATATACATTCCGGATTCAGAAATCCATAACTGAAAAAAATCATTCTAGATCCACCAATCCATAATAGAAATTAGGCTTCCAGATTCAACAATCTAGAAATCAACAATTTATGCAAACTTTACTTCCAGAACACCCCTCATCCAAAAAGAAACATATTCACTTCCGGATTGGTGAATCCATAGCACACTCCCAGATGCGGAATTCAAATAACAGGTGGAGGTCATTTTCGAGATTTACAAAATTGTGGGGGTGCAGGAAGTAACTGTCAAAAATATTTTTCAGTGTTTTTTTAAGCAAGTCAATATTTGTGCAAGTCCTATGCAAAAAAGTTGGACGGTAACAGAACTGCATTAGATTATCCTACCTAGGAGGAGTTAGTGCAAGTCCCATGAAGATTCTCCCACGTGGCTTGTTTCAATTTGTCCTTTTAGTATGCACGTGTGACCAACTAACTTGTAGAGTGGGTACAAAATCTAAACCCACACTAATAATCACTGCTCTCAAATCTCTAGTTTTAGAAAATGGGCATGCCTTTGCTCTTGAACTGCAAAACGGTTTTCACCAATGGAAGAACATGCTTCGGCGCTGGTTTGTTCTCCCCTACCACTGCCCAAACAAACCAATCAGTTAAGGTATCTTTTGGATCACTTCCAAAACTATGTCCACACTAATTTTTGCTAACTCACAACATATTTTGTTTTTACTACATGCATCGAATATTCCTAACAAACACAATGAATCATCACAAATGTTAATAATATCCTACTTTTTCACTGTACGTTTAAATATATTTTTAACGTAATTCTAAATAAAAAATGTTCACTTAAATAACTTGTTATCTCTCTTAAATTTGTGAATTCTACATTGTAATTAAAAATTAACAACTTTTTTTATTTTTGTTTTGATCTTTACTGTTTATTGACTAATGTTAAGTGATATTATATTTGTGAAGTAATATACGGGCTGCTTAATAAGACTAATATATGTTTTTTTGTCTCTAATAAGTTTTTAGACATACTTTTTTGTCTTCAATAGAATATATTTACCACTTTGGTTACCATGAAGTTTTTTTTTTTTATATTATGTGTGTCTTATAATTATATATATTAATTGATGAGTTAATGAGCATGTCAACAGCATAGTAGGATAATAAAAAAATTAAAATTATTTTAGTTAAAGGAAATAAAATCAATCGGTATGATGGAAATAGTGTTTTTCCTCTTTAATTCAATAGCAAAGTGGGATAACAAAAATATATTTTTTAAATTATTTTAGTTAAAGGAAACAAAATTATTCAGTGTGATGGGAATACTGTTTTTCCTCTTTAATTAAGGTTTACATATTCAATTTTTCAATATTGGTCAATCTAAAGAAGATGAAAATTAAATAAATATAAGGTTATTTCTTGTATTCTTTATTTTCTTTGTGTTTCATTCTCAAGTAAGAAATGTTGAAAGAAAGAAAAGATACAAATCTTAAGTGAAGGGAAACAACAATGTTTGCATCATTTTGATTAATCTTGTCCTTAAAAAATCATTTTCTTAAAACACACGTGTCAATTATTATTGCAGTGTCTCATACCCTTATTTTCTTACACTTGATTACACTATAATTATGGGTTATTTTAATATATTTATGCTTTTATGCATCTTGGTAAATATAACAAAGTTATTTTTTTCTACAATTGCAGTGTGAATTCAAGACTGGTCGACACTCTATCGGCATCCATGCTTGTGCAGGTTTATTAGCTACTTTTGTTAAATTTATTTACAATTCCTATGTCAAATGATATAGATCTTGTTTACCCATACTCTTCTAGTTTTTAAAATTTTCTTAAATATAATTGAGCATTATTTTTTGGCAGATTTTTCAAGTAGGAGACAGAAAAAGATCTTTATTGCAATGCCCAAGAGTTATGGTTTTGATTCAAAGGGATTCGTGGTAATACCAGCTGTTGAAACAAGTAATTTAGTTGGAAAAGATGAAAATGTTTATATAGTTCATAAGCAAGATAATGTTGACACTTCCAACATGGGGAATGTTGAATATTTGAATGAAAATCATGGGAAAATTATCACAATTGTTGAAGAATCCGATGTTAATGGCAGTGATAATAAAGTAATTAATAGGGAAGTTGTGATTGGAAGAATAAATTATGATAATGATGACATATTAGATAAAGAAACTTCTCAATTGTTGAAGTTACAATTGGAAGAAAGTTTCAAGAGGCAAGAAATAGTGAGGATTGCAAAGGAAAATGTGTCACTCCATAACAAGTTGTTTGTATATCCTCCTGTGGTTAAGCCTGGTCAAGATATTGAAGTGTTTCTTAATAGGAATCTTTCAACTCTGTGTAATGAGCCAAATGTTTTGGTTAAAGGAGCTTTTAATGATTGGAGGTGGAAACTTTTCACTGTGAGATTGAATAAAACAGACCAACTCAATGGTGATTGGTGGTCTTGCAAACTACATGTTCCAAGAGAAGCCTACAAAGTGGACTTTGTGTTCTTCAATGGGGAAAATGTGTATGACAATAATGACAAAAGGGATTTCTCCATACCTGTTGATGGTGGAATTGATGCATCTGAGTTTGAGAATTTCTTGCTTGAGGAGAAACGTATAGAATTAGAAAGACTTGCTAAGGAGGAAGCAGAAAAAGAAGAAGAAGAAAAAAAGAAAAGGAAAATGGAATTAGAGAAAGTTGGAAGAGATGAAGATAGATCAATGGCTAGGGCTGAGGTAGAAAAGAAGAAAAAACTGTTGCAAGAGTTGACAAAAAATGCAGTAAAATGTATTGAGAATGTTTGGTATATGGAACCTAGTGAGTTTAAAGAAAAAAATTTGGTGAGATTATATTATAATAGAAAATCAGGTCCTCTTGCGAATGCTCAAGAAGTATGGCTTCATGGTGGGCACAATAATTGGAAGGACAAATTATCATTGGTTAAAAGGCTTGTCAAATGTTCAAAAGATGGTGATTGGTGGTGTGCTCATGGTATGTTCATTCATTTATTTGAAGTTAGTAATTTATGAGATATGAAACAAATTGTTTATAGAAAATGTGAATTTACATGTGGACATATAATTCTTAAACATATTTTTTTTCCATAAAAGAACTAAGATAAAAAGTGAATTATTATTATTATTATATATTTATTTATCGAGATTTAACTTGAAGTAAGCAATATTTTTAAAAATCAATTACATTTAATGCAGTTGTTATCCTAGAGCAAGCAGTCGTCTTAGATTGGGTTTTTGCTAATGGTCCACCTGGAAATGCAAGTGAGTATGATAACAACAATCATAAAGACTTTCATACTATTGTGACTAATAAGGGCATGCCAAACAAAGAGACTTGGATTTCTGAAGAGGAAAAGATATATATAAAATTGCAAGAGAAAAGAAGGTTAAGAGAAGAAGCTGCACTTGTCAAGGTTAGTTTTTTAAAGAGATGTACACACAATTTATACAACATAAATTTTTTATGTTTATAGTCTACCACATTATATTACACTTCAAAAAAAAATCTTTTTCTTGTACAAATTGTTAATCCAACTAATATTTCTATATTAAATGACTTAAGACTAACAATATAAATTCTAACATTGAAACTTCATATAGTCAAACATATTTAATAGATAAATAAAAAATTTCAATGTATGATTATATTCCTACTTCTTTACATATAAAAAGTTACGTAGAACATATTGTGATGTACTTATAATGTAATTTATCACATATTTGAAGTATGGTTTTTTTTTTCATCACGAATAACATATTTAAATATTTGCGTTGAAATTGTATTCTTAGATTGATTCATATAAAACTTTGCTTATCTAAATTATAGTCTAAAAAAACATTAATAATATGTTTTTGCTTTTCAGAAGAAAAAATTTGATAATATCTCATTTATTTTATACTTGCTCTTATTTCCAGGTTGAAGAAACAACTAGGTTAAAAGCTGAAATAAAGAAAAAAACTTTGCAAAGACATTTACTCTCTCAAAAGCATATTGTCTTCACTGAACCTCTTCATGTTCAAGCAGGGAGTACAATAACTGTGTTTTATAATCCTCGCAACACAAACCTAAATGGAAAACCAGATGTTTGGTTTAAACATTCATTTAATCGTTGGACTCATCGTAATGGTTTATTTCCACCTCAAAAAATGTTGTCTTCAAAGAATGATACTTATGTCAAAGTCTCTGGTGAGTCTCTCATATATATATATATATATATATAGTTTATATTTGAAAAGAAAATCTAGTAATCCAATTGTTAACAGTATCAAGGATTTAACCTCTTTATTGCTTAATTGTTTATTTTGTTATAACTTATCAAGAGAGTCTTCTAAATATGTTATTAATAATTATACCATTAGCAATAATTATGTGTTATTAATGGTATCATATTTTTCCCATTGTGTTTTATAAATTTGTAGATACAATGTTGATCACAAACAAAAAGTAAAGTCTTTATAAAAATTATTATTTATTGTTTGTATCATAAATCTTGTATGAGAATATTTTTTTTATTTTAGAATATTTTGAAGTTTGATGATGGTAATGTATTTATATAATCATTTTGTTGTAGACATTAAATTAGTCCATTTAATTATAGTATTGTGCATTTATTCCTTAAAAAGACTTTATGATTTTGTGTTTCTACAGTAAAAGTTCCATTGGATGCATACATGATAGACTTTGTATTCTCTGAGAAAAAAGATGGTGGAATCTTTGACAATAATAATACAATGGATTATCATATACCTGTTTTGGGCAGTACTGTAAAAGAAACACCCATGCATATTGTCCATATTGCAGTTGAGATGGCCCCAATTGCGAAGGTAATTACTATTTCATTTATATTATCTTAACTTCATCTACAAGTCCATACAAATTTTTATTTTGAGAATGACTTTTTTAAATTACAAATGATTTGTTCACCATTATTATTGCATCTATAATAAAAAAAAATACAATTTTCATGGGATTATATTATCTAGGGATATCTTAATATGAAGTGCACATCAAAGTTTTAGTCATTTTTTCTTTAACTATTGGAAAACTTGTTTATAATAAGTAGGGTGTGAAAATGTGTATAATAGAAAAATTAAAATTAACATTTAGGGAAAAAATAACAAAAAGTAATCATTTACATTTTTTATAATATTTGAATTCTAAAATATAATTTGAGATTTTAGAAGGCAACATCTTTAATGATCATTAGCAAATCATGTTGTGAGTGATTTTAACGTTTTTTTACAATTTTAAGTTTGATATTATTTTTTTGGTAGGTTGGAGGCCTTGGTGATGTTGTTACTAGCCTATCACGAGCAATTCAAGATTTAGATCATCGTGTTGATATTATTCTTCCAAAGTATGATTGTTTGAACCTTAACAATGTAAGTTTTTTTTGTTATTTCTTTGTCACTTATGTTATATCATCCTACATTGAATGATTAGAGTATGTTTAAATAATGAGTTTTTTTGTCATTTGTGTTGACAAAATATGATATTATAAGAGTTTATAACTCAACTTCAATTTGAAACTAGTTGGTAATCAAATGAGAAAAACACAAATATCATGAAATTGTTTTCTTTTTTAACATGTTTCTTAATATTGTTTGTTGAGAATAAATATTGATGTACTCTTAAATATATAAATAACTACCATTGTTGTGTTTTTTAGAATATTGGATTTAAAATTTGTATATTGTGTGATTGTGTGTTTGTAATATTTTTCAAATATGTCTCTTAATGCAGGTAGAAAATTTTCAATATCACAAAAACTATTTTTGGAATGGTACTGAAATAAAAGTATGGCATGGAAAGGTGGAAGGTCTCTCTGTATACTTCTTGGAACCTCAAAATGAGTAAGAATTTTGGCTCTTTAACTTTAAAGTTGTTAGGAAACACTTACTTATAACCAATGTTTACTCTTTTAGAAGAAATACTAGTAAATAGAAACTAATTTTGTTCGTTCTTTCTCTATTTATTTTAACCTTTATTCTTGTATTTATGAAAAATATTAAGAAAAAAACATAATAGGAGGTTAACAATTTTTTTGGATAGAAAATTGTTATTATAATTTAGGGTTTACTATTTTTGTAATTTTCAATCATTTATTTTCTTTAGAGAATGAATGTAACTATATTTTTATTTAGAATTAAATGATAGACATTAAATTCCTATTTAAATTTCCCAGTATCCACTACTTTGTTTTGTTTATTAATAATTGTTGATTGTATAATGTTTGAATTGAGCACTCAAATTATATCCACTTTGTGCTTGTTTGTAGTATTTATGGTTTAGAGTTTATGATACTTAATAATTATGTTTTTTTCACTTTTATTTACTTTAAGATGACTTGAAAACATTTTACTATTTATTAAATTGAATTATGTTTAGCAATAATTATATTTTTTTCTACAGATTTTTTCGTGTTGGTCGTGTCTATGGTTGTGCGAATGATGCCAAAAGATTTGGTTTCTTTTGTCATGCAGCTCTTGAATATCTATTTCAAAATGGATTTCATCCAGTAAGATCTATCATTCAAGTAGTAATTGTATTGTCATTTTTATAATCTTCGTTTTACACTTTCTCTGTTGATGTGAGAGTTATATATTATTTTTACAACCATGATGTGACTTGTCTATAAAAATGTAGTTTAAAGTGCAATATCTCTATTTATGTATTTGAATTTAACATGATAGAGTATTAATGTGACATTTTAAAAAAAAATATTACAATCTATAAATTTTGTAGACATTTATGATCCCTTCTAATGAATGAGTGGAAGACACAGAGAGAGTGAGAGAGAGAGAAATAGACTTAATTATTGTTACCCTAAAAGAGGGTTATCTCTCCATTGTTTGGAAAAAATTAGTACAAAAAGGTTACAAACTAGTTATCTTCCTAATTTTCGTGAGACTTTTTATTTAATGCTTAAGTTTACTGTTTAAATTATTTATATTTCTTTTTTAAAATATTCTTAGATAATTATTCTTAGATTTCATTTTTTATAATAAAATAGAAGGAGGAGAGAATGTCAGTGGAGAGTGGGGCTTTTAAAAAAAATATTTTTAATGAGATAATGTTATTTATTAAGTAATTATTATATTTTTATTTTTAAAATATTAGTAATAAATAAAAGTATATTTTTGTTTAATAAAGTGTCTATTTGCCCTTTTTAAGGTTGAGGTAATTATCCTAGTGGTTTCAAATTAAAAAGAAAAATAATGTATAATGTTGCAAATTAGGAAATAATTAAAATGCTAGAGGCTTTCTGGAATCGGAAGACAATAGGATCCATTGGGGAAAAAAAATCTTAAAATAAGAAAATGGATTACTTGTGATATATGGATTTGGAATAAATAGCAAACTTGCATAACTAAAGTTGTGAGTTAATTAGTGTGTGGTGTTTTAAAACATTTGTCTTTTTAAAATATTTTTCACTTCAGTTACTTTTTAAATTAATTATTTATAAATGGTTATGAACAGGATATTATCCATTGCCATGATTGGTCGAGTGCACCAGTTGCATGGTTATGCAAAGAACAATATACACATTGTAGTTTAAGCAAAGCAGGGATTGTGTTCACAATTCATAACCTTGAATTTGGAGCTCAGTTAATTGGAAAAGCAATGGCATACACAAACATGGCTACAACAGTAAGAGTGCTACTTAATTATACACTAAATTTATCTATTTTACCAACTTTGTTGTACAAGTTCATTCTTTTTATCATCAATATTCCATCATTTATATCAGCCAATATTTATTTATTTATAATATTCACTTAGTTCTTTCAGAGTTTTCTTTTTCTCTTTTTACTGCTAAGGTTGATGTATTTTGTTAGCATATAAAGTGTATTTGGTTCAATGTTGATTTACTTTCAAAATAATTAAACATTAAAGTAAAATATTGTAGGATTCAAATTAAGGCGAGTTTGTGCTGAAAAACAAACATACTTAGTGATTATGATCTTTCTTTTGTAGGATCATTGAGAGATCATATAATAATTTTTTTTTTATATATTGCTAGTTGATATACTTAAGAAAAAGTTGAGTTGGTCATGAAATAAAAAATTGTGAGAATTAAGCATATCACTTTTTTTTATATAGATTTTTATAATTTGTATTCTTAAAATGTATTATAAAATAATTCTCTCATTTAATCTTGCATTATAACATGATATAAATTTTAAATTTAATTATAGTCCCGATCATGAGTAGGAGAAAAAATTTATAAGTGATTTTACGTTTGTACATTGTTATGATATTGTTCTTTATCAATATAAATTTTTTAATAATGTGCTTTTATTGACAGGTCTCCCCAACTTATTCTAGAGAGGTTTATGAAAATTCTGCAATTGCTCCTCATCGTCACAAGTTTCGGGGTATTTTAAATGGAATTGACCTTGATATATGGGACCCATTTAACGACAAGTTCATTCCTGTGAGTAGGCATTTATACATTTTTTCTTTTCTTATGCACAAAATTATAATTGAAATATTCTAACGTTTTACAGATGTCATACACATCTAAAAATGTTGTTGAAGGTAAAAAAGCTGCCAAGGAAGCCTTGCAACAAAAACTTGGTTTAAGAAAAGTTGATCTTCCTTTATTGGGGGTTATTTCTCGATTGACTAATCAAAAAGGAATTGATCTCATAAGGCATGCTATATATCGCACCCTAGAACGTGGTGGACAGGTTTTATTACTATTTATTTATTGAATTGGATGTTGTCTTTACCATAAATGTATGTTGCTTACATAATAACAAATGTGGAAAATATTATAGAAGAAGCATGAACATAATTAATTTAAGTTCATGTAAAAGAGATAAGCAATTAAATATTACGTTTTCAACAATAACTTAGATACATGTTTTGATTGTTTAAGAAAATTATTGTAGCGGATGAATGTTGTCTTTATCTTAAACATAACCTCCATGTTTCCTCCTCGAGAGTAATATAGGCTTTAAGTATGTGCTTGTGATGCCCATTAGAAAAAAAAAGTTGTGTTTATAACATTGATTAAACCTAAGGAAAAATTTCAAAGCAAGGTAAAGCAAGATAGTTTAGTTTTGTTATCAAGTTTTCTTCTTCAATTTGGTACATGCTTATAATTGTTAGTTGTATTAAGAAATACATGTGTGAAGAATGAAATATTTTGATGCAGGTTGTGTTACTTGGCTCAGCTCCAGACCCTCGTATCCAAAATGAATTTGAAAATTTGGCTAATGAGTTGCATTCTCTTCATCATGATCGTGTTAGACTTTGTCTTATATACGACGAGCCTCTATCACACTTGGTAATTTATTGGAAAACAAAAATCTTTGGTAATGCAAGAAATACTTTTATCACACTTTTTAGTGCACTTTTTTAAAAAGGTTTTACTATATGTTGAAAGGTATGTCCCAAAATCTATTTAGTGTCATCCATATGGATTATTTTTCCATTAATAAAGTGTATAAGTTGTTAGTATTCTTGTTGTTAACATTTGATATCTTGTATGCATAAGCATAACAAATAATTATTTTACTCGTTTGAAATGTTGTTATAGATATATGCTGGAGCTGATTTCATTGGAGTTCCTTCAATCTTTGAGCCATGTGGACTAACTCAACTCGTAGCAATGAGATATGGTTCAATACCTATTGTTCGAAAGACAGGAGGTTTGTACATACCTCATTTTTGTAACTGAGTACTAAATGATTCGTTGATATGTCACCAATTTAGTATATATTTAGAATGTGTTGTATCTTTTTCATGTTTAGTTCTTTTTTTGTTGTTATGGGTTTTATAAATGATTACACATTTTATAGAGGTATTTTTTTTTTTTATCTTGATAATGTATATTTTCTAATTCTCACTTTCCTTAGAACAATCATGTTTGGATGGATAACTAAAAAAATATTTGATAAACAACACCTACCCCTTTTGACATATATTTTCCATAATTGTGTAGGACTATATGATACTGTATTTGACGTTGATGATGATAAAGATCGAGCACATGCAGAATATCTTAAACCGAATGGATTTAGTTTTGATGGAGCTAATGCTCCTGGTGTTGATTATGCCCTCAATAGGTGAGTTATATGTTGTGTGCAATGATTTAACATTTGTATCTAAACATAAGAAAATCAAAATTTCCAATAATAGAAACTCCAAAATTACTAAATAGTTGGTAAAGTTTGAGAGTAAACTCATTTTTTTTATCAAGATATATATCTTGAATTGAGTCACTTGTGACTTAAGCTTAATGTTGAGATTTTTTTTACAATTATGTCAAGCCTTATTGTAGTAACCTTAAATATTTTGATGTATAAGAATCATATATATTAATAGTTTGTTTCACCTTAATAGCTTTGCATGCACACTTAGTAATCAATGATTTTTAAGTCCTAAAATTTGTTTTTGCAATAGTAATTTAAAAGTTGATTTTTTTTTCAGGGCAATATCAAGATGGTACGATGATCGTGATTGGTTTAACACTTTATGCAAGACAGTGATGGAACAAGATTGGTCTTGGAATCGTCCAGCTCTTCATTATTTAGAACTTTACCATGTTGCACGTAATGCATCACGTTGCTCTTAAAAAAATATGAGATTTAATAAAATAAAAATTATGTTTTCTTATATCTTTTATACACATTTTTTTTGTGTGATTATTTAATTTAAAAACTCTTGATTTTTTTTTTTTGCAAATACAGTTTATTAGAAAAAAATAATGATGATGTAGAAAACTATTAAAAAATGATTTTCAAATGGTCCATGATTATTTTTATCAAGTAATAATAATAATAATAATAAGTTATTTTATGATAATTTTGTATTTGTTAAGAATTTTTTATCTTATAAATTGAAAAGCTCATGGACAATAACATCAATAACATTGTAAAGTAGATAGGCAAAATAAGAAGAAGATTTTCCTTATTCTTAAAATGTACACACTTTTTTTTTATCAATGCTCTTTAAAAATATATTTAGTTTCAAATGTTTTGTTGAATTTAGAAATAATTAATTTGATTAAACATTTTTGTAAAAGAATAGAAAAAGAATAAAAGACACTTAAATAATATTATGCATAGAGGTAGGCCTAACTAAAATAATTAATCCAATAAAAATACTTACAATATTAACAAATTTTAAAATTAGAGTTATAATTAGAATATATGAGTTTTCGTTCTTACTCATTCTCTTCTCAATATCCGACATATATGAAATTTATATTTTATCTTCATTTTGTCGAATAACAAATATATATTATTGATATTTGTCCTTATATTTATATTTGTACTCTTCTAAATATTTATTAAATAATTCATATTTATAATGTATACTCTTTATTATTTATTAAAAAAATTAAAAAATAAAATTAAAATAAAGAGAGCAGGATAGTATTAAAATTTCAAAGTCAAAATGACACATATTTTATTCTCTTGGATGACAAATAGTAATAGCAAAATTATAATTACATATATTTTAAAATAAGTATCAAATATATTTAAAATGTTATAATAATTTAAAATAAAAATAATATTAAAAAAGAATATATATACATACTCATTTCATTTTCAAACTCAATTAATTTTAAAAATTGTGTATTATTTATGATGAATTTGGATATTTCTCATTATAAAAAAATTCACACAATACCAACATATAAGTTTGTAACATTTGAATTTAAAGAAATTAAGAGATTTTATATTATATTAAAAGTTATTTGTTATAAAGTTAATTTACTTTTATTTTCTTCATTTCCGATATCCTAAGTTTAATACATGAAGAAAGAAGTCACTGGAGAATTTCCAAATAATATGCTAAATTTTAATCGGAAAGAAATCATGACAAATTTGAGGGAGTGAATCCTAAACTTATATTTTGTTTGGATTTAAAGATAGATTTGAGGGAGTGAATAAGGTGAAAGTGAATAGAAAGTGATGTTGTTTGGATTGAGAGAATTATGATAAGAAATGAAGAAAAAGTTTAGGAAAGTTAGTGGATGATGTGATATGTGTGATTCATAAAATATTATTTTTTGATAAATAAAAGTGTAAGATTACAAATGTATCCTTATAGTTAAAATTAAATTAAATTAAAATATGATTAAATTGTTTTATGTATAAACAAAATAAAATTTATGTAAAAATATTTTACAATTTTTTTACATATATATTTTGTACAAATAAAATTCCTAAATTATTAAATTTTTTAATAAATATATATCTTAAATTATTTAATATAAATACACAAAAAAATTAAATTAACAAAATTCTAAATAAATACAAATTAAAATTATTTGATATCAGTATTTAAATAAAATATAAAATAAATAAATTCTTAAAGTATTTAAAATCCTATATAAATTTTAAATATAAATGATTCATTATCAATATTTAAATAAAATATAAAATAAATAAAGAATGCACATGGTTGGAAGAAAAAAATTTAAACTTTTCAGAGTAAAAAATGTAAAAACATTTGGTGTATGTGGATTTCTTCCACATTCTCTTCAAAGACACAAATATATTTTTTACTTTTTTACTAAACAATCATCAAATACAATCACACATATAGCGGAAACAAACAGACACTTAGAAAAGTATTTTGAAATTTGAGTGATATATAACAATTATTCTTGTAATATAATATTTCAAAATTTAAATAAAGTATTAGAATAAATTAATATTTTAATAAAAAATTGAAATATTAGATATTAGAAAAATTATACATAATTGATAACTAACTTAAATAGAATGTGGAATGATGATGAACATATCAATTTTCTATAGTTAGGTGAGATGAGAATGGAAACATAATGTCACTAGTAACATCAACCTCGTCAAACTAAAACATGTTGTTTCGATATGTTTAATATAATGCCGCATGCATATCTTTTTATATAAAAACTAAACTCAAACTCAAGTTAATATGGTGAAAATATATGGGTGGAAGTACTAGTGAAAATATTCATCCCAGTTTCATATTCATTCGGCCAAATAACAAAATAAAACGTTATTAAATTAAATATGTAAACCTTAAATGGGTGATTTGTAAAAGATACACAATACAATATTAAAGTCTCTAACGGCTAGTCTTGCGATCAAAATATCCAACGGCTCTCATCCCTTGACCGTTTGAATTCGTCTACAAATATAGCCGTTACCCACATATTCTCTTCTCCCAATCTCTTAAAAATCTCTGCAATCGTTTCCTTCTATTCACTTCGCGTAATCTTTCGACTAAACTCAGAGCTTTCATTTCCATGCCTTCTAACAAACCATCATCAATGCCTTCAAACCCTAATCCAAGAAGTTCCGAAATCAGTAACCCTACGAGAAGGAGTTTCACTGGAAACCCCTTCACCAAACCCTCAATTGTCCCAACTCATGGAGCCAAAACTCCCGCCAACAGCCCTTTAGGTATTTCTCTATCTTTCTTTGTATTTACATTTGTATTTGGCATGAGAAAGTGTTAACAAATTAAAGATTAGGTGTTTGATGGGTTTAGTGTTTGGTATTCTGCAGATTTTTCGAGAAGAGGCTCTGTTGGGGTTCGCGAAAGCGGAGGGTCGTTGAGGGACTCCTTGGATGACAAAGAAAATGGAAAAGATCAAATTTTGAAACCGGTGAAGGTTCGATCGCCAGCTGTTTGCTCAAAGGGCTCAAAGAATTTCATGTCTCCAACCATTTCTGCTTCCTGCAAGATCAACGAGTCTCCCAGAAAGAGAGTCCTAACTGAGCGGAACGAGATGGTTCCAAGTCCCGTGGACCCGAAAAGCCACGTTCGTAAGGTAACTTTTGCTGATCCCTTGGAGGAAGGCTCCAGGTCTTCCTTGACTAGTGACGATTTGAGTGGTGACAGTGAAACTTTGATGTCAAAGAATGATACAGAGTCATCTTTTGAAACTATCAATAGCTTGAATGTGAATAATCTTTTGGTTCCAGAAGATGACATTCACACTGAACCATCGTTTGAAAATGAGCCTGATTGTGTTAATCTTGATCCTACTTTTAAGCTTAGCCCCACTCCCACTCCTCCTGTTGCATTGAAAGCTACCGTAGTAGCCCCTCTTGGCGCAGATCCCTTGATACCTCCCTATGACCCTAAAACCAACTACCTCTCCCCTAGACCGCAGTTTCTTCACTACAAACCAAAATCACGAATGGAACTCCTCAGGAAAAGGGAATTAGAGGACAGCTTCATTTCTGGAAGCTTTTCGGATTCAGAAATCACGGAGGATACCCAATCTGAAGGCTCGCAGAAGGAATCCGATGTTTCTTCGGATGAAATTATTAAGGAAGAAGAGGGCGGCCACATTTCTGAACCGAGTCATGCTAAGAAGACTCCCATGCCAGAAGAATCTGCTGAAGCAAAAGAGGTTCCAAAACCACGTTTCACAGTGAGAGCGAAGGCTGTTGCTCTGATCTTGCTTCTTGCAGTTGCTTTTGCATCGATCTCAGTCACAGATTCTCCAGTGATTGATCGAACTGCGTTTGAAGACCTCTACAAGGTTTATGAATATTCTGTTTTTACAGTGTTTGCAAGAGCTAACTTTGATAGGCTCACCCAGTTTGCAGAAACAAATTTTGATGAGATAGCTCAAAATTTGCAAATTTGGTTTACCAAGTTGCTGTCATCAATATCCGATTATGTTTCGGATATTAGAGGTGCACACAATTTGGCCAAGTTGCAATATTATAACTTGACGGTTCAGCAGGATTATTTCATAGTGAATCAGTACCCTATAATTGGTGGTAGTGAAAATGAAATAGGTGAGACTCACGCACCAATATGGGACGCTGAAGAAAATGTTGCTGCCTCAGATATTGACAGTGATGATATTGAGGAGGATATTTCCGGGGAGAATTATGAAGTGCATGTAGAACAAGTTCAGCAAGATATTACAACAGTTGCTGAAGTTGAAAATGTTTTGCATGCTCCAGAATCTGGGGAAGTTTTCGATATTGAGGAGGATATTTCCGAGGAGCATTATGAAGTTCATGAAGAACAAGTTCAGCAAGATTTTGCAACAGTAGCTGAAGTAGAAAATGTTTTGCATGCTCCAGAATCTGGGGAAGTTCTCGATATGACAGCATCAGAGCAGCTGGTTGAATTAGATATTGCAACAATTACTGGAGTTGAAAATGTTCTGGATGTTGCAGAATCCGAGGTAGTACTCAATATGGTAGAATCAGAGCAACTGTTGTCTGAAGCAGGAAACTTAGAAGCAAACTTGGCACAAGAAGCTGAGACTAACTTAAATGTTGAAAATCAGCCAAGTTTGAATTCGGAGGTTTCTGAAATTGGTATTGAAGCGTATCCAAATCAGGCACAAGAATCTGATGTTGCTACCGTGAATGATGTAGCAGAGGAAAAATCAGCAAGCATAGATGCTGCCATCAAAGGGAATGAAGGGCAATTAGAAGCAATTGCCGTTCATTCACATGTGGTGCTATATTTGCTGCTCTGTGCTGGTACTGTATTGATTGCAGGTGCAGGTATCAACTGGTCTAGGAAGGGTAAAAGCAAAAACAAAAGCTCCTTGATGCCACCTCCATCTAAGAACGAGCACATTTCGCCAGAGAAGTCATGTGAGCCCTTGGACGTGCTTGAAGATTCGTCGTGTCCTTCAGAAACGAGTAGCTTTCAGCAAAGCTCGTTCTACAGCGAAAAAGTAGGGAATGAAGGTCATAAAGTAGGCCCTGAGAAGAAGCGGAAGAGTAACTACAGGAGAGAATCATTGGCCTCTTCTTCATCAGACTATTCCATGGGTTCCCCATCATATGGAAGCTTAACTGTGTACGAGAAAATTTCAGTGAAGCAGGTAAGTTATACATGTATATTTTTAGTCTTGTAAAACATTTATTATTTTTTACTTAAGATTGCATTAATAATGAACTATTTCTCTTGTTCTTGGTTATATTGTTTTTTCAGGGAGATGATACGATGATTACTCCTGTTAGGCGTTCAAGTAGAATCAGAAACCAAGTCACTTCTCCTTCGTAGCCGGATTTTGGGTTAGTGTGTGTTTGGCTTTTAGTTTGCAACAAGGTTGAACTGAATGGAAAACCAACACAAACCCTTAGTGTTAACGTAGGATTAGTAACCTTTGCCAACTTGCCCATTGTAATCTGACCTGCATAAGCTGTGTTACTGAAAGCAGAAGTGTCCTATCTTCTGAATCTTGACTCTAGCAGAAGAAATTTATCTTGACTCTGATTGTTTATTAATTTGTATTTATCTATGACCAACTGCATTTTCCTTCTTATTTTGCTTTGGCTTTTGACATGAGTTGTCCACATCCACTAATGTGGTCTCTATAAATAGCATGCGTTGGAAGTGAGAATGGTGATGATGGAAGTTGTCATTGTCGTATATTTGAAGAGCTAATGCCGAATATTGTTTACCCCATCGGCACTTCATTATATAAATAAACTCTTCGAATAATCCAATTTCGTTATGTATGCAAAAATAATTTTACGGGTCCGAATAAGTTTTTTATATAATACTTCTAAAATTTGTTTGTATAGAAATCGGTATTATTCAATGATATCTCAATTTCAATACGGAACAATATTTTAGACGAATAAAAAGTTTATTTAACCCTAATTTGTGATACCAAAGGAATTGAGGGTATAATTATGAAAGGAAGGAGAATAATTGTAAACTAAAAATAAAATGAGGATTTGTATTGTTTTCTCTCTTATTCTTGGAGAGGGGAAGTTTAAATTGTCCCCATTACTTAATATTTTTCTCTTGATTCCAAAAATTTCTCTTAAGCTAATCCCACTGTATTGGACTGAACTCTTTTAATTTGTGGTCCAAACAGAACAAAGATCTGAACCCAATGGTCAAAAAGCTACACTTTTCAATCTATTTGATTCATACTATAATTTTTATTTTTATTCTTAATTATATTCTTAGTTCTTCAAATTTAGAATATTTTTTATTTTTCAAATTTTAAAATATTTATTTTCAAAATAATAAGGCTTAAAATGAGTTTTTAAATTATTTTCAATATCTCATAACTTAACTTTTAAGGACTAACAGCTTGTTAGGCTAAATTTAAGTTATTAAAATTTGCTTTATTAATTTTAAAGAAAATAATAATAATTGGGTTGGGATCAATTTCTTCACACATTTTAAAAAGTTTTTGATTAAGTTTTTTTTTTTTAGAAGTGACAACTAATTTATTCTGGAAATAGAGGAGTTATAATTTATGAAAAAAAGTTGGTCGAGCCTATAATATGAGATGAGACTCGACAATGACCTAACTTGCTAATCATATAAGAAAAGGTCTTCACTTTTTGGAATTCCTTTCCTTTCTCACCACAAAACAAACCACTTCGTGCTCAAATGACAAATTCAATGTTTCTACAATTTCTCTGTTTAAAAAAGCATTGCTTTACTAAAATGGGAAAGAATATGTGTCTCACATTATCATTTTATTTTAAAAAATGTTCTTTGAGAAAGTCATCTTAACTTTCGAAATTTCTCTATTTTTCCATAATTCATATTTTAGTAAAACATTAATCTCAAACAACTTAGTTGTTGAGTTGTCCACCATATTAAGACTTTTTATGTGACATGACACTACTACTATATCTCTTCTTTTAAGGATATAAAAATAAAATATTGTTAATTCACAAATAATGCACACTCTTTTTTATTAATTTAAATATGTTTTAATTTATGTAAATATTTTCTTGTCTTGATTTAGTGTTGTAAAATATTTCGCAACTTTTAAATTCCTAATATATCTTTTAATTATTATTTTAATATTTATAGTTCACTATATTTACGTTAGTGCTAAAATCAAAATATCAATTAAGATAAGTAAATTAATAAAAAAAGTTAAATCGAGATTATTAAATTATTATTAGTGCATAATTAAATTAAGTAATATATTGAATATTTTTATAAATAATATAATTAATATATATATATATATCTTATAAACAATAATTTTAATATTAATGTTGATTTTCTAAAATATTCATTATTTTTAATCATACAATACTATTTAAAGAAATGAACGGTATATACTGATGGAAGAGGTCCAAGCACAAACCCACATGCAAGCCCACTAAAGGGTAGATTTGGGTCAACCCCTAGAGTTATGGCCAAGAGGATATAAAAAGACGTTCTTTTATATGTTCAAATGCAATAAACTCTAGTATAGAGTAGACTTTAATTCTTGTCAAAATTAGATTAGGAATTTTATTTGTAGTTTTTCCTTAGATGAAATTTGGCACCTAAAAACTAACCTTGATTAAATTAGGATTTCTAAAACACCTAATTTTAACCAAAGCCGGTTATGTTTAACCAAGGCACATTTTCCACATATTCCATATTTAACATGTGCTAAACGTTTTCCATCACATGTTAAATATGCTTCATGTGCTCAATGTGCTAAGTGTAAAATAGGCGCCAGTTTCAATTTCTTTTTCATTTGAATTTCTCTCCAACTCTCTTGTTCAAATCCAGTCCTCACTTGCTATATAATGAGGTGCTTGACTCATGTATTTGCAAGATTAATATACTTAGTGAATTGCTGCCAAATTGTGTCAATTTCACTTCTTGCCCAAAACCTCCTAGGTTAGGCTTTTAATCTTCACAAATTCCCCCTTTCCAAGTAGAGTTGGCCTCACCACTCTCAATCCCTACCTCTCATGCACCTTCAAGGTCACCACCACTCTTAGGAGGACCTTGCTTCATCTTCAATCCATGATGCTTCCGCCATTCAACAAAATCCGAAAACTATGAAGGCACATCTCCATCATTTGGTATCTAGAGCCATGGTCTTCAAGAGCTAAGCGCCTTATTTCGTTTTAATTTTTGTGTTCATCTTGTTTCCGTGTTGTTCTTCATGAATCCTTGATTGTCTTTCTGTTTTTGAGTTTAATTTTGTGTTAGATACTGTTTTGGTTCATTCCAATCGGTGCATTCATGTTCAATTTGTTCTTGAGCTATTTTGCAAATTGTGTAGGATCCATATAGATTTGTGTTGCTGTTCTATTTTTAGTTTATTTGAGTCTTGTTTGCAATTCTAATCGGTTCATATTGTGTGTCTTGAGTCATTTTAATTTTTGAATCCAATTGTGTTTTGTCTAGTCATGTTTCTCCTAAAATTGTCATCAATTCCATGTAGTGTTGTTTTTGATAATTTTGATTTCTTGATTTGATTTGAGTCCAATTTTATTATGAGTTTGTTTGATCCTTTTGTGCATTTTTCTTTTTAGATTTGAGTTCATATTTGTGTGCTAGATCCATACAAATTCATATACATCCATTCCATTGTGTTTTTGAAGTTTCTTCAATCTGTTTTTAATTCTAGAATTAGGATTACTCTGTTTTCAATTCTGTGCTGGCTGTTTTTTTCTTATGAAATTAAAATACGTTGAAGAAAAAATATGAAACTCTGGATTTATACAGATTGAAGTATTATAAAAACAAGAAAAAAGAATTAGATCAAAAGACAAAATAAAAAAATGATAAATCAAACAAAAAAAATGTACATCCTGACGCAAACAGAAACAGTAATTTGACAAGAATTTTGAAAAATTTATCACAATTTTTTGGTGTGATTCCAACGCCAAAAGTTTGCTAAGATCTTGAATTGTTTGTGGTTCAAATTTCAGATTCAAATTTCAAATAGCCAGCTCAACATTAATTTTATAAGTCACGCTTTTTGTACCTAAAATTTCCAGTAGTACTGTTTTGGTTTTTTTAATCAATTCTAGTGCCATTCTCTAGGTTCAATTTGTGTGCCACCTTTTGTTGAGTGCCTATTTGATTGCTTGTCAAATTTATTCAATATATTCCCTCTAGTTGTGTCCTACAAATTAATCCATTTTCTGTAGTCCTATTTTTAAATTTTGAATTGTTCTTTGCTTTAATTTATTGACCTCTAATTGTTGGTGAACAAAAATTCAAATTGGTGCTTGTTAAGTTGGAATTAACCTTGTGGTGAGTCCATCCCTACTTAGTAGGTACTGTTTTGAAGATTTTAATTGGCTAACCATAAGAGGTTAAGGCAAGGAGCTGCAACAAATATAAATACAAACACCTACAAATTGTAGAACACATCAAGGAAGATCAACCACAAGCCAAGGAGTGCATAGTTTAGGAAATCTGAATTTTATTTTGTGTAATTCAATTTCTTTTGTATTTCCTTTGAGTTGTTAATTACATTTAACTTTGATTAATTAGTGGAATAATTACGTGTAGACGGTGATTGTGTCTTCAATGGCTCCAAGTGTCTAGAAGCCTCACCTTAGGATTCGTCTAGTTTAAAAGCTTTTTAGTTAGCAATCTTTAAATTGTGCTTAGTTAATTGTTTTGCTTTAATTACTTGTTTTGTATTGTTAATTGCTTTGCATTGTTTTCTTTGCATAAAATTGTGTTTTCATTTCTACTTGTGATTTACGTAGTTTACTTAGAAAAAAGGTTTGTGACAAGTTTTGAGGGATATGTTTTGGCAAGGAAAGACTTGGTACTTAAGAAGTCCTAGTGACTCACCTCTCTTTCCTGGAAAGCTACCTTCACTACTATCCTTATCTTTTTGGGGTAAAATACTTATAACACAAAACTTTAACCATGTCTTTTCAAGCTCGTAATTCTAATGAAAGTGAGGGAACATTTATCAAATCTCTTTTGGAAAAAATTGCACAAGATGTTCAAGCACTTTCATATAGGCAATTGCAAATGGTTAACGAAAGAGATGAATACATCAAATCTAAAAAAAGTTCGCATGCATCTAGCTCTAGGGGCAATGAATTATATGGAGAACAAAGTCTTAAAAATGAATACTACCAACCACCCCCTAGGAGAGTTAGAAAGGAAAAGAAAGAAAGCCCAAGAGAGGTTAGGGTAGATCTACCTCATTTCCATGGCAAAGAAAATGTAGAAATCTATTTAGATTGGGAGATGAAAGTAGAACAATTGTTTGCTTGTCATAAAGTGATTGAAGAAAACAAAGTACCCTTAGCCACTCTAAGTTTTCAAGGCAATGCTATGTATTGGTGGATGGCCCTTGAGAGAGATAGGCGTCTTCATAAGGATCCTCCCATAGAATATTGGAATGATCTTAGGGGTGCCTTAAGACGCCGCCATATTCCTTCATATTACAATAGGGAGTTGATGGACAAGCTCCATAGACTCCAACAAAAGACCATGAGTGTAGAGGAATATAAGCATAAAATGGAACTATACATGATGAAAGCCTCCATTAGGGAATTCGAATCCATTACCATAGCAAGATTTTTAAGTGGGCTTAACCTTGAGATTAGAGATAAAGTTGAACTTTTGCCTTACCAAGACTTGAATGATTTGATTCAACTATGTATCAAAGTGGAACAACAAATTTTGAGGAAAACTTCAAGTCATAGGGAAAACTCATACTCTAACTCTTATCCCAAAGAGGAGTATAAAAGGGAGGAAAGTGTATCTAAAGAAAAATCAAGAGAAACTCCCAAGCATGTAGGAAAAGATGTGCTCACTCCACCCACTTGTAGTAGAGATGATAAATGATTTAAATGTTATGGTAGAGATCATGTTCAAGCCCAATGCCCAAACCAAAGAACTATGTTCTTAAGAGGGGTAGATGAATATAGTAGCCATGATGATGAAACTAGTGGGGGAGAAGAAAAAGAAAAAGAAAATAGTGAAGTAGCATATCCATGTGAGGGTGAGTTAATGATGATCCAAAGATCCCTCAACAACCAATCTAGTGTGAACCTAGAGACACAAAGAGAGAACATTTTCCATACAAGATGTAAAGTTTTTGAAAATGTTTGTTCTCTCATTGTGGATAGTGGCTCTTGCTGCAATTGTTGTAGCACTAGGATGGTTGAAAAGCTAAATCTACAATTAATACCTCATCCTAAACCTTATAAACTTCAATGGATCAATAAAGATGGGGAATTAGTTGTAGATAACCAAATGAAAGTCGAGTTGTCTATGGGAAACTATAAGACAAAGTTTTATGTGATATAGTTCCCATGGAAGCTTGTCATATTTTGTTGGGTAGACCTTGGCAATTTGATAAAAAACCTATGCACAATGGTCTTACCAATGAGATTACTTTCACTCACAAAGAAAAGAAGTTTATACTTTATCCTTTATCACCTTCACAAGTTGTAGAGGATAAAGTGCAAATGAAAAAAAGAGAGAGAAGAAGAAAAAATAATAAAAATAGAAAACCAAGAAAAAGCCCTTAGGGAGAAAAGGGAGTGGGAGAAGAGTGGTCCTTCCCACAAGGTCATTCAACAAGAAGAAACAATTAAAAACACATTTGAAAATATGATTCTTGTTGAACAACCTTCAAGCCTTTTAAAAGGATCACATAGAAATTTTTTTAAAGAGGTTAATTTAGAACAAGGGAGGCAAAACTTAGAAAATAAAATTATGACAAGTTACCAAAAACAATAGAAAAACAAGAAGGGCAACTTAATAAAATTGATTTTTATACAACTGCTCAAACTAACACATTTGCTTTGTTTGATGATTCCCATAGATGGACATTTGATCCGGGAAGACGAGCATAGTTGTCAAAGCAAGAGGCTGCTATCCGAGATCGACCCTGTATATTTGAGGATAGATCTTCTCAAGACGGAGGAGATGATGGACACCATCCAACCACATTCATCCCCCTAAAAATGAAGAAGAAGAAGCATTGAATTTGAGGACAAATCCTTTTCAAGAGGGAGGGGATGATGGAAGAGGCCCAAGCACAAGCCCACATGCAAGCCCACCAAAAGGTAGATTTGGGCCAACCCCTAGAGTTATGACCAAGAGGATCCAAGAAGACGTTCTTTTACATGTTCAAATGCCATAAACTCTAGTGTAGAGTAGACTTTAATTTCTTGTCAAAATTAGATTAGGAATTTTATTGGTAGTTTTTCCTTAGATGAAATTTGGCACCTAAAAACTAACCTTGGTTAAATTAGGATTTCTAAAACACCGAATTTTAACCAAGGTCGGTTATGTTTAACCAAGGCACATTTTCCACATATTCCATATTTAACATGTGCTAAACGTTTTCCATCACATGTTAAATATGCTTCATGTGCTCCATGTGCTAAGTGTAAAATAGGTGCCAATTTCAATTTCTTTTTCATTTGAATTTCCCTCCAATTCTTTTGTTCAAATCCAGCCCTCACTTGCTATATAATGAGGTGCTTGGCTCATGTATTTGCAAGATTAATATACTTATTGAATTGCTGCCAAATTGTGCCAATTTCACTTCTTGCCTAAAACCTCCTAGGTTAGGCTTTTAATCTTCACAAATTCCCCCTTTCCAAGTAGAGTTGGCCTCACCACTCTCAATCCCTACCTCTCATGCACCTTCAAGGTCACCACCGCTCTTAGGAGGACCTTGCTTCATCTTCAATCCATGATGCTTCCGCCATTCACCAACAAAATCCGAAAACTATGAAGGCACATCTCCATCATATACATCTACTTATCATTTTATATGTAAAAAAATGGTTATTATAAAAAATACTTTATATTTGTAACATCCATATATTTTTTTCACATCTAAAAATCATAATCTGCAATATATATAACTCTTTCGTACTATGTTTAAAAAATGTATCTCTCTTCATAGAGATTTTAAATATATACATAAGATGAAAACAAAACATTTTCATTCTTCGGTTTCCCACTGAGGAGTTCTTTCATCTGTAACATCATCTGCTCCCGTGTAAATACACGATCATCACATATTAAAAGAAAATAAAACACAATGCAAACAACTGGGTGAACTAGCTATTTTTTAAAAATTCAAATATAAATATAACTTTAAATATCAACATAAAGCCATCAATTCTCATACCTTTTTACAAACCATCAAGTGTTTATTATAGTTCATAATTAATCTTTCTCATGTCAGACTTATACCGACTCACTACACATAGACACTTGACTCTACTTTCGGAACACTCGTGTATTGAAATTAGCATCCAGAGACTTGTACCTGTCATACTACTTGTTGTGAAATCTACAAAGTCATGCGCATAATCATCTCAATATCTCATCATCTCATATGACAAAGTAAATCCATTTAATATGCTTTGATCAGTTCTTTCAAACCTCATTCTTAGTCAAATGAACCTCCTACGACTCTCATTAACTGAATAACTTCATCTATATGATTCCAATATATCAATATAGTCAGAATCGTCTCATTCACAGGACACTCACAAACAAATCAATACACCCTAATAACAATCTCAACACGGTATTTTCTTTCTTGAAAATACTATGTCTTGATCACACTTTCATCTCATTATATACATCATTTAACACATCAATGCACCATTCAATCAGATCATATTTTAAACTTTATAACAATCCAAATATATCTCAAAATTCACTTTAAACACATAACTAAGTTCCTTTAATCATATTTTTAAATAAAATTTAGAATTTCCACTTAAAAACAATAGGTAATTGTACTGGCCAGACCTCAGACATCGGCGTCAGACATTGACATCGGACATCGGTGGTCTGATCACCAGGAAATAGGAGGAGCCACCATCTGCCTTTAAAGTCAACGTTGGCGCCCACCGTGGGGCTCGATAAAACTAGGTCCCATTCACAATCGTGTTGAGAGCCACCAGGCAACATGAGGAATACGAGGCAAGGTGCATCTGCACTAGAAGGGGGAGACAACGTCTCCATGCAATAACTCATGGAGATCATTCGCGCTCTCTAGCAAGCGGTGACGACGTCCAAAGTTGACCAAGACAGGATTCTGGTTGAGGTCCAAGCCGAGCAAGCGGCCAACCAGGACCGATTCCAGGTTGATTTGGCTGCGTGACGCGCGAACAATGAGGAACTACGCAAAGCGAACGAAGATCTGCACAGAGATTTGCAACACATGGGTGAGCGTACAATTGATGAGTGAACCCCGCCCATACCAGTTAGGGCTCGCCCCATGCTGTTTTTGCAAGCGATCATGGACACTGTGATACCAGTTAAATATCTCCCTTGCCTTTATACGCCAAGGTCAAGAACATCATCTTTCTTATCTTTGTTTGATAAAGGGTTGGGCTAGGTAAGAGTTCTAGCAAACACCGCCTCTACCTTAATACGTTGAAGAAGGGTAAGATCAAACAGGTGGTAAAGAAGCATGCTACTTAAGTAGGAGTGGGCCTAAAGCGTTATTAGGCTAATTCGATACAAGCAAGATAACCAACAATAAACACAATAAGCAAATCAAGAGGAAAGCAGATTTTATAAATAGGAATATGTATCAGATTTATCAATTGTTCATCAAGCTACCAAATAGTTACAAAGGTGGTTACAAGGGGAAATCATCACAAATCAACATCCACCAGCTGCCCATCCGCGATCTTCTTCGCCAGCCCAGTTTGGGAGAGATTCACCCCAGGATGCACACAGGCAACCTGGGCTATGACATCTTCAAACCCTGTTGCATAAGACTCAGCAGCATCACGAACCAGTTCATCTTTGGTCTGAAGGAAGTGTTCATCCTTGCGGACCAACTCTTCCCTCAGCTTGGGAAGCTGCTCCTCTAGTTGGGATGATTTCTCCTTGAGTTGTACTGACTCCTCAAGCTTGGCCGATTTCTCCTGCAACTGGGCCACCTCTTCCTTCAAGCCAACCACTTCAGTCTAGAGATCCAAGTTCTTGGCATGAGCCCCAGAGTTTCCTGGGACTTCTCGAACAAGAGCCTCTTGGTCTCTCGATCGACTTTGCAAAGATCTGACACCTCTAAGTACAAGGAAGTCTCGCGACGTTTGAGCTCTTTGACTTGAAGAGCGTCCTGGCTAGCTGTTGATGGCATTTCATGTGTTCTTCTTGAATCAAAGTAGTGAAAGTGATGCGGAAGCAATGGGTGAGTGAAACAAAGCCCTCCTAGGAGTTGTGTTGGCTTTGAAGGTGCATGATGAGTATGGGTTTGAGAGGTTCGGCCAGCTCAAGGGAGAAAGGTGAAAGGATTGAAGTTTATAGCCTAGATTTCTAGGAGAAGTAAAGCTAGTGCACAAAATTGGCAGCATAACAATACTCAATTAAACTTGTCAAATACAATGAGTTAGCCTTCCTATTTATAGGCTAGTTTGGGACGTAAATGATAAGCTACATTACAAGGAAAAGAAAACCAAAATTAAATCTAAATTCTAGGGTGCAATGACCGGCCATACACAACCCTAGTTTCTAGAAGGTTTCCATCCAAAATGCTTCCTACACTATCCTATCTACTAAGTACCCCCAATGGGCCTTTATGCAAACATATACAAAGCCTTCTCTCTTCCATCTGTGGCCTCATTTGCTTGTGTTTGAATATGTTTGGCCATTGATCTTGTAAGGGGACCTAGACGGTCTAGCTCCAAGGGTAGCCTCCCTCCTTCACGTCCTAGACGCTCACCTTCACGTCCTAGACGCTCACCTTGGTCTTGGTCTTGGTCTAGACGCTCTCCTTGGCTTGCTTGGGTAGGTGTGCTTGGCCGTCCTCCATCATCCCCTCCCCCTTGGAAAGGATTTGTCCTCAAATCCAGCTCGTCATCGTCATTGGTACCTACAAATGGAGAAAGATCAATTACATTAAAAGTGTCATGTACTCCATATTCAAGAGGTAGGTCCAACTTATATGCATTGTTGTTGACTCGCTTGAGAACTTGGAAAGGTCCATCACCTCGGGGACTTAGTTTGGACTTCCTTTGATTTGGAAATCTATCTTTTCGAAGATGAAGCCAAACTAAGTCTCCTTCCTCAAAAATTATTTCTCTCTTCCCTTTGTTGTTGTATTTTGTGTACTTCTCATTTTGTTGTTGTATTTGGTTTTTAATCTTCTCATGCATTTTCTTGACAAAATCAGCTTTGATTACTCCTTCCTTATGCACAAAATCTTGTGGATTAGGAAGGGGTATTAAATCCATAGGCGTGAGAGGATTAAAACCATATACGACCTCAAAAGGAGAAGCATTAGTAGTTTTGTGAACTACTCTATTGTAAGCAAATTCAATGTGGGGAAGGTACTCATCCCAAGATTTGTGGCTTCCCTTCATGATAGCCCTAAGCATAGTTCCAAGAGATCTATTGACTACTTCGGTTTGACCATCCGTTTGAGGATGACAAGAAGTTGAAAATTGTAGTCTTGTTCCAAGTTTACCCCAAAGAGTTTTCCAAAAGTGGCTTATAAACTTGGGATCTCTATCGGACACTATACTTCTAGGGATACCATGGAGTCTCACCACTTCTCTAAAGAAGAGTTTAGAAATATTTTGAGCATCATCCACTTTGTGGCATGGAATAAAGTGGGACATTTTGCTAAAACGGTCCACTACCACAAAGATAGAGTCATGGCCTCTTGCAGTCCTAGGAAGTCCTAAAATGAAATCCATGCTAATGTCTTCCCAAGGAGCATTTGCAATCGGCAAAGGGGTGTAGAGTCCATGCGGCATTGTTCTAGACTTTGCTTTTAAACATGAGATACATTTAGAACAATGTCGTTGGACATCTTTCCTCATGTGTGGCCAACAAAATTTTGCTTTTAAAAGATCTAGAGTCTTATCAACTCCAAAATGGCCCATGAGTCCCCCTTCATGTGATTCTTTAACAAGGAGTTTTCTATGTGTTCCTTGGGGAATGCAAAGTTTTCCTTCTTTAAAAAGATATCCCTCGGACACATAGTAACCTCCTTGTGCTCTATGTAGACATTGAGCATAGATGGATGAGAGTTCTTGGTCTTCTTGGTAAAGCTCTCTTATGTGGTCAAATCCAAGAATTTGGGCACCTAGTTTTGAAAAGAGTGTGTGCCGTCTTGAAAGAGCATCGGCCACTATATTGGTGCTCCCTTTCTTGTATTTGATTACATAAGGAAATTGTTCAAGAAATTCCATCCATTTAGCATGTCTCTTGTTGAGCTTGTGTTGGCCCTTTAAATATTTTAAAGACTCGTGATCACTATGGATAACAAATTCTTTGGACACAAGGTAGTGTTCCCAAGTCTTTAGGGCTCGCACAAGAGCATAGAGCTCTTTGTCATAGGTGGGGTAGTTGAGGGTGGCACCATGGAGTTTTTCACTAAAATAAGCAATGGGGTGTCCACCTTGCAACAAAACCGCACCTATGCCTACCCCCGATGCATCACACTCTATCTCAAAAGTTTTGGAAAAATTTGGAAGAGATAGAATGGGTGCATTGGTGAGTTGAGCTTTGAGCCTTTGAAAGGCTTGCTCATGCTTTTCATTCCAACAAAATGCAACATCTTTTTTCACAAGTTCATTCAAAGGAGAAGCTAGGCTAGAAAAATTAGGTACAAACCTTCTATAGAAGCTAGCTAACCCATGAAAATTTCTTACATCACTTACATTTTGTGGAGTTGGCCACTCACGGATGGCTTTGATTTTCTCGGGATCTACATGTACCCCCTTTTTGTTAACTATGAAACCTAAGAAAACTACACTATCTACACAAAAGGTACACTTATCCCTATTGGCAAAAAGACTATTTTTCCTAAGAACTAGAAGAACTTCTCTAAGGTGACTTAGATGGTCTTCTAGGCTTTTACTATAGACTAAGATATCATCGAAGTAAACTACTACATATTTACCTATACAATCTCTCAAGGTGTGATTCATAAGCCTCATGAATGTGCTTGGAGCATTAGTAAGCCCAAAGGGCATCACCAACCACTCGTATAATCCAAATTTGGTCTTAAAAGCGGTTTTCCACTCATCACCCTCCTTGATTCGAATTTGGTGATATCCACTTTTAAGGTCAATCTTGGAGAATAGAGTTGACCCATGCAATTCATCAAGCATATCATCAAGCCTCGGGATTGGATGCCTATACTTGATGGTGATGTTGTTGATTGCTCTACAATCACAACACATACGCCATTTTCCATCTTTTTTTGGCACCAACAAGACAGGTACAGCACAAGGGCTTAGGCTCTTTTGAACCCAACCCTTCTCCAACAAGTCTTGAACTTGTGATTCTATCTCCTTTGTTTCCTCAGGGTTGGTTCTATAAGCAGGCCTATTTGGTAGGCTTGCCCCCGGTATAAAGTCAATTTGATGTTCTATCCCCCTAAGAGGAGGAAGCCCAATGGGTCCTTCTTGGGAGAATAGATCTTCAAATTCACTCAAAAGGTTTTCTACTTGAGGAGGTAAAACCATGAGTTCACTACTTGTGGCAGTGCATGTAAGTGCTCCTTTACAAAAGATAAGGCTTGGTTGTTCAACAAGAAGCAAGTTTTCAAAAACATTTTCGAGAGGTTTTTCTTGTTGACCAACCTTGTGGGAAGGAACACTCTTCTCCCACGCCTTTCTATCCCTAAGGATTTTCTCTTTTTCTAGCTCTCTTTTTTTTTTTTGTTTTCCTCATCCCTCTTTTGTTTCATTTGTATTTGGTATTTCACCACTTGAGAATGTGGTAAAGGACTAAGTACAAACTTCTTATATTTATGGGTGAAGGAAATCTCGTTAGTGAGACCATCATGCAAGGTTTTCTTATCAAATTGCCATGGCCTCCCTAATAAGATATGGCAAGCTTCCATAGGCACTACATCACATAAAACTTTGTCTTTGTAGTTCCCTATGGAAAACTTGATTTCCACTTGCTTGTCTACATGTAGTTCCCCATTTTCATTAAGCCATTGAAGTTTGTAAGGTTTTGGGTGAGGAACTACTTGTAGCTTAAGCTTTTCAACCATCCTAGCACTACAACAATTACAACTAGATCCACTATCCACAATGAGGGAACATATATTTTCTAAAACATTGCATCTTGTATGAAAGATGTTCTCCCTTTGTGTTTCCATGGATGTGCTAGGGTGATTGTTGAGGGTTCTCCTAATCATAAGCAATTCTCCCTCTAGTGGAGCTACCCTCTCATCCTCTCCCCCTTCCTCTTTCTCACTAGGCTCATCCTCGCCACTAGTGTACTCGTCTACACCTTTTAAAAACAAAGTCCTTTGGTTTGGACATTGTGCTTGCACATGCCCCCTACCATAGCACTTAAAACACTTGACATCTCTGGCTCGGATGGGTGGGGTTGAGGTTTCTTTGGTGAAGGGCTTGGTAGGCTCTTTTGGTTTTTCCTTGGATGTACTACCCTCCCTTCTAAACTCTTTCTTGGGATAAAAGCTAGAATAGGGGCTCACCTTTTGACTTGAGGTTTTGCGCAAGTTTTGTTGCTCAACTTTAATGCAAAGTTGAACCAAATCATTCAAGTCTTGATAAGGTAAGAGCTCTACTCTATCTCTTATCTCAAGTGATAGGCCACTAAGGAACCTAGCTATGGTGGTTTCCTCTAATAGAGGCTCTCATCATATAGAGCTCCATCTTTTGTCTATACTCCTCTACGCTCATATTTCTTTGTTGGAGTCTTTGGAGCTTGTCCATCAACTCCCTATGGTAGTAAGAGGGTATATGTCAACGTCTTAGGGCTCCCCTAAGGTCATTCCAGTATGTAATGGAAGGTTCCCTATGAAGACGTCTATCTCTTTCGAGAGAGGTCCAACAATACATGGCATTCCCTTGGAAGCTAAGGGTGGCTAAGGGTACTTTTCGTTCCTCACTTACCCTATGGCAAGCAAAAAGTTGCTCTACCTTCATCTCCCAATCTAGATATACTTCTACATTTTCCTTTCCATGAAAATGAGGTAGGTCTACTCTTGTTTCCCTTGGCACTTCTTGTTCCCTTTGCCTAGTTCTTCTAGGGGGTGGTTGGTAATAATCATTGATTCTACGACTTCCCTCCCCTAGAGACTCAATACTTTGAGAATGGGATGCATGAGTTTTTTTTGATTTTTGTGATTTTTGTGATTTCTCTTCTTGAGCTTTAGCCAACTCATTGATTTTGTTCTCATTCTCCAATTGTCTAAAAGATATCAATTGTACCGCTTGGGATACTTCTTTTAAAAGAGTTTTCAAAGATTTTACTTCACTTTCTATAGACTTTGGAGAGTGAGAAGAAGAAGACATGGCTAAAACTTTGTGTATATAGGTGTTTTACTTTGAGAAAGTTTAGGAAAGTTAGAGAAGGTAGTTTTCCAGGTAAGGGAGGTGAGTCACAAAGGACTACTTAAGTACCAAGCCTTTTCCTTGCCAAAAACTATCCCCCAATATCTTCACACAAGACTTTCTCTTAGTGAAACACTTAGAACACAAATAAGTTGAGAAATAAATGCAAGAAAACAATGCAAGCTAACTATGCAATCAAAGCTAGTCGGTATAGCACAAAATAAACAATACTAAGCATGCAAAACGTTTCTACCGAAACAAAAGAAAAACAAGTTCAAACAAGCAACAAATTACTAAGCAAAATTACTATGCTATTCGGCCCTAGGTGAGGCTTCTTGGACACTTTGAGCCCTTGAAGACACACTCACCGTCTAAAACGTAATTTAAAAGAGGTAATTAACAATAAACCAAGTTGTAAAGGAGATAAGAAAACCCCCTTTGTTGTTCCTCTTTTTGGTTAGTGCACTTTCTTTGTTGTCTTGATTGTTGATCTTCTAGGTGTTTGTAGTGTTTGTTTCAAGGAAGCTTGTTTCGGCCTTAGCTTTGACTCCTCCTTAGAAAGTTGGCTTTAATTCTCCAATTTCCAGCACCTATTCACAAGGGTTTAACCTTAAACCAAGTCAATTTCCATGCACATAAGCACCAAGAGAGAATTAAATTCCAGCACCCAAAATGAGAGGTCAAGAAACAAAAGCAAGAAACAAATTTAATTGAAAGAAAACAGTACCACCAAAAGGATTTATAATATGACAACTTAGAAAGAGATTCAAGAAATTAAAGCAAACAATTAAAGGTAGTCAATAAAAGTTGGCACACAAAAGGAATTCCTAAAGAAAAGCACTAGATTAGATGACCAAATAAAAAAAAAACAGCACCACTGGAAAATGTTGTGGGCCAGAAAACGTGTTTGTTCCCCGATTTATGCTGAGCTGTAATTGTAAAATTTGTTTCTGAAATTTGGATGCAAGAAAATTCAGGATCTTATCTAAATTTTGGCTTTGGAATCACCTAAAACGCATGCACCATTTTGTTTTAATAATTTTTGCAAATTTGGTGTGCAGTTAGGCCAGCTGGAGCGCTCAAGATTTGCACTCTGATTTTGTAAGATTTATCATTTTTTTTCTGTTGCTTCTTTTGACCTCATTCTTTTTTTGTCTTTTCTATAACACTTTAAACTTGCATTTTCCAGAAAATCAGAATTTTCCTATGGGTGGAAATTTTTTTTTAAACAAAACAGCCCAGAACAGAGAGATGATACAGGGGAAATCTGGAAAACTGGAAGAAAACAGCAAGATGACCAAAATTAACACAATGGAAAATGTATGAATGGAAATTGTGTAAGAACTAAGACACAATTATGAACTCAAACTAAAAATAAAAAGCACCAAAGGATCAAAATAACAGCAGATTAAAGCAATATAAAGAGACCCAAAAGCAAGAAACAATCAAGCCAATAATAGGACTACTAAGAATTGTTGACAAATATGGATTCACATGACTTGACACAACATTTATAGATTCAGAAAATAAAGACTCAAAAGCATAAAATGAAGCAATTATAAGAAAGCAATAAGGACTCAATTTCCTAAAAGAAAAACAACCACACAATGGTGTAAGGAATCCTATCACAAGCTGCACAGAATTTGTTCAAGATCAATTGAACAATTGTGCTTTGGTTGGATCTTCCATAAGCACACCAAGAACAATTTAAAATATAAAAACAGCAAGACAAGTAAGGAATTGAAATGACAAAGATGAAATAAAGAAGAACTGAAATTAAAAGACCAAGCTACTCATCTTGAAGAACCAAAAGCTCATGATACCAAATGATGGCATTTCATGTGTTCTTCTTGAATCAAAGTAGTGAAAGTGATGCGGAAGTAATGGGTGAGTGAAACAAAGCCCTCCTAGGAGTTGTGTTGGCTTTGAAGGTGCATGATGAGTATGGGTTTGAGAGGTTCGGCCAGCTCAAGGGAGAAAGGTGAAAGGATTGAAGTTTATAGCCTAGATTTCTAGGAGAAGTAAAGCTAGTGCACAAAATTGGCAGCATAACAATACTCAATTAAACTTGTCAAATACAATGAGTTAGCCTTCCTATTTATAGGCGTTTGGGACGTAAATGATAAGCTACATTACAAGGAAAAGAAAACCAAAATTAAATCTAAATTCTAGGGTGCAATGACCGGCCATACACAACCCTAGTTTCTAGAAGGTTTCCATCCAAAATGCTTCCTACACTATCCTATCTACTAAGTACCCCCAATGGGCCTTTATGCAAACATATACAAAGCCTTCTCTCTTCCATCTGTGGCCTCATTTGCTTGTGTTTGAATATGTTTGGCCATTGATCTTGTAAGGGGACCTAGACGGTCTAGCTCCAAGGGTAGCCTCCCTCCTTCACGTCCTAGACGCTCACCTTCACGTCCTAGACGCTCACCTTCACGTCCTAGACGCTCACCTTGGTCTTGGTCTTGGTCTAGACGCTCTCCTTGGCTTGCTTGGGTAGGTGTGCTTGGCCCTCTTCCATCATCTGTCTCCTTCAGCTTCTGCATCTTAGACAAGGTAAGGTTGGATGCGACGAGATATCCCCAAGGCACATTGACGCGTGCTTCAGCAGAGGGTCCTTCTCCATGTTCTCCAGCCTCTCCTGATCCTGGAAGGATTGCAGGGCCCGCTGAAGGAAGGTAGACAGGTCAACAAGAGGTGCACCGTGATCACCCTCTGAAGCATTCTCCCCCTACCCTCTTGTACCACAAAGTCACGAGGGGAAGAGGCACTGGAAGGGTGCTCCCTATAGGAAGGGGCACGATCGTCCGAGCCTGAAGGCGAGGGAATCACGGCATCAGCTTTCCGCTTCCTCTTGAAGACGAGGCCTGAGCAGGTGTCCTCGTCTTTAGAAGTAGCGACCTCAGCTACCCCCTTCTGCCTTTGGTCTACGGGGGCTGGGGCAGAAGGGCCTGGAGCAGAGGTGGTAGGGGCAGAGGGGTCAAGAGCAACCTTGAGTTGAAGAGCCACAACAACTAACTGCCTCCTCTTCTCAACATTAAGCACCATGCCTACATATGAAGACAAAAACACATAAGAATCTAAACTAGTAACGCACACAAGTAAAGAGACGCTCAAACAAAGACAGGGGAAATGGGGATACCAATATAGCCCTTAATGGATTTGGGGCTGTACTCGAGCTTGATCAACTCAACGGTGCTAAACACCCCTCCCAGGCTGGAGAAGAACTCGCACACTTCTTAGTCACGCGGGGTCAGGTCTTCGAGGAACCTAGGTTTCTTGAGCCCAGGTTCTTTCACCCAGTAGAGAGGATCCCGTCCAACAGGGTGGGGTTGAATTTGCTGCAACGAATTTTGAAGAACTTCCCTTTGAAGCCCTTGTATGATTGCTGGAAGAAGGACAATAGTACTCTTCCAGCGACCTCGTTGAAGCTCATCCACAACTTCTTCCCTGGACTCTTAGCCTCGAAGAAGTACAGAAAGACATCCACCGATGACATATAGCCAGAGTGGTCGCATAGAATAGAGAAGGCCCTGACGAATGCCCAGTTGTTGGGATGTAGCTGGGCAGGGGCCATGTTGACCTCGGTAAGAAGTGCGCGTTCAAAGCCCGTGAATGGTAGGCGAAGCTTGAGACTATTGAAGATGGTGGAGTATATGAAGAAGAAGGGACCTTTTGGGTCGACGATTCATCAATGGACACAAGTTTGCTTTTCCTACAAGGCAGGACTTTCACGAACCTGTCATGCTCCTTCCTGAAAATACGAGTTTTATGACTGGTCTCACTCTCCTTATACGCTGCTATATCCTCAATGGAGGTGATTTTGGAGGTTTCAGCTAGAAGGCTGTCAGGAGCCCAGTGGTATAGAGATTTGTAGTCGATGGAAGGAGTTGGGTTTTGAGTAGGTTTTGTTGGAGCCATCTGTAGAAGAAAAGCTAAAGAAGGGGAAGGAAAAAGGAAGAAAAGGGCAGAGTTTAGAGAAAAAAGTTAGTGCGCTTCAGAAACATTAAAAAAAACCAGAGAGATGCGAAAACGAAGAACAAAAACCATAGAGTGCAGAAAACATAAACAGTCCTAAAACAGTTAAAGCATGTTATGAGCATTGGAATAGTAAGACTAAGGCGATTATGAGATAAAAGGCATACCTTGGAGTAATTGCGAGTTGAAGAGTTGGAGTAAGCGAGGAGAGAAGGCCGAGTATTCTGAGAAATGAGGGTTCGAAGAAATGAGAAGTCTAAGAGAAGTAATGAAACAGTGAAAAGAGCGTAAAATTTGAGGGGTTTAAGGTATCAGAGAAGTGCAAGCAGCAACGAGCCTCGACCGTTGATCTTGCCACGTGTACGCTGGTGAAAAAGTATGGTGAGACGTCACGTCAATGCGTTGTGCACATCCTGTCACTCGTTCGCCACGTAGGTCGCCCATGGCGACCACTTAGCCTCTTCGCTAAAACAAGTTACAACTCGAGCTTAAGGGGCTTGTGTACTGGCCATACCTCGGACATCAGCGTCATACATCAACGTCAGACATTGACATCGGACATCGGTGGTCTGATCGCATTAATAATGAGTGTTCACCCAGACGTAAGAGGGACCTAAGTCACGGGAGGGTTCATGCATGTGGTGTGTATAATACGTTCAGGTCTAGCACAAGTAAGTACCCCTTGGGGGCGCTAAGGCTCGTAAGGGTTAGGGTTTCCAAGGAGAGACCACATGCATGGCACGTGAATACTTAGGGCACCCATATAACAGATGGTCCAGCAGCGCTGGTGCATGAGTTGGTACCCTGGTGGCCATACTGTTAAGATTATGCACTCCAGAAGAGGCAAGTCCTGTGCAGCAGCTGCGCTAAGCTTGTGTAAGGCGTCACAGGATGCCTCACCAGTAACCCTAATTCCACTTAAGGAAAGATCCTCGTGGGATAGAGAGTTGACCTAGACACAACCTATATAAAGGATGGTAAGAACCCTAGAAAGGTACGTCGTTTCTAAGACTGAAACTGCTTTTACATACTTTACTGTTTCTTAGCCCAGTACTGACTTGATCGTCGGAGTGCAATCAACAGGTAGGCCCCCCTCTATTTCAACGGAGCCACTCTCGACCACCCAAGGAGAGAGTAGAAACCACCAGGAAATAGGAGGAGCCACCATCTGCCTTTGAAGTCAACGACGGCTGAGTCAATCGATGAGAACAGTGATAATAAACTAGGTTTTCAAAAGCAAAAATCAAAATCAAAATTTTAAGTTTTAAGTTTTAAGTGTTTTTTACATGCTAGCTTGAGTGAAAGTTTGATCGCTTGAGCGAGATTGAACTTGAGAGCACCCAAAATTTCATCCCAGGCCTTGCCTGAGTGAGTTTCCTTCTCGCTTGGGCAAAAATGGACGAGAGCACCCCATCTTCTTTCCATTTTATTCTCGCTTGAGCGAGAATTATCTCGCTTAAGTGAGATTTGTAGAAAAATATGCATAATGTTTCCTAATTTCATCATTCAGAGTCAATAAAAAACAATTTCAATAACTCATTCACTTCAAGAGTAACTTGCACTATATCAACTATACAAATGAACCAATTTTTCAGATTCAAACAAACATCTACCATAAATCATCCATATTAAAATCAACATATTCACATTTTATTTCAAACATTACCCTACATTACTCATAAACAATCAATCCTGCAATAAAATTTGAAATTGGTGAGCACGTCACCCCCACATCCAGATCTTCTAACCTAGGATTCTACTTGAAATTAAAACTAACTTCCCTTAACTGAGTTAGAACATGCGCTCACTAAAAGTTCCAAACCTACCAAAAGCTCAAGGGTAGGCCCCATAAAGTCCTGATAAAGAATCTAACTGTATCACTAGGACCCTGAGCTAACAACGATTAACCCTGAAGCTAAAAGAGTCACATGCATAGCCTGGAAAAAACAAATCTAACAAGTTCAAAATGTGACTCAAAGAGAATAGCAAAAATAAACTTATTTTATCAAAGATTTCGATTAAGCAATATTGTAGTTTCACTACCACAAGTCTAATAGCGAATTTTGATTGTCAAACAAACTGAGCGATAAGGTCAGAATCTTATAGAGAAGGAAGAGAAAAGAAAAAGAGAAGTTTTAGAGAGATGATGTTCTTTTTTTTTAAATGAAAATTGAATAACTGAATTTTCTATTTAGAACTCTTTTTGTTTTAATAATGAAATATTGAGGTGTCATTTAAAATATACCACTCCTACCCCAAGACTATTTTTCTCGGTCCTTACAATATTAGTTTTGAATTGTATAATATTTGAAAAAGAAAAAGAGTAACTTTTTAAAAAAATTCATTTTTAAAAATTGCTCTACAAATAAAATAATTTTGTGATGTATTAAAAATAAATTATATTACAATCATTAAAAACTATAATTAGTAATAACATAGGTCATATAAAGAAAATAAACTATAAACACTTAAGTAAATTATTTTTTTAATAAAATATAATAATAATATAAGTAACATATTAAATGAAAACTAAATAAGAATAATACATGTAACTATCTTATTTATGAAAAATCATAAATACTAGGACTGAGAAAAATAGTCTTCGAGTAGAAATGGTACAATTAAAATGACACCTGAATATTTTATTATTAAAGTGAAAAGACTGTATAAATAGAAATTTAGTTATTCAGATTTGATTTTAAAAAGAATCACCATCTCTCTAAAAACTCCTTTTTCCTTTCCTCTACCTTCTCTCTAAGATTCTGACCACCTCGCTCATCAGTTTGACGATCGGAGTCTGCCATCAGATTCCTAACAGTGAATACTACAAGACTGCCCGATCAAAATCTTTAATAGAGTAAGTTCATTTTTTCTCTTCTTTATGAGTCAAATTTTGAACTTGTTAGATTTGTCTTTGGACAGGCTTTGCATGTGACTCTTTTAGCTTCAACGTTAATCTCTGTTAGCTCAGGATCCTAGTGGTATAGTTAGATTTTTTACCAGGACTCTGTGGTGCAGGTTAGGCTACCCTTGAGCTTTTGGTAGTTTGAAGCTCTTAGGGAGCATCTGCTCAAGTTTAGGTAAGGGAAACTAGTATAAATTTTCAATAGAACCCTATGTTAGAAGATTTGGATGTGGGGTGACGTGCTCACCAGTTCAAGTTTTGGTTTGCAAGATTTATTGTTTATGAGTAATGTGGTACTATTTGAAATAAGATATGAAAAATATTGATTTTGATATAGATGATTTATGGTAGAGGATTTTGTTTGAATATTAAAAATTTAGTTGGTTTGTATAGTGGATTAGTGCAAGTTACTTTTGAAATGAATGAGTTGTTGAAATTGTTTTGTTTGACTCTGAATGGCGAAATTTGACAAAATTATGCAGATTTTTCTGCATATCTGGCTTAGGCGAGAAATTCTCGCTAAAATGGAAAGAAAGAGGTGCTCTTGGCTTGATTCTCACTCAAACGAGTAAATTCTCGCTCAAGCGAGACTTGGGATGAAATTCTGGGTGCTCTCGGCTTGATTCTCGCTCAAGCTAGAATCCCTGAAAAAAAAACTTAAAATTTTTATTTTTGCTTTTGAAAGCCTAATGTATTATTGTTTATTGTTTTATATGAAAATTTAAAATCTTATCTAAAGATATAATTAAAGGAACTTAGTTTTGTATTTTAGTGAATTTTGAGATATATTTTGATTGCTTTGAAAAATCTAAAATATGATGTGATTGAATAGTGCATAGATGTATTACATGAGATATGGAATGATGTGAAAGTGTAATCAAGGCATAATATTTTCAGGAAAGGAAATACTGTGTCGAGATTGTTTTTAGGGCGTATTGATCTATGAGTATCCTGTGAATGAGACGATCCTAACTCTACTGATATAATAAAATCACATAGATGAAGTTATTCAGTTGGTGAGAGTAGAAGGAGGTCCATTTTGTCTGAGTCTGAGACTTGAAAGAACTGATCTGAGCAGATGAAATGGATTTACCCTGTCATATGAGATGATGAGACATTGAGATGAGTATGCGCATGGCTGTGTGGATTTCATAGCGAGTAGTATGACAAGTGCAGGTCTCTAGATGCTAAGTTCAATACACGAGTCTTCCAGAAGTAGAGTCAAGTGTCTACGTATTATGAGTCAGTAGAAGTCTGACATGAGAAATATGAGTTGTGAATTTCTTGGATAAACACTTGATGGTTATGTGAAATGTTGAGAAATGGTACGAGACTTGATGAATTTTGTGTATTAATTTGAAATTGAAATTATGTAGATTTTTTATAACTAGCTTACCCTTTTGCTTTGTTTTGTGGTTGTTTTCTTTAATATGTGATAATCGTGTATTTACACGGGAGCAGAAGATATTACAGGTGATAGAGTTACTCAGTGAGAAGCTGGATGATGAAAATGTTTTTTTCTTTTTAAAAAAATTTGTTTTAATTTTATGTAAACACTTAAAGTCTTATAAAGAGAGAGATATTTTGAAATATATTTTAAGGAAGTAAAAATATATTGAAATATTTTTAAGCTATTTTTAACGCATTTACCAATATAATTAATAATAACATGGTTATTTAAATGTATTTTTGAAATGAAACATCACTCGTAATTAACCTTTTTGTTTATGCAGTTTAGTTTATGATGCTATTTCTTCATATGTAAGTTAAGGGATGGATTATGCATATTTTTGAAAATAAAAGTTGATTATGGAAAAGATTGGGATATAGGAGGGTCTAGTAAGTAGAAGGAATGAAGTTTATTGAAAGATAACAAAGGGATATGAAAATAATATTTATGTGCTTTCACGTCTAATTCTGAACTTCTTAAGGGTTCTAACACTTTTCTAACAAGAAATCAATGCTTTTCATATATGCGATGTTAAAGTTTGTATAAAACAGGGAAGTGAAGATATGCAAATAATAATGGTTACAAAATGGAGTCAGAATAAGCCACAGTTCATTATGGTTTTTGTGCCAAGATAGCTGTCAATGTTTCCAAAACAGCTAGTTACGAATCCTGAATAATAAATGTAAATTAACATAGATATACGTGCATATTTGCTATCTGGCTATGCTACAGTATACTAGAATATTGCATCCACTGAAAACTAGTATGCTGGATAACAACATTATATAGTGGAGCACACAAAAAACAAATAATGCTGTCACTAAAAAATCTCTTCATTAAAATAACCATGCATAAACAATTGGTAATACAAACTTTTAAACGATTCACAGAAAAAGAGCTTCTTCATCTTCACTCATAAACCAAGAAGAAGACAAATAGATATTTTATGTTATCCATATACAACTGGAATCGTGATTTAAGTATGATCACAATTTGCACTGCATTATTCATTCACGCAAGGCAGGGGTAAAAAGGTGGAAGATAAATACTATGTCTACAACTAGAAGGTGGTGGTGATGGAGCGAGTCACAGCATAGTTGAAGGCATTGTTATTAGTCAGGGAAAACTGGCTACATATCTCAATGTTGTAGTAACACCCAATGGAATGGCTTTTACTAACAACTGCTATACTTGGTGGGAGGAAGCACCATCTCCAAGGCAATTAATAAAGGGTGCTTAGGCTCACACTTTCAAGTTTCACACTTAATTAGAAGAGCTCAACCAATTGAAGACCCTTTTGTTGTTTTGTTTTGTTTAGTTTTTCTTTTTCTTTTTCTTTTCTCTCTTACTGGCGAATGAGTTACTACTACGTAAGGGAGTTGAGGATAAGGTTGCAGATCCTTGAGGTACCTTCAAGCCAATCGTGCATCACCACCTCTCCCAATCAGGATGCAGCCTTTCAGAACTTTACAAAGATATTGAAAAAACAAAACCCATTTAAGTTCCTGTTTCTGCATACATACATAAATACATTACATAGCTGATAACATACATAGCGTGCACTGCTTCTGCAACAACTGAGTGATAAATTAGGCAGGCAGCACCTCAGGGTGCGTTTAATTCTTTTCACCTCTTCTTAATAGTGCTGTGCTGCTATTGATATGATGGGACTTTATCTTTGGGTTTTGATCGATGCCGCTATCCTCATGTCCTTCATCTGTGCTCTTTTGGACTTTTGCAATTAACCAGGGGAGAGAGATATCAACTCAGACTCACTTCAAGACCCATCATTTTCTTTCTGCCTTCTTTAATATCCATATGAGGTTTTTCACTTATGGGCCAAAACTATAATAATACAACCCTTTTTTCGTGTTTGTGTGTGAGGTGTTGTTGTACACATTTGCTGCTTTCTTGTCTTTTTCTGCCCCTTTGTCTTTTTTCAGGTCCCATTCTGTGAGTGAGTCTGCCCTCTTGAAACCTGTGATTTCCCTTGGAGCCATTAGGGTCCGGGGAAGAATTTTCAAGCCTTTCTTCCTTTTTCATGTGTGGTTTTTAAAAGGGTGTATCAGGTTCCCGTTTGAGAAATTTTTTCAAAAGCCTTTCCTTTTTGGAGGTTATTGAAACAAGGACAACGTAGATTCTTGACAGTATTCTCTTCTCTTACACCTTTCTGCTTTTTAATTCCCAATGAAAGGGAAAAAAATATATATTTTATCTTATTGGTGGGTAACCATGATCACATTTGGGTGAAAAAAAAGTTTCTACACATCTGTGTCTATATATACTGAAATAGATAACTGTGTTATCTATCACAGTATCACTCCCTCTTACCTCAATACACTTCCCTTGTTTTGTTTCCTCACAAGCACCCTTATCTGTATTTGCAGGCAGCAGAAGAGATTGCAGAACTAATAGAAAGCAATGGCAGATTGGAGTGGTTTTCTGAACAAAAGCAGCGGTTTTGGTGGGGGATCAATGAGGAATGAAGATTTTGACGAAGAAGATGTGTGGGGGGGTGTGACCATGGAGAGGGAGAGGGACTATATGTGCCCAGAAAGGGGGGTATCTAAGGAGTCCTCCGATTCTTCTTCTGCATGGTGCATGCCAACCTCTCCAAGAAAGATCCCAAGGACTAATAATGTCACACTACACTCCTTGGAATCTGATTCAAATGTGGTTCAAAGATCCTCAGCACCTATGGACATTCCTGATTGGTCTAAAATTTATGGGAAAAAGGGTGTTGAGGAGGAGGGTGTAAACAAGAAGTTTGATTTTGGTTATGGGGATCATCATCACTATCTTGATGATTATGGCGACAATGATGATGATGATGAGCAGGATGATATGATTCCTCCTCATCAATGGATTTCTAGGAAACTTGCAAGGAGCCAGATTTCCTCTTTCTCTGTGTGTGAAGGGATAGGGAGAACACTGAAAGGGAGAGATCTTAGCAAAGTGAGAAATGCTATTTTGACCAAAACAGGTTTCATAGAATAGTTGGTGGATTCAGCACTATGAATCATGGTCATGTCATCATCAGCTTCATGTTTGGCATGACCACAACCAAGTCATCAGCATTGTCTTACTAGGATCCCATGCAATCTTCTTTTATGTGTTTGATTATTGGCACTCATGTATGGTATGTGAGGTCCTGCTGCTGTGGAACTCACTCGTGATAGAGCCTGTACGTGAAAGCCAGAGGTGTCCTTTTTGTTTTGTTTTGTTTTTATTTTATTTTATTTTGTTTTCTTGTTCTAAATTTTCTGGGAAAAGGAAGTTTTAGGGAAAGGAAAAAGGAGGAGTGGCAGCCTCTGAAATTTTGTCTGAATCTGTATTGGACTGAGGCCAGTGGAGTACACTCTCTGTTGTTACTGAGTTTAATACTCTTCAAGTTTTCACTTCTGCTTGGTTCATCATTAGTTAACTATTAATGATTTAGACTAATATTTTCTCTTCTCCTCATTCTTGCATGATCTCTATTACTATTTTGTTTATACTCTATCATTGTCATCTTCATTCAGCTACAATCCCCACATCTCTGTACTTATTGTAAAACCATGGTTTGCATATTCAACTCATCATTGCTTTGGAACCTAATTTAAGCCTTCAGTACAAGTAAACCAAAACCACCCACCACAACAACATTTTTTTTTAATTGTTACATAAAGTTTACTTTTTCTATTTCTTTAAAACAAAGTTTAATCACCTATTTTGTTTCTAAGATTTGAAATTATTTTTTTTCAAACTTTCAAAAATTATTTCTTTTAAAATAAAAAAAATGTACATTTTTTTTCCAAATATTGAACTTAAAAGATAAAAGTATTTTTTTAGTATTGTTTTTAGGTCAGTTCTTCAATAAATTTCACAGGTTAAACTCAAATGTTTTTATAAATTGAAAATATTTTTTGAAAATTTTAAAAGGTAATTATAATTTTTCATATTTCAATTTTTAGAAATTAAAAATATAACTAAACATTTTTTTTTTAAATGGCGAACATGACATCGTTTCCATCAGAGATGCAGGGACCACCATTAATATATATGTTGCAAGTTATGAAAGGTGAGAATGATGGTTGCAAGGAGTGTTTGAACCACTAAAAGATAAAGTTGCATTCTTCTTTTTTCTTTCGAAATCTTTCTGATAGAATATTAAGTGTATTTGGATAAACTTAAAAAGTGACTTTGTAGTCTTTTTTTATGTTAGGTAAGAAATTGAAAGCTTTATTGTTTATTTAAATATCTTGTTACCTGAAAAATGCTTTTAAAAAATGCTAAAAAAACTCAATAAACCAGTCGAAAGTGTTCTTGGAGATCTTGGTGACTTGTGCCTTCAATGATAAATTGGGAAAGAAAATTTTCATTCATTTATAGTTTGTAATATTCTATGCAAAATAATTCAATCATCCATAATTCCAAGTTGAAAAAAAAAATATTAACACAATTTTGTTTTATTATGACTATTACTTGACATATCCATGAGTTACGAAAATAAAATTTACTGACAATGTTATTAAAATAAGATATATATAAAGTAGACTCATTAAAATCGTTTTTGTTTTTTTCATGAATTTATTCCAATTTTACCCTTATTTACTATATCTCATTTTATTAGTACAATGAAATATTTTGTTATTTTTATATATGAATTACTTCAAAAATAAAATTATTTTTTAATTTAATATTAATGTACCGTTTTTATACGCAAACTGACTCCCTCACTCTTTTCTTAATTCCTCATTTTAAGGCAAAAATAAGAGGAAAGAGAGAGCATACTCTCATACTTTTTCATACCAAATCTCACATATCAAATAAAATAATCTTCATTTCCAATCACTATCTTCACTCCAAAACCATTATTCTTTTGTATCTACCATCAAGTCAATCCTAACTTTAACGTGAACATTATCACACCCTTCGATTCCAAAACTATCAATGGAAGAAGAGAAAAAACTTGAAGAAGAAGAAGAGAGACTCAATCTGGAGAAGAAGAAAAAAAAAGGTTGTTTAATCAATTCATCATTTTTCTTTTACATGTTATTTTTTGTTTTTCATTTTTGACTCATTCAAAATTACTTCTATATATATGTTAAATTTCTATCATCGTGAAAGTTGAGTAAAAGAGGAAAATGCAGATACACAGGCGCAGTTGCACTTGTGTTTCCACTAGTTAAGATAAGACGAATACGCATCACAACCCTTTTTTAGTTTTTATAATAAAATAGGAAAATGTTTTTGTTAAAGGCAACTCTTTTACTCAGGTTGGGCCGTCACTGGCTCGTTTTCTCTTTCTGTTATTTTTTGTTTTAGACACTGCTTTTTCTATATATGCACGTACTTATTTACTATTTTACACACCGAATGCAATTTAATTTCTCACAGTTATTTGACTCCCTTGTACGTTTTCTCCTCTCTTTATTATGATCTTATGATCTTTTTCTGTTAATAGGGTTCACTGCTCCTTTTGTCTCACACACTCAGAGTGTTTCTATTAGCTTGATTCTTGCACTCATGAACTCTATTATGGTATCAAAGCTCTTCATCCGATAAAGAGCTCTACTACGTCCCTTTGATATCTTCTTCTTGTGTTCCTTTTCTTTATCTATTTTTCATTTTTCTTTCTTTCTTCGTGCATCTTGATCATTTCTGGGTCGTTTTGTTTTTCTTTTTGCAGATAATGGCTAACAATAATGCTACTTCGTCCACGCAATCAGAACAACTTGTAAGTAGCTACTTGTATCTGCACCCTAGTGAGAATCTCATCGCATCCCTGGTTTCCCTATTTCTTGATTAAGCCAACTACCATTCTTGGAGCCGTTCAATCATCATTGCTCTTAGTGCCATGAACAAAGTTGAATTCATCCTTGGAACCCATCCTTGTCCACCAAAGAATAACCCTACCTTTTCGACATGGTCGCGTTGCAATAACATGGTGGCTACCTGGTTAGTTCATTCCATTTCTCTCCCAATTAGGCAAAGTATAATCTGGAATGATTTGAAAACTAGATATTCTCAGGGTGATTTATCTCGCATTTTCGATTTACAATTAGAAGTTGCGTCTTTAAACCAAGATGATCTTTTTGCGACTGATTATTTTACTAAATTGCGCATCATTTGGGATGAATTGGAAAATTTTAGACCTAATCCTCTCTACTGCTTTGTTAAATGTTCTTGTTATGTTCAATTTGTTATAAATCAAAGAAAGTGTGAAAATCGTGCTATGTAGTTTCTTAAGGGTTTGAATGATCAATACAGTAATATTCGATCACATGTCTTGCTTATGCAACTCATTCCCCCAATACCAAAAAAATTTCTCTCTAATTGTACAACAAGAACGTCAGTTGTCCACTGTTTTACCTCTTACAAATATCCATAATGCTAATGTTAGTCGTACTGCTGTGCCCAATAACTTGCTGTGTGGTTTTTGTGGGAAATATGGCGATAATGAGACTATTTGATTTAGAAAGGTTGGTTTCCCTACTACTGATACTAGGAATTCTAGACTCACATCTGATAGAAAATTTTGCACTTACTATAAAAGAATTGGCCACACCAATGACACCTGCTACAAGAAATATGGCTTCCCCCTGAATACAGACCCCAAAACCCAACCCGTACCACTCAGATTCACAACTTAGTTACTACTGATGATGTTTCTCTTAAGCATGTTTCTAAAGAACAGGATGTCAAAGATATTCAACTCACATCTCAATAATATCAATTCTTGACTGACATACTGCGCCAAAATAATTTTGCTGCTCCTTCATCTCAAGGCTAGATCAACCAAGTTGGAACTTTCTCTATTTATGCCCTCAAACCAAATGACTAGTCTCCAACGGGTAACTCTTTCTCCTTTATACCTGATATTCATAATTCGTGGATCCTTGATTCAGGTGCCATTGACCATGTATGCACTGATCTCTTTGTTTTCACACATTACACAAAAATTACCCTTGTTTTAATTAATCTCCCTACTAGCCAAACTGTTTTTGCAAATTATTCTGGTTTAGTAAAGTTTTCTGACAAGTTTTATCTCCTTGATGTGTTATACATGCTTCAATTCAAATTATGCCTTTTTTAACCTCTAAATTATCTCTACAACTTAGATGAACTTTAACTTTCACTTCTACTCAATGCATAATACAGGACAATCTATTGCTGGCTTGCATCTCTTCAGTTCTTTTTTCGTTCTTTCACGCACTACACCACAAAATTTTGTTCCTTATATTAATTGCAATGTTATGGACAAACACTTGTAGCATTATAGAATGAGACACCCTTCTCATGAAAGATTAACTGTCTTGAGTCGTCAATATCCCTTTATAAATGTTGACAAACTGCACTTGTGTGATACACGTAATCGTGCCAAACAAAAGAAATTACCTTTTACTTTAAGTACCTCTGCTACTACTACCATCTTTGATATTCTATATTTTGATATATGGGGACCTTGTCCCATTACATTTATGCAAGTTTTTAAATATTTCTTGATTGTTGTGGATGATTATGTAAAACATGGAAGCTTTGATGAACCAAATTTGTGATGAAGGCTAGATGCTTTGCTGCTTTGATTGAGGCTTAGTTCTAGGGTGTTTAGAATTCTTGTAAAGATCATTCTTAATCCTATGCACAAGCTGAATCAATCTGTTTTAAAAGAGAAAAATGTTTTTCTAAGCAAAGAGAAAAACAACCGGTTGAATTCATGATATAATCAGTTGTTTTACACTTAATTTGTTTAAAGGTTTTCAAAACTGTTTTTGACTTGGTTGACTAACTGTCAAAACCAATTCAACCGGTCAAAACGACATTTCAACCGGTTGATTGTCACATTTCTTAATAGCTTTTCAAAAACTTATTAAATATGTTTTCAGTTGAATTAAAACTGTTTTTGCTCATGATTAACTGCCTAAAACGACTAGATTTAAGAGTTATAAATATGGTTGTTTTTTGTATTAAAAAACACATAGAAAGTGAGATTGAAAACGTTTTTTTAGAAGAGATTTGATTCAATGTTTTGCAAGATTGCCTAAAAGTTGTGCATTGGTTCAAGATTTGATCTTAGGAGCTTTGTGATTCCTGAAATACCAGGTGTAATTTGTTCCTTTTTTATTCTTGTAATTGTTTCTTTTCTATACTTGTAAAGTTTGTAAACCTGTAAGGTGAGAGGGTGTTCTGACTGTGGTTGTGTGAAAGGCAAAAAGGGTAACTGTTCTTGTGTGGTCAAGATCACCTCTTTGTGGCTTTGAGTGTTTGTAATCTGTGATTGATTGCTAGTGGAATACCAGTGGTTGTTCTGGGGACTGGATGTAGCTCAGGGTTTAGTGAACTAGTATAAATTGATTGTGTAATATCTCTCTCTCTCTCACTCATTATAAACTGTTTGATTTTGATTTTTTGTCTCTGTTGCTATAAACAACCAGTTAAAATGTAATTTCAACCGATTGTTTTTCTGCAAACAGTTTTAATTGCTTTGATTGTTTGGCTTCCCTAATTACTCATTCTATTGTTGATAAAACTTCATTCTTAGCTAATCTTTGAGAAAATCTTTTGTCAAATAATTCTTCCCCCCTCTTGTTTAGGCAATTAATTCTAACAATTGGCATCAAGAGCTAGGTTCTTGAAAAATATTCAAGTTCCATTTTTTTTTCTAAAACTGCTTTAATGGCTGATAAACTACCTTTTAGGGAATGTGCTTCAATAAATATACCACCACTATTTTGTGGTGTGAATTACCAAATTGGAAAGTTAGGATGAAGATTTTTATGCACTCCATAGATAAAGGAATTTGGGAAGCAATTGAAAATTGTCCTTTTATTCCTCAAGTTAAAAAAGATGATGTATTTGTTGATAAGCCTCCATTTGAATGGACTGAGGCTGATAGCAAGAAAACAAAGTTTGATTGGATTGCTAAAAATATTATAACTTCAGGGTTTCACAATGCAATTCTATAAAAGAAATGTGGGATATCCTTGAAGTTACACACGAGGGAACAAATGATGTGAAGAGGGCAAGTTAGCATGCTCTCATTCAAGAATATGAGTTATTCAGAATGCAGAAAGGGGAAACAATTTTGAATCACCTAATGAGTATTGGAAAAAGCTTTGACAAAGAGGAGTTGGACATAAAGGTTATGAGGTGTCTTGATAGGTCTTGGCAGCCAAAGGTCATTGCCATTTCTGAGTCAAAGGATCAAACATCCATGACAACAACTTCATTGTTTGGTAAGGTAAGGGAGCATGAGCTTGAAATGAATAGGTTGGTTGTTCAAGAAAGTGAGGACAAACACAACAAAGGGATTGCCCTGAAAGCTGCTAACTAGAAAAGGCAACAAGATTCCAGTGATAGTGATGAAGACACAATGAGCTTGCTATCAAGAAAGTTCAGCAAATTCTTGAAAAAGAACAAAGGCCAATCTTAAAAAAGGTATAGTTCCAAGAAACTGAATGGCTTTAATTCTAACAAATATACCTGTTATGGTTGTGGTGAACAGGGACATATCAAGGCTAAGTGTCCTAACAATGACACCAAGGAGAAAACTGATATCAAAGGAGAAAGGAGAGGAAAAACCAAGAAAGCATACATAACTTGGGATGACTATAAGGTATCCTCCTCCAGCTCTTCATAAGATGTAGAAGCAAATCTATGCTTAAAGGCATCAACATCAAGCAGTGCAAGCTCATCCTTTTCGGCCAAAGGTAAGAACTACTACCAACTACTTGAAGCATTTAATGAAACACATGAAAAAGCTAATAGATTGGCTTTCTTGAACAACAGGTTGAAAGGATTGAACAACTGGCTTGAAAACAGAGTTAAATCATTGGAAGAAGAGTTGGAAAAATCTAAAGTTGATTTTGAAAATTTGGATTTGATTTACAAGAATTCTTCTTGCATGTGTGACTCAAGTTTTTGTGAAAACTGTGAATCTCTTGAAAAGAAGGTTCACTACCTTGTGAAAACCGTGGATAGGCTTACAACTGGAAAATCCAACTTTGAGAATGTTCTTGCATCTCAAAATTGTGTTTTTGGAAAAGCAGGCTTAGGATTTTATCCACAGAGCAAAAAGAATGGGATTTCAAAACCTTTTTCAACAGTGTTAGAAAATCAACCGATTAAAAGAACGAAACAACCGGTTGTTACATGCTTTTACTATATGAAGAGAGGTCATTCTGTTAGATTCTACAAAATTCGTAAATTTCTTGTTCATAAAGGTATCTTTAAATGGATTCCAAGAAATATTCATGGTTCTAAAGATAAATCTAACATGAAAGGTCCCAAATTTTTTAAGGGATCAAATCTTGTTATTTGATAAGCTTTCTTTTGCAGAACTTTGCCTCCACATGAAGGATCTATAAAATCAGGTTCTCATGGATGCAAACAAGCAAGACAATACCTTAGCTCTAAAAATTAAGAACTGCTTCAAATGTGATCTATAGCTTGAAGAATAACTCTTTGTTCTTCTTATACTAGAACATTCATTTTAAATCCAAATCTGTATTTTCACTTTTATAGTTTTGGATTATTTTGTGTTGTATTCCTTTTGTTTCAATACAAAAACTATGTGCTTTAATCTGAATCCTTGTATGTTTAATATCTGTTAAAATAATTTGGTTTTTCAAACTTTATTAAGTTGTTGCAGAAATTCAACCGATTGTTTCTACGAAACAACCGATTGTTTCAGCTCTGTCAGCACTTGTTAAATCTGTTTTAATTCTTTGTGCTTTGATTTGCTTTTCTGTTCAAACCTAGTGATGATTATGGTCAACAACGCATTAATTACAGCTTTGAATACAATTTCTCTATGCAATAACTGCTCTTCATGGAATATATTCTTCTAAATATTAGAAATTAAAATTGCTCTTAAGTTTGGTCAAATCAACATGTGATTTTTCTGTGCTTTCTGTTTGGTCGGACAAACTGCTTTATTGTTCTGATTTGATTCCTTTTCAGTTTTGAATTTAACCACTAAAAGCCAAAACTTTGAATGACTATTCTGATTATAAATATGAGGTTATTAGTTGCAATTGTTCACAAGAAATAACCAGTTTTTTTTTCTCTCTACACTAAATTTGTTATGCAGTTTGCCCACATTCTCTCTAACTAAACCACGACATCAACACCTCCATCATCTAAGAGGATGAAGGCAAGGCCAGTAATGAGTGGTGGAAAACTGGAACGCTGATTTTCAGGAGAATCTGAACTAATTGAGGAGTTCCTACATGAAACAAGTAGGAAAATTGTGAACACTCCAAAGCTTGTTTCCTTCACCTGGATGAAACAACAGAACCTTATTGTGGTGAGAAGTCTTTTAAAGGAGAAAAGGCCGAAGAGATTCCTTAAGCTGTCTGGAAATATCTATCCAAATTTGAAGGTATTTTACATAAACATTCAATTCAATGGTGACATTCTCATCTCTCATGTGAAGGGGGTGGACATTGAAATCACTAATGAGGTTTGGACTGCTATAACTGAGCTAAAATACTCTGGATTAAGAATCAATAAAGGAAATCTTGGAGTGATAGAAGAGTTCAACAAAATGAAATTCTACAAGAATTGTCTCAAGAATCCCCTCTCAAAGTTAAGAAATTTTTCTGTTGGAGGGTTGAAGCTTGATGAAAGGCTCATTGCCTTCATAGTTTCCTGGATTGTCACACCAAGGGGGAACAATCATTCTACTCTTTCAAAAGAGGATTTGCTTCTAATCTATTGCATTATGAACAAGGTTAAGCTTAATTGGATCCACATCTTCAAAGACCATATGCAAAAGGCTATAAGGTTAAGTGATTTCCACTATCCCTATGCCATTTTGATTTCTAAAATTCTACATTATTTTGAAGTAGATATAGAAGAAGAACTGGATGAGATTGTATAGCCTTCAAGTGAAATCCATAGTGGTTCCCTAAGCAAAATGGGGTTTACCAAGATTGGTGGAAGGTGGGTAAGCAAAGATGGAGATCAAGCTGGCCCAAGTGGAACCCATGCTGAAGAAGAGACTGAAGCTGCAACAAACACAAAAGAACCTGCTGCTGGAGCTCATGAAGTTGATCCAAGTTCTGACCACATGGGTGATAGGATAACTCCAATGTCTCCTTTTGAAAGGCTCATGGTAAGTAAGATGGACAACGTTGCGGAGAATCAAAGAAATCTTCATGAGCTATGTGAGTCTAGGTTTCAGCATATGGATTCAAGGTTCCAGACCTTGGATGAACAAATTGAGGAAGTTCAGAACCAACTCCTTGATCTGCAATATGGAAGGAATGACTGAAGCAAGTTTGAGGCTTTCATTTAAATTTCTGGTTTACTCTTATGAACAATTTCTTTTCTTTTATGTTGTTTTTTTAATCCTTCAGTCACTCCATTTATGAAGACAAATAGGGGGAGAAGTGAGTTTTAGGTTGTAATGTTCCTATATTTGCATCTGTTTTGTTTTGACCATTTGATTGAACATTGCTCTAACTGGGTTTTTTGTCTTGTTATGAACTTTGATACATATTTTAACCAGTTATTCATGCGAAATAACCGATTGTTTTTCTGATGCTGCACCTATGCATGTTTGACTGGTTTCTCACATTGATTTGACTGATGTTCCTTTTTGGAAATAACCTAGTGGAAACTAGTTTATGGTGCCTGATTAATCTGGAATAAATTATCCTGTATTTCTATTTTTGCTTGTGAATGCAGGTTAAGCAAGATTCTAAACAGAACATTCCAAAAAGCATCTTAGGGATTTGTCTTCATCAAATAGGGGGAGATTGTAGAACATGGAAGCTTTGATGAACCAAATTTGTGATGAAGGCTTGATGCTTTGCTGATTTGATTGAGGCTTAGTTCTAGCATGTTTATAATTCTTGTAAAGATCATTCATAATCCTATGCACAAGCTGAATCAATCTGTTTTAAAAGATAAAAATGTTTTTCTAAGGTTGTTTTACACTTAGCTAATCGGTTGAATTCACGATATAATCGGTTGTTTTACACTTAATTTGTTTAAAGGTTTTCAAAACTGTTTTTGACTTAGTTGACTAACTGTCAAAACCAATTCAACTGGTTAAAACGACATTTCAACCGGTTGATTATCACATTTCTTAACAGCTTTTCAAAAACCTGTTAAATCTATTTTTAGTTGAATTAAAACTGTTTTGGCTCATGATTAACTTCCTAAAACGGCTAGATTTAAGAGCTATAAATATGGTTTCTCTTTGTATTAAAAAACACATAGAAAGTGAGATTGAAAACGTTTTGGAGAAGATATTTGATTCAATATTTTGCAAGATTGCCTAAAGGCCGTGCATTGGTTCAAGAATTGATCTTAGGAGCTCTATAATTCCTGAACTACCAGGTGTAATCTGTTCCTTTTTTATTCTTGTAATTGTTTCTTTTCTATACTTGTAAAGTGTGTAAACCTGTAAGGTCAGAGGGTGTTTTGACTGTGGTTGTGTGAAAGGCAAAAAGGGTAAGTGTTTTTGTGTGGTCAAGATCACCTCTTTGTGGCTTTGAGTGTTTGTAATTTGTGATTGATTGCTAGTGGAATACCAGTGGTTGTTTTGGGGACTGGATGTAGCTCAGGGTTGAGTGAACTAATATAAATTGATTGTGTAATCTTTGTCTCTGTCTCTCTCACTCATTATAAACTGTTTGATTTTGATTTTTTGTCTCTGTTGCTATAAACAACCGGTTAAAATGTAATTTCAACCGATTGTTTTTCTGCAAACAGTTTTAATTGCTTTGATTGTTTGGCTTCCCTAATTACTCCTTCTCCGACTGTTGATAAAACTTCATTCTTTGCTAATGTTTGCGAAAATCTTTTGTCAAACAATTCACCCTCCATCTTGTTTAAGCCATTAATTCTAACAGATTACTCTCACCATAAATGGGCTATTATGCTGCATAATAAATCTGAAGTTCGTAATCACATCATCAACTTTATAAATTTTGTGGAAATTCAATTTCATACTAAAATAAAAGTAATCCGCACTGATAATGGACCTGAATTTAGTATACATGATTTCTTTGCTTCTAAAGGCATAACACACCAAAACCCTTGTGTAGAAACCCCACAACAAAATGGTATTGTTGAACGCAAACATCAACACATTTTAAATGTTACTTGTGCTTTACATTTTCAAGCTAATCTCCTCTCTTTATTTTGGGAATTTGTTGTTAATCATGCCACTTTTTAATTAATTCTACTCCCACTCCCATGCTTTTTAATCTTACTCCTTATGAAAAACTTTTTGGAAAACATGTGATCTCTCCTTTCTCAAAATCTTTGGTTGTCTTTGCTATTCAAGCACCATAACTGCGAATAGAAAAAAATTGGATGCTCGATCTGTCAAAGCCGTTTTTCTTGGTTTTCCCCATAATACAAAGGGTTATATCAGTTTAAATATGAAATATCATCGCATTGAAATCTCAAGACATGTTCTTTTTTATGAAACTCATTTTCCATACAAGTTGGATAATGATCTTGACAGGGGTCCCAACACTTTATCTCTACCTATTCCCACTAACTATGACTCAAATTGTGATGTTTGTTTTGATCATGCACCTCTTATCGAGCCTAAGGCTTCTTCCAGTGTTCATAGTGTTGAATCAAGTGTGTTCAAGCTTTGAAGAATCCAAATCCTTTGTGTTTGATGGAAGGTTGGATGTGCTTGTTGTTGCTGAGGTGCTTTAGAATAGGATCTCGGGTAGATTATTTTTGTAATCCACTCTTTGTAGAATCTAAAGCTTAAGTGTTTTCAAATCTTTTAAGATTAAAGGTTTTTTCAAATTAAGTGAAAAAAAACCTGTTGTTTTATCGAAACAACCGATTGTTTTATACTTAGGTGTTTTTGAAAAAGTTTGAAAACTGTTTTGGATGATTGACTTGCTGTCAAACCCAAACAACCGGTTGATTCGCTATTTTAACCGATTGTTTGTTTGGAATCCTAATAGAAAACAATTTTGTTTGTTAAAAGAGCTTTAATTGATTTTATAACTGAATACGCTCCTGCTTTAAATGCTTTGACCAAGATTTGAATACAATAAATAGTTTGTTAATGTTTTATAACAAACAACAAGACAGAAAAACAAATTTGAGTTTTTCAAAGAGTTTTGAAGCATTCTTGAGTTTGAACTTGAGCTTTGGTTATTCAAGAGAGAAGTGGAATATGATTACTCTGTATTGATTTCAGTTGATTCTGTAACAATGTAATTCGTTCTGTGATTTGTGTACATTCTGGTGTTGTAAAGCCAAGAAGGGTTGTGTGCTCTTGAGGTTGTCAAGATCAACATTTTTGGTGGTGTATTGTTGAACCAAGTGGTGTTCAAGCTTTGAAGAATCCAAACCCTTTGAAGGATGTTGAAGCCTTGGCTGTGCTTGGTGTTGCTGTGCTGGTTTAGTATAGTTCTGGGGTAGTTTGAGTTTTGTAATCCACCCCTTGATCGAATCTAAAACATAAAGTATCTCAATCTTTGTAAAGATAAAATGTTTTCAAACTAAGTTAAAACAACCGATTGTTTATACTTAGGTGTTTTGAGAAAAAGATTGAAAACTGTTTTTCAAATGGTTGAACTGTTAAGAACCAAAACAACTGATTGATTCGAGGAAACAACCGATTGTTTGTTTTGGGACCATAACAGAAAAATTGTTTTATCTTTGACTGAGCTTTAAATGATTTTAACTGCTTACGCTCCAGTCATTAAATGCTTTGACCAATCTTTTAATGCAATTTAAGAGTTTATTAAGATTTGATAACAAACTACATCTTTGAATAAATTCAGAAAAACAGATTTGAGAATAAATCTTTGACAAGTTTTTGCTAAGAGTTTTTGAGTTTTTCAAAGAGCTGAGATTGCTGAAAGTTTGTGATTGATCAAAGTTTGTGGAATAGGATTCTGCTTGTATTGATTTCAGATTATCTTCTGTAACAAGTGTAATCCTTGTACTCTGTGAAAACAAGTTTCGTTTCTGTGTTTGCTGAGATTGGCTGTGTGTTCTTGAGGGGATCAAGATCAGCAATCTTGGTGTTGGTGTGTTGGCCAAGGAGAGTGTGTTTCTTGAGGTGTTCAAGGTCATTCTCTTGGTTGTTGTGTAAGTGATCAAGTTGTGATTGCTTAGTGGATTTCCTCAGGGTTCTGAGAAGACTGGATGTAGCTCTGGATTTGGAGTGAACTAGTATAAACATCTGTGTGAATTTTCTCTATCTCTATCTCTTTAAATTCAGTTTTAATTGTTGTTTGCTGGTATACACAACCGATTGTTTCTGTGAAACAACCGATTGTTTTTCTGGTTGTGCTGATTTTGTTTGCTGTTTTTGGTAAACTGAATTTCTTATCAATAGTTTCCTGAGATAAATTCATTCTTGTTTTAAAAGTTTACGAAAAATCCTCTTTAAACAATTCCCCCCCTCCCCTCTAGTTTAAAGCCATCTATTCTAACATATGTGCTGAGCCAAAGGAAGTGTGTGTCTTGAGGGGATCAAGGTCACTTCTTTGGTGGTGTGTGTATGTAATCTGGATTTGATTACCTAGTGGATTTCCCAGTGGTTTCTGGGAAACTGGATGTAGCTCTTGGGTTAAGAGTGAACCAGTATAAACTGTTTATGCAATTCTCTTTTCCTTAAACTCTTTAATTTCAGTTGTTGTTATATTACTGGTATAAACAACCGATTGTTTTTCTGTTTTGAGCTTTGTTCTTGGCAAACTGAATTCCTAAATCTGGTTTCTTGCAAAGAATTTTCATTTTATCTTAAAAAGTTTGCGAAAACCCTCTTTAAACCATTCACCCCCCTCTAGATTAAAGCCATACTTTCTAACACATAACACTTCTTCTTTTCCACCCAGACGCTCCAGCAGAAACCACATGCCACCCTCATACCTTGTCGACTTCACCACCTCCGTACTTATTTATGTTGATGACTTGGTACTTACAGGTGATGATACTGAGGAAATTATATCTATCAGTGTTGCTTTGGATCACAACTTCAAAATAAAAAATATGAGCAACCTAACTTAGTTTCTCAAGTTTGAGGTAGCCCGAAGCAGCACAATTTTGCATCTCAGCCAACACAAATATACACTTGATCTATTACACATGACACATTTTTCAAAGCTCTCATCTTTTGATGGCATCCTCCTCACACCTGAAGCAACCACTACATACAAAATACTCATTGGGAGACTTATTTTCTTAACCAATACTCACCCTAACATTACCTTCACTATCAACACTCTCATTCAATTCACCTCTACGCCTTCTTTGTTAGTTAAAGGCCAACCCTGGTGGCGACATTTTTCTACCTAGAACAAGTTCCATCCAGTTAGTGATTATGACTGAGCCACATGCCTGAGACATGCAAACCCATCACATTATATTCTATATTCCTTGGCGATTCTCTCATCTCTTGGAAGTCCAAGAAACAACAAACCATCTCTCGCAGCTTTTTTGAAGCCAAATACAGAGCCCTCAAAACTATCACATGTGAATTACAATGGCTGACTTACCTCCTCATTGAACTCCACATAGAATTTATAGTCAGTTACCTTATATTGTGACAATCAAGTTTTCTAGGAACGAACCAAGCACATTAAAATAGACTGCCACCTTGTTCATGAAAAGCTCAATGTTGGTCTCATTAAACTCCTCCCCATCACTTTCGCCATGCGGATTGCTGATATTTTTGCAAAAGCACCTTTTAGCAAACTCAAATGCAAGCTGAGAATATGCAATATATACTCCCAGCTTGAGAGGGTGTTAAAGGCAACCCTTTTAATTGGGTTGGGCCACCACTGGGTATATTTTCTCTTTCTATTATTTTGTGCCAACTATTTTAGGCATTGCTTTTTCTATATATGCACATACATGTTTATTTTTTGACACATTGAATAAGAGTTATTTCACTCTCTTGCACGTTTTCTCCTCTCTTCATTCTGATCTTTCTCTGCGAATAGGGTTCGCTGCTTCCTTTGCCTCACGCACTCAGTAGCTCTATTAGCTTGATTCTTGCACTCTTGAACTCTAATAGTTATTAAAAATAATATAAAAACAATAATTTATTTTCTCAAACTTACATATGTCTGTTTATTTACTTTTTAGAAATATAAAATAATATAAACGATAATTTATAATTATACTAAAAGTTATAAGCAATAAATGAAAGAAATTAACAATAAAATAATTAACATAAATAAAGTATAAAGGGTAAAAAACAGAAACAAAAAGTTAATTACTTACAATGTCTATTAATATATCTTGTTAATGGAGTTGTCTTTCCTTTTATTACCTTAACCTTGTAAAATGGTAGCACTTATGACATATAATGAAGAAAGATTGAGAGTATAATTCATTTCCTACATTTTTATTCTAATATCATCCAAGTGGCAACAAATTAAACCAGAAACAAACAAAAATCCCACCTATTCAAACTAAAAAAACCCTACCTTTTCAAGTCAATATAATATTAAAAATAAAAATTTATTAAGTTTTAAATATTATATTATTTGTTTACAATTAGTTCTCCACACATTTTATTTTGTAAATATATATATATATATATATATAAAAGCTAATCAGTGTCATAGTTTTTACGTGTTTCGTGTTACACGATAAAAAAATGGATTAAAATTCCACTGTAAATTCCATTTCTTGTAGTGTACTATTGAAGTGTCACATAAACTCATCATTAGAGAAATTCATTAATTTTAAAGCTATATATACTTTATTTGAGTAATTAAAACCAAATGGATTAAATGATCACTACAAGAAATAATGATGGTAGAATCCTCAAAAAGGTGACGCAAAGAGCAAAAGAAAGACGTTACATGGGACTAGTGTGAGACACTAAAATAGATATAAAATTAAATAATTATTAAGAAGTGGACTTTAAGCCTAACTCTGTTGGGTTGGGCTCACTTCCTATGTGGAGGCCCAGTCCAATATTAACCTTTAAGGTTTTTCGAACAGAGAGATAGTTGTAAGCAGATACAGAGAGTGAGAGAAAAGATTAAAGAGAGAGAAAGTTTCGCTCAGCAACTTCCGGCCGCCACTGACGCTTTGTTCACCGTTGGATCGAGCTGAAATTTTGTTAGCAGGTTCATACTTCGAGTGAATTCAATCTGACCGTTCGGATCTTGCAGATGTTTTTTTAACAGTGAGAAATTCATCTCACACTGCAGCAGCATTCTCAACGTTTCTAATGAGGACGAAAACTTTCGGATTGCTGCTGCTATTTCGTCCACCGTTGGATCGGACTGAAATTTTGTCAGCAGGTTCATACCTCGTGGTGCTTCAATTGGATTGTTCGGATTGTTCAAAAGTCACCGGAACAGTGACATATAGGCCGCATACAGTAGCTGTAGTTTGTGAATTTTTCAGGTTTCTTGTTCTTTGTTTCATCTCTGTTGTATTGCTATTTGGCTGGTTATTGAGCATAATTTGTTTTGTGATTCGAAACTCTCTTGTAATCATAACTTTGATCATAATAGAGCTTGATTGACTGACTTGTGCCCGTGGTTTTTACTTCTCACATTGAGAAAGTTCGTGTTTTGTGTTGCTGCCATTATTTGTTATTGCTCCTCACAGATTCTTGCAAGCTGGGGAAATTATTATCCACTGCTTATTGCTCTTGTTGAGATATTATTTTTATTGTGTTGAATTTCCCAACAAACTCAACCTCATAAAAATGACTTATAAGATGAGGTTTGCACCCACTTATATACTATGAAATATCCTAATCTTTAGTCGATATGGGATCTCCAACAATAATTAAACTTAGTGTCGTCGTTGGGGACACTACGTGAGAAAGCAAATGTGAGTAAATTTTTGCCATTGAGGACACTACCTGGGAAATAAATATGAATAAAATGCACTCAAGGAGAGGGAAATGACCACAAAGACAAAAACGAAAAACAAAATTAAGGAGAGCGAAATGGACACGAAGAAGACATAGGGTTTTTGGGAGGAATTTCAGGATTATGAGTTTGAAAGTGTGAGACAGACATGAGAAAATGAAAATGTGAGACAAAAATGTTTTAAAGCTTTTTTTTCTTATTAAATAACTTAGCATGGACTAAGGTGACAATAAACGTCCATGTCACTTTAGTGTCACCTAAATCTACGCTAAATGTAATAAAATATTAACTTGCATCCACTTTGTGTCCCTATTCTCAACGCAGTATCATTCTGCAACTTTTTTTTAATTGCATATACTTTGTGTCTCGATTCTAGATGCTAACTTATTATTATTTTAATAATTTTTAACTTGCATTCACTTTGTGTTCCCATTCTCGACGCAGTATCATTCTACTACTTATTTTTTTATTGTATCTACTTTGTGTCTCCATTCTAGACGCTAACTTATTGTTATTATTTTAATAATTTTTTAACTTGTATCCACTTTGTATCCCCATTCTATACTCATTATTCTGTCACTTAATTTTTTTTCATTACATTTACTTTGTGTCCCCATTTTAGACGCTAACTTATTATTATTATTTTAATAATTTTTAGTACGAGTTAAAGGTGTCCATTGTGAACACAATATTTGACATTTATTTTTGTGTCCAATTTGAGTAGACTTCACCCATGCTAGTGGCTTCTTTTTTATAGTCCTCGCTTTTTGTTGACAACTAAAATATATTTTTCTTATAGTGGACTCACTTGATATATTATACTAAAAAATGAAAAAATAGTTAAATTAAATTTATTTTAATAGTACATTTTGCAAATTTAATCGTTGGTTACTTTCATAATCATAATAATGTTTTAATTACATATTTTTTGTGGGAATTGAATAAATGCATCAAAATAACTCAAATAAATTCTAAAAAGTTCATTTTTTTAATCTCAAATTTAACTAGTTGTAAAAGATTTGTGTATCAAACTTCAAGTGATTTTAATTTAAATACAAAGCAAAGTTTAACACATAAAAGTGGATCTATTTGTTAGTATAAGACAATGATAGATGTAGTTCTTTCAGCAGATAATCACACATACAAAATAGCTTATAATGTATCTTCATCTCATAAATATATAATCTTAAACATTACAAAATACAATTTTCATAAAATATTCTTTCATTTTGACCATGAACATATATTGAAAAATGTGTTAAAATTGTCAAACGCCAATAACTCCTATAAAAGACATAGACCATCCATAAGATCTTAACTTTCACTTAAAAAATAGATAAAAATTATGAGTTAGGCCTAATAAGTTATAAGAGATATATTCAAGAAGTTTTCATTCAATGCTTATTTTGTATCATACAATGCGAGTTTTCATTATTAAACATGATTGAATTGATAAAAAATTGGATGTAATATCAATTATAAACCAACCACTCAAAAATTTTTAAAAATTAATCTTTATTTCTTTTATTTAAAATTTTCAACTTAACATTTTATTGAACTCTTATTTAAAGAATTATGGGATCTTATTCACATGGAATTGTATAGAGCAGTATCTTTCATAAATGGGGGAAATGACCAAAAGGATGTAATGCCTCTTTCATCACAATTATACCTAAAATTTCTAACCCTGTTAAATTAGAGGACTTTAGACCCATCTCCCTTGTTGGTAGTTTCTACAAAATTATAGCAAAACTTTTAGCAAGAAGACTGCAGAAAATCATGCATATCATCAGTGACCATAAACAATAGGCCTTCAACAAGGTAGGGGTATCCTTGATAGCATAATTCTGGCAAACGAAGTTATAGAAGAGGTAAGAAAGAAAAAGAGTAAGTGCATTATTGTTAAGCGTATGACTTTGAGAAAGCGTATGACTCTGTGGACTGTAAATTTTTATATTATATGCTACAGAGGATGGGGTTCGGTACCACATGGATTAAATGGATTAAGAGTTTTCTAAAGTCTTCATCTATCTCCATTGTGGTTAATGGCAGCCCAACTGAGCAGTTCCAACCTACTAAGCGGCTAAGACAAGATGATCCCCTAACACCTTTTTTATTTTCCATAGTGGCTAAAGGGTTGGCAGAAGTCATGAGAGTGACTCAGCAAAAGGGGTATTATGATGGGGTTAAAGTGGGAAGGGATTAGGTAGAAGTTAGTATGTTACAGTTTGTTGACGATACAATTTTTTTCTGTGAAGACAATGTAAAAAATATCATAACAATTAAATGTGTTATGAGATGTTTTGAAATTGTGTGTGGTTTGAAGGTGAATTTCAGGAAAAGTAGAATTGAGGGAATAAGCATTCAAAACACTGAAATTCAAAGATATTTTGTGATTCTAAATTGTAATCAAATGGATGTACCTTTTAAGTATCTTGGGGTTCTGATGGGTGATAATCATAGGAAAAAAATTTTATGGAATGACATGATCTTAAAAATAAAAAATAAACTTACCACATGGAAAGGAAAACATTTATCCTTTGCTGACATAGTCACTTTGGTAAAATCTGTCCAATCTTCCGTTCCGTTATATTATTTGTCTCTTTTTAGAATTCCCTCGGCATTTGGGAAAATAATCACAAGGATACAAAGAGATTTTTTGTGGGGTTGGGGTAGTGATAGAAGGAAAGTAGCTTGGTAAAGTGGGACCTCCTATGTAAATCCAAAATCGGATGGAGGGTTAGGAATTAAAGACATAAATTTATTTAATATGACTCTCCTCAAGAAATGGAAATGGAGATTAGGTTGTGAGAACATAGTTTTAGAATTGTAGGCCTTAAACAAGAGAGGGAGGGGGTTGATGAGAATAAAAAATACATAAAGATGACCAAGGATGCTATACTTGAAGGGTCATCTCAACAAATAAATAAAGAGGCCATCAATAGGAGGAATGGTCAATGACCACAATATTTGAAGTTCTTCTTATTAGTGTTCTTAATATGGAGGCCCAAGCCCACACTAAGGCCTAAGCCAACACATGATCATCCATCATGCCTTAGAAGATAATAAGAGCAAGGGCACAAGCATTAAATAAATGAGCATCACTGGATGTCTCTATTTGTAATTTCTTTTGTGTAGATTTTAGTAGAACTTTAAAAGGAAGGTGTAGATATTAAATAAGGGGTGTTAATGTACAAAACAAAGTCACACCTTCCATGTGACATAAAGAGTAGGTGTAGATCTAGTTTTAGGAGGTGCCAAAGTAGGAAAACATGTCACACTTCTCATGAGACTTGTTTTGGCTCCAATTTTGAATAATCTAGTTTTTGAATTGTGCCTTTTAATTTTCAGCCCTCTTCTACTATAAATAGAGAGGCCATACTCTTGTAAACTGAGAATTTAGAAATTGAAGAAAGGAAACTCTACTCAAATTGAGAGAGAATTGTGAGAGATTTGATCTCCTTCACTATGTCTTATCTTGTGAGCTTTGGAGGGCTTCAAGTGGCGGCAACTAACACTCATCTTGGAGCTTTCACCATCCAAGTGTCGTGTCCATCTCCTTCAAATCTTCATCCAATTAAGTTCCTTCTTCCTTCCATCTCCATTTCCATGTTTCTAGCAATTACAATCGGTAGTTTTTCTTTTTAGGTGTTGTTCTTTAATTTCCACTGTTTGTTCTTGTTTCTCTTGTGTTTCCTTTTATTTCCAGCACTTAATTCTCCTTTCAATCGGTTCATATGTGTTAGTTGTTGTTTTTAATCGGTTTAATTGTTCTATATTGTGTTTCTACTTGTGTTCATGTGTTGATCTTGCTTTTCTTTCCATTTCCACCCTATATTTGTGTATAAGTATATGGCACTCATGATTCTTATGAGTTTGGCTCTTCATTTGGAAGGCAATGTCCTCCATTGAACTGTCCTTAAGCCTCCCTATTGTCTTTCTAAAGTGTTTATGCTTGATTCAACTCACATCAGGGGTGAATTGTTTATGAAAGATTTTATCAAATATTGAAGGTAGATTGAAAGCCAATGAGGAATCAATGAATTAGAAATCAGTTCAGCCAATTTCAAAATTGTTTTTGATGTGATTGCAAAAAATCAACCGGTTGTTTTTACGAAACAATCGGTTGTTTATATCATTAGTGTTAAAAACAAAGCAAAAATAGTTTTAAAGAGAGTGAGCATGGAGAGATTAACACAGAGAGTTTATACTGTTTACTCTTTACCAAGAGCTACATCCAATCCTCAGCAACCACTGAGAATTCACTAAGTAATCAAAAACTTTGATTACACACAACACACCAAAGTAGTGATCTTGAACCTTTCAAGAACACACACCACCTTTGGCAAAATACACCAAAGTTTTCAGAACAACCTCTGAAACTGCACAACAACAATTCTCAAATAATTACAGCAGTCAAGAAAGAAGGAATGAAGTACACCTGGGTACAATCACAGATTAAAGCATAATTGATACAACACAATCCTATTCCACTCTTAGAAAATATCCAAAGCTTTTAGCAATCTTAGGAGAACTGATTTGAATGATTTCTCTTAAATTAATTAAGATCAGGAGCGTAAAACAATTTATTTAAACTCCAATCAATTGGTCAAAGCATTTAATGCAAGATCCAAAATAGTTTAAATAATTTAAAACAAATTAAAGCCACTTAACAAAATTCTGTTAAGGTTTTCAGAAAAACAATCGATTGAAAACACGAAACAAATGATTAAATTTGTTTGACAGCAAAGTCAACCAAAGTTGATACAAACCAAAGCAACCAACGGATGACTAAGGACAAATCAAGCACCTCACAAAAAGGTCAATCATCTCAGTATACAAAGTCGGGTTCCACCAAACCTCGAGAAAGCATAAGCGGAAGAAGAAGCTACCTTTAGCATAATAGGGGGTGTGGATAGCATTTTAGCTTGTTCCTAGCCCTTTTGGAAGGCATTTTCACTTAGTTTCTAGAAGGACAAGCCTAGGATGCGGGTTTGACTTAGTCAAACCCTAAGGCTGCCCATTTTTTCCCTTTTCCCATCATACCTGTTTAGCTTGTTCTACAAGGCTCCTTCACCTATAAATAGGAGGACTACCTATAGAGAAAAATTACTCTGCACATTTTCTGTGAGATGCTAGTGAGGCTTGTCCCTCTTAGTCTTTAGTCTTATCTTGTGAGAATTTGAGAGATCTCAAGTGGCGGCTTCCAACACTTATCTTTGAGTCATTTCATCATCCAAGTGGCATGTTCATCATCTCAAATCCATGCTCATAAGCTTCATCAATCCTTCATCATCTCCTTCCATTGTCATTCCATTCTATTCATAAATATGTTCTTATTTTGCTTCCTTATGTCTATTCGGTTTTTACATTTTGTTCTTGCTTTCCTTGTGTAATTCTGCACCATATCTTGTCATCATCATCACCTTATAACTGTCTTTTTCATTTTGCCTTTGTGAAATGAACTTTCAAATCTACTTAATCACTTGGTTAAATTAATGTCCAGTGGGGATTTTCCTTAGGTTTTCACTATTAATTGTTTAACAATCTCAATCATAAATCTAAAAGTGTCACCTAATTGAACAATCCTAAAATTAACTCACATCATGTGGTTATCAGAGCTTAGGTTCTTGAGCTTATTTTTCTTTGAGTTGATTGACACTTTACATTCTTTACATTCAACTACCTTTAATTTCTTGTCTTTAAATTCAACTACCTTTAATTTATTGTCTTTAAATTCAACTACCTTTAATTTATTGTCTTTAAATTCAAGTACCTTTAATTTCTTGCTTTTACATTCAAGCAACTTTAAAATTCAGCCCTTACTTTCTTGCTTTTATTTTTCAGCACCTCTTTTATTCATTAGCACTTCTATTTCGCTTTTGAATATTTAAATTGTTGTCCAATTTTTTTTTCTTACCTCTTGTGATTGTGTCATATGTTCTTAGTGTTCTAGGTGTCATTACTTTGATTCTACTTATTTTGCTTTAAATTTTGAAGTCTAAAATCACTAGAAGTTTGTTTAAAGTAGAGGTAGATCTTTGTTCCAAACATAAGATTTCAAGTGATCAATTAATTTGAATCCAACACTTTTTTGTGAGTAATTGGTAGTAAATAAAATATGCATGAAAATAATTATGGACATCTTATTTCCATAAACATCCAATTAGTATAAAAAAAACAAAGAGAACAAAAGTAGACACCACCATTTTATTTTTTTTGGTCAAATCAATATTTCTCAAAGTGGATTCATGTTATTTGGCAAATTGATTTCAACATTATGGAATTGATCCTTTTGCTTTTACATTTTTCTAGCAATAGTAAAACTTCATTATTCAAGGCTAAGTAAGTCTCTTAGAGTCTTTTTGTGTGCCTTTTTCTTGCTTGTCTTCCTTTTCAAGTTTTGTCATCATCTCTTTCTCCAATTTGATTTAGCTTTTCTTGGTTAAGCTTTTCTTGTTTGTCCTTTTTTTTTTCTTTTCCTTAAGTTTTGAGGTGGTTTCCTTTAAGATCAAGTGTTGAAGACTTTTTCCTTTTTCATTTGAGAGTATTTCAACCTCAAGAAAGACCTTTGTTAAGGGAAGAATTTCTTAGAAGTGCTTTGAGTGTTCTCTTGAATTTAACCAAAAGTGACGTAAATGTGAGAAGTGTTTAAATTGTTTTCACTAATTGTTTGTTCATTTGTGCAAAAAATTATGGCTCATTTGTCTTTAGGTGAACCTTCAAAACCGCAAGCATATCACAATGCCCACTTTTGGGAGAACTTGTGGAAGTCAAGAAGCGACTTGTCCACAAAGACGAGAAAATAAGCCACTAGCGAAAAGATTGCAAAGACTAGAAGTTCAAGCGAGGAAAATTCAAGAAAGGAGATTGGAGCCGCCAAGAGCACCTAGACCATCCATGCACTGTGGGAGTCAAGAACATAATGGGCTAGTGCACACTTTTGCAAAACGGCACCATCAACACCACCATCAACCACAACATTTTTTTGATTTTGTAAAGTTACCTAGTTTAAGTGGGTCCAATGACCCTACTTTGTATTTAGAATGAGAAGCTAAAGGAAAATAGTAAAATAGGTATAGTTAGGGCTTGTATTTGGACCAATAGGTTTTTGGGCTTGTATTTGGACCAATATAAGAAGCATAGGTTTTTGGGCTTGTATTTGGACCAATAGTAAAATAGGTATAGTTAGGGTTAAAAGTGACTAGTTAGGGTAACAATTGTGCTTCTTTGAGCCCAATGTAACCCTAAAATGTCTAGGGTATATTGGAGAACAAAAATCACCTTGGCATGGAGCACAAGGATGTCCACATGGTAGCTTAGGAGTGGAGAGGATTTAGCATGGAAGGTGTGAGCTAAACATGGAAAGCATGACTCCACATGGCACCTTCTCATTGGAGAGTTTTATTTTGAATTTTCAAATTTTGGCTCCAAAATGTTCAACCCTCTCTCTTATAAATTGAGGTGCTTGGCTCATGTTTTTGTAAGATTAATGAATGAGTGAATTGCTTTTAAAATTGTTAGCCATCTCACTCCTTTGTCTTGCCTTTCTAGGATAGACAATTTAATCTTCATCTTCACCTAGCTCAAGTGATATGGCCCAATCAACCACTCTCTTTACCTATCATGCACCTTCAAGGAATTGATAGCTCCATGAGAGCCATCCTTGCACGTCTCATCCATTGAAGCTTCCTCCAATTCTCTCCAAAATTCAATCAAAGAATTCGGTCATGAAGGCACAATCCATCAATGGTGCTACATTATCTTTCATTATACATCAAACCTAACCTCTACGTGCTCTAAGACACATGGGCTTAGGTTTAAAAGAAAAACATTTACTTGACCTAGACCCCATATGCATTGAGCGCACCCCTAGGTCTACAATTACCCTTCATTAGCTGCCTAGGTTTTACGTGAGAAGGATTACCTTAATTATACAAAAATGGACTTACTCATACCACTGGGGCCCAATTAGATGGCCTGCTATTCTGGCCCAAGAGTCGAGCTAACCTGTCTGCGCCATGTACCAAGGTCCAACCACCGAGTGTTGAGTTCTGAGCGCTCTGGTCCAATACACAAGCCCCCCAGACTCGAGTTGAGCTTTCTTCAGGAAAGAGACTACTCGTGTGCATTGGTGGCTTACGTATCAGTTTCACAAAGGGCAGACGTGGCACAACGCACAAAGCGTTTCTGAGGTGACATTTCACCATACATAACTGGGAGCATACACGTGACCTCTTCATAGATGGTGGAAAAGTGTTGTCCCTTGCTTTTCCCTCGTTTGCTTAAGTTATTCTTCGAAAACCATTGCCTCTTACGGTTTCATTTATTTAATTCTTACGAATTTTTCATGCCCCTCTCAGACTCTCTGTACCTCCTCCCCAACTTGGGAAACCTCATCGCCCTCAATCGTTACTTGAACCAAGGTATTTCCTCTTACTCGAACCCTTACCCTGTTGTTCGCATGATAACCTGCTTAGAATATCTGCTGCAATCATACTGTCTAAGCTGGGTCTGTTTGACTTCATCTTTTCTGCTTGTGTTAGTCTTGTTTTTGCTTGAATCTGAAATGCAACTTTGAGTGTGGTTTTCTCTGCCTGAATGTGTGTCTGCATTTGTTTCTTGATTGCATTTTTAGATACTCTGTATGATGGATTACCACGCTATGTACCATTAGGCACTAGAGAACCTCTTAGAAGAAGTCTCAATTTACATTTCTCATGAACAAATAGTTGGGCATTCGTTTGGGGTTTCTCCATTCTTTGTGCACAGTTTGGCCTTCTGCCATCTGTGGAAGTTTTCTTGTATTTCTTTGAGGCCAAGCATTTAGGCCGCCAACTGTGGGTTTCATTCAACGGAGTGGTTGGGAGAGCATTTTTATTGCTCTTCCAACAATCTTATAAAGGTTTTAAGGGTAAATTTCTGAAGATACGATGCAACAAGAGGGACCAAACTCTTATAGATGGGTTTCCCTTATATTGGAGCAAGAAACCAACCTTCCAAGGTGCTCGGTGCCTGGAAAACATGCCACAACGGGACCAAGAAGTGTGCCATTTATTCTCCAGCCTAAAAGTGGTTTCTGATACGGCCACCCTCATAAGCCAAGAGTTCTCCCTAGGGGTACTAAAAGCGTACATTGGTATCTTTTCATTCTGTTACTCTTATTTATGCTTACCTATTTGTTGTTGCTGAATTTTCTCATGCCTTTGTTACAAACAACATGTTGGCCCGGATCAACAAGAAGGATTTGGCGGAGAAAGCCAAGAAGATGAGAGCGGCCGCTCAAGCGCCTTCAGCTTAGGATCTCAAGCTCAAGGTTGTTGTCAACGCAGCCCCAACCCCTACCAACAACGAGGAGACCTACTTCGGGCCAGTTTTCAAAAGTAGGCGAAATACCACAATTGAACCTTCTGAGCTCTCTATCTCAGACGGATATGCTCCCTCTCAGCAGGCTCATTCACCAAGCCCAACCCTACCTCGTGACATCGTAGTGGTGTAGGAAGGCGAAGGCACAAGCGTCCAAGAAGAGGGGTTGTGGGACCCAAGCTTGGACGCTCCTTCCTTCATGGAGAAGGTCCTTCTGCCCAGTAAGGCCAAGGAGAAGCTGATCGACATCGAGGAGGACCGCTTGGTGGGGGAGGCCGTGAGGCAGGGTGGGCAAGCACTTGTTACGAGTTGCCTAGCCATTTCCAAACTGAGAGAGTAGAAGGGGCCGGCTGAGAGAAAGTCCCACGAGTTCACTGAGCTTCTTCAACAGGCTGGAGACCTCCAACAAAAGACAGTGAAGCTTCAGGAGGAGTTCCAACAATCACAACAAGAAGCTAAGGCCCTCCTGACTAAAAAGTCCAAGGAAGCTTTAGACTTATCTGATAAGAATGTGACGCTCCTGGCTGAGGTGCAAAGGCTTAAAGAGACATTGGCTAAAAAGGATGAAGAGTTGGTTAAGGAAAGAAAGGCCCTCACTAATGATGTTGCCAACTCGTACTTGGCGGGCTTTGAAAGCACTGTCACCCAGGTCTCAGGAATCTACCCTGGGATGGACTTTTCCCAACTTGGCCCAGGCAAGACTGTGGTGGACGGGCAACTTGTGGAAGAATATGTTGAATCAAGTGTGTTCAAGCTTTGAAGAATCCAAATCCTTTGAGTTTGATGGAAGGCTGGATATGCTTGTTGTTGCTGAGGTGTTTTAGAATAGGATCTGGGGTAGATTATCTGTGTAAATCCACTCTTGATTGAATCCAAAGCTTAAGTATTCTCAAACCTTTTGAATTGAATTTTTTTTTCAAACTAAGTGAAAAACAACATGTTGTTTTGTCGAAACAACCGATTGTTTTATACTTAGATGTTTTAAGAAAGGTTGAAAACTGTTTTTGGTGGTTGACTTGCTGTCAAACCAAAACAACCGATTGATTCGAGCATTCAATCGATTGTTTGTTTTGAAACCATAACTGAAAACTGTTTTGTGCTTTGACTAAGCTTTAAATGATTTTATAACTGAATGCGCTCCTGTTTTAAATGCTTTGACCAATCTTTTAAAGCAATAAATAGTTTGTTCAGCTTTTGTAACAAACAAGAACGGAGATTTAATCATAGAAAAACATATTTGAGTTTTTCACTGATTTTGCTTTTGAAGAGTAAAAGATTGCTTTGATCAAGAGAGAGTGGAATAGGATTTTCAACTTGTATTGATTTCAGATCATTCTGTAACAAGTGTAATCCTTCCGTACTTTGTGTAAAACTCTAGTGTGATAAGACAAGAAGTGATGTGTGCTCTTGAGGTTGTCAAGATCAGCAGTCTTGGTGGTGTATATGCTGAGCCAAAGGAAGTGTGTGTCTTGAGGGGATCAAGGTCACTTCTTTTATGGTGTGTGTAAGTAATCTAGGTTTGATTGCTTAGTGGATTCCCCCAGTGGTTTTTGGGAAGACTGGATGTAGCTCTTGGTTTAAGAGTGAACCAGTATAAACTGTGTGTGCAATCTCTCTATCCCTTAAACTCTTTAATTTTAGTTTGTATATTTTAACTGGTATAAACAATTGATTGTTTTTCTGGTGTTGTGCTAAATTGCTTTGTGTTTTTGGCAAACTGAGTTCTGAATCAAGTTTTCTCAAAGGAATTTCATTCTAGACTAACAAGTTTGCGAAAACCCTCTTTAAGAAGATGTCCAACCAAGCACCACCCATGCTCATGAACATGATTATAGGCTAGGGTGTCATATTAGGGATACTATAGCAAACTAAATGTGACAAGATTATGTAAACAATTAATTTCATGAAATAATATATTTTCTCCTGTTTTTCAATGTTTGTCATCCTAACTTTATTTAGGTTAATTAGATGGATCGTGGGAAAAATGTTGCTTCAAATTCATCAGATTCTTATCGAGAGTTCAAGAAGTGGACGACGGAGATGGACCTACTTTTGCTCAATGCAATGATTGACGAGGTACAAAAGGGGTGTAGAATTGATGGTAGTTGGACCACTCAAGGATACACTAACATAGTTATGGCTTTAAATGAGGCTGGCTTATCGGGTATTAAGAAAAATCATGTGAAGAACTGCTAGAAAAGCCTTAAGGACAGGTTGATGGAGATCAAATAGGGGGGGCTTTTATTAATGAAGGAAGAGGTCATTCACCCTCACATTTGAAGTTCTTCATTCTAGTCTTCTTAAAATTAAAAGAAGACATAAAATAAAGAGAGGACCAAGCCTAAAGCCAAAGAAGTCTACAAGCTTTCAAGAATGGGCTTCAATTAATATCTCTCTTTATAGTTTCTTTTGTATAAATTTTTAAATAATATAGAATATTTAAATATATAGTTTTAAGAAGGTGCTTAGAGGGAAACATTAGATACCTCTTTTGTAAAGCATCTTTAGGCTTTAGTTTAGAATTTTCTAGAAGGTGACTCTTCATGAGTCACTATAGGCGTTAGCTCAGGAGAATCTTGGTTAGCTTGTGGTACAAGCTTTATAAGACTCATGACCGGCCCTTGCTTCTATAAAAGGAGGGCTTGGGTCCTTCTAAATTCAGAATTGGAATTTGTAGTAACAAAACTCTCCCAAATTGGTGATTGAGTGTAGTGAGAACTTGTCTTCTCCTCTTCCTAGTCTCATCTTGAGAGCCTTGGTTCCCTCAAGTGGCGGCAATTCACACTTATCTTGGAGCATTCATACTTCAAGTGGCGTGTTCATCAACCAAGTTCTTCAACCACATAAGTCTTCTCTCTTTTCCATCTATTCCTTTCATCTCCATGTCTATACGAATTCCTAAACATGTCTTAGGTTCTTTCTATTCGGTATTTTAGCTTAGTTACATGTTTTAATCGGTTCATCTTCCTTCTTCCTTGCTTTTGTTCGGTGCATTTCATTTATGAAGCATTTTAATTGGTTCATTTCATTTCTTAAGCAATTTAATCGGTTCATTTGCATTCTTGCACCTTTTAATCGGTTCAATTGACAAGAAATGGAACTTCCATGAGTTTTGGTGTTTGGCGCAAGTTTTGGTGAGTTCTTGAAACATAGAACATTGATCCATTTCTATAAATTCCTATTCAATCTCCAACTCAAGTTGATTCCATAAAATGTCAAAGAATCATCTATATCTTGCTATTGGAATCATATCATGTGGTATCATGAGTCTTAGGTTTGTTCTTGTTTGTGTTTGAGTTGTTTTGGCATTTTTAATTCAAGAACTTTACATTCTTGTTGTTACCTTTCTGTTTTAGGTTTATTTTTGAGTTTTCTTGCTGTTTTCTTTTTTATATTACATTGTGTTTGTGTCATTTTAATTTTTGAATCCTTAATTTTTGTCATAGTCATGTTTTTCCTATAATGTTATCAATTCTTTGTGGTCCTTTTGTTGTAATTTTTGTTTCTTGATTTTGTGTAATGCAGTTTTCTGAATTTTTTTCTTGATCCTTTGATGCGTTTTCTTTTTAGTATTGAGTTCTTACTTTTATTTTAGACCTATACAAGTTCTTACACATCATTTCCATTATGTCTTTGCTAGTTCTTAATTCTGTTTTTTCATTCCTGTTAGGATTCCTCTGTTTTCCTGCAAATGTGCTGACTATTTCGCCTTATTGCAATTGATTTACTTACTGGAAATTTCTGAAATTCTGGATTTGAGTTCGTCAAAGTGTTATAAAAAAGAAGTACTTCAAAATTCAAAGTACAAAAAAAATGATAAATGAAATACGAACAGTGTGTAATTCTACTGAAAAAAATACGGTAATCTGGCAGTGATTTTAGAATATTTATCACAATTAATTGGCTTACTTTTTTTGAGTAATTCCAGTGCCATTATTGAGATAAGATCTTGAACTTTCTGTGGTTACAATTTCATAATCCAGTTCGCTTTATATCATTCCAGATAAATCTGTAAACATCACGTACAGTTTGCACAAAAATATTTTCCAGTAGTTCTGTTTTTGTTTTCTTCATCTAGTCCAGTGCTTTTCTCTAGGTCTCTTTTGTGTGCCTTCTTTTTCATTGAGTACCTTAATTTCTTGCTTGTCTTTTCTTCACTAATCTTTGAGTTTGTCACATATCTAGTATTCCTTTTGTTATAGCCTTTTCTTGTTTATACCTTTTCTTGTTTGTCTTTCATTGTTCATTGGTTTTGTGGTGCTTAGCTTTGAGATTGTGTGTTATTGCTTTGACATCTTTCATTTGAGGTTCCTAAAGGCCTCAAGATCAGATTGGTAAAGGGTCTCTTCTTTCTTTGGAGTGCTTTGAGTGACTCGTACTTTCGGCCTTTTGTTCTATATTGTTTTTGCTAACCTTGTTTTCTTAACATTGTTTGCTAGTGTGTTTTTCTTTTCTAAATGGACACTTATTCAAGTGCTGAATCTTCAAAGCCACGCTCTACTCATAGGGCTTATGTTCTTAATGAATTAAAAGAAGCAAGGAAGGCTCTTGCTCAAAAGGATGAAGAATTGCAAAGATTAGAGGCACGTATGGCTAAGCTTGAATTAAAGCATGGAGGAGTTGTTCATGAGAGACAACCTTCTCCTAGGCATTCTTACAAAGGTTCTTCTTCTCATGGCCATGGAGAGGAGTCTAGACGAAGGAGGCATCATCCTCATTCACATAGAGGCAGCCACCACCGTGACCAAAGGCATCATCAAGAGACAAAGCCTCAAGTTTCTTTTGTAAAAGTCCCTAGTTTTAGTGGTGATAGTGATCCTAATGTGTACTTAGATTGGGAGGCTAAATGTGAACAAATTTTTGATGTCCATGAGGTCCAAGAAGACCAAAAGGTTAAGATAACCTCCTTAGAATTCATTGATTATGCCATGAAATGGTGGCATTGTGTTGTAAAGGACATTATCTATAACAAGAGCCCTCACGTGGACTCTTGGGACACCTTAAAGGAACGCATGCGCCTTAGATTTGTACCACCACACTTTAGGAAAGACCTCATGTTGAAGCTCCAATAGTTTCAACAAGGCACGCTAAGTGTGGATGCATATTTCAAGGAGTTAGAAACGCTTTTACTTAAAGTTAATTTGAAAGAAAGTGAGGAAGCTATGATAGCTAGGTTTGTAAGTGGCCTAAGAAGGGATATTCAAGATGTTGTTGAACTTCAAGAGTATTCATCTTTGGGATCTTTGGTTCACCTTGCAATGAAGGTTGAAGCCCAAATTGCTAAGAAAAATGCTTTTAAAAACTCTCCCAATGATGGTTACTACAACAACTCTTGGAAAATTAAAAAGTCTTTTTCAAACCTTCCTTCTAAGGATTCTTCTTTCACACCTAAAGAGTCTAAGTCTTCTACTTCTACTATCTCACCCATCAAATCGTCTAGCAAGAAATGTTTTAAATGTATGGGATATGGTCACATAGCTTCTAATTGCCCTTCTAAAAGGAATATGTTTGTGCATAATGGGGTAGTAGTTAGTGAGCATGATTCCAATTCATCTAGGCATTCTTCACCTTCTAAGCCATCAAGTGAAATTGAGAGCGAAAGTCCTTGTGAAGGTGACTTATTGATGATAAGGCGAATGTGGGGAACAATTCCAAAATCTTTGGATGATACTCAAAGGGAAAATATTTTTCACACCCGCTGTCTTATCAACAACAAGTTATGTTCCATGATTATTGATGGGGGTAGTTGCACTAATGTGGCTAGTACAAGAGTTGTGGAGAAGTTAGCCTTACCCACTATCTCTCATACCAAGCCTTATAAATTGCAATGGTTAAGTACCAAAGGTGAAATCATGGTTAACAAACAAGTCCTCATTAACTTTGCAATAGGAAAGTATAAAGATGAGTTTTTATGTGATGTTGTGCCCATGGAAGCAACTCATCTTCTTTCAGGAAGGCCTTGGCAATATGATAGACATGTTTTACATGATGGCCTGTCCAATACAATGTCTTTTTCCTTCCAAGGGCGCAAGGTTATCTTAAAACCCCTCTCTCCCAAAGAGGTTCATGAGGACAAAATAAAAATGAAAATTAAAAGAGAAAGTGAGAAAGAAAGAGAAGTAAGAACTAAACCGAGTCACACCACTTTATCCACTAAATCCATCATGTTGACTTGTACTATGCCTCAAATGGAACTTCCAAGGTCTTCTTCTTCTTTATCTTTTTCATTACCCAAAGTTCCTATTTCAACTCCATCTTGGTTAAAAAATGTTAGGGATGATTTTTTCCTACCTCCTAATGGTTTTCACCATTTAAGAGGTCTTTTTCCAAAACATATCATCATTCCCAAACAAATTTTTCCAACTTGGTATGTTTATAGGACTTCCTTTTCTGAACTTCCCTTGCTTCCAACTTCTAAGTCATGTTTGCCTTTTTATTCAACTATTAATTGTAAAAATAAATTGACTTTGTTATATGCAGGGATTCAGAATTCGTGGTCAAATTCTCTCCAACTCGAGGAGTATGATGGAGATCAAATAGGGGAGGCTTTTATTAATGAAGGAAGAGGTCATTCACCCTCACATTTGAAGTTCTTCCTTCTAGTCTTCTCAAAATTAAAAGAAGACATAAAATAAAGAGAGGACCAAGCCTAAAGCCAAAGAAGTCTACAAGCTTTCAAGAATGGGCTTCAATTAATATCTCTCTTTATAGTTTCTTTTGTATAAAATTGTAAATAATATAGAATAGTGTTTAGGTAGGTGCTTAGAGGGAAACATTAGATACCTCTTTTGTAAATAATCTTTAGGCTTTAGTTTAGAATTTTCTAGAAGGTGACTCTTCATGAGTCACTATAGCCGTTAGCTTAGGAGACTCTTGGTTAGCTTGTGGTACAAGCTTTGTAAGACTCATGACCCGCCCTTGCTTCTATAAAAGGAGGGTTTGGGTCCTTCTAAATTCAGAATTGGAATTTGTAGTAACAAAACTCTCCCAAATTGGTGATTGAGTGTAGTGAGAACTTGTCTTCTCCTCTTCCTAGTCTCATCTTGAGAGCCTTGGTTCCCTCAAGTGGCGGCAATTCACACTTATCTTGGAGCATTCATACTTCAAGTGGCGTGTTCATCAACCAAGTTCTTCAACCACATAAGTCTTCTCTCTTTTCCATCTATTCCTTTCATCTCCATGTCTATACGAATTCCTAAACATGTCTTAGGTTCTTTCTATTCGGTATTTTAGCTTAGTTACATGTTTTAATCGGTTCATCTTCCTTCTTTCTTGCTTTTGTTCGGTGCATTTCATTTGTGAAGCATTTTAATCGGTTCATTTCATTTCTTAAGCAATTTAATCGGTTCATTTGCATTCTTGCACCTTTTAATCGGTTCAATTGACAAGAAATGGAACTTGCATATGAGTTTTGGTGTTTGGCGCAAGTTTTGGCGAGTTCTTGAAACATAGAACATTGATCCATTTCTATAAAAGTGCCTATTCAATCTCCAACTCAAGTTGATTCCATAAAATGTCAAAGAATCATCTATATCTTGCTATTGGAATCATATCACAAGTGGAGGGAAGTCCATGATTTGTTTGGTGGATTGAGTGGTTTCGCATGGAACCAGACCACCAAACTTTTTGAAGCCGAGGACGAAGTTTGGAGTGAGCTGATTAAGGTACGATGATAAGTATTTTTAATTTAACTAATACATTTGACTTCACATTTGGCATAAAATACTAATATGTGACATCTATGTACGCCAAACCATCTGCGGCGAAATGGTGTGTGAATCCCATTCGCCATTATGACCTCATGGAGGAGTTACGGTTCTAATGATAGAGCCACAGGAAGTCGGGTCAGGACAACCCGTGACATCAAATTCACCTCCTGACATGAGCAATTTTAGTGTCAACCTTGGGGAAAATAATATGGATTATATCCCCGAGCAACCAAACTATGAGGAGGCAGATGACTACATCCCACGATCACCTGCTCCTCACTTCCAATCTAGTGACACTCCTTTAGACACGCCGTCAAACACTCCTTCTATGTCGTCTGCTGGCTCTGTGGGCACGTCCTCATCTCGAGGATCAAAGAGAAAAGGCACTACTATGGACGACATTGATGAACATTTTTCAATGTTGAATACTAATCTTCAACAATGAGTGTCATCAATGAAGAATGGAAATGAAAATGCCTCTCAGTTGGTGAATATTGCTCGTGCATGGGCAACGGCAGCTCAAGATATAGTTACTGAAATTAGACGAAGAAACGACCTATATGCTAAGCATGTACACCACCATCGACGCCATGCCTCATACCAATACTCAGAGTCTGATATTTGGGCAATGCTCGTGGAGCTTAACATTCAGGATGAACAGGTCATGGATCAATGCTAAGAGTTTTTATGTGACCATCCCGGAAGAGTTAAGCAACTATTTGGGATGCCATATGATCGTCATGACAAAGTTGTTTGGATTTATGACTAGGCGTTGATTTCATATCTTTGCGTTGGCGTTACCTTTAATTATTGGACATGTAATATTTGACTGTGTTTGTTTATTATTGGACATGTAATATTTTGCTTTGTGAACTTCTACTATTGTGTTTGAAAATACCTACAATTATGTTTATGATATTATGTTAACTTCTGTTTAGTTATTTATTGTAGTAATTGCATTATACATGGCATCATCTTCCCAGAAACGTAACAGAACCCATAAGGGTAAATCTCCAGAAGAAGTTGTTGTCGTTCCTTCTCATCCAGCAACGAGGATTGAACAAGTTCTTGATTATTCAAGATATTTTAGTACAAGACGTCAAATGGTGGTGTTTGAAAATGAATGCTCCAAGTTAACCCCTGGGACGATCCCTGAGGAACTGAATTTTGATCAAGCACTGACATTATCGTCCATGATTCGTGAAGATGTTGAAGGTGAAAATCTCAGAAATGTCGGTAGTCTGAAAATGAATGATCGACATCTTGTGCCCTCGTGGAAGCAACTTCGCACAACTACTGAATGAAGATATTTTGATGTTGTGGTTAATAAAAAATAATATAGTCATTAATTGGCCTCATTACATCATGCAGCACATTATCAAATGTCGGGATAACAACATGTCTCTCCCGTATGCAAATTTGATAACGAGGATTTTGCAGGTGTATGGCTTTGACTTTTCGAATGAACAACCAATAATGCTAGGATGGAATTATTACTTTGGGAAAAAAAGTATGAAAAAATTAAATATATTCCAGGTCAATGGCGTATGGCAACTTGGTAGGCCTCACCAGTCAAACGAAGAAGATGATGAAGAGGATCAATTGTCATAACAACATGTTGAAGGTGGTCAACCAGATCCGGCAATCCCCAATCAAACCGAATTGTTAACCCAAATTTTGTTCGGGATACAAAACATGAATACCCGCATTGACAGGGTTGATCAAAGGATGGACCAAATTGAGGATACTCTGAATGACATTCGACGTCATCAAGGCCATTGATTGTGTTATCATTATGTTATTGTCATTGTTATTTTTATTTATAATTTTCATGTTGAACATTAATGAATTGTTATTGTTATTGTTATTTTTGACGTTGAACATTTACAAATTGTTATTTAATATTAAGGTTTACGCTACTTTTCATGCTACTTATTTACATAATCATATTGTTTTTTAATGTAACTTTTTTAACATTTTATTTATATTATGCATAAATCATATTTGGGTTCCATTACCTAATACGGAACTTCGACAGCATTGGTTAAGTGGCCTTCAATGTCTGCGTATCAGAACACATCATCATCTAGTTGTACTGGTTGTAGTGTGCAAAAACGTGGTACTTTTACCCATGCTACTGGGAGCACAAGTACCTTTGTTGCTCCTATTTGTGATTGTGGACAGTTTGTTGTTTTGAGAATAGCAACAATAGAAAATAATGCTGGAAAAAAATTTTGGGGTTGTCCCAACTACAAGGTAAAATTTATTCAATTAGGTTTCTTAACAATGTTATTTTAAACTTATTCATTGTTCAATTTTATTCTTTTCTTCAAAACAGATTAAAAGTGGCATGGTTCTAGGCTGTAATTTTTTCAAATGGTGCATTGAAGACGTTGTCGATGAAAAACATGCAATTATTATCATACAACGAAATAAGATGTGTTCTAGAAAACCATTTGAAGGTCTCCACAAGAAGGATTAAAATGTTATTACTGGGGATGTCTTTTCTTCTTCTAATTAACATTATTATATTCTTCATTTTTACATAATTTTTAAATTACAAACAAATTAAAATGTTTTTATATCGCTTTCCGATCAAATGTAATGACTTTATATTATATCTTTTGACAACTAGTTAATATTCATGTTATGTTCTAAATATCTATTTTCTTTTTAAACTATATTCATTTTGTTGTTCATAATAATGGAAATCATTATTAAAATTAATTTTATATATGTTTATATATATATATATGTTTATATATATATATATATATGTTTATATATATATATATATATATAACATAACATAATTTAAAGAATCATAAATAATATTAAAATTATGTAAATAAATTAACTTAAGTAAAAAATAATTTTCAATTAATAAAATGTTAAATAATAAAATTATGCTTAAACTTAAAATTATAATTCATTATTTCTTTCAATTTAACATTTTTTTATTTATAACTAAAATATGCAAAAAAAATAATCATTGTTTATTCTTCTTTTATATACAAGGGTAAATTTGTAATCTTGCAAATTTTACTATTCAAAATAATTTATAATATTCTTACAACCATCACATCACTCACCAATTTCAATAAATTTTCCTCACACATCCAGTCTAACATACTCCAATCCAAACAACATCAACTTTCTTCATACTTTCTTCGCACTTCCACTCCCCCACACTCTCAACTTTCCACTCCCCCACAACCTCTAATCCAAACAAAGCCTTAGTGCCTATTTGGATCAGGGGGTGCACTGTTCCTGCAGACGGAAGTGAGGGTGCACCCCCTGTTTGGATCGACATATGAGAGGAGGTGAGAGGGGGCTGAGGGCTTTTTCTCAAAATTGCAGAGAAGTAAGGAGAGAAGAGAGAAAGTTATTCTTAAATATATAAAATGAGCTATATATCCTCATTCTTTCACAATATTTACCATTCACATTCCAATTTTTTTAAACTATACTGCACATGTCATAAAACATAAAAAATATTAAATATATTTTATTCCAAATATATTTAAATAATGATAATAAATATTAATTAAAATCATTTAATTTTATTCTAAATAAACTCTAAATATCCAAGAAATATTTAATATATTCATAATAAAAATAAATATATTTTTAATAAAATGAAAATACCTATATACCTAAAAATATATTTATATATTTATAATAATAAAAATTATTATATTTAAATTATATATTATAATAATTTTATTTATGAGAATACAAAATTCATTTAAATATTTAACTTCTAACAATGATTAAAATGTTATTAGTGGGGATGTCTTTTCTTTTTCTAATTAAGATTATTATGTTTTTCATTTTTACATAATTTCAAAATTACAAACAAATTAACATGTTTTTATCTCTTTCTGGATCAAATGTAATGACTTTATATTATATATTTTGACAACTAGTTAATATTCTAAATATTTTTTTTAAAAATATATTTATTGATAATAATGAAAATTATTATTAAAAATAATTATATTTATATAACATAACATAATTTAAAGAATCATAAATAATATTAAAATTATGTAAATAAATTAACTTAAGTAAAAAACTAATTAAATTAATAAAATGTTAAATAATAAAATTATACTTAAATTTTAAATTATAATTCATTATTTCTTTCAACTTTACATTTTTTTGTTTTATTTATAAATTAAACTTTAAATTATTTTAATTAACTAAAATATGCACACACAAAAATTAATCATTATTTATTCTTCTTTTATATTCAAGGATAAATTTGTAATCTTACAATTTTTACTATTCAAAATAATTTATAATATTCTTACAACCATCACATCACTCACCAATTTTAATAAACTTTTCTCACACATCCACTCTAACATACCTCAATCCAAACAACCTCAACTTTGTTCACACTTTCTTCACACTTCCACTCACCTACACCCTCAACTTTCCACTCCCCCACACCCTTTAATCCAAACAAAGCCTTAATGATGATTTTTATATGTGTTTTTTAATTAAGAAATTGTTCATATTTGCTTTTTTTTTGAAGAAGAAGAAGTTGCATGTTGGATGCTATCTAAAGAACTTGTTCTTTAAAAAAAAAAAAACTCATTAAAATGGATTCTTAATCACAACATAAAGACATAATAACATCTACATAAAATAAATAAATAGGAAAACTAAGTCAAGTTCTTATGTTGAAAACAAAAAGTAGATGTTTTTCTTTATAATTTTCTTATTAGTCCCTACATTTAAGGTCAATATTCAAGTTACTAGAGTAATTTTAAAAAAATAAATTGGTCCAAAGTTTTTTTTTGAAATTATGCAATTTGGTCTCTTATGTTAGATTGGCATGATCGACGTTAACTGGTGAGTACGTGGCAAAGTGCGTGACAGGTAGAGTGACAACTAAATTCATTCATAACCCAAACCAAACGACAAGAAGCAAAAAAAGAACTTTATATCTGAACTAATCAAAATTGCATCTTAAGTTTCTTTGTAGTTGTGTTGAATACAAGAGAAAATGTGAAACCTAGACAATTGATGAGTATGAGAAAAAATTGATGTAAAGAGGAAATTGAATTGGAGATTTGCAATCCCACATTTGATATGGTTGCTTAAGAGAATGTTGTTGAGTTAAGAGATTCAAGTTCAGCCTTTTGAAAAAATAAAGGGCCTCTAAAGCTTTGTTGGTGAAGAAGCAAAGTGATGGGGAAGAAGAAGACCAACAGGATCTTCCAGATTTAGTGAAGAAGCGAGTCCACCGCTTCCTCTCCCAAAACCTCCCTCCAATTTCCCACTGCTAAAGCTAGCTCCCCCAAATTTTGCAACTCTCTACGCTATGCCCTCCGCCTCGCCACTCACGCCTGCTTCGCATATGCACTCACCTTTGCCAACCTTTTCTCCAAATTAGCCTCCAAAGCCTAAAACGACAACAATATATGGGTCTTGGACATCAACATCGTATTACTTGACGAACCAGAAGACGAGAACCATGAGAAATTGAACCTGCACTATGATTTCGTTTATGAGTTTGGGATTAAGGTTTGTGCAGATGGAGAGGTAACATTTGCCTATGAGTTTGGGATTAGGGTTTATGCAAAAGTTAAAAATAAATATAATTAATAATTAATTATAAACATGGCATAATGCGTGGACTCAATCTATGCATAAATGTGCCACATTGTACGCCACCTCATTACCACCACTTAACGTCGTTTATGTCAATCTAACAAAAGGGACTAAATTGTATACTTTTTAAAAAAACTTGGAACTAGATTGATTTTTCTAAAACCACCGTAGTAAATTGAATATTGACCCTAAATATAAGGATAAATAAGGTGATTATACTTTTTTATATAAATTTTATAGGATATTGTGAAATTCATAGAAAATGCATTAACAATTCAATACTGATTTTCTTTAATATAGTGTAAGTGTTTAAAAGCTAACAAATTTTAGTGTTACATACCATCTCTGCTAGGGCTTAATATTGTAAGAATATATGGCCTTAAACGAGAGAGGGGATGAATTGTTTAAGAGGGATTTTTGAAAACTTTTTCAGCTAGAACAAAATCCTTTGTCTGAAACTAAATCAAAAATTCAGTTAGCCTAGAAATTAAGCATAAAACAGCAAAGCACCAGAAAAACAATCGGTTATTTATACCAGTAAAGCAATAACAACTGAATTTAAAGGAGTTTAAAGGAAGAAAGTGATACACAAACAGTTTATACTGGTTTACTCTTAAACCAAGAGCTACATCCAGTCCCCAGAAGCCACTGGGCAATCCACTAAGCAATCAAAACAGATTACACATAAACCACCAAAGTAGTGACCTTGAGCCCTTCAAGAAACACACTCACTTTGGCACAATACACACCAAGAATGTTGATCTTGACCACCTCAAGAGCACACAACACTCCATGGCAACAACACCAGAATTTACAGAATATTCAAAACGAATTACACTTGTTTACAAAACAATCTGAAATCAATACATATGTAATCCTATTCCACTCTCTCTTGAGAAAACCCAAAGCTTGATGTGAATGTTCAAAACTTGAAAGCAATCTTTTACAACTGAAAAACTCAAATATGTTTTTCTTGTTTTTTTTATAAAACATAAAAAAAAACAGGAAATCATTTAAAGCCAACTCAACTAACAAAACAGAATTTTGTTAGTATTTTCAAATAAACAATCGATTAAAACCATGAAACAATCGATTGTTTTGGTTTGACAGCAAGTCAACCAACCAAAACAGTTTTCAACCTTTTCAAAAACACCTAAGAGTAAAACAATCAGTTGTTTCGACAAAACAACAGGTTGTTTTTCACTTAGTTTGAAAAACACTTTAAACTCAAAAAGGTTTTAAAACACATTAGCTTTAGATTCAACAAAGAGTGGATTACACATTTAAACTACCCAGATCTTATCCTAAACACAGCAGCAACTCCAACCTTGCATCAAACACTTGGATTTGGATTCTTCAAAGCCTTTGATCACTCTTGATCGACAATCTCCCCCTATTTGATAAAGACAAATCTCTGGTTGCTTGTGTTAGACTTTGTTTGAATCTGAAGCAGTTCCTGCAAAACAAAATTTATGCAATACAAAGCATCTATAGCAACAGGTTAGAACTTCACATTAGCTTGTTTTCTGCATAATCATTACAGCAGAGAAAACCAGCCAAAAAAAAGGCAAACCATATTCAAACTTTAAAACATCAGTAACAGCAGAATAAAAACCACTTAAGCAGATAGAGTTTGCAGAGTTTAAGACAACACAACAACAAATTCTCCCCCTATTTGTCTTCACAAATAGACTTTAGGAAGAGATAAAACAGAATATGAAAAGAAAGAGCAGTAAAGCTTCTACATAGCAGAAACAATCGATTGTCCCGAGCATTCAACCAGTTGTTTTTCCTTCAGTCATCCTTTCCATATTGTAGCTCAAAGATCTAATTGTGAACAACTTCAATCTGTTCATCAAGGGTCTGAAAGCGAGTGTCCATGCTATGGAATCTGTTGTCAATGCTCTGGAAATTTGCAACACAAAGATCATGCAGATTTCTTTGATTTTCCGCAAAGCCATCAAGTATATCCACCATGTATCTCTCAAATGAAGACATTGAGAGAATCACATCCCCTTGATGTCCAGCACTTGTTCCAGCATTAAAGTCAGTTGCAGGTTGTTCTTCATTGTGAACATTCATATCAACATCTTGATCTTCTTCATCAAAATCAACAGTTGCAGCACTTGAGGAACCACCATGATCACCATCTTTGCTTACCCATTTTCCATTGATCTTGGTGAAACCCATTTTGCTTAGTGAACCATTGTTCTCTTCTTGTGTTGATTTTACCAACTCAGAGGTTTCATCTTCATGATTCACTTCAAAATATAGTAGAAATTTAGAAATTAAAATAGCATAGGGGTAATGGTAGTCACTTAACCTCATAGACTTTTGCATATGCTCTTTGATGATATGAATCCAATTGATCTTGACTTTCTTCATGATGCAATAGATATAGACAAGATCTTCTTCTGTTAAAATAGAATGGTTGCTCCCCCTTGGAGTTAGAATTCAAGTGACAATGAGAGCCAACACCCTCTCATCTAATTTCAGCCCTCCAACTGAACAAGTTCTTACTTGAGCTTGTGGATTCTTCAAACAGCTTTTGTAGTATTGAATCTTGTTGAAATCTTCCACTACACCAATGTTTCCTTTATTAATTCTAAGTCCAACATACTTCAAACCAGTTACAGCAGCCCATACATCATGGGTAATCTCCATGTCTACACCCTTAACATGTGAAACAAGATGGTTTCCTTCAAACTTTAAGTTTGTGTAGAACACCCAAATTAGATCTGGATATATGTTCCCCTTCATCTCCAAGAACCTCTTCAGCAGCTGTTCCTTGAGAAGCCTTCTCACATTGTCCAGCTTTTGGCTTTTCAACCAATCAAAGGAGACAACTTTTGGACTGTTTATCACTTTTGTACTTGTTTCAAAGTGATACCTCTCAATCAATTCATTATCTCCTGAAAACCAGCCCTCAAGCCTTTCTCCTGACCTCACAACCCTAGTTTTGATCCTTTTGGATGTAGGTAGAGTGGAATCCATGAAAGCAGAATGAGACAAAGGCACACACACACAAGGAGAGAAAGAGATGTTGCAAGAGATGAGCCAATGGGTTGTTTTTGTGAAGGAAAACAGTTGCAATAGATTTTATAGCAAGGCAGAAACCTTTTTTTATCCTTTGGTGATAGTGGGTTTAGGACAACATGTAACTTCCTTCATAACCAAATCAGGCTTTCAAGACTGCTTTATTGACTAAAGATCCCTTTATGATTAAAATCTGCAATAGGCAGAATGTATAGAGAAATTAAATCAATTCTTCACAGTGTTGTCAGAGGAGAAACAATCGGTTGTTTCGAGGAAACAATCGATTGTTTTTCTGCAGTAGTTTAACAGAATGTGAATTTCAAGCATAAACTGAGAAAGGTTCAAAACAGATGTAATTGCTCATTTGAAAAAGGAGAAATTAATCATGAATCAGTAATTAAAAAGCAAAGACAAGGAAGATCTTATCCTTTCATGAAGTCCTTTCAATGAGTCATTGTTTGTGATCAAGAATGCTTCTTTTGGCTTTTGAAACAGCTTGGACTGGTAGACACCCTTAATTCAGTTCCAGTCACATTTCTTTTCTTCCAAGAACTTGATCAGATAACTCAGGACTTCATGTTTCTCTAGTATCCCTGCATCAAAATGAATTCAAGCAACAAGATTTGGTCCCCTTACAAATGTGGGTCCATTTGATTTATTTTTGTCATTTGAAACCTCACAACCTTTGGGAATCCATTTCATGAAACCTCTGAGAACAGAATATTTCCTTATTTTAAAGAATCTGACTGAATGGCCTCTTTTTGTGCAATAAAAGCATGTAACAACCGGTTGTTTCGTCTTAACAATCGGTTGTGTTTCTTGGAAGTTTTGAAAAAGACTTTGAAAATTTATCTTGCTTGTTCTGTAGATTAAAACCTAATCCAGCTTTTCCAAAAACACAATTTTGAGATGCTAAGACATTCTCAAAGTTGGATTTACCCTTTGAAAGCTTATCCATAGTTCTAACAAGATAATGAACTTTCTTTTCAAGATTTTCACAATTTTCACAAACAAGAGAGTCACACACATGAGAAGAGTTTTTCCATGCTTTTCAAGATTTTCAAAATCATTTTTTGATTTTCCAGCTCTTCTTCAAGTGTCTTGACCCTTTTTTCAAGCTAGTTATTCAACCCTTTCAATCGGTTGTTTGAGAGAGTCAATCGGTTAGCTTCTTCATGAGTTTCTTTAAAAGCTTGAAGCAATTGACTATAATTTTCAGCACTTAGGGAAGCACATGAACTTACACTGCTTGAGCTGCTTGAATCATCATCTCCTTCTGCCATTAAGCATATGTTGACTTTTTCATCTTCACTTGATGGGGAGCTTAATGAGGAGACTTCATTTTCATCCCAAGCAATATATGTTTTTCTTGATTTTCCCTTCTTTTCCTTGTAGCTTGACTTCTTTTCATTGCTTTCTTTATTTGGGCAATCATCTTTTATATGCCCTTGTTCACCACAGCCAAAGCAAGTATAATTGTTAGAATTGAAATCACTAGTTTTCGTGTTTCCATACTTTTCTTTGTTGGCTTCTTTGTTGTGATTTCTTTTCAAGAATTTACTAAACTTTTTGGACAGCAAGCTACGGTTTTCTTCCTCACTTTCATCACTTGAATCTTGTTTACTTTTGTGCTTGGCAGCTTTAAAGGCAATGCTTCTCACATGCTTGTCTTCACTTTCTTGAACATTGAGTTTATTCATCTCTAACTCATGTTCTCTAAGCTTACCAAACAATGAAGTCGTTGTCAAGGATGTCAAATCTTTTGATTCAGAAATTGTTGTTACCTTAGGTTGTCAAGATCTATCAAGGCACTTGAGAATCTTGAAGTTTAGTTCTTCTTTATCAAAAGTTTTCCCAAGGCTCATTAGATGGTTGATGATGTGAGTGAACCTCTTTTGCACTTCAGCAATAGATTTTCCCTTAAGCATTCTGAACATCTCATACTCTTGTATTAGAGTATGTTTCCTTGCTCTCTTCACATCATTTGTTCCTTCATGGGTGATGTTATGATATTCTTGGCAATACAATCAAACTTGGCCTTTTTATTTTCAGCTAGAACAAAATCCTTTGTATGAAACTAAATCAGAAATTCAATTAGCCAAGAAATTAAGCACAAAACAACAAAGCACCAGAAAAACAATCGGTTGTTTCTGCGAAACAATCGGTTGTTTATACCAGTAAAGCAATAGCAACTGAATTTAAAGGAGTTTAAAGGAAGAAAGAGATACACAAACAGTTTATATTGGTTCACTCTTAAACCAAGAGCTACATCCAGTCCCCAGAAGCCACTGGGCAATCCACTAAGCAATCAAAACAGATTACACATAAACCACCAAAGTAGTGACCTTGAACCCTTCAAGAAGCACACTCACTTTGGCACAACACACACCAAGAATGTTGATCTTGACCACCTCAAAAGCATACAACACTCCTTGGCAACAACACCAGAATTTACAGAATATTCAAAACTAATTACACTTGTTTACAAAACAATCTGAAATCAATACATATGTAATCCTATTCCACTCTCTCTTGAGAAAACCCAAAGCTTGATGTGAATGTTCAAAACTTGAAAGCAATCTTTTACAACTGAAAAACTCAAATATGTTTTTCTTGTTTTTTTTATAAAACATAAACAAACTATTTATATCCTTCAAAGATTGGTCAAAGCATTTAATTGAGGAGCGTATTCAGTTGGAAATCATTTAAAGCACACTCAACTAACAAAATAGAATTTTGTTAGTATTTTCAAAGAAACAATCGATTGAAACCACGAAACAATCGATTGTTTTTGTTTGACAACAAGTCAACCAACCAAAACAGTTTTCAACCTTTTCAAAAACACCTAAGAATAAAACAATCGGTTGTTTCGACAAAACAACAGGTTGTTTTTCACTTAGTTTGAAAAACACTTTAAACTCAAAAAGGTTTTAAAACACATTAGCTTTAGATTCAACAAAGAGTGGATTACACATTTAAACTACCCATATCCTATCCTAAACACAGCAGCAATTCCAACCTTGCATCAAACACTTGGATTTGGATTCTTCAAAGCCTTTGATCACTCTTGATCTACAAATATTTCCCCTCCAAACTACCTAATTGCAAATTTCAAACTTTTTTCTCTTTGCAATTTTTTCAAATTTTCTCTTTTACTTTATTTTTTAAGTTTTTAAAATTGTTTCACATAATTTTTAAGTCATTTTACTTTATAAATCTCTCTATCTTATTTTTTTTTTTTAGATTTTTCTTTATAAATATTTTGAGATTTGGGTAGTCCAATTAATTGAAAAATGTATAAGTCAATTTATTCAACTTTTTTTTGTTTATTTATTATTTGGTTGTTTGAATGAATTTTTTTAATATTTTTTTAAGCTTTAGTGGTAGATTCAACTTTTGATGGAGGATCATCAAGTCACCACAACTTTGAGCTAAGAAGATTGAAGAATATATACTTTAGTTAGAACATTTATTTATAAGAGTCTTTTTCATCTTCTAGGTCTTATAATTTTGTATAGGCAAATTTTTCCTCCACCTCCATACCTTTCCCCTACAGCTCCATATTAATTGTGAAAAGTCAGTTTTAACTTTTTTTAAAATTTAAATAACCCTAAAGGAAGCATAACCTCACATTTTTAAATAACCTGAGTTGCACCCCACACCTCCCTTCTAGCCGCAACATTTGAGAGAGCATTTCTATCATTTGAGTATGTGTAAGAAGGTTGGCAAGAAGATTTGTTGTATTTGACTTTCCCTAGTGCAAAAATGATTTTTTTTTAGTTTTTGTATTTCATTTCACCTTGTTGGTCTTTTTTTATGTTTTTTTTTACTTCCAAAAAAATAATAAAATAAGCGAACGAAAACACAACCACACTCAGTAAAAACACTACAAAACTTATCTTAACCACCAACATTCACCACCAGCCACTACAATCAACCACCAATAAAAACACTACAAAACTTACCTCAACTACTGATGTAACCATGAAAGTAGCATCACCATCTAAACTAGTCCAACTTTACAAGAAGATGACCAAGAAGAAAAAAAAAAGACTATTCAAGACTAGGTCAAGCATCTCGGACTAGGACACAAGGCCCCACCATCTCTTAGAAGATCATCAATAGCAGAACACCAGAGCATGTGCTAGAATACCAATTATTCTTTATTTTAATCTTTTAAGAGGAGGTATTAAAAAGCATAAAAAATGGGTTTCTTCATGACCCATAGAGAAACCCTAACATCTAGAAGGTCTCCTATGTGCAACTCCTAGTCACACTTCCCACATTAAGCACATGCTTAAATGTGAGAAGCACGACCCCTTCTAGATCCATAATTAGTGGCACATTTTTAGGAGTTAAGCTAGCTTATTTTGAATTTCAAATTTCCCTTCATGCCTTAATCACATGGCACCTATCACTATAAATAGGTTGTCACCTCCTCTTGTAAATCACAACATATTTTGAGTAAAGAAACTTTGCTTGAGTGAATCTATGAGTAGCTATTTTTCTCTGAGTCTTATCTTGGCAAAGATGCTTCAAGTGGTGACTCTTTTCATCACTTATCTTGGACCTCTCCTCCTCCAAGTGGAATGATTTCTCCATTCTTCCACCTCCATGGATGTCTACTACCATTTAAGTTTTTCATTCTTCTTCTCTAATTCCATGTTTTCAAATTTCGTCAATTCTAGTATCTTTTTGAATGCTTAATTCCGTTTGCAATTATTCATTGTGTGAGTCTTTTTCTTTTACTTTTGAATAGAACTTTCACACTTACTTAACCACTTGGTTAAGTTCGTGTCTAGTGGCAATCCTCACTGAGTCATCACCATATTTTGTTAATCAAAATCCTAATCCAAGTGAAACCAATAACTCAATGTGTGTTGTCTACTAAATCAACCCAAATCAACTACCAACGTTCTCCACAACCACTACAATCAACCACCACAACGAATCACCAACACTTAAAAAAGAAGAAGACATCATACTCTCCATCGTATTCAGAAAGGTGTTGTTGGAATTAAACAAATGTGAAGGTATAAATGTGCAGGGAGAATTTTCCTTTATATATAGTATAATAGATTTATTTTGGCTTGTAAATTTGTATAGGTTTATTTGGGACATGTATTAGGCCTAATAGAATAGGATAAAAATATAAAATAAAAGAGGTTACAATTGGGTCTTCTTAAGCCCAATTGCAACCTAGACGAAATTGGAAGTCAATGTAGGAATTGCAACCTTGAACACACACGTGGAAAATATGGAATGCAATTTAGGACAACATATGGAACATGTGACTCCAACTCGAATAGAGTTAGACTAAGGTGTGATACATATGTCCATCCATATGGCAACATCTCATTGGAGAGACTCTTCAACCAATACCAATTCGCTACTTGTCAAAGTTAGGAATATAAAGGATTTGCTCCAATTAGAGAGTGTCATTTGTCTAGTTTTGATTGGAGAAATATTTCTGAAATTTGGCACCAAGTAGGCTATAAATAGAGGTGTTCATACACTTGCATTTTAGCTTAGAATTTGATAATGAAATGCTGTCCAAATTTTAGCACAATTGTCTTCTACACTATCTCTTTGTTAGCACTTTTGTGTGTCTAAGTTAGAATCAACTTAGGAGTTGACCTTACTTCTTTCACCTTCTCCACACAATTTTATTTCCTCAATTGAAGCCATACAAAACCTCCAACAATCCGCAACAAAACTACAAATCAAAAGAAACATGGTGATGCATCCAAGGATTGCATCAACTTTCTTCTTACTCTTCTTTTGGTTTAGTGAACAAGCAATTGAATAAAGGGAGTTAACATATTGGTAAGACTAATAATTATTTTTAGAATTTACAATTCTTAAGTTATATAGAAATTGTTTTCTGACACATTATCTAGAATTGTAATTAGATATTGTATCTTTAACACCATGTTATGTTTTGAATAACTAATTGAAAATGTTTTGTAATCTAAATAGTATAAAAAAAATTTGATATGTGAATTGAATAGTTATTTGGAAGTATTGAATTTTAAAAAGTGAATTGAATTAGAATATTTTTGGATTATTGTTGAGTGTTGAATAGTCCTAAATTATTTGAAATGTTGTATATGTATTTTGGAGTGTCAAACATTTTTAAGATAAGGTTTTAAAACTATATCATGGATAGATTTAGTTAGTTTGGGACTGTATAAGATGTGGATAATTTTTAATTTTGTATAATTTGCTTGATACATGGAAAGATTGGTTATTGCTCAACACTTGCTATAATTGGTGACTAAATTTAGAAAGTAGTCCAACAATGTTTATTTTTTATGATATGATTGATGACTTTTGAGAGATTTTATTTATAGTTAAGTGTGATAAAGCACAATTTTGGTGGGAGAAGGTAAAGAATGAACAGAAGTAATAGCAATAATAAGAGTGATAATAAAACCTCATGCATTTAGTATTAGGAGAAGAATGTGTAGAGTTGTGGAAGCGTTACAAGTGGAAAAATACTGAGACGATAGATGTTTTTTTTACGGTTACGGGTGGATTGGATAGCACCACAATCTGGTTGAATTGCATCTCTAATTGGGGAAGATTTTGACCATAAGGCAAACCAGAAAAGACTCGGGTGGGATCCATCTGAACTGGATTCAACCCACTTTCCACAAAACCTCAAGTGCCATGGTAAAAATAATACTCGCTTATCACCAACCGACACTTTTAAAGGAAAATTATAAGCAACCAAAACACCCCTCTCTCCAAATAACTTTACTTAATCACACCAAGTTTTCTTCCCCTTTTCTTAATGGGATTTTATTTTGGGGGGCACACTTTTGTTAGTGTTAATGATTTGGGGTTTATGAAGTATACCATAAACAGAGTTGAGCTGAAAAGTTGTGGAACCAGGAATTTAGGAGAGAAACATAACTGATGGTGAACAAGATCTGAGAAGAGAAACCGTGATGGAACACTTGAGTAACTGTTGCCGTTATCTGTTGTTTTAAGTTTGGTTCCGAATAACGTTTGTGGTGTTAAGAAGCGTTTGTTGACAAGGAACTGTTCCGAAAGACTGGAAGATAAAGGGGCTTAGTGGGTCTTCCTCTCTTGCCCCCAACGAACCGGATAGTGGCTGGGTGCCACAGAAGCTGTAAAGTTTGCTTCTTTTTTTTATAATTTCTGCATTCATTTGATCTTTGTTACACGTTGGGTTTTTAATACTGTGTGCATTTTTGTATAGTGAGGTGAGGGAGAAGAGGGGAGGGGGAATGTCTATGAAGAGCAAGGGGGGAGCTGCAGAACTGAGTGCAAGGAACGTCCTGCAGAGGAAATGGGCTCTTCTGCTCTGTGTGGCAAGCTTCTGTGCCGGAATGTTCTTCACAAATAGGTACATTTGCTTCTGGGTCTGTATATTTGAGCATCAAGTTCTATCATTTTTTAGTTATTTTCGGCGAGTGATCGAGTTTCTTTCTCAGCTGCAAACTGGGGTTATGCTCTAAGAAAGAACATTTTACCTGTGTCTTCTGCATTAGGACATTTATTCCATTCTTCTTCTTCTTCTTCTTCTTTATTGTTTGCTTACAATTCTCCACATGATTTTCTGTTGGTTTCATTAAATGTACCAAAGTTATTCAGTCTCATTTTATTTTTTTCTCTCTTCCACTTCTTGCATCTCCTTCTTTACCGCTTAATAAAAAAAGCTGATTGGTGGGTATGTATATTTTATTCCCCTCTCTCTTTACGTAGTTGCTGAAAATTGTCAAGTTTTAATTGAATGTAGACATTGCGTTGAGTTTAATTAAACGAAGGCTTCCTTACATATGGCGTGACCTGTCATAGTCAGTTTTTTTACATTTCTTCATCGCCCTTGGTTTTGTTCCTGTTTGAACAAATATCAACTTATGAAGCTGAGTTAATAAATTAAGTGTTCCCTTCTTTTCTCCGATTTCTAAGCTATTAGTAGTTATTTTAAAATAGATCTTAAGGGAACTAATCATTATGATATACGTGTAATGCTAACCATAATTTTGTTTCAGGATATGGTCGATGCCTGAATATATAGAAATTTCAGGGACTAGTGAGATTGAAAGAATAAAATTAAACTCTGATGGTTGTAATCTAAATCCAGTAAGTGTATCAGTTACTCTTTTGCACATGTTATATTTTTTTGTATGTTATGCATCCATTTGTCCCCTATCCCGTAATAGGTAGAACTAGTACTGGAATTTGTAACAACAGTAGAAGTTCCTTCCCCATGAAATGATCAGGATATAAAAAACCAAAATATTTGTAATATATTTACACTTGTTTATATTTGTGGTTAGTTCATTATTCATGTGCACTCGTAACAGAATCGTGGAAAATGTCACTATATCTTTGTTTTTGGTAATTTATTTCATTGGGGATGAATGTGCCTTCAGAATTAAGCCCGACATTTGTGAACTTCTTTTCGCCTTGTAAGAATGAACTCCTCTGCTTAGTTTGTATAGAAGTTTTCTCTTTTTTGGATTTTTTTTTCATTAAGAAAAAAGGTTCCTTTTACTTTGAGGATCTTTGCAAGGGTTGTATTTGGCCCAAGTTTTGAATGGCTATTGATGAGTGGTTTAATGTAGCAGTTGTAGTGTATGACACAGTGGCCATAGCAACACTATAGTGGTGCTATCTGCTCATTAAAAAAAAAGCCTTGGAACAGATTCATCTAAGGCCTTTTAGGCGGGGCTATGTTTGGGATTGTTTTGACAATGACATCTACAGCTATAATAATAGCAGTAAAGTGGACATGATGATCGATGATTCTTGCCTAGGAAGCTTGTATTTGACTTTTGTTTCTATTTATTTGTATGTTTTGTTTAAGAGACCTATGACAATATTTTAATTATGAATGTTATCCATTGTGCATATCCTGCCATCCACTATCCCATTGTAGTGTTTTTGGTGTTGGATGATATGCACTATATTAGGGATTTAAAACCATGGGTTAGTACTTTTTATCTTAAACATTTTTCTCCGGTGGCTTTTTGAAATTTAGTATATATAATGTTTAAATCTCAGGCATATAACTATCAGCTGCATCTTGTTCTATTTATGAAAAAAGATCTATAATGATGACATGTTCTGCTTGATGTTTTACCTTTATTTTAAGGTTGCAAGGCCAAGCTCAAATTACAGTAAAGTGGAAGTTTCAAATACACAGAATGTTGTCAAGAATGATGTCAAGTAAGCCAAGCCAAAGCTTCTTTGCATGGGATTTACTTAGTAACGTATCAAACAACTATAATGCTAATCCATTTCTATACATGAATTTCAGGAGACCAAGTAAGACAAAATCTACTTTGGAGCTGAATCATAAATTTGCTTTGCTACTTCCTGAATTATGCTGAATGGTTGTGCTGTATCAGGGAAGTCAGAGACAATTGAATCAAGTACTAGGAGAAAATATTTCATGGTTATAGGGATCAATACAGCTTTCAGTAGCAGGAAACGAAGAGACTCTGTTCGTACAACTTGGATGCCACGAGGTGATTTAATGATATTTCATCACTTTCTAGTTTTTCCTCTCATAGAAGTTCCCCTTCAGCCTGCTTAAGTAATTCCATACCATCATGTATCTAAACTGGTTTCTAATGGAACTTCATTAGCTAATGAAAGACAGAAGTTGGAGGAAGAAAAGGGCATAATCATACGATTCGTTATAGGTCACAGGTCAGATTTCCTGATATTCACTTTCCTTTATTGTTGTGCTTTCCTACTTTTGATGATTCTGTTGCACTTATTTTCTCATATGATCTCAGAACTTTGTTTTGTGGCCTAATTATCAAATTATATCAAACATATAATTGTATTCTCTCTTTCTGATGCAAGTTGTGTTTATTTATCCTCTTTTTGTGTTGATTGGTTGTATACTTGTTCTTTTACTAGATGGAACTATAAATAATTATTGTCAAAAATCAATGACACAATGTCATGAAATTTTGGGATCATCCATGATGAATTCCAATATGGTTGGTTGAATTCGTATTTTTGTGTGATGCTAAGTAACCATAACCTAGAGATTTAATTAGCCTTTTTTGTCTATAGTTCTACATCTGGTGGCATTCTTGACAAAGCTATTGAAGCAGAGGAGAAGCTTCATGCTGACTTTTTGAGGCTGGTAATCTTTCTCTCCCTCCCCTTTTAATTTAGATGCATATATATATATATATATATATATATATATATTTGTATTTTTTTTGGTTGATGAAACAAAATACATTTGTGTTAAGCAGAACCACGTTGAGGGATACCTAGAACTATCAGCTAAGACAAAGACCTACTTTTCGACTGCTGTTGCCTTGTGGGATGCGGAATTTTATGTTAAAGTTGATGATGATGTTCATGTCAATTTAGGTAAATAGAAAAAAATATTCAGCGTGTACGCTTAATCATTGATAATATGATATGTGGAGTTATGGGAGAAAGTAACTGGTAAAGTTGAAGTGATAAATCTAAGTCAGTTTTTACACATGATATGTGCAGAAAAAATAACTTATTTCTTTAAAAAGGAGCGCTAAATCATTTAAATTTATTACAAATTTTCTATAAATATGATTACAGAATGAGGAAGACTTAAAAAAATTACTGTTAGAAATTCTATTATTTTTACTTCGTAATTTAGCTTAGGAACATAAGCCCAAATTATACGAGACTTATATAGACTAGTAAATTTCTTTTTATGTATTTCGCTTGTTAGTAAAACTGCCTAAGATGTTGTTTAGTAATAAAATAAAATAAAGTATCTAAGGGATCACATGACTTAGTTTGTGGGAGAAACTCTTGTGCATTAACAGGTAGCTCGACGAACCATTGACTTTGAATTTTGTCACCTTGTATTCCTGTGCTTACATTAGAGCATAAATCGTCAATCTTGTTGTACAACTAAATTCATTTATCCATCAGCAGCTTCCTTAATTGTATACATTAAAAAGTTGAGGTTTGTGTATACTATCTGCAATAGGCCTGACCTGACACCATTTTGTTACTTTCCAATTAAAGTCATGGCAATGCTTAGATTCTTCTCTATGTTTGGTATATTGAACTGTTATATTTTTTTGCTTTCTGCAGTGTTATGGATTGAGAGCTGGTACATTCTCTATAGAACATTCTTGTAATTGTGATGTTGCTCTCATAGTTGTATTTGGAATGTTTGCTTAATTGGATGGACTTTAATAAAAATTGACAGAAAAGTGAAAGGCATAAAATTCACTTGAGTAATGATTATTTTAGATTTTGTTTGACTACACTTCATAATAGATACTTCATTGTCTATCCTCATTGTGCTTATTGTGCCTTTTTGCAATCTCAGCAACACTTGGATTGACTTTGAGTATGCACCGAATGAAACCTCGGGTGTATGTTGGGTGCATGAAATCCGGTCCTGTCCTTGCTCAGAAGTAAGAAAGCCTGTGTATTATATTTTTTCGGTTGCAGTTTAAAAACACTTCCTTAGTGTAACCATCTTACCACAGGGGAGTTAAATACCATGAACCAGAATACTGGAAGTTTGGAGAGGTGGGAAACAAGTACTTCCGTCATGCTACAGGACAATTATATGCCATTTCCAAAGATTTGGCTACTTATATATCAATAAATCAGTAAGTCTTGTTTTCCTTGCTCAAAACTGTTAAAGCACACAGGCAAGTGGGTGTTTGTATGTCAATTATTGAGATTTTCATTAGGTTGGAACAAGTGCAGACTAACAGCTTCATGGACTCTCCTCTACTAGGAAAGAATTGAATATTATACCAACGAATGTAGCATTTAGTGCTACTTTGATGGACTGATAACAGTTTGATTTACAAATACCAGGGATGTGCTACATAAATATGCCAACGAAGATGTTTCATTGGGATCTTGGTTTATTGGTTTAGACGTGGATCATGTTGATGATAGGAGAATGTGTTGTGGCACACCCCCTGGTATGTTGATTTTTATTTTACCATAATCTATTCAAGAGAAAATTCATGTTACCCACTATAATTAATCCAATACTTTTTCACAAGCATTATATATAAATCTGAGCAACCAATGAAAAGCCTATCATCAGAATGTTCATGTAATTTGAGATGTCGTTAGTTTTCTTTCTGAATCTGTGATTCCATGTAAACCTGACAAAATGATAAATTTACATGGTTTTTCTTGGCTAGATGACAAGATCATAAGTTTATGTATTTAACAGTAGTGGTGCTACCCTCCTGCAGATTGCGAGTGGAAGGCACAGGCTGGTAACGTATGTGTTGCTTCGTTTGATTGGAAATGCAGTGGAATCTGCAGGTCTGTAGAGAGGATGAAAGAAGTTCACCTGCGTTGTGGGGAGGATGAAAACGCTTTGTGGAGTGCAGCCTTATAAACCAAACAAGTAGTGCAATGAAAATTCAGAAACCTTGAAGAACAGACGAATGGTGCAGGCCATAGACGTAGTATGAGAGTAGTAGTTGGTGGATGAAAATGGTATTAAGATAGTTGATATGTGTAGCTGCTTGGGAGCCATACAATTTTGCTGAACTGAGTTGCAGCTGCCAAAGAGAATGAAGAAGATAATGAAGAAGAGAATGCAGTAGAGTATATATAGTAGCAGCAATAACCAACCCATTCTTTTGTTGTTTAGTGGCTGGAGGGCTTTACATTCTAGTTCTCTGTCATGTCTAACGCTTCACAATAATTATTACTTTTCTCTTTTTCTTACACAGCTTTAATATAATTTTATTTATTTACCTCACAACAAAATTTATGGAGTCATTAAATAAACAATGATTCAATTTTATTTTTTTTAATAACTGTTATATTTTTTAAAGTAATTCCACATCTAATATTATTATATAATAAATGTTATTCTTAATATCAAGTAGAACAATTTTTTAGTTATTATGATTATAAGTAATGAATTTAAAAGTTATTGCAAACAAATTGTTCATTCATAAAAGAAAAATAAAATAAAGAATATGATTGTTAATGCGAAAATACAAATATAACTTCTGAAAAAAAGAAAAGAAACTGACACCTATTTTTATAATAAATAACCAAAAAAATTCATGATATTCAAAATTTGTTATTAGAAAAAATATTTTTCATTAATGATAAAGAAAAAAATGTTAGATTAATTCTTTAATCACATTTTTTAAATGATGAAAAGATATGCATAAATATATTTCTATATAGAGTTTGTATTCGTAAGATTAATATACAACTTTTTATTGAATCAACAATTAAAGGTATCAAAATAATCATTTACAATAATGAAAGAAACGCAGGGAGATTTGGTAAATAAAATAAAATATAATTCAATTCAATTTAATGTTATACACAAATCTTTAACTTAAAAAAAGAAAAGCAGGTCTTGAATTGGTAAAAAGTAAACACTATAGAAAATAACGACCTAAATATGCAGTAGCATATAGTTTTATCTTTTTTTTTAAAATGTTACTCATTAATTTTAAAATGGTCTATATAATTAAAAGTAATGTTTTAAGGATACAGGCTAAACAATATCAACAAAAAAGGAGAATAAATTGGTTAGAGAAATTTTTTTTTTATAAAAGTTTTGATGTTAGACATCGCTATGCAACTTGACATCTCAGTTAGGCTGACACCTCAAGTAACAACAATCATCTGTCATCACATGAAAAAAATATTATTAAAAACAAGAAAAAGAAATAAAATACAAAAATATGGGGGGACTAGACCAAAACCCACATGTTAACTAAAACGATACATAGGTAGACTATACTTATTCATAAAGAATTCTAAGAACAGACTAGATGAAAGTCTATTATACCAATGAAATGATTCTCTATGAATGAATCCTAAATTAGCCAACTTATCAGCACATGCATTTTCCTCACGAAAAATATGAATAATCCTAAACCTGATTGTCCTATAGAAATTAAGACAAGTATTCATCGATTACGAAGCATCCACGGAACATTAGTTCTAGCAGTAAACGCAGCACAAACCAAGACGAATCACATTCAAGCCAAACATTAGTAGGTCTCATGTTTTGAACTTCCTGCATAGCATATATAACTCTATAAAACTCAGCAACCAAAACACTCTGAACTTCAAGAAATGTTGAAAAAGCACCAATAAATTAGAGAAATCTTTTAACAATGATTGCTTTTAAAAAAAAATTAACCACTTTACAATATATTTTAAGAAGCAATTTCGATAGTATTCTTTAAAGCAAAGAGAGAAAAAAAAGAGCAATAAAAGAAATATGAAACAAATAAAGAATACCAGAGTTTTTTTATAGTTTTTTTATTCTCTCTTTATAAATGTTAAAGTTTCAATATAAACAACCTAATATTGATTTGTTTCGCTATTATTAACAGTGAATACAGTTACGTAAATCTACCAAAAATAATATACAAGCACAATATAAAATATGAGGTATTTTAGAGAAATGAGTAAAAGAAAAAAAAAATATTCCTAAAGAACTTGTAAATGTCATTTGGTTCAATAACACTTCTCGATTTAGCTCAAAAAATAATTCTAAAGAACTCTTATAAAAATTAAAAACATTTTCGAAAATAATGTAGTATATCAGTTATTTATTTATCTATTTTTATTTTAAAATAATATATTTTATTTAAAAAAATACAGTTAATCAATTATATTCATTTGAATGAATTTGAAAATTTATTAAGAAAAAATTAATCTATTGTTTTAAGTAATAATTAATTATTCGTATAAATATTTTTTAAAAAATAAAATAAAAATTAATTATTTTTCAACATAATCAATATGATAATAAACTATAAATTTAACATAATAGTTTATTATCTGTAAGTTTAATAGTTTTCTTAAATCTAAGTATCGCAAAATAATAAATTATATTATTCCTTAATTGATTAAAGTATTATTGTTAAGCGTTTAAAATATATTTTTAAAAAGAACAAGCGTTCCTTAATTAAGTAAATACAATGTACTAAATATGTCTAATCTATGCATACATAATCAAAATCAAAATAACTATATATAATGTCTTTGTAATTTATAAATGTAGCATCGCATTTACACTTGCCACACATAGACATGTAATGATATGCATTGACCAAGCAAGTTATTAATAAATAAGAACGAAAATTGTGAATGTTTACTTAACCCACCGAGCATAAATAAAAAAATAAAAAAGTGACATAGTAAATAAACAAAATCATTTATCTTCCAATTATTTTAACACAAGTGTATTTGAACCCACCTTTTATTTGTTGTGCAGAATCAAAAGATTTTTTTTTAGGACCAAATCATTGAGACCTCTTGTAGTTGGAAACATGCCCAAATGAATGTTGGTGCTTTAAATGTAAACAGAAGAGAAAGGCAATTGTAAAGAGAGATTTATTTTTGAGTGATATGTTGGTAATCTTACATCAAATAAACTAAATTACAAATGAAAAGATAAACCAAATTATAAATGGAAAAAGAAATAATTTATTTATTGAATGAATTAATTTTGAAATTACATTGACCCAAGTTACAACCTTCAATTTGATGTTGGGAAAAGTAACATTTTCCTTTATCTTTGCCAATTGCCACTTCCCACTTCATTGATTTGCCTCTAATGAAGTCCCTACCATCCTCAAAACAGAAAATACAATAAAAAAGCTAAAATAATTTCCCTACCTACTCTACCAATTCACCATCCCACATCAAAATATTGGTCACTGCTTTTCTGAGACACAAAAAAAAATCCTAATAAGCTGCTCACCCAAATTAGGTAGCATAACATTCATTTACAATTCCTTTTTGCTACCAATGAATTCTAAGCACAAGAATAATAATAAAACTCAATGGTGTTGCAGATTACCAAGGAGAAAAACTTACTAAAGTTGGCCTTGTAGTAAAGAGTTTGAGTAGTATGCATGAAGTCTTAGATTTGATCTTTGGTGCCGCCATTGTAATAAAAGAGATTTGTAGAGAAGGAAAATGTGATAGTCTGAGATCAATTACATGTGATATTGGCACGGCTCAATCAAACAACACAGAGTTTTGGATAACAAAACACTGCCTTCTGATTGAACCGCACCAATATCTCAAGTTCTTAATTGTACTCTTTGAAGTCTGATCCTCCACCACTTTCCATTCCTGCACCTTCTTAAGAAAGAAACAAGCATTGGTTAATTAATGTGATAAGAAAAGCTTACCCACCCCAATGGTAACTGCAGTATATCATCACCAGAAAGCATAATACTTGGAAATTTTGATGAAGAAAGCATGTTCCTTTGAAGTATAGAGTGTCCTGTGAGATTCCTAAAATATAATGGAAGAGAGAGAGGGAGAGAGAGAGGCAGAGCCTTAAATATGGTGGCATTTAATTTGCCAACGACTCAGCCAAAAATAGGAGGGGGCACATTAAATTGTGAGAGTGGAAACAAAGGGAAAAGAAAGGCATATTTTGAAGTGTGACAAGAAGAGAAGGGCAGTGAGACAAGAAAACGAGTCCAGGTTCCAGGGTTTTATATTTATGAGTCTCAGAGGGTAAGTTGGTATGCTGCCAACCACATTTGAAATTCAAATAGTATGAAATGGCTTTTAGAAAGTTTGTGAGTGGTTGGTGTGAAATTGTGAATGTAGTGATTTGATTGAGTCTTGCTAACTCATGTCATTGATTCTCTATTCAACCAATTATATTTGGTAATTGGTTTCTCAACAACATATCTATGTGCTGCAAAAAGTTTGATTTCGTCAATATCAAACTCATCTTCACTTTCTTCCACATTCAAAGGCAGAGATAGATGGACAGATACATAATCAAACCGTCTTTGGTATAAATCCATAGAAGGAATAACTAGGAAAGTATATTGAACAGAATTTCTTTTCTTTTCTATTTTTTTGACATCAGAGGTCTTAGTTCTTTAGTTTATGATTAAAAAGGGAGGAAAGGAAAGAAATGAACAAGATCCACAAAATCCCATGGAAGAGGTGGTTGTCACGTCTAGTAACCTTCAATGAATTTCAAAACTCTGGCTTCTTTGTTGTTATTTTTCATCAAAACCATGTGGAGATTTTAATGTTGTTTATAAAAAAAAATTGATATAATAATCCTGTACAATTTAAAGCTGAAGCTAGTCTTTGTATGAATTTGAATTAATGGTTGCTAAAAAAATGTTTATGAAGTGTTAGTCTTTTTTTTTATAGAGTTGGGGTGCCAGCTGGTGGCACCTAAATTCTCCTTTTTGATGAGAGAAGCAAACAGTGTTAATCAGTTCTGATGCATAGGTTGGGAGGGACCCTGTGACCTGTTATGTTGCTTCGAGTATTTCCGCCAGTAATGCCCTTAACTAAGGGGAAGATTTGTTTGCACACGTTTTTGAAGGGAAAGTGTTACTTTATCAACACTTTGGCACCACAGGTTAGGAAGCCAGGGGAATAAAACAATTGCAAAATTAATTAAATAACTAGGAACAATCTTTTTTTTTTTTAGTTTACTTCGCAATAATTGGATTACAATTTAACTTGATTTAGTCCAACCCTGTAAGACTGTAAAAAAGTGTTTTGTAACATGAGATGGTTAAAGCTATAGGTTAATGTTGTTGATTGTACTGTTTGAGGCATATTTTCTTTTAGGAAAGAAGATGTTTAAACTCTTCAGTGTTATAGAGATTGTTTTGATGTACCAAAACAAAATTTAAGTTCATTAAAATTAGATGAATTTGGTATAAATGTGATTAGAAAGGAGTTTAAGAAAGTGTATAAATGGAGAAAAGCAGAAAGAACTGCTTTGGCAGCTTAGAATGGTGGCAATAAAGAGTTGCATTGTAGATGGAGAGAGTGTGTTCTAGAGTTGGTATTAGAACAACAATGGGTTTGTTCTAATTAAGTAGTAATAGAATGTTTTGGTTGGGCATGCAGTTTTGTTGATAGAGGCATCTGAGCACTATTTTGGGGACAGACCCCAAAATGATGGTCATTGGAGTTCAGTCCAAATCTCCAATTCCAGCTAGGGACACTTGGAAATACCAAAATTAGATCAAAGAGTTGGCCAAATGTCAATTCCAAATAAATGCCCACACAAGATTGTGACTTTCTTTATCTACTCGCTGTCTTCAAGTACCTTCTCTGTTTTAATACACACAAATTAATATTGGTCCAGAAAATTTATAGATAGTATTCAACCAACTGCATGTCTGGATCTGCAACAGATTCTTTCATTCAAATTTACCATCACACTCTCCTTTCATCCATCCCATTTACTAACTGTTTTAATTATTACTTTATATATAAATATATATTAGTATTTGGAATGTGTGACCAAACACACATGCAAATCAAAAGTAGATTTTGCTGCATTAACCTTTTATTTTTTTGGTATCTCCCAAAATTAATATATATTTAAGATCATAAATTTTTAAAAAATAAAACATATATATACAGTTAAAGATAATTTAATTCAGGTAGGAGGAGCAGAGACACACTACCTCAATCCTTTACCATATAGCAGATGAAGTACATTGCATGCAAAGTTTACTTCAACCATTATTTTCTATATATAAATTAATTTTATTCTAGATGAGCATGTGAAATGAGAGGGATATAATTTGGTAAACTGGCAGAAGCACATATGCATATTATATGCATGTATGAATAATAATTTTCAAAAGCTTGTCAGATAAAACTCATGGATTTTATTGTTTTGTGTATACTAATAGTATGTATGCAAAGTCTTGCATTGTGTTTCCAGCATTCATCCCATGTTAATAAAACTAAGGCAGTATTTAATTAGTAGCAACAAAGAGATCAGAGATGAAAGTTGGGAGGAGTGAAAAAGCCAAAACATAATTGGTGTTATTGGTAAACAGCAGTGGAAAAAGAAAAGGAAAAGTTGAAGCTTCTTAGATGAAGTGTTTATTGTAGCTTTATGTAATATAACTGGCAAAGTAAGCAGATAGTAGGCAAACCTTATTCTTGACCGAAATCTTACCAAAACTTCAAGTGTACTTAGTAGCAATGATATGTCCCTATCTTCATGTGAAATAGTGTCTTTTCTTTCACCTTCTTTTACACTAGAAAACAAGCTGAGTTGAGTAATGTCAGTTCACACAATAACGTGTAAATCCTGCAAGTGATATCCCACCTCCTTTTGTCACACTATATTCACATCACTGGCTAATTAAACCAGAGTATTAATTCGAACTAGCATCTTCTTTAATGTTGAAACTCTTTCAATTCATGGAAGAATCTTCAGACAGTGCTCACAGGTGCAATAAAGTGCTCAACATGGTCACTGAAATATCTATAGCACCAATTTATATATGGTTCCTTCCCTCAGAATAAACCCATAATATACTAATGATTTACAAACTTGCAAAGTTTACCTTAAAAATTAAAAAAAGAAAAAAAGTGGGGTTGATGTAGTTAATGGCATCCACCTGCTAAAGAGAGCCTGTGACTGTGAGAGGTTTTGAATATCAATATTGCTCGTACTTCTGCCAGCACAATAACATAATAATGCACCTCTTTAGGATATAGAGCCTGGACCTGTGTTCCTTGGCCCTTTTCAGGAATCTCTTCTTCATGCTTGAATCCTTCTCACATGGAGGAGCTTGTGTGGAACTTGAAGGAGGAGGAGTAGTAGAGTAAGAATTATCCATGGTTGTTGTGTGTCCTATGTTTTAGTGAAGAGAGTTCAAGAGTGAGTGTAAGAGGTAGAAGGAGTGTATAGAATATAGAGAGGGGAGAATATGAAAAAAAATATGAGAAATGGAAAGTGTAGTGTGTGAAGAGAAGGGATGTATGTATGTGTGGAGTTGTAATTTGGCATGGCCTATGGACACCACAGCACAGCACAGCACAGCACTGTCCAATGGCATGCATTGTGGTCCTGGTACGATCTGACTCACACAGTGGCCCTCCCAACTGAGTTCTGGGTTCTGGATTCAGTGGATTGGCCCGTGGGAAACCAAGGATCTAGTGTATCACAACTTGGATTGGAATGGATGATGCATACAAAACAAAATCAACTCATTGCATTAACATTAATTATTTTCAATCTTCTCATTCCATGGATGAAGAATAATGATGTACTGATTCAATCCCTCAACATCTTTTTTCTTTTGTTGGTTCACCCTTTTGAACTCTCTATTATATATACTCAGCAATACAACATCTGATAATGTTAACTCAACAAGGAAAAGAAATGAAAAATGTGAAAAAGGTAAAGTTATTTGACTAACTAATTTAGAAGTGTACATTGAAGAACAACAAAATCTTTGTCACTAATTTTGCAACTAATTTTTGTATATATTTATTTTTCTTTTGTTATTATTTCACAATTTAAAAATTGAAAATAACTCTAGTCAAAATATTTTCTGGTTTTTCACCTATATAAGTGTTTAGAAAATAATATAATAATATTTCATTTAAAATTAATAATTAAATATTAATTTCTCTTACAAATATAAAAACATTCATTTTATATACAATTTTATAAGTTAAGAATCATATGGATAATATATTAATGAAGTTAGGTATCTAATAATATTTATAAATGGTATGATAGTTTAAAATAATATTATTTTCCTTTTAATATTCTTAAAAAAATAATATCTTGTTTTTTATTCCTTGTTGGTTTAAAAAGTATGATATAAATGTGAAATTTGGCTAAATTAATTTATCATAAACATTTTTTTAGTCGATTCAATTTTTTATAAATTTATAAATTTTATTATATAAGTCAAACTCATTAATCTCATATTAAATAATCATTATAAGTACTTAATAAGATATAATATTCATTCAACTAATTTTCTACAGATTGTTGAATCAACTCACTGATTATATACATATAATCTAGTTGTGTAAGTTAAATTAATGAAATCTATTAGATAAACTGAATATTATTACAGATTATTTATGATAATTTTATAATTAAGAATAAACTATAATAAAATTATAAAAAAACTTATTTTTTTTCTTTACTTTTTATAATATCTACTGTGATAACAAATTTTAAATTATAATAATTTTTTATCAAAATAATCATTATATTAAACCATAAAGAAAATCACTTTGCTATAAAACTACCATTAAATACATAACAATTATTAAACATATATTTATTTCTAACAAAATTGTTCATTGGACAGAGATTAAAAAAACAACATGATCATGAAGAAAGATAAATATTGATCTTAATTTATATTTCATATATATAAAATCAAATCATAATAATTTTACAGACCATAATAGCATATTAAAATTATTATTAATAATAATAATAATAATAATAATAGAATATTCCTTACTTAATAATAAAAAATATTGATAATGAAAACAATAGTAAAGAGAATTTACATTTCTCACTGTTTAGCAATTAATTTAAAGTACAGAATTAATAAAAAAAAAGTCTATTTATATTTTTTCTCTATCAAATTTACTTATTTCATGTATATTTTACAAAGTATTTCTAATTAACAACAACAAAAAATCACTTAATTATTTAAAATATCTTTCTTATACTTTTTAATTATTTATCATTCTTAATTTACTTTTTTTTATCTTATCTTATCTTTAAATTAAATTTTAATATTTTCTTAAAGCTAAATTATTAAACAAGCAAAGTACATAATAATTAAAATTCTTTATTGTGAATTAAACTATACATTATATTTAAATATATTTTGAAAGTAAATTTTTATTGTTTATTAGTTACTTTCACAGTTTTAATACACAATAGAAGTTATCAAAATTCTCTTAACACATTCAAATTTTTAATTTACTAGATAATTAATTACATTACTTGTAAAAATGAATAATAACTATAATAGTCCAACAACACCACTTAATAATTTAAAAAGGTCAAAATCAAATTATATAAAATGTAAACTCGAAGGTATATGAAGTATATGCATGCAGAATAAAATAAATTTATGGAAGAGAATATAATTTCATCTTTGAAATGTTTATAGATTAAGTTAATTATTGGTTTATTTGTCCTAATCAGTAATTTGATTACGGGTCAAACCATTAATCAATAGTAACATCTATCTTATCGGTGACCTAACAATGATGGAGCTGCGGTGGCAGGTCCATTCCAATCCACACTAAATCAAGTCAATTTGGTTGGCTATTTCACAGTTTTAACAGGTAATGACAGGTATAATCCCTTCTACCAAATATTAATAAATAATTATAATAATAGAAAAACATTACAGGAAGATTCAAATTTACTATTAAAAAATATGGATGCATAAAAATCCATTGCAAATAAAGTTTAAGAAAATTTATGTTAGAAAGAGAAAACATTTATTAACATGGGGTTGAGAATTTTTTTATATAACATTTAAGTTTTTTCTCCAATTGACAAATATTAATAAGTTAACAGTCTTTAATTTGAAATAAATTAAAATTGTAATTAAATTAATATAAAGAAAAAGTAATAATAAAAGTTGATTGTATATTAAATCTTATAATGTTTAAAACAACACTAATAAATTATAAAATTATTAAAACAAAAAATGCTACTCACATTTTCTAATTTTGAAATGAAAAAAAATTAATAACTTTTACAGAAAATATTATGAAACAATAAATTAAATATCCATATAAACAAAAATAGTAATGTCATTATGATTGCAATAAAAATCATAAAAGGAAATTTATTTTATAAAAAATAAAATAAAAAAATAAAACTTAAATGTTAGTGATATCCCCAAGTCAAATCTTCAAATAAAAATTATTTATTATAATGGAATGAACATTATACAAAATTTCCTTTGATATCATTACTGCCTTGTGCTGATAAAAAAAAAATCATTACTGTCTTGTTTAGATTGAAGTGAAGATTTGTGGGAAGGGAGGGAGTGAATTAGAGAGAACTAGAGAAGATGTGTTAGAATGTGTCAAATTGTTTGAATTGAGGGATGGCAGAGTGAATTTGTGAGGATTATTTATTGAAATTTAGGAGTGATGTGATAGTTAGAAGATAATTTAGAAATTATTTTAAAAATATAAAATATAAAATATAAATTTACAAATTTCTCCTTCTCAATAAAAAATATTTTAATAATGAATTATGGTATATTTTTTTAAAGTTTGAGTTGATTATTTTTTTTCTAATATATAATATTCATAATTACTCTTATTTTATAATAAAAAATAATTTTGTGTTAAATTCAAATAAATTTATAAATATTAAAAGTATAAATATAAATATAATAAAAGTATAAATATATTTATAAAAATTTAAAACAATAAATACATAAAAAAAACAGTAAACATAATAAAAAAATAGTAACCACACTTAATAAAAGAAATTCTATATAGAAACAAAAGTATTAAAAATTTACGTGAAGGATGAAGGCACAGGAGAAGAAGAAGAACAAACTGGAGAATAAGAAAAAGAAAGTTTGTGATGAAGAGAACCAACCCTGCTCCAAGATGCAATCTGAACAAAAAAACAGAATCAATTCCAACACTTTTCTCACACAGACATAATTGTTTCTACTTCTACTTTTAAAAGACATAGAATCGATTCTCATTTTACCTTTAAAAGTCAGAAAATTGATTCTCCTCCTACCTTTAAAAGTCACAAAATCGATTCACTCCTACCTTTAAAAGTCACGAAATCGATTCGGCACTATTTGGAAAAATCGAAAATCGATTATGTACCAATTTACAAGGATAAAAAAATCGATTATGCACCATTTGGAAAATTCGAAAATTGATTTTGCACTAATTTACAAAGAGAAGAAAATCGATTCTGCACTTCCAAAACTCGGAAAGAAGGAAACTGTTGCACTAGGCACTCTAATAAAGAAACTGAAAACTCACTGATGTCCACATTTATTTATTATTAGAATTGATGGATGGGTAGCAACGTAAATGTCTATTTGTGCCTCTACCATCATCACCAATCTTCTCAATTTTGCGAGAAATGAAAAAACTACTAAACCCACTCGCTCGTCCGCACCCACACCCTCACATACCCAATCCAAACAAAAGTTCTTCCCCTCGTCCCTTCTTAAAAAAAAAAACACTTTGATACTCTAAATTAACTAATGTCTTAAAAATGAATAATAAATACATTAGTCTATATATTCAATCTTTTGTCTATTACCCTAAACACATGACCCTTATTAAATGTTGACATATCCTAATGATAGGCTAAGAGAAAATTGTTTAATTATATTCTTATTATTTTAATTAAATTTTAAATTCTTCAAAAATTTAAATTTTAATTATTTTTTTTAAAAATTTTGTTATATTAAATATCTAAAAGCTTTATATTTGATTGTTATCTTACATAATCATTACTTAAATGTCTCCATATAAATAATAATAATAATAATAATAATATAATTTAAATTTAAATTTCTTCTAAATTTAAATATTTTTAATTAATTTAATATTTAAAAAAATAATTTTATTAAATATCTAAATTTTTATATTTTTTATTAACATGGAAAGTTGATTTTTACGTTATATTTGAGATTCCAAAACCATTCAACATCGTTATAATAATAAAGACTCAATTAAAAAATATAAAAATATAAATATTTAATAATTATTTTTAAAAACAATTAAATTAAAAACACTCAAACTTAAAAAAACTTTAAATTTAACAATGTATTTTTTATTTTATTTATGAGTTACTTGAAAACCTAAATCTTAAATTAGTTTAGATACAATATAAATAATTCACGAATCATGGATACATATGCGTATAAGTTAAAGTGAATAAATATTTTTGTAAATACTATGAGTGGAGCATTAATTAGGCGTTATGTAGAGCTAGGTGACCAACTTCTTTAATTTTTATTAATTAATATATAGAGTTTGTAAATTTTTTGTTTGGAGTGAAGTATTTATTTAGAAAGGAACAGATAGGCGAAATAGGATAGGAATGACAGTGGTCCAACTTGGAATTAGAAACAAAACAAAAAGAAATAAAACTTGCAAGTGTTAACAATAGTAATAGTTAAAAAAGTAGTAATTATAGGTTTCTTCTGGGTCTCAATTAGATTCATCTCTTCTCTTCTTTTCTCTCAACCTAATTTAATTTACCAATCCTTCATCCATCTTTATCTGTCTCCTCTCTCTGTGTTGGGTATGTCAATCCTTTTTCCAACCTTCCTCTTCCCTATTATGTTTTCTAATGTTTAGCTTTTTTCAGATTTTCAGAGATCATGGCCAAAATCTCCTTCAAGCTTGAGCATCCCTTAGGTCTTCTTCCTCTTTAACTTTTCTTCCAATATTTTTACTCTGCTATTCTTAGTAGGATTTGCATTTAATTAGTTCAGTTCAAACCTTTCTCACTTCTATTCTATTGCTTAATTTTTTTATTGTTGCAATTTAAAGTCCTTGGATTCTGTAGAAAAGAAAAATTATAGGGAAGATAATTCATCTAGATGAAATTTGAATTGATTTCGATTAATTGTAGTATATGCAACAATTGAGAAGATCTCTGGTTTATTCTGAGTAAACTGAACTGTGGGTTTTTCTTTCTTTTATACCTGTATCTGTACACCCAATTTTTCTCCTGGGACAATTTTTTTTCCTTCCTTTTTGATTTTTCATTTTCTCATAGTATCTAAGGCATACTTTGTTGCATAGTTTTCATTGAGCATTTTGTTTTTCCCCATGACAGAAAGAAGGCAGGCTGAGTCTACTCGCATTAGAGACAAGTATCCTGATAGAATACCGGTAAGTTTTTTGTTTAGATTGTTTGGTTGTTTGTATTTTCTTGAGGCACTCTTGTTGAAATACAGTCATTGTGTGCAGGTGATTGTTGAGAGAGCCGAAAGAACTGACATTCCAGACATTGATAAGAAGAAGTTAGTGACAATATAAAATACCACTTACTGTATTCATGTATATTTTTGCTGTCTCAAGGGTATTCTTTTTTTCTTGAAGTTGGTTGATGCTTTCTGTAAATATTTTGGGGCTTTCTTTTGTTTGTTGTCTCAGTGATAATCTAACAGTATTGTGAAGCAGATCAACATGGTACAATTCATGCTTTGGTTTTATGAGCAAAGTGAATATATTAATATACAGTACTAGCTCAACTCCAAATATGTGCAATACTACTAAAAGTTGCATCTATATTTGGGACTTCAGCTTAAGGTCTGTTTGGATTAAGTTTTCTAGAAGCACTTTGGGATAAATTTCTTCAGCTAAAGGAAAAGGATTCATTCTGTTTGGTTATCATTTGTAGATTGAGCTTTTGTTCTTCATGAAAGGAGAAATCCTTGGTAAAGAGGATGCCATTTGATGAGAAAGATCTGTCCCCTATTTCCCATTCTTTCCATTCATTTCAATTTTCACTAAAATATTTCTTTTCTTTCCTATTTCTAGTTTTAGTTCCTAACAGGACACATGGAAGAGAGAGTTTTCTGTAGGATGCAGAGGCTGTAAAAGAAGAGAACAGTGGAAGAAATGAAAATTCCAATCAAGGAAGGGAATTCTTTTAACCAGGATCATTTTTGAATTTCCGTGTTAGGATGGGAATCTTGTACACATGAAGAAAGTGAAACTTCCATTTAACGGGGAAGACGTTGTGAGATTCATCACCAGTGTAGAAACACTTTGAAGTGTAAAATACTTCAGAAGAAGTGAAACAGAGCTTTGTTAGTTTGGGAAGACTCCATCATACAAGTTGGTTTTGTGGAATTAAGTTAATCCCAAGTCCAAATTCTAAGATGTTATCATAGTTTACCCATGATCCATTGTTTGGTCATCTGCATTGCTGTGCATCAAGTAGTAACCATAGGTGTGAGGGAAGGTGTTGGAAAGTTGTCTTAATTATAGTCACCCTTAGTGAGGGAAGGTGTTTAAAAACCGTCTTAATTGTGGTCACCCTTAGCTCACAACTTAGTTGTGGCTGCTTTGAAGGTTGTTGTTGTAGCAACTTCAAAGACAGGTCTCCACGACAAGTAGGAATATGATTTAAATAGAACTTAATAAGACTTGAATAGTCCTCATATTACCAACAAAGTTTTGCAGAGTCGAGTTGGACGCTCAACCTAAATTCTAAGATAATACATTCTTTTTATTGACTTGCAGCTTGCTCTTCCTATCCCTGTCAGCTGTTTTCTGTGAAATATTTTCCTTTCTCTATTTGTTGCATTTATAAAATATAATTGTTTAATTTGATGTAAATAATTAAATGCCAGTCCTTGTATGTATAAGGTTATTTTTTCTATGAACTAGTTTGCACCCACTTCATAACTTAGTTTAGGAAGACTTTTGCCATTGATACAGCGTTGGGTAAGTTAGACCACAATGCATAAAGCTATTATTCGTGCATTAGTGGATTCTCACTTGGTTCTGTTTCTCTTGTTGTGATGCTGCAGGTACCTTGTCCCAGCGGATTTGACTGTTGGTCAGTTTGTTTATGTTGTCCGAAAAAGGATCAAGGTCAGTGCGGAGAAAGCTATTTTTGTTTTTATCAATAACACTTTACCTCCAACTGGTAAGTAGCCGCGACCCAAGCTGAGTTATAAAATATTACGTTGACAATTCTAGTTGTACTTATGAACTGAATCTCTTGTTGCAGCCGCATTGATGTCTTCCATTTATGAGGAAAATAAGGACGATGATGGCTTTCTTTACATGACTTACAGCGGGGAGAACACTTTCGGTTCCCACTAAATTTAATAATTTATTATAAACACTGTAAATAGATGCTGCAAGTTCTGTTGTCTATAGTCAATGCCTATCCTGTTTATATCAATTGCATGGTTTACGTATATATTGAGCAGGATTTCCCTGCTCTTTGATTATGTGTATGTTTTAAAAATATGAATTTCAATATATGAATTTATATTTTATATGACAGTTGAATTCCTTTTTTAGTGGTGGACTGAAATTTGTAATCTTTTTTATGATGCTTTTAACTTAGTCTGGTTTTGGTAACGTCTCAAAGAGTACGCTATGCTATGGTGCTTTATTGTTTTGGAGAAAAGAGAAAATAGATGAACGCTACTGATACTCAAAAGTCACAAAAGAAAATAGAGATTTAGAGTAATCTAGTGACTTGAGAGATTGGTAGTGTCTTGGCAAATTACAGTTCAAGCATTATTTAAAAAGCATTGTTCTTCATACCCTTCCCACCTCCATGTTTTGTTGGTGCAACATTCTAAATTTTTTGTAATTTTTGAAAAATAATGTATTATAAAGTTTTAAACTTTTTAAAAGCTTCCTGAATGTCCTTTTAAAAGTTTTAAGAAGTTTTTTTAAAAGTTTCTGGAAAGGAATCTGTTATTTCATAAAAAAGAGAGTTGTTTCTTTGTTGGAGTCATTATTGAAATTGCAACAGAGAACCAGTACCAATCAATCAATATGAAGGTTTGTCAGTATATTAGACAGTTTCTGCACTTAATTTCTTATATATGCTGATAGTATTTTGAATATCAAAAGATATTTCATAAGCATATTAAATCATCTCATCAACTCATTCTTCACCTTTCTTTTTGTGTACAGTAAATTCAGCGTTAGCAAGTACTGAAATGAAAGTGGGTACAAGTTCTCATGTCTCCAACATAAGTCCCTTGCGATTTGTTTTTTCCGAAAGATTTCAAAATTTTGTATTTTCAGAACAAACATTTTAAAATTATTTTAAATTGTTTCAAAAGAATAATTTTGTAACGAAAACTTTTACAATAGGTGTTCCATAACGATTAACCAAGAATAATGCAAAATCAATTATGAATTATACATTGTGGTTAAATATATTTTTTCAATAACATCATGAAGTTTTTTCATTCATTTTTGGAAAACATTTTTTGAAAATTGTAAGGATTTTGAAATGTTAAGCAATAGCCTAAGTTAATTTATAAGGATTTTGTAATTAATTGTGCAGCTTCAATAACCTACAACTCTAATTCTTTCTAATATATATATATATATATATATATATATATATATATATATATATATATATATTTTAAAAAAACTCCTCAAAAGCTTTACATATAAACTTAAGAATAATTTAAATATATGAACAGTGTAAAAGTTTATATTGTCATTGAATTATAAATTGTCATGTAAGATAGATTTTTTATGTATGATAAATTTTTAATAATTATTATTTTAAATATTATATTTAGAATGATTATCAACATATTAATTATACTGTTAGAGCATCTCTCACACATACCAAGACAAAAGTTTAAATTTTTTTTCCATAAAAACTTTCATGTTAATGTTAAGTATCACTAAAAATTTAAAATTCATATATCTTATAAAAAAATTATCATTAAAATAATATATATATATATATATATATATATATATATATATATAAAAGAAAAATACCTTTTTAATAGTATAAGCTATATCTTCGTAATACAAATCTTTTTAATATTATAAACTATATCTTCGTAATACAAATTTTAGAGCAAAATATCTAAATAATAAAATGTTATACTGTGAGTTCTTATAAATCAAAATGTAATTTAAAAAAAAATGAAATGATTTCCAAAAATTATTTAAAGAAAAATATTTCTTTAGCAAGTTATAAGTAGATATTTTTACTTTAAGCCTATTAGCAATCATGCATAATTAAGCAAAACAATGACGCACTATCCTAAAGGATGTCTTAACTCGTACGCAATCAATAATCAATCATGCAGTGTTAAATAATGCTAAATTTAAAGAGCATCTTACTCCATAATTAACTATAATAGATTTTTTTTTATTATAATTGTTTGAAATTATTAAAACGAGTAGATTTTAAAAAAATTATAATAATGGATAAATAGTGCTTAGGTTTGATGAAAAAGTTGTGCTTTTAAGATAAACTTTTTTTTTTTTAAATCACACTAAAGTAGTGCATAAGATTTTAATTTTTTTTCTCATACATAAATAGTGCACATAGGATATGACTTTAATTTAATTAATTTTCTGTTAATGTATTAAAACTGTGTACCGCAAAGATAATTTTTATTATTTTAAAATAAAATTATGTATATATTTTTTAATTGAGTAGTGTGTGATAAATATAATTTTACTTTTTTAAGTGAAATCACATCTGTCATGTATGATTTCATTGTAAAAATAAAATAATTAAATTCATGTTTATAATGTACGAATTGGGTTAAAAATTAAAATAATTGAAGTTGTGTGTGATAAAAAAAAAGAAATTGAAAATCATCTTTGATAAATAGTAAATGAATCAAATTAAGTTGTCTTCAATGTATATGACTTTTGTAGAAGAGAAAAAAGACAAAACCAAAATAGTCTTTGTCTCATACACAATTTCAGTGTGACATTTGAAATTTTTGTGTGATATAGTTGAAGTCATATTTCATAAAAAGGACTTAAACACGACTTCTTCATCTTTACAAACTACACCTGGATGTCAAATAATGCCATTTAATCGAGCTTAACTGTCTAATACACCTTCAACTCATTAAAAAGGAAAAAAAAAGGTTAAAAAAACTGCTGCCAGAGTGGTGAATTTCTACTTCTCACATTATATATTACTGGGATGTACTCTTTCTTTTGCACAGGCCTTTGAACCATTTGACACAATTTGAGGCTGTTGCTTTGACTTTGGTGAAACCACCTTTAGAACCTGAATTCTTGTTCTTGCCTGTTTCCTTTTGAGATCTTGTCTCATCATCTTCCATGGCACCAATGCCACCAGCACCCCATTGATCAGCCCAACTCGGAGCCTCGCTTGCCATCTTTCCCTGATGCCTTCAGCATAAGACAATACTGTCAGTCAAACTCTGCTAGATAAAACACAATCTTAAACCTTTAAGATACCAGGAGACAAAATCTCAACAAATCATTGCTACAGAACAAATCTAGGGAGGTGAAACCTTATACACACTCAACAGTGAAAGCTTTGCTGAATTTGTAGCCAATTTGATCTAATGCTCAAGGAGGGAATAAATTGAAGTACTTTTCTTCAAAATATATCAGAGCATCAATCGGTCAAGTGATGATGAATTCATATAAATAGCAAGAGACATCTAATAAAACTGGGGAATCTTTGAAATCTAGAAATACTTGGCAAGTGTATGTGGTGAAAACTTGAGACAGAAAAGGTTTTAAAGACAGGAGCAATACCTCCAAGTGAAAGGACCGAGGTGGATTTGGATGCCGAAGAATGGTTGATGGAAAGGAGGACTCAAGGAAATGATATATATTGAAAGGCTATGTTACATTGCTTTTCCTTTTCCTAATTTATCTTTATCTTTTTCATAACAGGACTTGACAACTCACCTATTTGTATGAGTTTTCCCATCTGGTTAAGCAAACTATGTGCGCTCTTTCCTAGTTTTCTTAAAAAGTTTAAATAAATACTAAACCTTATCACATATTATTAAAGTTGTTGGGTTCCCCACTAAGAAGGCCTTCCTTCTACCCTGGTGTGGTTTGTGAGGCATTGTCATAGAAGGCCAAGGGTATTTTTCAATACTCATCCAACGTTGTTGGACACTTAAATCAATGCATGGATAAAGAATCTTTCATTGGAGTTTTCCATCTTGTGGCTTGTGTTTTTAATATTTTATAAAAGATAACTACTGTTTTATTCACCCATACTTTTGTGGGGAAAAAGATAAAGAAGATATATTGATCAAAGCATGATTAGGGGAGGCCTATTTATAAGTTGAAGGTACAATGCAGGCTAGTCTATAGCTAGTATCGTGTTATCTATCTTTAGACTGATAGTATCAAGCTCATTACTTTGTTATTATTGCATATTTTTTCTTGATTAAAAATAAAGCTGCATAAATGGTAATGAAATAATGCAGTGGTAGCTTTGGTAGTTCCCTGTGGTTTTTGTGGGGTTTGTGTATGCAAAAAGAAAGTTATAAAAAGATAATATGTGTGAGAGAGGGCTTTGATTAATGGATCCAACCAACCATAAGGAACCAGAAGCAACCATAAACATGGGTGTGGTCCAATGGTGGTATAAACAAAGCTTTAAAAAGAAAAAGAAAGGTTTGTGAAAAGAGAGGGAGAGAGAGAGAGGGGAAAAAGAATAAAGATTACATAACATGGTAACGTCTTGTGTACGAATGAGCCTCTATTTATCCAACATTAAACTAAACTCATGCTACCTCAACTCTTAAAAAGTAAAGCGATTACTTCAATTTTACGATTGCGTTTTCACTGCTTCTCACTCTCTAATTATATATTTCTGGTTTTGTTTACTTTATCTAGTACTAAATGTTTAATCATTCTTTTCATGGTGGTTCATTTTTTCTTTTTAAATGCATTCCCCATTGTTCATATAAAAACATTGCATGATTGCATGCGCGTTAGTTCATATAATTTGTTGTCATTTATACATTCATCTTTTCTTTTTATCACTCTCTTGGAGAACATGCCAAAGACACATTATTGTCCAATGATATGATGACCTTATATGACACAATTAGAGTACATGTAACATAATGAATGTGCACTAAATTCAAATTTAAAAAAGAAATAAATTTATCCAAGAACCACTTAATGAATTTGTTGAAGAATTAGCTCACCATCAACCAAGTGAAACTAAATTTATCCATTCTAAATCTACTCTTATGAACTTGGTGTCTGTAACCTCTTATTATTTTTATTAATTAATTATTATACTTTTCTTTATTAAATATAGTAAGTTTTATTTTTTTTCTTATATAAAAATTCTCAAAACAAATGTGAAAGTTCAAATAAAATATTATCAAATATAGAACATAATCAAAAGTATGTTATTTAAAATTATTTAAATCCAAATATATTTAAAAATGAAATTATCATGACTTCGCCAGTATATAAATTAAGACAATATTTTATAATATAAATTCTCCAAACACTTAACAATATTTTTTAAATTGTAAATTTTATTTACTTTCATATGAAATGTAATATATTTGTTACCTAGGCAATCCATGTACAATATGTTATTCTGTTATAAAAGTAATGCATGTATATATACCTATTTTGCAATGCTTTTATGTATCTTCTTTCAATAATAATAAAATCCTCTTTACTTTTCTTTCTCCTTTCACTTAAAGTCACATGGTATCCATAGTGAATATGGTTGAAGCTTCCTCAACCATCGCTGCTGCATTTTTTCAAGCTCCACCACCATTTAAAATTTTTCCGCTTCCACTTTCTGCCCACATATTTTCATAACTTCCACGTCACACTGTGCAGTCTCAACCTCACAAAATTTTTTGATTCTGCCTCTTTTCTCCCACGATTTTCTTTTACTACTAATGAGTTAAATTCCATCTTTTCTGCTGCTTTTCTTTCTTTTGATCATCAAGATCAAACATCATTGATTGACTTCTTTCCTCCATATCTTAGTCCCTCCTCACCAACATGGTTGGTCTTTCTTCCTCTCACCAAATATGGTCCAATCTTCATATTCATTAGGCATCCAAGACTCGTATTCGTGTCAAGAAACTCAGAATGCTCATACATACACCTAAAAGAGTTTGTTCAATTTTGGTCTATCTTCAAGATATCAAGAAATCTGTAGATTCGTTGGTTGTTGCTGGATCTCTTATAACCATCGAAGAACATATTGAATTCATCTTGGATGACTTATCTGAAGAGTACGATGTCTTCATTACCTTTGTAACCTCTCGAACTAATCATTATTCGGTAGAAGTTGAGGCACTTCTTTTGGCTCAAGAAGACCGTCTAGAAAAATATCGCAACAATAATGATCTTATTTATCAAGCTCATATTGCTTCTTTCCCTTGCACCAAGTCTTTTCCAACTAATCAACGCAACATTCAGGGTTCTTCAAGATCAATGTATAATAAGCAATCTTTTCGTTTTACTGGTGCAAGATCGTCAACAAAACCTTCATGGACTTCTTCTTCCTATTCTTCAAGCTCTACTACTTCCACCAAGATTCAAAATCTATTGGAAAAGTGGCCACTATGCTTTTGATTGCTGGCATAGGTATGATCATCTCTCTGCGTCTCAAATTTTTGATAATAACTCACAGTTTGCTCCTCTTTCAAGCGACAATGATGAACCTTCCATTCTTGGTTCTTCTCCCACTACACATGATTCTCTATGGTACCCTGATAGTCGTGTATCACACCACTTCACTTATGATGATACAACTCTCACTGCCAAAACTCCATATACTTGATCTAAAACAGTGAAAACAGGTAATGATTCCGATTTGTATATTAAACATATAGATTTTGCATCTTATACTAATCACTAATCATTACATCTCTTCTCCGAACAAATTACTTCACATTCCTCACATCAATAAAAACCTTCTCAGTGTCTCTCAATTTACTCATGATAATTTTGTATTTTTTTAATTTCATCCTCACCATTGTTTTGTAAAAAAAAAAGGATACAAAGGAGATCCTTCTTCACGGAACGCTTAGGAATGGTTTATATCTATTTGTTGAAGATGGGAGCTTTGATGTATCAAATCCACATGAAGCTTGAAGTTGTGCTGCTTTTTAAGTTTGGGTTTAGATAAGCGTGTTTAAAATCTTTGTAAGATCAGTTCTTGATTCCTACACAAAGCTTGATCAATCAGTTTTAAAAGAAACAAAGTGTTTTTCCATGCAAAGGGAAAACAACCGGTTGAATTGTCGAGACAATCAGTTGTTTGTCACTTAGCTAGCAATGAGGTTTTGAAACTTTTTTTTGAATTGGTTATGTAACTACCTAACCCATTCAACCGGTTAAATGAGTGTTGTGCTAACAGTTTTTTGAAAACCTGTTTTAACTGTTTTAAACGAGAACAAAACTGATTTGACTCTGTTATGTTGCCTTAAACGACTAGATTTCAAATGCTATAAATATAACCTTCTTTCAAATGTTTGATATACGAGTTTAACACAGTACTGTGGATCAAGAGAGAGTTTAAAGATTCGCTTTTTGAAAGAAGTTTTTCAAAGTTTAGCAAGATTGCTGTTAAAGCTTTGCTCTGGTGCAAGAACTGATCATAGGGCTTCTGGTTTTGTAATTCCAGGTGTTTTCTATTCTTGCTTAGTTTTCTGTAATTGTACTTTGATAAACCTGTGTAAGTGTTGGTAAAATCCTGTAAAGTCAGTGGGATTCTGGCTTGAGGTGTAAAGTGTTGCAAAGGGGGTGAGTAGGCTTTGTGGGATTCAAAGCCACCTCTTTGTGATGTGTTGTTGTTGTAATTTGTGATTGGTTACATAGTGGAATACTCAGTGGTTTAACTGAGGACTGGATGTAGCTCAGGGTTGAGTGAACCAGTATAATCTGTTTGTGTGAATCTCTCTATCTCTTAACTCTCATAATTGTTTGTGTAAATTCATTTTCTGCTGGTGCTATAAACAACCGCTTAAAACGTACTTTTAACTGATTAAAATTATGGAATACTTTTCTGAATCATTGTTTAATTGTCTTCCTTAGTTGTTTATCTGTGATTGGTTGATAAAGATTCATTCTTAATCAAATATTTGCGTAAAGCTTTTATAAACAATTCACCCCCCTTTTGTTTAAGCCATCAATTCTAACAATTGGCATTAAGAGCTAGGTTCTTGAAAGTTATTCAAGTTTTGATCCTAAATCTTTTTTAATGGCTGAAAATTTTTCTTTTAGGGAAGGTGTCTGTTTAAACAAACCACCCTTGTTTTGTGGTATGAAATATGATTTGTGGTGCATAAGAATGAAATTCTTTGTTGAATCTATAGATAGAAAAATATGAAATGTTATTACAAATAACTATCTCATGCCTATATCTAAAAATGTTTCTTCTGAAAAAGAACATCTTGATTGTGTAACTATGAACATCATTGTATTTGCACTTGATTCTAATGAATTGCTCAAGGTTTCAGAATGTAGGTCTGCCAAAGAAATGTGGAATACCCTTGAAGAGTATCACAAGAATCGAAGGAGTGCCTTGATGGACAAAGAAGAATTTTCTGTTGAATCTTTCTCTTCAGAATCCAGAAAGGAGGTTTGTCTTATGACAAAAGAAGAATCTGGATCAAACCAAGTAAGTACATCTTCTTCCAACAATTGTGAAAATTATTTTTAACTTCTTAATGCTTTTCAAGAAACTTATGAAAAAGCTAAAAGATTAGCCCTTTTTAAATAACCAATTGAAAAGTGAAAACAACAAATTGAAAGAAAAAATCACAGTTCTGGAAAATGATTTGAGTCATGCAAATGTTGATTTTGAAAATCTTGAACTGATTTATAAAAACCCCTATTGCAATTGTGATTCAAGTTGTTGTAAAAATTGTAAAACCCTTCAAGAGAAAGTTTTGTACCTTGTGAAAACTGTTGATATTATTTCAAAAGGGAAATCAAATTTTGAGAATGTTTTAGCATCTCAACAGTGTGTTTTTGGGAAATCAGGTTTGGGTTTTAACCCACAAAACAAAAACTGTAGCTTTTCAGAATCTTTTTCAAACCTCACGAAAAATCAATCGGTTTAAAAGTCGAAACAACCAGTTGTTTGTTGTTTCTACTGCATGAAAAAGGGTCACTCTGTTAGATTTTGTAAAATTAGAAAAGTTTCATTTCTGAAAGGTATTTTAAAATGGGTTCCTAAGATTTTGAAGGTTCCTAAGGTTGCTACTAACATAATTGGACCCAAATTCATAAGGGGACCAAATCTTGCTTCTTATTATTTTCTTGTAGGTATCCTTGGCAACCAATAATTACTTTTGTGCTTGAAGAATGACTGCTAAAGGGAAAACAATAAGAGACTTTGTTTCCATAATGAAGAATATGTTGAAACTGGCTTTCATGGATGCGGGTTCTTGTGTTAGAACTGGTGTTATGGATTTTAGAACTGTTTGTCAAATATACACATGTGTTCTTAAAAGAATTGTTTCTATCTCTCTTCTTTGCTTGGACAATCAATCTTAAGTTTAATTTTGTGTGTCCGTAAAGTGTTTATGGTTAATATTTGCTCTATTATCATTCAAAAGATGAGTGCCTTAACATGTATATGTGTTTCTCAGGTTCTGGCGAAGGATTTGGATTTTCTATGTTTCAAAAATCCCTATCACAGAATTTCAACCTATTGTTTCTTCGAAAAAATCGATTGTTTTTTCCTCTGGCATCTTTGTATAATGCTGCCATGTTTGCTTATGCATGATTAAACCTTTCTCTTTTTCAAATCTTGCTTTTGGACAAATATACACTGAGTGTGCCTTAGAATCTGATAATAAAAAAATTTACCCACTTGTTTTCTTGAAAGCTCTATGACATGTTCTATTCTTGAAATATCAAATTTTTTTGTACTGCTGGACTACTGTGTTATCATTCTGATTTCTACTTTGTACAACCCTTCTCATTGTCTATTTGTAGATCAAATAGGGGGAGAAGTTTATGTTTGTTTTGGTTGTATAGATAGCTTTAAAATTGTGCATTATGTTGTTGTTATTCTGCACTTGAAAGCTTGAACACTTCACTTTTTCTGCTAATGTTGTATATGCAGAAAACTAGTTGTGTGTGTCTTGTTATCTTGCTACTATACTTGCTTTGTATTTGCATCAATTCTGTGTTGCAGGACCTTTAAGGTACACGTGGTATGATCAAGAATAATCAAAGTGATGTTTATGGTTCAAAAGCATACACCTTACTCAAATTCTTGACAAAGTTCATGAGCTATGTAAAGTAAGTTGCATATGTTCATCCTATGCTTTTGGCTTCATAAGATCAAATGAAATTCTAAGCATGCGTGAGGTAATGCAAAGGTATGAATGTATTTCATTATGCATTTCCCATATGTTTGAAAGATGATTTGCTTTGAAAAATAACTTTTTCTTGCTGTCTTAAAAAAACAACTGATTGTTTTCACGAAACAACCGATTGTTTTACCTCTGGCACATTTGAATAAAGCTGTTATGATTTCTTATGCATGTTTACAACTATTTCTTTTCTTTCATAACCCTTTATGAGTCAAATATGCATTCTTTGTTCCTCTGAGTTAGATCAAAAAGAGATATATTCTTTGTTTTCCTTGAAATTCAAAGTTTTTTTATGAATGACAACCACATTGGTGGTCATGGGGTTGATGAATATTTGTGAATGTATCTTTGGAACGTCTGGAAGGTTTGCTCTTAACAGAAGAGAGAATATTTCTACCAAATCCACCTCTTGAGCAATCATTTGACCAAGTTGAAGATGAACCTTTTGAAGTACTCCATTGTTGGGTACTGCTGGATGGAGAAAAGATAAGAGGAGAAATTGTGGTCTCCTTGCTGAAATTTCAGGAGTTTATGGTATTTTAGCTCTGCTGCTGTCATACCTCTGATACACCATTGATCTGCTGCTACACACATTGGTTTTCTGGATTATTTTACTACTGCCATAACTCGGGTACATCATAGATTTATGCTGCAAGTAACAATTGGTATTATGGTTTTCTTAAATTTGTTTTTCATCCTGCCTTTTGTTTATTTGATAAGACAAATAGCGTGAGAAATATGTTGGGATTTGTAATGTTCTTAATTATGCTTTTACTGCTTTTGAACATTGCTATAATAAACTGTTTTAACTGGTTTAAATTTGAAGTATGTTAAACTGTTATTTCTGGTTTACAAAATTTCAACGAGTTATCCCTGTTATATAACCAATTGTTCTTATGCACTCTTGTATGTTTGCTAGGTTCTCATCTGATTTTGATTGATGTTCCTTTTGGAAGTCACTTAGTGAGAACTAGTTTCTGGTACATATATGTTTTGGATTAGATTACCCTGTGTTTGTTCAAGGAATGCATGATTTAACAGATTCTAAACAAAGAACATTCCTAAAAGCATCCCAAGGATTTGTCTCCATCAAATAGGGGGAGATTGTTAAAGATGGGAGCTTTGATGTATCAAATCCACATGAAGTTTGAAACTGTGCTGCTTTTTAGGTTTGGGTTTATATAAGGGTGTTTAGAATCTTTGTAAGGTTAGTTCTTGATTCCTACACAAAGCTTCATCAACAAGTTTTAAAAGAAACAAAGTGTTTTTCCATGCAAAGGGAAAACAACTGGTTGAATTGTCGAGACAATCGGTTGTTTGTCACTTAGCTGGCAATGAGGTTTTGAAAATGTTTTTTGAATTGGTTATGTAACTACCTGACTCATTCAACCGGTTAAATCGTGGTTTCAACCAGTTAAATGAGTGTTGCGCTAACAATTTTTTGAAAACCTGTTTCAACTGTTTTAAACGAGAACAAAACTGATTTGACTCTGTTATGTTGCCTTAAACGAATAGATTTCAAATGCTATAAATATAGCCTTCTTTCAAATGTTTGATATACGAGTTTAACACAATATTGTGGAATCAAGAGAGAGTTTAAAGATTCGCTTTTTGAAAGAAGCTTTTCAAAGTTTAGCAAGATTGCTGTTAAAGCTTTGCTCTGGTGCAAGAACTGATCATAGGGCTTCTGGTTTTGTAATTCCAGGTGTTTTCTATTCTTGCTTAGTTTTCTGTAATTGTACTTTGATAAACCTGTGTAAGTGTTGGTAAAATCCTGTAAAGTCAGTGGGATTCTGGCTTGAGGTGTGAAGTGTTGCAAAGGAGGTGAGTAGGCTTAGTGGGATTCAAAGTCACCTTTTTGTGGTGTGTTGTTGTAATATGTGATTGGTTACATAATGGAATACTCAATGGTTTGACTGAGGACTGGATGTAGCTCAGGGTTGAGTGAACCAGTATAATCTGTTTGTGTGAATCTCTCTATCTCTTAACTCTCATAACTGTTTGTGTAAATTCATTTTCTGTTGCTGCTATAAACAACCGATTAAAATTCTGGAACAGCTTTCTGAATCATTGTTTAATTGTCTTCATTAGTTTTTTTTATTTATGATTGGTTAATAAAGATTCATTCTTAATCAAATATTTGCGTAAAGCTTTTATAAACAATTCACCCCCCCTTTGTTTAAGCCATCAATTGTAACAATATTTTCATATTTCATTCCTATCTCTCAACCAACTGCTAATATCAATATTGTTTTACCTGCAAATGTTACATATACATTATGGCATGAACGATTTGGTCATGCTAATGGTATTGTTATTCATCATTTTATGAAGCACTGTTACATTTGTTTTCTTTTAAAAAAAACCATTTATGTGACTTTTTCATTATTGGCAAAGCTCATTAGTTACCCTTCTCTGATTCATACACTGTTTACACTACACCCCTACAATTCGTTTATATAGACATTTGAGGACCATCTCCCATTGCTTCTTCTAATGGTTCTTACTACTACATTGTCTTTCTTGATGCCTACACAAAATATTCTTGGTTTTATCTATTACAACGTTAGTCCCAAGTTGCCATAGTTCTTAAATCTTTCAAATTCTTTGCTGAAAAACAAATTGGTTTTCATCTTCAAACTTTTCAAATTGACAACACTAAAGAATTTTTGAGCTTAAAGTCATATCTTAATGAAAATGGAATTAATCATCATTTAACACGTCCTTACACCCATTAGCGAAATGGGTCAATTGAACGAAACCATCGCCACATTACAGATGTAGGTTTAACTCTTTTGGCTCATGCATCTCTTCCTCTAAAATATTGGGCGAAGCCTCAACTACTATCGTGACAATTATTCATGCATTACCATCACCAATTATCAAGTTTGATAATATTTATCATCTGCTTTTTAAGAAACAACCTGATTACTCTTTTTATAAAACTTTTGGTTCTGCATGTTACCCTTTCATGAGAGCTTTTAATAAGAATAAATTCAATTTTGTTCTTGTCTTTACTCATTTCTTGGCTACAGTCCTTACTACAAATGACATGCATGTGTCTCCACAGTAGGTAAGCAATACATCACTTGTCATGTTGTATTTAATGAATCTAATTTTCCATATTCAACATGTTTAATCTCATTTGATATTGTTAACTTCTCCTCGCATGCTACTTCATCTCCAACTTCTTTAACTATTATTGATTTACTTCATCTACATCTCCATCATCCTCTACCCTCTCCCCTTCTCATTTTTTAAATGATATCAACTCTCATTCATATGAACTACCATCATCCCCTACCTCACTCCCATCTCCAATCATCTCCACTACTTCTCCCAACTTATCACCACAACATCCAACCACTACTACCTCTCCCATTGCTCAGAACATTCATCTCATGATCATAAGAGGAAAATCTCGAATTTTAAGCCACATGTTTTTTCCTCTAATGTTGAGGTCACTGTTTTTTCTTCAACAATCAAAAGAAGTTCTACAACATCCCAACTAGGTTGTGTCTATGAAAGAAGAGTAAGATGATCTACAAGCTAATGACATTTGGACACTCACCCAAGCACCATATGATATTGAAACAATTGGGTATAAATGGGTTTTCAAAACTAAGCATAAGTCTGATGGATCTTTTGATGAGGACCTAGAAGAGAGTGCGCCCACTGACCAAGCCCAACCTTCTAGGAGGATGACTAGGAGCATGACTCAAGACACGGGGCTAGGTCAGGATTCATCTCTAAACAATGCTTCAAGGCCTAGCCTGCCCTAGAGGATCACAAGGAGTAGAGCACAAGCCTTGGGGGCAGAGCATCAACTATTGTCTTTATTTGTAATTTCAGTAGAATAAGTTTCCTTTAGCATAATAGGGGGTGTGCTTATCACTTGAGCTTGAGCATAACCTTTAGGGTAGGATTTTGACCTAACTTCTAGAAGTTTAGGTTTATGGTGCGACATTGACTTGGTCAATGCTAAGGCCGCACCTTTCTTTTGCTTTTCCCATCCTACCCTTGCTTCTTGTTTTTCAAGGAACCATCTCCTATAAATAGGGTGCCATACTTCTTGTATTTGCATGTTGAATTTATAAAAGAAGGAAAACTCTGCACAAATTGTGTGAGGCTAGTTTGCTCTAAGCATTAGGTGATGGAAGAGTGATGTGGTTCCAATAGCCACATAGAACAAGATTCTTGACACTTTGAGGAATCACCTTGAGCTGGAAAATATAGAGGCACTTTCTTAGAAGTTGGATCATGGTTCTAAAATCAAGAACTCACCAATAACAAGTACCAAATCCCAAACTCATTTGGATGAACCAAATATTGTCAAATTGAATCAACAAAGGAAAATAAAAAGAAGACACCCAACAGAATTGAATCAAAAACAAAAGTACCGAACAGAATTAAGAAACAAACAGAATATAGGTGCTGGAAAATTAAAGGAACCGAAACAAAAAACAACTCAAAACTCAAGGCAACATGAACAAATTGAAGAAGAAGAAAGGAAGGAGAAGAGAATGCTCATGAAGATGGAAGATAGGTTGGATGATCACGCCAGTAGAAGTATGGATGCTCCTAGATGAGTGTGCAAGCCGCCACTTGAGGAAACCATGGTCCTTCAAGATAAGACTAGAGTAGAAGCTCAAAAGCTCTCCAAATGCTCACTCCAATTTTGAGTATAGTTTCTTTAGATGAATTCAAATCTCAATTTTACAAGGAAGGCACCTCTATTTATAGCCTAAGGTGCTGAAAAATGAAAGCTAAACAATTCAAAATTCCCTCCCAAAACCATCTAGAACCGGCGCTAATTTGCAAAGCAAGGAAGGTGTGATCCTTTCCTTCACTTTGGCACCCCCTATTCTACTCCTACACCTATCTACTAATACACCCCCCTAAAGCTCCTAACTAAAACCTAAAAGATGCTATAACAAAAGAGGTTTCTAAGGTTTCCCTCTAAGCACCTTCAACTAAAGACACTACAAAAAGAGAAAATAAATGTCCTCTAGCTCCCAAGGCTTTGAACATGCTTCTTGTAATCCTTTGAGGTGGACTTTGACCTCCATGGGCGTCCTCCATTTGTGCCTCCACCTCTTCTTGAGCTTGATGAGTGGCCTCCATGTTCTCTTGGGCTTGATCTCCATCAAAGAGGGCCCAAGCTCACCACACTATGAAAGCCAAAAGACTAAGACTAGCTTCACAAAGGAGCGTCTAGCCTCTCAAAGGAGCGTCTAGTCTTCCAAATGGAGCGTCTAGCTTCACAAGGGAGCGTCTAGCCATGGCTACATAAGGAACATCTATGAAGAGTCCTAGACCGTCTAGCTTCACACACACATGAGCCAAGCTACGGTTTGGGAAAAGAAGGCTTTGTTGCATAAAGGCCCATTAGGGGTACTTAGTAGATAGGATAGTGTAGAAAGCACTTTGTGAAGGAAACATTCTAGAAACTAGGTTAGTGTGGCCGGTCATTGCACATGGCACATAGCTTAGGTTTTACATTTAATTTTTGTTTTCTTTTCATTAGAAAGTAGCTTACCTTTTACGTCCAAGATGGCCTATAAATAGGAAGGCTATCTCATTGTATTTTGCAAGTTTAATTGAGTATTGTTATGCTGCCAATTTTGTGCACTAGCTTTACTTCTCCTAGAAATCTAGGCTATAAACTTCAATCCTTTCACCTTTCTCCCTTGAGCTGGCCGAACCACTCAAACATCACACTCCTCATGCACCTTCAAAGCCAACACAACTCCTAGGAGGGCTTTGCTTCACTCACCCATTGCTTCCGCATCACGTTTTACTACTTTGATTCAAGAAGAACACATGAAAATGCCATCATTTGGTATCATAAGCTTTTGGTTCTTCAAGATGAGTAGCTTGGTCTTTTAATTTCAGTTCTTCTTTATTTCATCTTTGTCATTTCAATTCCTTACTTGTCTTGCTGTTTTTATATTTTAAATTGTTCTTGGTGTGCTTATGGAAGATCCAACCAAAGCACAATTGTTCAATTGATCTTGAACAAATTCTGTGCAGCTTGTGATAGGATTCCTTACACCATTGTGTGGCTGTTTTTCTTTTAGGAAATTGAGTCCTTATTGCTTTCTTATAATTGCTTCATTTTATGCTTTGAGTCTTTATTTTCTGAATCTATAAATGTTGTGTCAAGTCATGTGAATCCATATTTGTCAACAATTCTTAGTAGTCCTATTATTGGCTTGATTGTTTCTTGCTTTTGGGTCTCTTTATATTGCTTTAATCTGCTGTTATTTTGATCCTTTGGTGCTTTTTATTTTTAGTTTGAGTTCATAATTGTGTCTTAGTTCTTACACAATTTCCATTCTTACATTTTCCATTGTGTTAATTTGGTTATCTTGCTGTTTTCTTCCAGTTTTCCAGATTTCCCCTGTATCATCTCTCTGTTCTGGGCTGTTTTGTTTAAAATTTTTTTTCCACCCATAGGAAAATTCTGATTTTCTGGAAAATGCAAGTTTAAGGTGTTATAGAAAAGACAAAAAAAGAATGAGGTCAAAAGAAGCAACAGAAAAAAAATGATAAATCTTACAAAATCAGAGTGCAAATCTTGAGCGCTCCAGCTGGCCTAACTGCACACCAAATTTGCAAAAATTATTAAAAAAAAAATGGTGCATGCGTTTTAGGTGATTCCAAAGCCAAAATTTAGATAAGATCCTGAATTTTCTTGCATCCAAATTTCAGAAACAAATTTTACAATTACAGCTCAGCATAAATCGGGGAACAAACACGTTTTCTGGCCCACAACATTTTCCAGTGGTGCTGTTTTTTTATTTGGTCATCTAATCTAGTGCTTTTCTTTAGGAATTCCTTTTGTGTGCCAACTTTTATTGAGTACCTTTAATTGTTTGCTTTAATTTCTTGAATCTCTTTCTAAGTTGTCATATTATAAATCCTTTTGGTGGTACTGTTTTCTTTCAATTAAATTTGTTTCTTGCTTTTATTTCTTGACCTCTCATTTTGGGTGCTGGAATTTAATTCTCTCTTGGTGCTTATGTGCATGGAAATTGACTTGGTTTAAGGTTAAGCCCTTGTGAATAGGTGCTGGAAATTGGAGAATTAAAGCCAACTTTCTAAGGAGGAGTCAAAGCTAAGGCCGAAACAAGCTTCCTTGAAACAAACACTACAAACACCTAGAAGATCAACAATCAAGACAACAAAGAAAGTGCACTAACCAAAAAGAGGAACAACAAAGGGGGTTTTCTTATCTCCTTTACAACTTGGTTTATTGTTAATTACCTCTTTTAAATTACGTTTTAGACGGTGAGTGTGTCTTCAAGGGCTCAAAGTGTCCAAGAAGCCTCACCTAGGGCCGAATAGCATAGTCATTTTTGCTTAGTAATTTGTTGCTTGTTTGAACTTGTATTTCTTTTGTTTTGGTAGAAACGTTTTGCATGTTTAGTATTGTTTAATTTTGTGCTATACCGACTAGTTTTGCTGCATATCTAGCTTACATAGTTTTCTTGCTTTTTGATTTCTCAACTTCTTGTGTTCTAAGTGTTCTACTAAGAGAAAATTTTGTGTGAAGTCATTGGAGGAAAGTTTTTGGCAAGGAAAAGGCTTGGTACTTAAGTAGTCCATTGTGACTCACCTCCCTTACCTGGAAAACTCCCTTCTCTAACTTTCCTAAACTTTCTCCAAGTAAAACACCTATATACACAAAGTTTTAGCCATGTTTTCTTCTTCTCATTCTCCAAAGTCTATAGAAAGTGAAGTAAAATCTTTGAAAACTCTTTTAAAAGAAGTATCCCAAGCGGTACAATTAATCTCTTTTAGACAATTGGAGAATGAAAACAAAATTAATGAGTTGGCTAGAGCTCAAGAAGAGAAATCCCAAAAATCTCAAAAATAAAAAAAAACAAATACTCATGCATCACAAAGTATTGCAACTCTAGGGGAGGGAAGCCTTAGAATTAATGATTACTACCAACCACCCCCTAGAAGAACTAGACAAAGGGAGCAAGAGAGCCCAAAGGAAGTAAGGGTAGACCTACCCCATTTCTATGGTAAGGAAGATGTAGAGGCCTACCTAGATTGGGAGATGAAAGTAGAGCAACTCTTTGCTTGCCATAGGGTGAGTGAAGAAAGGAAGGTACCCTTAGCAACCCTTAGTTTCCAAAGCAATGCCATGTATTGGTGGACCTTTTTAGAGAGAGACCGACGTCTTCATAGGGAGCCTTCCATAGAATATTGGAATGACCTTAGGGGAGCCCTAAGACGTCGCCACATACCTTCCTACTACCATAGGGAGTTGATGGACAAGCTCCAAAGACTCCAACAAAAGAACTTAAGTGTGGAAGAGTATAGACAGAAAATGGAGCTCTACATGATGAGAGCATCCATTAGAGAGGAAGAAACCACCACCATATCTAGGTTTCTAAGTGGGCTCAACCTTGAGATAAGGGATAGAGTAGAACTATTACCCTATCAAGACTTGAATGATTTGGTTCAACTTTGCATTAAAGTCGAACAACAAAATTTACGCAAAACTTCAAGTCAAAGGGTAGGTTCTTACTCCAACTCTTATCCCAAGAAAGACTTTAAAAGGGAGGGTAGTACACCTAGAGACGAACCCAAAGAGACTACCAAACCCTTAGTAAAAGATCCCTCCACCCCATACATCCGTGCTAGGGACACCAAATGTTTTAAATGTTTTGGAAGAGGGCATGTGCAAGCACAATGTCCAAACCAAAGAATTTTGTTTTTAAAAGGAAAAGATGAATACACAAGTGGTGAAGATGAACCTAGTACCCAAGAAAAAGGGGAAGGAGAAAGGATTGATCCCTTGGAGGGGGACTTATTGATGATTCAAAGAATCCTCCACAATCAACCTAGTGCACCCATTGAGACACAACGAGAGAACATTTTTTATACTAGATGCAATGTTTTAGAAAATATATGCTCTCTTATTGTGGATGGTGGGTCATGCTGCAATTGTTGTAGCACTAGATTGATTGAAAAATTACAACTACAAGTAGTTCCTCATCCACAACCTTACAATTTACAATGGATCAATGAGGATGGAGAACTACGTGTAGACCAACAAGTGGAAATCGAGTTTTCTATAGGCAACTACAAAGACAATGTTTTATGTGATGTAGTACCTATGGAAGCTTGCCACATCTTATTAGGTAGACCATGGCAATTTGATAAGAAAACCTCACATAATGGTCTAACTAACGAGATTTCTTTTATCCACAAGCATAAAAGGTTTGTACTTAGCCCTTTACCACATTCCCAAGTGGTAAAAGACCAAATACAAATGAAACACAAAAGGGATGAAGAAAAAATAGAAAAAGAAAAAAATTTTGGGAAACAAAAGGCGTGGGAGAATAGTGTTCCTTCCCACAAGGTCATTCAACAAGTCAAGCATATTGAAAATACCTTTACAAACATGCTTCTTGTTGAACAACCTAGCCTTTCCTTTTGTAAAGGAACACTTGCAAGCATGAGCACACAAGAAAAGTCCTTACAAGAAGCTTGCATAGATCAAGAAGGAGAACTCATGGGACAAAAGAAAGTTGATCAAACGCTAGAGCTTTTAAGAGGAAAACTTTTGTCACCCATGAGAAAAGAGGTTCAAAGACATTACTTTAAGTACAACTCATGTTTTCAAACTACACCTAAAGTGAAGTCTCATGAACTCTATACTCCTTCACCTTTTGCAAATGATCCTTGGGAAGATACAAATTTCATTTTAAAACTCCCTAGGACAACAAAAGGTTTTAATTCAATCTTCATGGTTATGGATAAACTCTTCTCTAGAGAAGTGATACATCTTCATGGTTTATTTTCAAGCATAGTATTGAATAGAGCTCCAACTTTCGCAAACCATGATTTGAGGATTTCCTTTGGAAAACTTGCAACTAAGTTGCACACTTTAAATGCTTACCATCCTCAAACGCATGGTCAAAATATTTTTGAAAATATAGCTCTTTCTATTATGCCTAGAATAATCATGAAGTGCACACACAATTTTAGAGATGAGCAAACATACCATCAAGTAGTTCACAAAACTACTTCCACTTTTAAAGTTATGTGTGTGCTCAATCATCTTTCTTCTTTTAAGTTGTTACCATCTCCTATAGGATTTATGCCTCAAGAGAAAGTAACCACAAATGACCATTTTAAAATACAAAAGATGATTAAATCTTGTCCAAGGTTGCCAACACCAAAAGACAAACAACAATGGCAACCTAGTAAAATTAATTTGCAAACTAACACCTATGCTTTATTTGATTATTTCTATAGGTGGACGTTTGATCCAGGAGGACAAGCTTTGAAGAAACAAGATGCTGCTATCCGAGATCAAGCCTGAAGATCTGAGGATAGATCTTCTCAAAAGAAGGAGGAGATGATGGACACCATCCAGCCACAACCATTCCCCTAAGCAAAAGCATTGGATTTGAGGACAAATCCTTTTCAAGAGGGAGGGGATGATGGAAGAGGGCCCAAGCTCACCACACTATGAAAGCCAAAAGACTAAGACTAGCTTCACAAAGGAGCGTCTAGCCTCTCAAAGGAGCGTCTAGTCTTCCAAATGGAGCGTCTAGCTTCACAAGGGAGCGTCTAGCCATGGCTACATAAGGAGCATCTATGAAGAGTCCTAGACCGTCTAGTTTCACACACACATGAGCCAAGCTACGGTTTGGGAAAAGAAGGCTTTGTTGCATAAAGGCCCATTAGGGGTACTTAGTAGATAGGATAGTGTAGAAAGCACTTTGTGAAGGAAACATTCTAGAAACTAGGTTAGTGTGGCCGGTCATTGCACATGGCACATAGCTTAGGTTTTACATTTAATTTTTGTTTTCTTTTCATTAGAAAGTAGCTTACCTTTTACGTCCAAGATGGCCTATAAATAGGAAGGCTATCTCATTGTATTTTGCAAGTTTAATTGAGTATTGTTATGCTGCCAATTTTGTGCACTAGCTTTACTTCTCCTAGAAATCTAGGCTATAAACTTCAATCCTTTCACCTTTCTCCCTTGAGCTGGCCGAACCACTCAAACATCACACTCCTCATGCACCTTCAAAGCCAACACAACTCCTAGGAGGGCTTTGCTTCACTCACCCATTGCTTCCGCATCACGTTTTACTACTTTGATTCAAGAAGAACACATGAAAATGCCATCATTAGGTCTTGTCTTGAGTGAGTTGAGAGCTCTCAATTGGCGGACCTCTACACTCATCTTGGAGAACCACACTCTAAGTGGCGTGTCCAACTCTCTTCCATCTCCATAAGCATTCTTCCTTTCATCTCTTTTACCATTTCCACACGCCACTTTCATTTGTGTTTCCCATATTTGTTTTGCTTCATTCTTCATTTCGGTTTCCGTCATGCTATTGTGTTTCTTTTCATGTCTTTCAATTTCCGTACTATGCATCATTGTCACCTTATTATGTGATTTTCCTTTTTGTCTTTGGAAGTGAACCTCCACACTTACTTCCACTTGGTTAAGTTCGTGTCCAGTGGGAATCTTCCGTAGGTCTCACCATATAATTGTTAAAAATCTCAATCATAAATAAAGTGTCACCTCTAAAATGGAACAATCTAAAATCAACTCACATCATCTTTCCAACGTCACAAAGCTAGACTTGTAGCTAAAGGCTTCCATCAACATGCAGGAATTGACTACTCTGAAACGTTCAGTCCCGTGGTTAAGCGTGCAACCATTCACATCATTTTAACTATATCTCTATCCAAACAATGGCATGTCAACCAAATTGACATCAACAACACTTTTATCTATGGTGATCTCCAAGAATTCGTTTACATGCTTCAACCTCCAAGTTTTCAGAGTGGTTTCAAATTGGTATGCAAGCTTCACAAAGCGATATTTGGGTTTAAATAAGCACCACGTTCTTGGTTTCAAAAGATAAGTCTTACTCTTTCTTCCCTTGGTTTTTCTTCAACTAAATTAGATTCTTCTCTATTTATCAAAACTGATAACACTATTACATTATTTGTTCTAATTTATGTTAATGACATTCTTATCACTGAAAGTTCTTTTAGCGTTATACAGTTCTTAATCTCTTCATTAAAAAAACATTTTAGACTCAAAGACCTTGGTCGTCTACATTACTTCCTAGGCATTAGAGTTTCTTGGACTACTAATGGTTCCTTACATAGTACATCAGGGACCTACTGCAAAAATCAGGAATGCTCTCATATAAACCACAACCTAAACCCATGATATCATCTACACGTCTCACTAACAATGGAACAACAACTATCGATGATCCCTTTATATATAGATCTATTATCGGTTGACTCCAATACATCTTAATCATTTGACCTGAATTATCTTATAGGCTTTGTTTAGATTGGGGAGTGGAAAGTTGAGGGTGTGAGGAAGTGGAAGTGTGAAGAAAGTTGAGGGTGTTTGGATTGGAGTATGTTAGAGTGAATGTGTGAGAAAAGTTTATTGAAGTATGTGAGTGATGTGATGGTTGTAAGGATATTTTGAATTATTTTTAATAGTGTAAATTATATGATTACAAATTTACCCTTGTGTATAAAAAAAGGAAAAAAGAATAATAATTAATTTTGTGTATATCTCAGTGAATTAAAATAATGTAAAATTATAATTATAAATAAAATAATAAAATAATGTAAAATTGAAATAAATAAATAAATAAAATTAAAAATTTAAATATAATTATATTATTTTTCAGTTTATTAATTTAAATTAATTTTGTTAGTTAAATTAATGTATTTAAATAATTTTAACATTATTCATGATTATTTAATTTAATTTATATTATATTATATTAAGAAAATTATTATTGATAATAATTTTCATTATTATTAATATAAGAAAATTATTTTTGAGAATGGTAAAGCCTGTTATTCAAATACTGTGCACAACCACAAGCTCATTTGGGGGTAAAAATGGAAATTAAAAGGATCCTACGTGGCTTTTCCTATGGTGTTTCACTTTCTCTTCAACTCAACGAGGATACATTGCATCCCTTCACTCGTCTTTCCTCGCAACTACATCCGTGCAAAGGACCAGATACAAACGAGGGAATTTCATCTTTGTCCATCTGCATGCACATTATATACATGAATACAAACAGAGTAATAATGTGAACAAAATTAGTTAGTTTCTTCATAATCCTCAACTTTACCATTGGAAAGTTGTCAAATGCATCCTTAGATATTTGGCTGGAACTCGGTCACATTGTCTCCTTCTCCAACAATCTTCAAATCTTTCCATCACTGCCTATGTTGATGCTGACTGGGGCTATGATCTAGATGACAGTCTTACGCAGTACTACTAAAGCAGAATGTCGAAGTATAGCCACCGCACTCACTGAAATCAAGTGGGTTCGTAATCTTCTTCAAGAACTGTACGTATCTTTTTCAACACCAAAAATCTATAATGATAATTTGGGTGTTATTATACTTGTTAATCCCATCATGCACTCAAAAACCAAACACTTTGATATTGATGTTCACTTTACAAGACTCTCTTCAACAAGATCAACTTCAACTCTCATATATTCCTGGCCATCAACAACTTGCCAATACTCTAATAAAGCCTCTTAATGAGTCTTCCTTTCATAATTTCATAATTAATTTAATGGTTAAGCTAACCCTACCATTAGGAAATGTTACTTAGGCAAACCATACAATATCTATTATTTTGTTATATACGCATGTGTATATATACACTGCTTTGCATGCTTTCAGTAATAATAAAATCCTCTTTATTTTTCTCTCTCCTTCAACTTAAAGTCACAATGTTTTCTATCTAATGTAATATGTTTTCTATGTAATTTATTTACAAAAGATAATACGGTTGAGACAAAACAGAGATGGAGAAGCGCCTTTTGGAGATGGTGGAATGTGTGATAACCCTAGTCCAATCGGTGCTGAAGAAGCAATATGAAGATGACAATGAAACTTGCCCTTAGAGAAAACAAGGCGCTCTGATTCAATCACTGTTAAAGAAAACAGAGAAAAGAAAAGGGCTAGATGAACCCTAAGAGAAAAAGAAGAACAAAAAGAAAGTTAACGGGAATAGAAAGAAAAGAGTATGTATTATTCTCTGTGTGTTAAAGAGTAATTACAAAGGTGTATATATAAAACAGAAAGCATGGGTGATAAATGTCTAATTTCAGTAATATTTCATATTAAAATATAGGCATTTATGAGGATTTATTGCTAATTTACATATAGAATAATCCCTAATTTATGAATTTATACATTTTTACATTTTTATGATCTTTATTTGAATAAGAGCATTTTATTCCCAAATTTGGTGTTAATTGCATATTTTTAGGGAGGATTGAAGATTTGGAGTAAAGGAGAATAATTTGAGCTAAAAAGAGAAAGTTGGAAGGTCCCAAAATGGAAAAAGATGCAGACAAAGACTATTTCAAAATAGGAGTATCTCGCTTGAGCGAGAATGCGTCAGAAAGATTGGACTTTTTTTATGTTGTATCACTTAGCCCATCAGCGCGACATAGGAAGCGACCTAACCCTATAAAATTAGGATAAATAGGGGGCTAGAGGCTCAACCCTAGTGTGTCAAATTGAGAGGAAAATATCATAGAGTGAATTGTAACCCAATTGGGAGAATGGAAGGTGCTAGAAATATGCGTGACTAATTCTACCCTTTGGGATTAGGAGTAATATGCTCAAACTCTTATGAATTGAGGTGATCTCTTATATATTAATATTCAATTCTTGATTAATTATTGGTATTGTTTTTTTACTTTTAACTTTCCGGGACAAATTGAGAATCTTAAATCTGACTGGGAGGTATTTTTAGGGTTCAGACCTAAACAACAATACTTAACATATTTGAGTGCTAGGGATAGACTTGAAATGTTAATTGGCATTAACGCTTGAGTGTGATTCTAAGTTGTTTCTATAAATATGTGAGGGATTGATATTTAGGAAACATTCTTAAGGATTTTATATGTGAGGGATCAATATAAATGAATTTTCTACGGGCATCAATTTCAATCAAAGAACTCAATAGTAAAAGAGGGATGGAAATAGAAATGTAAGCAAGGAAGGCATGATGCTCCACATGTCTTCTCCTCAATGGAGAGGATTTGCACCAATAAGGTGGTAACACTTGTCACACTCTCATTTGAGAGGTTTTGAGACACTTTCTCCTATAAACAGGAGTCTGTTGTACAAGTATTTTCAACTTGGAATTAGTAATGAAATGCTGCCTAGTTTTTGCCATTCTACTTGTTCTTTAGTTCTCTGTAGGTTAGTCTCCTTCAAGACTTAGCCTAGACTCTTTCCTAGTGAGTTGGCCTCACCTCTGACTGTCACAAATTTCTAACTCCACTTCAATCCACGAAAACTCCTATTGAGTTTCTTTAATGCTTTCGCTCCTCAGATCTTCTTTATCATCCCTCCAAAGAAGAAATTACAAAGATCACTACTAGAAGAAGAATGTTTTTCCATCACCTATGGAGCAAGGCAACAACATTAAGCCAATGCCAAGAACTTAAAGTTCATTCAGTGAAGAGGAAGTTGATCTAAACCTTGTGCCAAATTCAAAAAGAACTGAACATCTTTTGACGAACTCATAGTAAATTCTCAAATAAGTTAACAACCTAGTTAATGCACTTGAGTTGTACAAAAAGAAAGTTTCATGTTATGTTAACAAATTAAAGAAGTTCTCACCCTCCAAGTCCAATTTGTTAGCATGGAGTGTAATAAATATACCAAGAATCAATTTGGATTTTATGTGCCACAAAATCGTCATTCTCCCTTAGTCCAAACTAGTGGCCCATAAGAAAAAAGAAAGTTGTAGAAGGATTATCGATTGACAATAAACAAGAAGTCAACAAGTTAATAAATGATGATTTCAAAAAGAAAGTTACTTACACAATATGGCTTGACAATATGGTCATGGTGAGAAAATCTAATGACAAAAGGAGAATGTGCATTGGCTACACTAATATATTAAGCATTGATCGATTAGACGACAACACATATGAGCTCCTCAGCTTCTTAAATGTCTATTTTGGGTACAATCAAATCAAACAGACTAAGAAAAGAGAACCCTTCGTGATAGATGGAGTTGATTAGTGTTACAAAGTAATATCTTTTAGCTTAAAAAATACAAAGGCAACATATTGATGTTTGAGGAAAAAGGTCATCAAAGAACTCCTCAACAACACAACAACAGTATATATTGACAACATGGCATCAAGTTGGTCATCAACGAGGATCACACCCAGTACATAGAGAAAGTCTTTGTTAAGGTAAGACAACACAACATGAGATTAAATATTAAAAAATATGTTCTTGGTTGTAGCTGGAGGAAAGTTCCTTGGATATGATTACAAAACGAAATAGAAGCAAGTTCTAGAAAACGTGAAGTCATGTTATCCGTAAGGAGTTCCTACCAAATTAAAGAAGTTGAACGTCTAAATGACATACTCGCATTATTAAAACCATTTGTTAAGTTGTTTACAAGTTCAAAGAAGTTCACAGAATGAAAAGTGTGAAAAAATGTTTTAAAATATTAAGTTCAATCCTCGTATATAAATAAATTAGAAAGTATAAGCATTATAATGCTCCAACTCAATTAGAAGGTATACCAAGTTATCAAGAATATTTTTCTGATCACTCTCATTCATTATGCAAGAAGACTAAGACCCTACTTTCAAAATTTTCATATCATTGTCAAAATTGATTATCCAATCAAATAAGTGTAGCAAAAAGCTTAACTAATAGGGAGAATGTTAGCATGGTCCACCAAGTTATCATACTTCAAACTACATTTCTAAAGTTGAAGACTTATAAAGGACAATTCCTTATCAATTTCCTTGTTGAGCTGCCTCAACTTAGTGAAAGACATGAATTGTGAGAATTGAGTGTTGATAATTCCTCAAAGAAAAGTTAAGTAGAGTTTGTGTGATTCTCAAAGGAATAGAGAACATTATTCTATAGTAAACAGAGAACATTATTCTACAGTAAACATTGAAGTTTGACTTTCATACATCCAACAACCAAATAAGTATGAAGTTCTCATTGTTGTCCAAAGTTTGTTAAATAAACGAGGGTCAAGTAGTTAAAATATCAAAATGATTCATAATTCAACCGGAGGCATATGAATAGTGAATATCAAAAGAATATCAAACCAAAGAATTATTGTTACAAAAGTATTCCACATTACAAAAAATCCAACCAACTACTTCAATAAATTCAACATCACTTATGTTCTCATAACAAAATGATAGAGTGAAACTAATGTGTTGTACAAGGTCACTAGTACTAAAGAGGCACAACAACAATAAAGTTTATTAAAAAAAATCATTTGCATCACAAAGTTATTAATACTAAAAAGGCACAACAATATCAAACTTTAATACAAGAAAACACTTGCATCACAAAGTTACCATTACGATAACATTTCTTCAAGTGCAAGAAACAAAACTAAGAAATGAAAATATTACTAAACCTATTTACGAAAACCTAAAGGCCTATGAATATGTTTTTTATCAAAGGATTCCTCATCACTTTTATTATTATCATTCTGTATTCTTATTATAACTTAAGCATAATAATATATTTTAATACAAAAATATTATTACTAGAGCTTAAAGTGTTCACAGTTAAAAAAAAATTATTTTTACATTAATAAGAAGTTAAAACATTAAACCTTTTTTAAGACTAATTTTATACATATTTAGTAGTGATAAACTATGATTAATATTATAAATATATATATATATATATATATATATATATATATATATATTAAACTATTTTAATATTGATGAAGGTGGTTGGGCCAAGACCATTTAACTAGCCTTCATGATATAGACTTAAGAGAATCGTCAAGGTGGTTGTATATTTTCTTTTCAAACATGTTGTTTTAAGTTGTTTTGATAAAGATCTTTTATCAACCATATTCTACCCATCCTTTTCAGCTATGTAGGTGAAGATATGAGTATATGTCTATCACTCCATACTCCATAACACATGCAGAACCAACAGTAATGAGGGTGGACAAATAGATTTTATGACTACTAAAGTAGTTAACTGAACTCTATATATTCCTTTTCTAACACTATTCCATGTCTGTATAGTTCTACACAATTACCACTAATCACTCTTTTGCCAACAATACAATGTATCACATTTATGTTTTGGTTGATAAAATGGTAAAGACATTTAAAACAGACTTAAATGGTAATATTTACAAAATTTTGAACGACGAATATGTAATTAAACCTAAAATGCAAATAGTTAGTGTGTGACATGACATGCACACTTTTATAATTAGTAAGAATTATCTTGAAACGTGAATTTTCACATACAATTATTATACTAGTGAAAATAAATACTTATATGTATTTATATTTTTGTTTTATTAAATTTTTATTTTTATTTTTAGTAGTTAATTAAAAATATAAAAATAAAATAAAAAATTAAATTTTATAAAAATAATATTAAAAATATAATTATTATTTAAAGAAATTATTTAATTATTTTGAAATAATAAGAAATTATTTGATTATTTATTTTATTAAATAAATAAATTATTTTTTAATTATTAAAGAGTAAAATTGTTCAATTAAAATATTTTCTTTATATATAAATCTATCTATAATACAAATAGAGAGGACTCTGAAGGCAAGTTTTGAAATATGGTAGCACAAGAAAAAAAGTTAAAAATAAATCAAAGTAAAAACAATGCAAATTTAACCCAAAATAAAATTCTCAAATGCATTATGGGAATGACAAGTGACACACTTCATTGCTTACATGTGGCACAACTCTCATTTTAAAATCTTTCACCACGTTTCCCGCTTTTTATTACTTCTTTTCGTTTCTCTCTTTTTTGTTTATTCTCACGCATCGTGTTTTCATTTTTTATGTTTCATTACCTTTTTTTGTTTCTATCTCTTTCATTTACTTTGAAACTGTGTGCCCTCTGTCTCTCACATTTGGCACTCTCTCATTTCATTTGGGTTATGGTATTCTGTTGTAGCCATCAGTACTGTGATAGGTTTTTCTTCATTTTCATGTTTGGCAAACTCAATCAATCGTATGTTCAAGCACCAAGTTAAGATATTTTCCTATTTCTGTATGCATGGGTGTTTTGATTTATAGGTTTTTTGAGGTATTAATCGTTAATGGAGTAATTTCCTTTTTTGATTAGCTAGGGTTTCGGCTTTTAATCCTTTCTGAACTGTATATCAATTTTTTCTTCTCAAAGACATTTCATTTCTATTGTTAATCTTTTTCTTAATCGCTTTTTGACTATTTTTTTTGTATAGGGTTTCCAACTTTTTCCACTTTTCAGCGTATTTTCAAGTATTTTTGTTAAAGGTATCCACTTTTCATGGTTAATGTTTGTCTTTATACGTTTTTTGAGGCATCGGTCTTTATAAAGGAGTGTTTGTGGCTCTCTGCTTAGTGTCTCTCACATTTTTTCCTCTCTCATTTCATTTGGTCTTTCGTTAATCTATCACAACGACTACTACTCTGATAGTTTTTTTTTTCATTTCCATATTTATGAAACTGAATCCAGCGTATGTTCAAGCACCGGGGTTAGATTTTTTCCTTCTTTTGTACGCATGGGTTTTTTTATTATAGTTTTTTTAGTGTTTAATCGTGAATAGAGTAATTGTTTTTAGTATCTATGTTTTCCACCTTTTTTTAATATTTAGGGTTTCCACATCTTTAGTATATAGATGCATGTGTGTATGTTGTTTGATTCACAGTTCACCAATTTCATTCTGTATTTTCCTTTTATTTTACGATTGAGCCTTACAATGTCTTTTTTAAGAAAAAAATATGCATTCCATCAAAGATGTTAATCTTGGAAATGAAAATTGGATCCTGATAGCAAGGTTCATTTGTTTGTGGTTTGTCAGTGACTTGAAGAAAACCAAGTTTTCGTTGTCAATGGAAATGGTCATACAAGATAAAGAGGTAAATTGTTTTATCATTTGCTTTGTCATTGTTTTCTTGTGATATAAATTCTGACTAATCATGTTTTATCTCTATTGTTGTTTTTTAGGGTCATATAATTCATGTTTCTGTTAGGAGAACACTCCTTTATAAATTTCAAAACCATATTGTTTGGAATAAGGTTTATTGTTTCCAATTTTTTAGTGTTGCCACTAATGCAGGATCTTATAGAACAACCCCTCACCTGTATAAAATTAATTTTCAGTTTGGAACTAAGGTAACCTATTTAGGTAAGGATTTTGTTTCAAGTGCAAGACCTCAACACACCCCAATGCCTGTGTGAAGAGCCCCTGTTTTTTATGCTAACTACTTAGTGGGTAAGTTTAGTTATTATGGTTTAGTGTTCAATATATTTTTTTTCCAGATGTTATTGCAATGCTCAGATCATTATGCACTTAACGAGTTCTTAATAGATCAAAGAAATCAACTAAGTTAAATTTCATCTCCATTGAAATGGAGTGTACCTTTTTTTGGAACTATGTTGATTACCTGAATGCATTTTTGTTACCCGGAGAGTTTCATAATGTGGTTATCACTATGCAATATGCTAAAATGATGATTTTGGAAGGTATGTGAAGTCATGAAATTGTATTTTATGTTTTTTATTTTGGTATTTTTCTCATTTTTATTGTAAGGTAATGTACTTTTTTTTCACTGTATACAAGGTTAGTCTTCAAAACTGTATTATCAAAATGTATGGTTTTGCTGTGGTCACTTTCTCATTCATGTCTTTTTAAATGTCATGCCTTATACCGTATATATTTTTGTTTACTTATTACTTGGGATGTTATTGAAGGATGTTCCTACGACATTTGTGGAATACCTTGGCAAATGGATGTTCAGAAAGGTGTTTATACATGGATTTCTATAGGAGGTTGAGTACTAGGTCTTATCCAAATCTTTTTCTGGTAGAACTGTGAAACTTGGCATCGGTTGGAAGCATTGTTTTGTCTTCATTATGTTAGCCTTTTAGGCTAATTATTTCCATCTGGTTGAAATGAAAACAATATTTATTTTGGTTCATTTATTTGAGGAATGTTCCTTATTTTCTTAGTCATTCAGACTAATATGTTTGTTGGTTTATTTCACAACTGTAAATTTTATGTTTGTTAGTCGTTCAGGCTAATGGTTTCTCTTTGGTGGAAACCAGAACAATTTAAATTTTTTGTTAATGTTTATGTTTATTTTTTGTTTATTATTTACAATATGGATACTTACTGCTTAAATTTTTTCATTCCTTATCTGGCAGATTCTTAAGTTGTTTGCATAAATAAAAATGCTTAACCCTAAAACAATTGGCAGTACATTAAACTTCATAAAAACATATTTGTGATTTTTTGTTCATGGCTTATTTTGTCTTAATATTTGGTAATGGTGTTTCTTATTATATTATTAATATTTAATCATGTATTAGTTGTTTTTGATTTAGCAGAGAACTGGTGCATGCATGTTTACTTCACTCAATGAATTTCTATTCTTTTTATATTTCTATGAATATAAAATAATATTCATTTCTTATCATTTGAATTTAATGACAAAGGTGGTGGCAGAACTTAATGTGTTTTTCACCAAAATCACGTTCCTGTTAAGAAACATACATTTTTATTCATTCAATTTGATGTACTTAATTTTACTTTTAACAATAATTCTTATTTTAAAAATTATTTATTTGACATTTGACATTGCAAGAAGTACTACAAGATATATTAATCCCACATAAGACTATGTAGTTGCTGGCCAGGACACCAATATAATTCTATAATTTTTATTGTAATGTCCACTTTGTGGACAACATTTATCATGTTTACTGTTCTTTAGTTATGAAATTTTGAGTACTTACATTCTAAACTTATGTAATTTCATGTTATTTGTTATTATGGAATATATTATGTCGTATTTTTTTATTTCAATGTGTTACTTTATCATTTTTTGTACTCTTTGGACAATTATAATTTATGTACTTTAATAAAAAATAAGACAAATTTAAAAATGTTAAATACAATAAAATAAATGTCTAAGAACTTTAAAAAGAGGAAATAAGGAAAAAATTAAGTATAATAATATAATAATATTATATCACTATGAATAGAAGAATATTAACCTTGAAAATGAATTTAAATAGAAAAGATTTTCATTTTAGTTAACTTAAAATATTAATAAGATGATGATGAGATTAAGGTTGGTTTGAGTGAGGAGCTTTCTCGAAAAAGCAAATAGACCATTAGGTTTGCTACACATAGTGTCAATCAATGGTCCTTTTTTTCAAGTCCTTCAACAGTCCATTAAAGGCAACTCATACTTTTTCCAGCGAATAAAGAACCACGGTCCAAAAATGGCTTTACTTCCATTCCTTCTTACAAATTTATTTACTGTGCTGTCTCCATTGTTGTAGAGTTCTTACTCTGTTAGGGATTTTTTATACAATACCTTATCATCACATGCAGATTTTGTGCTTTATATTTCTACTTTTATGGTTTTTTGTTCATGGCTATGGTCGACCCCTTAAGACCTTTATTTTTCTTTCGTTAGTCTTGCCAATAGTGAACTAGGAACCATAGCGACTACATGGCTAAGCATGAAGCGAAAAGGTAAGTAAAGGTTTCATTTTAGGTCATTCTGAACACAAAGGGTTAATAAAATTTGCATTTTTACATGTATTAAAGTCACAGATTTAACAATTTCAGGAATTTATTCAAAACATATTCTTATATTTCTTTTATTTAAAATTTTATGTATATTTGATTTTTTTTGTTTTGGTTTCGTCAACTTAGGAAATACAAACCATGAATGCCCATTCATGGAATCAGACAGTGTAATTAAAATGAGACTTTTGGTGCTTCTTAAACAAATTTTAAGTAAACTTTGTATTCTTACAATCTCTCTATTATGTCTAAGAACTTTGAAAATATTTTATGAAATGAAAAATTAATGTCTTTAAATCGTTCATCAAAAAAGTTAAATGAAGTAGTAAAAATTTGATCAGATGATTCATTCTCAAATTCATTATGCATCTGACACGTGTCATTTTCTACTCTCACTAAACTTACACATAATTTTCTGCCTTCATCGCCTGTCTTGCATTTTATTTATCACCTGATTACCTTACCTGATAAATGTGGCTCTTTGTTCTTTGTTTCTCACATTTTCTCTGTCACAGCTATCACTACTTTGATAGGTTTTTCTTCATTTCCATGTTTGTCAAACTAAATCCACCATATATCAACCATCAAGGTAAGATTTTTTTCCTTCTTCTGTACACATGGGAAAGCAACACTACATCGTTCAATGAAAGTGGTAAGAACTTAGTGATTTCCGATTATGTTGTTTTATACGTTTTCAGAGTCATTATGGATTGTGATTATTTTAACATTTCAAAACACCACGTTTCGTTCTGTTGTATGTTGTTTTTCTCACAATGTTGTGCTTAGCATATTGATTTTTCCCAAACTGTGTTAAACCTTTTATATGTAGATTTATCAGATTTTTTCATTTTTCATGATCCTTAGATTCTGCACTTTTTGGTTGCGTGCACATTTTCTCACTAAATTAAACTTCTGTTTATTCTTATTTCTATTTCTATTTTTGGTATGGGTAATGTTTGTTTTTATACATTTTCGTAGTTATCAGGGTTTTTCCTTGATTCTAAATTTGAAAAGTCAATCTTATTAGGTAAAATTTGTATTCTTGCAATTTGTGTATTATTTCATAAATTTCCAAGGCAAGGGTTCCTTTTTTTTTTAAATATAAAGGCTCTTTTGCAATTATGAAAAACAAACCTATGTAAAGTTCCCATTCTTTCACATACTAGGGTTCTGAAATCATTCTCTAAATTTTTAAAATGGTGTACTTTATGTTTTACCTTTTTGACATATTGTTTGGACGTTCAATTATTTAAGGTGATTATTTATAGATAGATGTCTATTTAAATCTCTTCAGTATACAACCTGAAAACTATATTTCCCTGCGAGTTTCTCTTTCTAAAGTCAAACAACAATTTCATTAATGGTAATGCTTAAAGTAGAGCCATGTTCATTGGAATGGAAAGAAATTTTGTTTGCACAGTTTAAAAGTTAAGATTTTTTTATATTGTTAATGTTTACTTTTATACGTTTTCGAACTCAATATGGTTTCTCATTCATTCAAAATTGCACAACTCAGTCTTATTTATAGTTTATCTTCTTTTTCTGACACTCTTACGCTTAGAGTATGTATTTTACTAAAACTGTATTCGACCTTTTTAAATTTTGATTCTTTCAAAAATGTTTTCTTTTTCATGAACCTTAAGTGATGGACTTTTTGTTTTTATGTATATTTGGTATAAATTAATCATCAATTATTTTTCATGATCTTTAATTTTTGTACTTTTTTCTGTTATGGACATTTTTTAACTAAAGTCATGTTTTTGCTTAGGTAAAACTATTTCCAATTGCAAAATTGAAATGGTTTCTTTTTCTGACAATACTTCCATTATGTTTTCTTACTATTCGTAGGTTTTTTTTCTTTTTCAAAATAATTAAGTAGCACATCTTCTATATATATATATATTGGTACGTTCTTTGTTTCACATTGCAAAATAGAATACAAGAAGATTCAGGTGGGAACATGGAGGTAACCTTTTGTCAGCATGCATTGTTATGGGTTGCTTTTGAGAAGCAAACTGTGGCCGTGCTTTTTGTTTGGACATAGTTGCTATGGCGGAGATCACCCTATCAATAACTGTTAAGTGATTAACTTTGTAATAGTTCTTCTATGTTGAACCTATGCAGCTCTCTTTTGATGCGGGGCAAGGGTTTCTAAATAACTTAAGTTCTTTGTTTAGTTTTATCTTTGCTCTGGTTATTTGCTTGCTTAAGCTATGAGTGGTTTTGTATACGGGTTGGGACACCCCTCAAGTGTCCCATTTTATTCTATTTATTCATTGCTGATTGTGCATTTTCCTTTTACTTAATTTCTTAAAAAGTCACCCTTACAATGTCTTTGTTAAGAAAAAATACAAATTCCATCAAAGATGTGAATCAAAAAAATGAAAATTGGATCCTGATAGCAAGGATCATTCGTTTGTGGTTTGTGTCGAACTTCAAGAAAACCAAGTTTCCATTCTCAATGGAAATGGTCATACAAGATAAGGAGGTAAACTATTTTATCATTTATTTTCTTATTGTTTTCTACAAAAGTTTAATATAAATTGTTGTAATCATAGTTAATCTTTGTTGTTCTCTTTCAGGGTGATAAAATTCATGTTTATATTAGAAGAACACTAATTTATAAATTTCAAAACGATATTTTTTAGGATAAGGTTTATTCCTTCAATTTTTTTAGTGTGGCTACTAATTCAAGATCTTATAAAACAACCTGTCACCAATACAAAAGTAATTTTCCAGTTTGGAACTAAGCTAATCTGTGTAGGTAATGATTTGGTATCATGTGCAATACCTCAATATCTATGTTAAAAGCCCCTGATTTTGATATTGACTACTCAGTGGGTAAGTTTACTTAATATGGTTTGAGTTCAACATATTTGTTTCCATATGTGCTTACATAATTTTGTTTTTCCTGATATTATTGGAATACTGACCGGTGTAGGCACTAAAAGAGAGCTTAATAGAACAGGCTCATCAACTAAGTTAAATGTCATCTCCATTGAAGCTTATGGGTAAGCTAATATTTGGTAGTACAACCAATCCAAAATGTGTGTTCTTACAATTTTAGTTTTAATTTACAACAACTTGAACATGGAGTGTACCTTATTTGGGAACTATTTTGATCAGTTGAATGCAGTTTTGTCATCAAGAGAGCTGCAACATGTGGTCATCGGTGTGCAGTTTGTTAAAGTAAAGATTTTCCAGGTTCTGTGAACTCATGAAACTGTAAATTGTTTTTTTTATTATTATTGTATTTAGATGATTTTTATAATAACATAATGCATTTTATTTCACTGTAGACAAGATTTGTCTACAAAATTGCTTGCACTGTACGAAAATAATATATAACATATAGTCTAAAGAGGAAATCGAATTTAAGGAAATGTTAGTTTAATACATACTTTGTCATTCAATACTTCAAATTTATGACACCTTGTAAGAAAGTATGACTTTAAACTAGAGGGGGGTGAATGCTCTAAAGAGGGTTTTCGCAAACTTTTTAGTCTAGAATGAAATTCCTTTGAGAAAACTTGAATCAGAATTTAGTTTTCCAAAAACACAGAGCAATTTAGCATAGCACCAGAAAAACAATCGGTTGTTTTGCAGAAACAATCGGTTGTTTATACCAGTTAACAAATATAAACTGAAATTAAAGAGTTCAAGGGATAGAGAGATTGTACACACAGAGTTATATTGGTTCACTCTTAACCAAGAGCTACATCCAGTATTCCCAGAAACCACTGGGGAATCCACTAAGCAATCAACCCTAGATTACTTACAACACCACCAAAGAAGTGACCTTGATCCCCTCAAGACACACACTTCCTTTGGCTCAGCACAAACACCATTAAGAATGATGATCTTGACAACCTCAAGAACACACAACACTTCTTAGCTTCACACAGTACAAAAGGATTACACTTGTTACAGAAAGATCTTAAATCAATACAAGATGAAAATCCTATTCCACACTCTCTTGATCCAAGCAATCTCAAAGCAAACTTCAACTCTTCAAAAGCAAAATCAGTGAAAAACTCAAATCTGTTTTTCTTTGATTAAATCTCTTTTCTTTTTTGTTACACAAACATAACAAACTATTTATTGCTTTCAAAGACTGGTCAAAGCATTTAAAACTGGAGCGTAATCAATATAAAATCATTTAATGCTCAGTCAAAGCACACAACAGTTTTCTGTTATGGTCCCAAAACAAACAATCGGTTGAATACTCGAATCAATCGGTTGTTTTGGTTTGGTAACAAGTCAACCATAAAAAAAAAATTCAACCTTTCTAAAAACACCTAAGTATAAAACAATCGGTTGTTTCGACAAAACAACAGGTTGTTTTTCACTTAGTTTGAAAAACACTTTCAATTAAAAGGTTTAAGAATGCTTAAGATTTGGATTCAATCAAGAGTGGATTTACACAGAAAATCTACCCCAGATCCTATTCTAAAACACCTCTGCAACAGCAAGCACAACCAACCTTCCATCAAACTTCAAAGCGTTTGGATTCTTCAAAGCTTGAACACACTTGATCCAACAATCTCCCCCTATTTGATGAAGACAAATCCCTGGTTGCTTGTGTTGGATGTGATTGAATCTAAAGCAGTTCCTGCAAGACAAAGTTTAAGCAAAGCACAATATCTCTGATAGAAGGTAGAGCAAAAATAGAAACAGTATATCAGCAACATTAAAACCAGCAGAAATAAGGCTTACTTAAACACTCATACACAACATAGAGTTTGCAGAAATATAAAAGATAATGAAAGACAACACAACATAAAATCTCCCACTATTTGTCTTCACAAATAGACAAAAAGAAGAGATAAAAACATAATTGTTCCAAATTATACAGAATTGAAAAACAGAAGCACTTAAACTGATACAAGACCAAAAACAATCGGTTGTTTCGTGAATTCAATCATTTGTTTTTCCTTTAATCATCATTGCCATACTGGAGTTCGAAAATCTGATTCTGAAAGGCTTCTATCTGTTCATCCAAGGTCATAAATCGTGTACCCATGCTGTTGAACCTGTTGTCTATACTCTGGAAGTTGCTTAGACACAAATCATGAAGATTTCTTTGGTTCTCGGCAAAACCATCAAGTCTATTTACCATGTATCTTTAAAAAGAAGACATGGATGGCATTTCATCTCCTTGATTTCTTGCACTGGTTCCAACACCTAGATTGATTTCAGGTTTTTCTGCATGGTGAAAATCCATGTCAGCAGCTGCAGCACTTGATGAAACACCATGATCTCCTTCTTTGCTCACCCATTTCCCATTTATTTTGGTGAATCCCTTCTTGTAAGAGAGCCATTGTTCATCTCTTGTGTTGACTAAACCAGCTCAGATGCCTCATCCTCAAGATTCACTTCAAAAAAGAGCAAGAATTTAGAGATTAAAATAGCATAGGGATAGTGATAATCACTTAACCTCATGGCTTTTTGCATGTGTTCTTTGATGATGTGGATCCAGTTGATCTTGATCTTCTTCATGATGCAGTAGATGTACACAAGGTCTTCTTCTGTTAGGACAGAAAGCTTGCTCCCCCTTGGAGTAAGAATCCAAGTTACAATAAGAGCAAGCACCCTTTCATCTAGCTTTAAGCCTCCAACCGAACAAGTTCTCACTTCGGCATTTTGATTCTTCAAGCAACTCTTGTAGTATTGGACTTTGTTAAAATCCTCCACTACTCCAAGATTTCCCTTATTGATTCTTAGTCCATCATATTTCAGACCAGCAACAACAGTCCACACATCATAAGTGATCTCCATGTCAACTCCCTTCACATGAGAAACAAGGTTGTTTCCCTTAAACTTGAGATTGGTGTAGAATACCCGGATTAAATCAGGGTATATGTTTCCCTTCATCTCCAAGAGCCTTCTTAGAGATTGATCTTTGAGCAACTTCCTCACATTATCTAGCTTTTGGCTTTTCAGCTAATCAAGGGAAACAACTTTGGGATTGTTGATCACCTTTGTGCTAGTTTCAAACCTATACCTTTCAATGAGCTCATTGTCTCCAGAAAACCAACCTCTAATCTCCCTCCAGACCTCACAACTCTGGTTTTGACCCTCTTTGATATAGGAGGAGTTGATTCCATGACAGCAGAAAAAAGGGGCAAAGAAGACTCACACAAGGAAAGTAAGAGATGTTGCAAGAGATGGCTCAATTGATTGTTCTTGTGAGAGAGACCAACTGCAACAAAATTTAAAGAAACACATAACCAAACTGCATTCACTAATGTGAGTGAGTTTTAGTTTTTCATAGAGAAGAGACTTGACCAAGACCTGCACAGAAAACGTCAGAAAAAGCAGAAAATCACATGGTCATCACATGTGATCTTTGACTAGTCATAAAGGCTCTTAAATTTTCAAGATTTTGGTATATATTCCTTTATGACATGTTGTAACTTCCTCCAGAAGGTGATCAGCTTTCAACACTGCTTTATTGACTAAGGATTCTTTCATAATTGAGATCTGCAACATACAGAATTCAAAAAAGAATTAAATCCATTCTTTCACAGTGCTGTCAGAGAGGAAACAATTGATTGTTTCGAAAAAACAATCGGTTGTTTTTCTGCAACAGCAAAACAGATTTTGACTTTTAAGAATTTGCAGATAGAATTCAGTGTGAATGAAATTAAGCATTTAACCAGATATATTAAGCATGAATATGAATTTTAAAAGGAATTAAAGATAGAGATAAGGAAGGTCTTATCCTTTATGATGTTCCTTCAATGAGTCATATGCCTTTTGATCAAGAAGCCTCTTTTGACTATTAAGTACCTTGGATTGATACATAACATTGATTCAGCTTCAATGTTGATCTTTTCCTTCAAAGAACCTGATCAGATGACTCAGTGTCTCATGTTTCTCTAGATTCCCTGCATAAACATGAATTCAAGCAACAAGGTTTGGTCCCCTTACAAATCTGGGTCCATTTGGTTTCCTTTTATCATTTGAAACCTCACAACCTTTGGGAATCCATTTCATAAAGCCTCCAGGAACAAAAAATTTCCTTATTTTGTAGAATCTAACAAAATGCCTTTCTTCATGCAATAAAAGCATGTAACAACCGGTTGTTTTGACTTAACAATCGATTGTTTTACTGGCTGTTTTGGAAAATTCTTTGAAAACTTATCTTGCTTGTTTTGTGGATTAAAACCTAATCCAGCTCTTCCAAAAACACAGTTTTGAGATGCTAAGACATTCTCAAAGTTGGACTTTCCTTTTGAAAGCTTATCCACAGTACTCACAACATAATGCACTTTCCTTTCAAGATTTTCACAAATGAGAGTGTCACACTTGCAAGAAGAGTTTTAGCAATGAGTTTCTAGATTTTCAAAATCACTTTTTGTTTTTCCAACTCTTCTTCAAGTGCCTTAACTCTCTTTTCAAGCCAGCTGTTAAGCTCTTTCAATCGGTTGTTTGAAAGAATCAATCTATTAGCTTCATCATGTGTTTCTTCAAAAGCTTCAAGCAATTCACTATAATTTTCAACATTTAGAGAAGCACATAAACTTACATCACTTGAACTGCAAGACTCATCATCCCCTTCTGCAATCAAGCATATGTTTGCCTTTTCTTCTTCACTTGATGATGAGCTTGATGAGGAGACTTCATTCTTATCCCAACCTATGTAGGCCCTTTTTGACTTTCCCTTCTTTTCTTTGTAGCTTGACTTCTTCTCCTTGCTTTATTTATTTGGGAAATCTGCCTTTATGTGCCCTTGGTCACCACAACCAAAACAAGTATAGTTATTGGAATTAAAATCATTGGATTTTTTTGTTTCCATACCTTTCTTTGTTGGTGTCTTTGTTGCGATTCCTTTTCAAGAATTTGCTAAACTTTCTAGATAGCAAACTAAGGTTCTCTTAATCACTTTCATCACTGGATTCTTGCTTGTTTTTGTGCTTGACAGCTTTTAAGGCAATACTCCTTACATGCTTGTCTTCACTTTCTTGAACATTGAGTCTATTAATCTCCAACTCATGTTCCCTAAGCTTGCCAAACAAAGAAGCCATACTTAATGATGTTAGATCTTTTGATTCAGATATAGCAGTTACCTTAGGTTGCCATGACCTATCAAGACATTTGACGATCTTGATGTTTAGATCTTCTTTCTCAAAGGTTTTCTCAAGGCTCATGAGGTGATTGATGATGTAAGTGAACCTCTTCTGGACTTCAGCAATGGTCTCACCCTTGAGCATTCAGAACATTTCATACTCTTGGATTAGAGTATGTTTTCTGGCTCTTTTCACCTCATTGGTACCTTCATGAGTTACCTCCAAGGTGTCCCACATTTCCTTTGCTGATTTGCATTGAGAGACCCTGAAAAATTCATCCGAATTCAAGGCAGAAGTTATTATGTTTTTAGCAATGCAATCAAATTTGTCCTTCTTACTTTCAGAATCAGTCCATTGAGACCAAGGTTTTTCAATGGAAGATCCATCGTTTTCAAATTTTGGAACAAAGGGACCATTTTCAATTGCATCCCAAATACCTTTGTCAAGTGATTCCACAAAGATTTTCATTTTGACTTTCCAAAATTGGTAGTTCAAACCTCAAAACAGAGGTGGTCTGTTGATTGAAGCACCTTCCCCAGAAGGTAGTCTATCAGCCATATAAAAACAGTTTTAGGATCACACTTGAATAAATTTCAAGAACCAAGCTCTTGACGCCAATTGTAAGAAAGTATGGCTTTAAACTAGAGGGGGTGAATGGTTTAAAGAGGGTTTTCACAAACTTTTTAGTCTAGAATGAAATTCCTTTGAGAAAACTTGAATCAGAATTCAGTTTGCCAAAAAATACAAAGCAATTTAGCACAACACCGGAAAAAAAATCGCTTGTTTCGTTGAAACAATCGTCTGTTTATATCAGTTAACAAATATAAACTGAAATTAAAGAGTTCAAGGGATAGAGAGATTGTACACACAGAGTTATACTGGTTCACTCTTAACCAAGAGCTACATCCAGTCTTCCCAGAAACCACTGGGGAATCCACTAAGCAATCAACCCTATATTACTTACAACACCACCAAAGAAGTGACCTTGATCCCCTCAAGACACACACTTCCTTTGGCTCAGCACAAACACCACTAAGAATGATGATCTTGACAACCTCAAGAACACACAACACTTCTTAGCTTCACACAGTACAAAAGGATTACACTTGTTACAGAAAGATCTTAAATCAATACAAGATGAAAATCCTATTCCACACTCTCTTGATCCAAGCAATCTCAAAGCAAACTTCAACTCTTCAAAAGCAAAATCAGTGAAAAACTCAAATCTATTTTTCTTTGATTAAATCTCTTTTCTTTTTTGTTACACAAACATAACAAACTATTTATTGCTTTCAAAGACTGGTCAAAGCATTTAAAACTGGAGCGTAATCAATATAAAATCATTTAATGCTCAGTCAAAGCACACAACAGTTTTCTGTTATGGTCCCAAAACAAACAATCAGTTGAATACTCGAATCAATCGGTTGTTTTGGTTTGGCAACAAGTCAACCATCAAAAAAAAAATTCAACCTTTCTAAAAACACCTAAGTATAAAACAATCGGTTGTTTCGACAAAACAACAGGTTGTTTTTCACTTAGTTTGAAAAACACTTTCAATTAAAAGGTTTAAGAATGCTTAAGCTTTGGATTCAATCAAGAGTGGATTTACACAGAAAGTCTACCCTAGATCCTATTCTAAAACACCTCTGCAACAGCAAGTACAACTAGCCTTCCATCAAACTTCAAAGGGTTTGGATTCTTCAAAGCTTGAACACACTTGATTCAACAATCTCCCCCTATTTGGTGAAGCCAAATCCTTGGTTGCTTGTGTTGGATTTGATTGAATCTGGAGCAGTTCCTGCAAAACAAAGTTTAAGCAATGCACAATATCTCTGATAGAAGATTAGAGCAGAAGAACAAAAACAACATATCAGTAGCATTAAAAACCAGTCTATCAGTACAAAAAACAGCAGAAATAAAGCTCACTTAAACACAACATCACAACATAGAGTTTTGCATAAAATAAAAAATAATAAAAGACAACACAACATAAAATCTCCCCCTATTTGTCTTTACAAATCGACAATAAGAAGAGATAAAAAGACAATTGTTCCAGATTATACAAAAATTTAAAACAAAAGCTCTTAAATTGAAACAGGGCCAAAAACAATCTATTGTTTCGTGAATCCAACCGATTGTTTTTCCTTTAAACATCCTTGCCATACTGGAGTTCAAAGATCTGATTTTGAACAGCTTCAATTTGTTCATCCAAGGTCATAAACCGAGTATCCATGCTGTTGAATTTGTTGTCTATACTCTGGAAGTTGCTCACACATAAATCATGGAGATTTATTTGATTCTCAGCAAAGCCATCAAGCCTATTTACCATGTATCTTTCAAAAGAATACATGGATGGCATTTCATCTCCTTGATCTCCTGCACTGGTTCCAGCACCAAAATTTGTTGCAGGCTGTTCTTCATGGTGAATATCCATCTCAGCATCTTGATCTTCTTCATCAAAATCAGCAGCTGCAGCACTTGATGAACCACCTTGATCACCATCGTTGCTCACCCATTTTCCATTTATTTTGGTGAATCCCATCTTTCTTAGAGAGCCATTGTCCATTTCTTGTATTGACTTAACCAGCTCAGATGACTCATTTTCAAGATTCACTTCAAAATAGAGCAAGAATTTAGAGATTAAAACAACATAGGGATAGTGGTAATCACTTAACCTCATGGCTTTTTGCATGTGTTCTTTAATGATGTGGATCTAGTTGATCTTGATCTTTTTCATGATGCAGTAGATGTATACAAGGTCTTCTTCTGTTAAGACAGAATGGTTGCTCCCCCTTGGAGTAAGAATCCAAGTTACAATAAGAGCAAACACCCTTTCATCCAGCTTTAAGCCTCTAACCAAACAAGTTCTCACTTGGGCTTGTTGATTCTTCAAGCAATTCTTGTAGTATTGGACTTTGTTAAAATCCTCCACTACTCCAAGATTTCCCTTGTTGATCCTTAGACCAGCATATTTCAGACCAGCTACAGTAGTTCACACATCATGAGTGATCTCCATGTCAACACCCTTCACATGAGAAACAAGATTGTTTCCCTCAAACTTGAGATTGGTGTAGAATACCCGAATCAAATCATGGTATATGTTTCCCTTCATCTACAATAACCTTCTTAGCAGCTGGTCCTTGAGAAGCTTCCTCACATTGTCTAGCTTTTGGCTTTTCAGCCAATCAAAGGAAACAACTTTGGGGTTTTTGATCACCTTTGTGCTAGTTTCAAAACGATACTTTTCAATGAGCTCATTGTCACCTGAAAACCAGCCCCATAGTATCCCTCCAGACCTCACTGCTCTTTTTTTTATCCTCTTTGATGTAGGAGGAGTGGATTCCATGATAGCAGAAAATGAGGCAAAGAAGACTCACACAAGGAGAGCAAGAGATGTTGCAAGAGATGAATCAATTGATTGTTCTGGTGAGAGAGAACAGCTGCACCAGAATTTAAAGAGAAACTGAATCAAACTACATTCAATTGAAGTGAGTGGGTTTTAGTCTTCAAAGAGAAAAGACTTGACCAAGACCTGCACTGAAAACGTCAGAAAAAGCAGAAAATCACATGGTCATCACATCTGATCTTTGACTAGTCATAAAGGCTCTTAAATTTTCAAGATTTTGGAATATATTCCTTTATGACATGTTGTAACTTCCTCCAGAATATGATCAGGCTTTCAACACAGCTTTATTGACTCAGGATTCTTTCATAATTGAGATCTGCAACAGATTGAATTTTAAAAAGAATTAAATCCATTCTTTCACAGTGCTGTCAAAGAGAAAACAATTGGTTGTTTCGTGGAAACAATCGGTTGTTTTTCTGCAGCAGTATAACAAATTTTGAATTATTAAGAATGAGCAGATAAGATTTAATGTATATGTAATTGAACATTTAACAACATTTAAGCATGAGTTTGAATTTAAAAAGAATTAAAGATAGAGATAAGGAAGGTCTTATCCTTTATGAAGTTTCTTCAATGAGTCATTTGTTTGTGATCAAGAAGCCTCTTTTGACTTATGGAGAGACATGGACTGGTACATAACATTGATTCAGCTCCAATGTTAATCTTTTCCTTCCAAGAACCTGATCAGATGACTCAGTGCCTCATGTTCTTCTAGACTCCCTGCACAAACATGAATTCAAGCAACAAGGTTTGGTCCCCTTACAAATGTGGGTCCATTTGGTTTATATTTATCATTTGAAACCTCACAACCTTTGGGAATCCATTTCATAAAGCCTCTGGGAACAGAAAATTTCCTTATTTTGCAGAATCTAACAGAATGGCCTTTCTTCATGCAATAAAAGCATGTAACAACCGGTTGTTTCGACTTAACAATCGGTTGTTTTGAAAAATTATCTTGCTTGTTTTGTGGATTAAAACCTAATCCAGCTCTTCCAAAAACACAGTTTTGAGATGCCAAGACATTCTCAAAGTTGGATTTTCCTTTTGAAAGCTTATCCACAGTACTAATAAGATAATGTACTTTCTTTTCAAGATTTTCACAATTTTCACAAATGAGAGTGTCACACTTGCAAGAAGGGTTTTTGCAATGAGTTTTCAGATTTTCAAAATCACTTTTTGATTTTTCCAGCTCTTCTTCAAGTGCCTTAACTCTCTTTTCAAGCCAGCTGTTAAGCCCTTTTAATCGGTTGTTTGAAAGAACCAATCGGTTAGCTTCATCATGTGTTTCTTTAAAAGCTTCAAGCAATTTACTATAAATTTCAGCATTTAGAGAAGAACATGAACTAACTTCACTTGAGCTACATGACTCATCATCTCCTTCTGCAATCAAGCATATATTTGCCTTTTCTTCTTCACTTGATGAGGAGACTTCATTCTCATCCCAAGCTATGTAGGCCCCTTTTGACTTTCCTTTCTTTTCTTTGTAGCTTGACTTCTTCTCCTTGCTTTCTTTATTTAGGCAATCTGCCTTTATGTGCCCTTGCTCACCACAACCAAAACAAGTATAGTTATTGGAATTAAAATCATTGGAATTTTTGTATCCATACCTTTCTTTGTTGATGTCTGTGTTGCGGTTCCTTTCCAAGAATTTTCTAAACTTTCTAGATAGCAAGCTAAGTTTCTCTTCATCACTTTCATCACTGGATTCTTGCTTGCTTCTGTGCTTGACAGCTTTTAAGGCAATGCTCCTCACATGCTTGTCTTCACTTTCTTGAACATTGAGTCTATTCATCTCCAACTCATGTTGCCTAAGCTTTCCAAACAAAGAAGTCATACTCAACGATGTTAGATCTTTTGATTCAGATATAGCAGTTACCTTAGGTTGCCAAGATCTATCAAGACATTTTTGAGGATCTTGATGTTTAGCTCTTCTTTTTCAAAGGTTTTCTCAAGGCTCATGAGGTGGTTGATGATGTGAGTGAACCTCTTTTGAACTTCAGCAATAGTCTCATCCTTGAGCATTCTAAACATTTCATACTCTTGAATTAGAGTATGCTTTCTGGCTCTTTTCACCTCATTGGTACCTTCATGAGTTACCTCCAAGGTGTCCCACATCTCCTTTGCTGATTTGCATTGAGAGACCCTGAAAAATTCATCTGAATTCAAGGCAGAAGTTTTTATGCTTTTAGCAATGCAATCAAATTTGGCCTTCTTGCTTTCAGAATCAGTCCATTGAGACCAAGATTTTTCAATGGAAGATCCATCTTTTTCAAATTTTGGAACAAAGGGCCCTTTTCAATTGCATCCCAAATTCCTTTGTCAAGGGATTCCACAAAGGTTTTCATTATGACTTTCCAAAATTGGTAGTTCAAACCACAAAACAGAGGTGGTCTGTTAATTGAAGCAACCTCCCCAAAGAATAATCTATCAGCCATATAAAAACAGTTTTAGGATCACACTTGAATAAATTTCAAGAACCAAGCTCTTGATGCCAATTGTTAGAATGTATGGCTTTAAACTAGAGGGGGGGTGAATAGTTTAAAGAGGGTTTTTGCAAACTTTTTAGTCTAGAATGAAATTCCTTTGAGAAAACTTGATTCAGAACTCAGTTTGGCAAAAACACAAAGCAATGTAGCACAACACCAGAAAAAGAATGGGTTGTTTCACATAAACAATCGGTTGTTTATACCAGTTAAAACATACAAACTGAAATTAAAGAGTTTAAGGGAAAGAGAGATTGCACACACAGTTTATACTGGTTCACTCTTAAACCAAGAGCTACATCCAGTCTTCCCAGAAACCATTGGGAGAATCCACTAAGCAATCAAACCTAGATTACTTACACACACCACCAAAGAAGTGACCTTGATCCCCTCAAGACGCACACTTCCTTTGGCTCAGCACATACACCACCAAGAATGCTGATCTTGACAACCTCAATTGCACACAACACTTTTTGGCCTATCACACCAGAATTTACACAAAGTACAGAAGGATTACACTTGTTATAGAATGATCTGAAATCAATACAGGATGAAATCCTATTCCACTCTCTCTTTGATCAAAGCAATCTTTAAGTCTTGAAAAGAAAAAATAGTGAAAAACTCAAATATGTTTTTCTATGATTAAATCTCAGTTGTTGTTTGTGACAAAAGCTGAACAAACATTTTATAGCTTTAAAAGATTGGTAAAGCATTTATAACAGAAGCGCATTCAGTTATAAAATCATTTAAAGCTTAGTCAACACTCAAAACAGTTTTATGTTATGGTTTGAAAACAAACAATTGGTTGAATGTGCGAATCAATCGGTTGTTTTGGTTTGACAGCAAGTCAACCATCAAAAACAGTTTTCAACCTTTCTCAAAACACCTAAGTATTAAACAATCGGTTGTTTCGACAAAACAACAGGTTGTTTTTCACTTAGTTTGAAAAACACTTTCAATTCAAAAGGTTTGAAAATACTTAAGCTTTGGATTCAATCAATAGTGGATTTACACAGATAATCTATCCCAGATCCTATTCTAGAACACCTCAGCAACAACAAGTACATCCAGCCTTCCATGAAACTTAAAGAATTTGGATTCTTCAAAGCTTGAAAACACTTGATTCAACATCTCTATCACTTTCACTAGAATGATGAGAATGAGAAGACATGGTTAAAGTTATGTGTTAAAAGGAATTTACCAAAAGAAAGATAAGTGGAGTAATGTAGGTAGATTCCCTGGATTACTTAAGTACCAAGCTTTTCCTAGCCAGATTCTATCCTTCAAGACTTTCACAAACCTTTCTCTAAGTAATTCACTTAGAGCACAATCAAGAATGAAAACACAATTTAATGCAATCAAACAAATACAAAGCAATAAAAACACTTAATAGAAAAAATTGCTATCTAGAAAAGCTTGTAAACTAGGCATTTCCTAAGGTGAGGCTTCTTGGCTCTTTGAACCTTGAAGACACACTCATCGTCTAATGTGTAATTAATCCACTAATTATTCAAGGTTTTGCAAATTACAACTCAAAGAAAATTGAATTGACAAAATTTAGAAATTCCTATTCTATGCAATCCTTCTTTTCTTTTTGGCAGTCCTTCTTTGTGTAAGTGTTTTAGCTCACTTGTTGTTGTCCTCTTGCTCAACCTCTCAAGGATATTCAACTTTAAGAATTCAAATCAGCATCTACTAAGTAATAAAACTCTCACCAAAGATGTTAGCTCCAAACATAACAATGCACCTTTGAATTACTTATCCACCAAGAAATGAGATCAACAAAAGTTAAAGCAACAAAAATCAATTTGAAATTGGAATACAGCAAAAGGAGTTGATATATGACAACTTGAAAGAGCAATTGAACAAAAATTCACAATCAAACAAAATAAGGTACACAACAAAACGATAGCACACAAATTAACCTAATGAATGGTACTAGAATTGGATTAATAAAACCAAAACACTACTACTGGAATTTTGAGGTTTCAAATGCGTGACTTAAAAAATTTATGTTGAGCTGGATCTTTTAAATTTTAATTTTAATTTTAAACCACAGACAGCTCAAGATCTTAACTAACTTTTGGTGTTGGAATCATGCTAAAAGAGTGTATCAATTAAATATGATAAAATTTTCAAATCTGATGCCACTTCACCATTTTTTTTGCACCATAATTGCACACTGTTTGAATTTGATTTATCATTTTTTTTCTATTTCGAGTTTTGCTTCAATTTTTTTTGCACTTTTCTTCTAACACCTCAATCTGTTTAGATCCAGAATTTCATATTTTTTCTCCAACTAATTTTAATTTCATAAACAGAAACAGCCTACATAGAATATAGAATCCTAATCTGGAATTAAAAACAATTTTAAGAAACTTTAAAAACACAATAGAGTTGATGCATAGGAACTTGTGTGGATCTAGCACACAAGTATGAACTCAAATCTAAAAATTAAAATGCACCAAAGGATCAAACACAAAATTATAAATCTGGACTCAAAATTAAAATCAATGAACCAAAATTATCAAGAAAAGTACTACATAGAAGTGGTGGCAATTTAGGATGCACATGACTTGACAAAACATATATGGATTCAAAAATTAAAATGACTCAAACACAACAATATGAACCAATTAAAATTGCAAGAAAGACTCAAATCTAGCAAAATTAAAACAGCAACACCAAAATTCAAAGGAATCCTACACAAAATTGACATTAGAAGCTCAAACAATTTGAACACATTACACCGATTGGATTTATCCAAACATTATCTAAATTAAAATTAAAATGCAAAAATAGCAAGACATTCAAGGATACAAGATGAACAACACGAAATCATGAAGAACAACACAAAATTAAAATGAAAAGAAAAAGGCACACTTACCTCTTGAAGAACCTAGGCTCATGATACCACTTGATGGAGTATGCCTTAATTCGATTGAAGTTTTTCTTGGAGGAGCGGCGAAAGCTTCACGGATTGCTATGGACAAGGATAGAGAGCTGGATTCCTTGAAGGTGCATGCTAGGTGTGGAGAGTGAGTGGTGAGTTCATCTCACTTGAAATAGGTGAAGAATGAAGACTAAAATGTCTATCCTAGGGAGGTAGGAGACAAAGAGCAAAATTGGCACAATTTTGGCAGCAATTCACTCTAGATTAAATCTTGCAAAATGAGAGCCAAGCACCTCCTTTTATAGCATTGGAGGGCCGAAATTGGAATAGCCAAATACAAGTGAAATGAAAACTAAATTCAAATGGAAATTGCATTTTGAATTTGGCGCCTAATTGGACGTTACCACGTGGAGCATGTGATGGAAAGTTTTTAGCACATGTAATATGTGCACTCTTCTCCATGGCTTACTCATAACCGACCTTGGTTAAATTAGGTGTTCAAGGAACCCTAATTTAACCTAGGTTGGTTTTTAGGTACCAAATTTCATCTAAGGACAAATAACAAATAAAATTTCTTATTCTACTCTGACAAAAAATAAATTCTAATCTACACTAGAGTTATGGCATTTTAAACATGTACAAGAAGGTTTCCCTGCTATCAATAGTAGTATTCCAATTTTCTTGAATCTTCTTGGCCATGGCTCTAATGGTAGGCCCGGATCTTCTCTTCGTTGGGCTTGCATTTGGACTTGTCCTTGGGCCTCTTCCATCAACTTTCGTGGCCTATTGTCACGACCAGACCACCGAGCTGGCCTGCTTGACACAGGTGCCAATGTCCGATCACCGAACATTGTGTTGAAGATGGTTGCTGCCCCTTCAAGATTGTGTTTGATGAAGACTTATATGTAGTGTTTGATAAAGACTTGCATGTACTTTTCATGTATTTTTGCTTTGCTTTAAGTATGTCTTAGTTAGTGCTTAGAGGTTGTCTAAGAGTGGGCTTTTTGCTGAGTAACTCACCTCATAACCACTGGCCATGTGATAAGAACAAGCATAAGTTTTCTTAAACTGTTTTTCACATGTTTTACACAAAGACACGTTTACTGCATAAAAATAAATCTGTTCTTTTCTAAATAAACAGATTCATTTTTTCACTGATGCCTTGGCTAAAGTCTTGTAAAACTTAGATTTTGTGCATCAGGTGTTTTGACTAAGTCTTCTTCTTTTCAAAACGACTGAGTTTTAAATTGTTAAAACTTTCTCTGTTTTCGGTTTGAAAAATAAATCTGTTCATCTGTAAATGAATAGATTATTTTTGCCTCTGGTGCCATGTCAAGCTTAAACGTTTTTCAGTTTTATCTCAGCACCAGAATGGTTGACTAAGTCTCCTCACTTAACAGATTCTCTAACTGCATTTGAAAATAAATCAGTTTATTTTATTTTCAATCTGTTCATTTTATAACAGCTTTAACTGTTTTTCAAAATTCTGTTATAAGCTGGCTTTCTATAAAATGCAAATTTGTTTCTGAGCTTAACAACGATTCAAACAGTTCATACATTTGCAAAAAACAAGTTTTGACAGCAGAGAGTTAAGTGTTTTCAAAGGATTAGCATTTGTTCTTCAAAGATTTCAAAAATCACAAAGTGCTTGTTCTTGGTTTGGTTCCAAAAGCTTGGTGTGAGGTGCAGCTACTGTTCTAGCAATCTTGCCTACTGGTTTAAGGCAGATCTGTGTATCCTCAATCAGGTGTAGTCGTTTCACATCTCTATCTTGTAATAGTTTGGTTGAACACTCTTCTTGATAGGTGTTCTTGAAGAGTGGGTGTGTGTGTATGCTGAAATAGGTTTTTTCAGCAAGAGTACCTAAGTTCTTGTAGGTTTCAAGAACAGTGGGAATTGTACTTGGTTGTACTGTGTGTTAGTGATTTCCACCTGTTGTTGGTGAAGACTGGATGTAGCTCAGGTTGAGTGAACCAGTATAACTGCTTGTGTTCATTCTCTCTCACTCTCTGCAATTTCGTTTCTGCATAATTGATAAAACAGCAAAGAAATAAATCTGTTCAATTGAAAATAAATCTGTTCTTTCTGGGCACTGTGCATACTGTTCTTGATTTCTGAAAAAGTTGTTTGAATCTGATAAAAACATATATAATCTGCTAAAAGCCATTGGAACAGATTGACTGTGATAGGTTGCTCAAGAAACTGTCAATGCTATTAATTGAACCTTAAACAATTGCTTAAAGTTAAAGCTTGTTATTCTGTGATTCATTGTTCTTAATTTCTGGAAAATTGCTTGACATCAAGAAGAACACTCATAGTCTGTTAAAAGCCACTGGAACAGCTTGTTTGCAAAGGTCACTCAATTAATTAGCATGCTATCAATTGAACCTTAATTACTTGCTTGAAATTGAAGCTTGCTGTTTTGTGTTTCACTGTTTTTCAAATCTGATATTTGTGTGTGCTGCTGGAAATTCTCACTGCATAATCTTGTGATTAACCTTGCTGAATTAAAAGCTTTTCAAACAAAAACAGTGCTGAAATAAATCTGTTCATTTTCACATAAATCGATTTATTTTCTGTAAAACTGTATTAAACACTGTTTCTGCGAGAAAGTTTTAAAAGGTCAATTCACCCCCCCCTCTTGAACTTTGGCACTATTAAACCCAACAATTGGTATCAAGAGCTAGGACTTGTATTTTAATCAAGTTTGTTTGTAATAATGTCTGAGTTCAATGTGCTTTTTGCTGAAGGTTCTGCTGTTAATAGACCACCTATGTTTAATGGAATGAATTATGCATTTTGGAAAGTTAGAATGAGAATTTTTATGGAATCCATTGATGCATTAATTTGGGAAGCTGTGGTCAATGGACCTTATGTGCCAATGCAGGTTGTCAAGGATGAACAAGTGGAAAAGCCAAGATCAGAATGGAATGAGACCGAAAGGAGGAAGGCTCAACATGATCTTGTGGCCAAGAACATCATAACCTCTACATTGACAATGGATGAGTTCTTCAGGATATCCCAATGTAAATCAGCTAAGGAGATGTGGGAAGTCTTAGAAGTGACTCATGAAGGTACTGAAGATGTGAAAAGGTCAAGGAAACATGCACTCATCCAAGAATATGAGCTGTGCAGAAAAGATTCACCCATATTGTGAATCACCTCACTGGCTTGGGAAAAGAATTTGACAGAGAGGAGCTCAACATAAAGATATTGAAGTGCCTCGACAGAAGCTGGCAACCAAAGGTGACAGCTATCTCTGAAAGCCGTGATCTGTCAAAATTAGGAACTGCTGCACTGTTTGGAAAGCTGATGGAGCATGAGCTAGAGCTTAAAAGACTTAAAGAGCAGGAAACAACAGAGAGAAAACCCAAAGGTCTTGCACTGAAAGCAACTGAATTGGATGAGATCAAGGAAGAAAAAGAAGATGCTGAAGATGATGACACAATCAGCCTTCTTACAAAAAGATTCAGCAAATTCCTGAGGAAAAAAAGCAAAAATAGGAACCAGCAGAAAAGAAGGTATCCTAAAGCCAATGATTCAAATTCCTCTAAATATACTTGCTTTGGATGTGGCAAAACAGGGCATATCAAAACAGATTGTCCAGACAATCAAACAAGGGACAAATCTGCCAGCAAGAAATTTGAAAGGAACAAAGGAAGAAGAGCCTACATCTCATGGGAGGAAAATGAAATATCCTCAACTAGCAGCTCTTCAACAGAAGATGAGGAGAATAATTTGTGCTTCATGATGAAGGATGAGGAGTCAAGCTCTGAATCAGTAAGTAATTTTTCTGCTGATTCTGATAACTATGATGATTTGCTTGCTGCCTTCAAGGAAACACATGATGAAGCCAATAGGCTAGCTGTAATATGCAATAAGCTGCAAAAGGTAAATAATGTGCTTGCACCTAAAATAAAAACACTTGAGGAAGAATTGCATAAGGCCAAAACAGATTTGGTAAGCCTTGAACTGACTTGCTTGCATGCCTCTATTAAAAACTGTGAAAACTACAAAAGATTGGAAAAACAAGTGGAATATTTGCTGAAAACCCTTTCCAATTTCACCAAGGGAAGAGAAAACCTTGAGTCTCTCCTTGGATCACAGAATGCTGTTTTCAATAAGAATGGACTTGGTTATACCCTTGGAAATACAACCAATGTCAAAAAGCTTTCAAGTTTTTTTGTTCCAGCAAAATCAGTTTTTTCAGCTTTTAACAGTGGCAAAAAGGCATCTCATGTAACCTGTTTTTACTGCATGAAATCTGGTCATACATCTAGGACTTGCATTGCTAGAAAGCATCTTGTTCCTAAGAACTTAGCTAAATGGCTACCAAAGAGAAGGTGTTAATCTGTGCTGGACCCTATACTGAAAAGGGTACCATTTGTATATTTTTTATTCTGTTTTGCAGATTGGAAGCAAGAAAAACCAGTGGTACTTGGACAGTGGCTGTTCCAAGCATATGACTGGAGATCTTACAAAGTTCACCAGCTTAAAGCTCAAAGCAGAAGGACATGTAACCTATGGTGATAATAACCGAGGGAGGATTTTGGGCAGAGGAACTGTTGGAACAGGGAACTCAACAACCATTGAGAACGTGCTGTATGTAGAAGGACTCAAGCATAGTCTTCTCAGCATAAGTCAGCTTTGTGACAAAGGATACAAAGTGAATTTTGAGTCAAATGGCTGCACAATCTCAAGTAATTCATCTAGTAAGGTACTGTTTACTGGTAAGAGAGTGAATAACATTTATCTGTTGAATATCATGGAAACTAACTCTTCAAATGAGTGTTTGCTGTCCAGAAGTGATGAGTCTTGGTTGTGGCACAGGAGGTTGGCTCACATACACACAAATCACTTGAATAAATTGAAATCTAAAGATTTAGTTTCTGGTTTACCTAACATTAAATTTCAGGATAAAAAGCTTTGTGATACTTGTGTGAAAGGTAAACAAATCAAATCCTCTTTCAAGTTAAAGGATATTGTCTCTACAAAAAATCCATTGGATGTGTTGCATATGGACTTATTTCGTCCATCTAGAGTTGCTAGCTTGGCTGGAAATTTGTATGCTTTAGTTGTTGTGGATGATTACTCTAGATTTACATGGACTTTATTTCTTGCACATAAACATGATGCTTATTCTGCCTTTAAGAGATTAGCAAAAATTCTGGAAAAATAGATCACTAGAAGAACTTGCTAGAACTATGTTAAATGAATCTAAGCTACCTAAGTATTTTTGGGCTGATGCTGTTTATACTGCAGGTTATGTCTTAAATAGGACCTTAATAAGACCAATTCTTAAGAAAACCCCATATGAATTGTATAAGGGCAGAAAACCTAGTGTAAGCCACCTTAGAGTATTTGGGTGTAAATGTTTTGTATTGAATAATGGCAAAGAAAATCTTGGTAAGTTTGATGCCAAATCTGATGAAGGTGTGCACATTGGTTATGCTTTGAATGGTCATGCATATAGAGTCTTCAATAAAAGGTTGCTCATAGTAGAAGAATCAATGCATGTTGTTTTTGATGAAACTGATCATAGTATATCTAAAACTGCCGATGAACCTGACAGTAATGAATTTAAATCTGTTTTAAATCAAAATGAATCGATTCATTTTGATACTGCTGATACACATGCTATACAAGAATCTACTGCAGCTGCAGGTTTGCCAAAAGAGTGGAAAACCCCAAGAGACTTAACCCTTGATAATGTCATTGGGAACATTGAGAAAGGAGTGTCAACTAGAAAATCCTTGAACAATTTCTGTGAAGCAATGGCCTTTGTATCTCAAGTTGAACCCAAGAATTTGAAGGAAGCTCTCAAGGACAGCAACTGGATTTTAGCTATGCAAGAGGAACTGAATCAGTTTGCTCTTAATGAGGTCTAGACTCTTGTTCCTAGAATACCTGAGATGAATGTGATTGGAACAAAATGGGTATTTAGAAACAAGATGGATGAGCATGGAGTGATCACCAGAAACAAGGCTAGGCTTGTAGCTAAAGGGTACAATCAAGAAGAAGGAATAGACTATGATGAGACATATGCACCAGTGGCTCGGTTAGAAGCTGTTAGACTGCTACTTGCTTTTTCATGCATCAAAGGGTTCAAGCTATTCCAAATGGACGTGAAAAGTGCCTTTCTAAATGGTTATATAAATGAAGAGGTATTTGTCTCACAACCACCAGGTTTTGAAGACCATCAACATCCAGAATATGTGTTCAAACTCCAAAAGGCTCTCTATGGACTCAAGCAAGCTCCTAGGCAATGGTATGAGAGGCTAAGTGATTTTCTCACCTCACAAGGCTATGACAGAGGCACATCAGATAAGACCTTGTTCATTAAGAAGAAAGGAAATGACTCAATTCTAGTCCAAGTATATGTGGATGACATCATTTTTGGATCAAACAATGGAGAATTGTGTGAAGCTTTCGTGAAAGTCATGAAGAGTGAGTTTGAAATGTCAATGATGGGTGAGTTGAACTATTTTCTAGGCTTGCAGGTCAAACAACTCAAGGATGGCATTTTCTTAAGTCAAGCTAAGTATTGCAAGGATCTGCTGAAGAAATTTGAAATGGACAAGTGTAAACCAATCAGCACACCCTTCTCAACAAGCTGTCATTTGGATCATGATGAAGCTGGAATTTCTGTTGATGAAACCAAATACAGAGGACTCATAGGATCACTGTTGTATCTTACTGCCAGCAGACCAGATATAATGTTTGCAGTCTGCATGTGTGCAAGGTTTCAATCTGCTCCTAAAGAATCACACTACCATGCTGTCAAAAGGATTTTGAAGTATTTGCAAGGAACTAAAGAAGTTGGCTTGTGGTATCCAGGTAATATTTCATTAAGCTTAATTGGATATTCTGATTCAGATTTTGCAGGTTGCAAAATTGATAGGAAGAGCACAAGTGGAACCTGTCATTTGCTTGGATCAAGCTTGATCTCATGGCAATGCAAAAAGCAGGCTTGTGTAGCTCTTTCCACTGCTGAAGCAGAATACATTGCAGCAGGGAGTTGTTGTGCTCAAACTATATGGCTAAGACAACAATTGAATGATTTTGGTATCTTACTTAATCATATACCTCTGCTGTGTGATAATACAAGTGCAATCAACTTAACCAAGAATCCTGTCATGCATTCAAGAACCAAACACATTGAAATAAGGCATCATTTTCTAAGGGAACACATATCTAATGGAACATGTGATATTAAGTTCATTGGTACTGATTTACAACTTGCTGATTTGTTCACAAAACCATTAGCTAAAGATAGGTTTAATTTTCTGCTTAATGAATTGGGTATTATAAATGTCAATTGTACCTAGCAGTGAAAAATTAAATCTGTTTATTCGCAATTGAATGTGTTTATTTTCTGCACTGATATACATTGATGACTAGGAAAGAGAAATTCTGATCTTTGACTGCTTGACTGACTTAGTGGGCATTAACCTCTGTACCTTTGACGGTTTTGGTCATGGTTATGTAACCGATTTGATGGTTTGGGTGCTCAATAAGAATTTGAGTGTATGCATCGTGACACTAAATATTTGGTGCATATTTTCAAAGATTCTCTGCACAAATTCAGAGCATAATATCTTCATGCATATCCACTCATAACTGCCATATCAATCCATTTATTCTGCTATAAATCTGTGTGAATACTTGCTACCCACATTGGCCATTCTCTTTTTATTCTCACCATTTGAAATCAAGAAAAGAATTCAGGTTCAAACATGGCCTCGTCTTCAAGACAAAAACAGAAAAGCAAGGGAAAGCAAACCACTTCTCAAGGTGTGTTAGAAGGATGGTTCGCTGGAAATGAAGAAGGCATCAATGCCTACATTCATGAAACAAGCAGGAAGCAGATCAACATACCCAAGGTGCTGGATTTCAACTGGCTGAAATCTGAAAAACTGGTAGAAACAAGGGTTGTGTTGAAGCACCAGAAACTGAAAAAGATGCTGGAATTAACGGGTAATGTTTATCCTGACTTGGTTAAGGTATTTTATACTAACCTCACGTTGGATGGGAAGAATGTTGTCTCTTATGTGAAAGGAATCAAGATGAAGATCACAAGTGAGGTGTGGAATTCTGTGGCTGGAATAAAATATGCTGGACTGAAAGTAGGGAAAGGAAACACCAGTGGAATTTCAGAATTCAACAAGCTGCAATATTATAAGAGTTGCATGAGGAATCCTACAGAGAGTATAAACAGGTTCCATGCAGGGCATTTGAACCTCACTCCACGTCTAGTTGCATACATAATAGCTTGGCAACTGATTCCAAGAGGGACAAACCATGCTGTCTTACATGAAGAGGATCTCATTCTCCTATATTGCATCATGAACCAGATTAAGGTAAACTAGTTGTTCATTGTCAATGAACACATGCTCAAGTCAAAAAGGTTGGCTGATTACAGATTTCCCTATGCTATTCTTGTTTCCAAATTAATTGATTACTTTGGTGTTGATGTTACAAATGAGAGAAATGACCCTATCAAAGCTGTAAGTGAGATTGATACTTCAACTCTCACCAAAATGGGTTTTCACAAAATTGAAAACAAGTGGGTGGTTCTCAAGGAGAAGGACACTCAAGCAGAACATGAGGATGAGGATGAAGTTATTCCTATGGATGATGACTCACCTGCTGCCCAATCTGAACATGAGGAAGTTGCTGCAAATGCCATAGTTGCCTATCAAAGTCCAGAATACCGTGGAGAACCAATGTCTATGTTTGTGAGGCAAGTGCTGTACCGTCTTGATGTCATGTCTGCAGAACAAAGGGCACACTTTGAGACTACTCATGCAAGGTTCCAACACCTTGATAATCAGATTGAAGGAGTTCAGGCACAGCTTGCAGAGCTTTACTACAAGGATCAGTAGTTTTCTGTTTTTAATGATTTCATTATCAGTTTTCAAGTTTCTGTAATGCTGAACAATTTGGTTTTATGTTTCTGAACTATTATGATTGTGGTTTCTGCTTTATATCCCTTTATTCCCTATGCTTATATGTTGTTTGATGAATCCAAAGGGGGAGAAAAATAGTTCACCATGCTAGGTGAAGCTAGCTGTAACAGGGAGTTAATTCTGCACCTTTAAACCAATTCATATGCTATGCAATACTGCTGTTTTTTTTCTGGTTTAAAACCTGTAAAAATAGCTCACCATGCTAGGTGAAGCTAGCTGTAACAGGGAGTTAATTCTGCACTTTAAAACCATGTCTTATGCTATGCAATACTGCTGTTTTTTTTCTGGTTTAAAATCTGGTGCAGTGCAGGTACTTAAAGCAACAATGCTATGAGGTTAGCTATGGGGATTTGTCTCCATCAAACAGGGAGAGATTGTTGAAGATGGTTGCTGCCCCTTCAAGATTGTGTTTGATGAAGACTTATATGTAGTGTTTGATAAAGACTTGCATGTACTTTTCATGTATTTTTGCTTTGCTTTAAGTATGTCTTAGTTAGTGCTTAGAGGTTGTCTAAGAGTGGGCTTTTTGCTGAGTAACTCACCTCATAACCACTGGCCATGTGATAAGAACAAGCATAAGTTTTCTTAAACTGTTTTTCACATGTTTTACACAAAGACACGTTTACTGCATAAAAATAAATCTGTTCTTTTCTAAATAAACAGATTCATTTTTTCACTGATGCCTTGGCTAAAGTCTTGTAAAACTTAGATTTTGTGCATCAGGTGTTTTGACTAAGTCTTCTTCTTTTCAAAACGACTGAGTTTTAAATTGTTAAAACTTTCTCTGTTTTCGGTTTGAAAAATAAATCTGTTCATCTGTAAATGAATAGATTATTTTTGCCTCTGGTGCCATGTCAAGCTTAAACGTTTTTCAGTTTTATCTCAGCACCAGAATGGTTGACTAAGTCTCCTCACTTAACAGATTCTCTAACTGCATTTGAAAATAAATCAGTTTATTTTATTTTCAATCTGTTCATTTTATAACAGCTTTAACTGTTTTTCAAAATTCTGTTATAAGCTGGCTTTCTATAAAATGCAAATTTGTTTCTGAGCTTAACAACGATTCAAACAGTTCATACATTTGCAAAAAACAAGTTTTGACAGCAGAGAGTTAAGTGTTTTCAAAGGATTAGCATTTGTTCTTCAAAGATTTCAAAAATCACAAAGTGCTTGTTCTTGGTTTGGTTCCAAAAGCTTGGTGTGAGGTGCAACTACTGTTCTAGCAATCTTGCCTACTGGTTTAAGGCAGATCTGTGTATCCTCAATCAGGTGTAGTCGTTTCACATCTCTATCTTGTAATAGTTTGGTTGAACACTCTTCTTGATAGGTGTTCTTGAAGAGTGGGTGTGTGTGTATGCTGAAATAGGTTTTTTCAGCAAGAGTACCTAAGTTCTTGTAGGTTTCAAGAACAGTGGGAATTGTACTTGGTTGTACTGTGTGTTAGTGATTTCCACCTGTTGTTGGTGAAGACTGGATGTAGCTCAGGTTGAGTGAACCAGTATAACTGCTTGTGTTCATTCTCTCTCACTCTCTGCAATTTCGTTTCTGCATAATTGATAAAACAGCAAAGAAATAAATCTGTTCAATTGAAAATAAATCTGTTCTTTCTGGGCACTGTGCATACTGTTCTTGATTTCTGAAAAAGTTGTTTGAATCTGATAAAAACATATATAATCTGCTAAAAGCCATTGGAACAGATTGACTGTGATAGGTTGCTCAAGAAACTGTCAATGCTATTAATTGAACCTTAAACAATTGCTTAAAGTTAAAGCTTGTTATTCTGTGATTCATTGTTCTTAATTTCTGGAAAATTGCTTGACATCAAGAAGAACACTCATAGTCTGTTAAAAGCCACTGGAACAGCTTGTTTGCAAAGGTCACTCAATTAATTAGCATGCTATCAATTGAACCTTAATTACTTGCTTGAAATTGAAGCTTGCTGTTTTGTGTTTCACTGTTTTTCAAATATGATATTTGTGTGTGCTGCTGGAAATTCTCACTGCATAATCTTGTGATTAACCTTGCTGAATTAAAAGCTTTTCAAACAAAAACAGTGCTGAAATAAATCTGTTCATTTTCACATAAATCGATTTATTTTCTGTAAAACTGTGTTAAACACTGTTTCTGCGAGAAAGTTTTAAAAGGTCAATTCACCCCCCCCCCCTCTTGAACTTTGGCACTATTAAACCCAACACATTGAGCCTAGCGCTTTGGTCCAGTACACCTATCTTGAAAAAGACTTCATATGAGTTATTCAATGGCAGGGAACCAAACATTGGTCATCTAAAGGTATTTGGATGAAAATGCTATGTTTTGAATAATGGTAAGGAAAGTCTTGGAAAATTTGATGAGAAAGTTGATGTTGGTATTTTTCTCCGCTATTCCTTATCTAGTCATGCTTATAGAATATATAATAAAAGGCTCATGATTGTAGAAGAGTTTATACATGTCATTTTTTATGAAACTAACCATGCAAAAAAAAGAATCTCAAAGAAATCTTGCAGAGGAAGATGAGCAGATAGAGAATTGTCTAGAAAAACAACCGGTTGAATATCTACAACAAGATGAATTACCTCAAGAATGGAGAATTCCCAGGGATCTGTCTGTGGAGAATATTATTGGGCAGATTCAGAAAGGTGTGTCTACCAGATGAACTGTCTCAAACTAATGCAAACACATGGTTTTTGTCTCTCAAGTTGAGCCTAAGTCAATTAGTGAAGCTCTTAAGGATGAAAGCTGGATTGCTACTATGCATGAGGAGCCTAACCAGTTTACCAAAAATGATGTGTGAACTTTGGTTCCTAGATCAGATTAGATGAACATCATTGGAACCAAGTGGTATTCAGGAAAAAGCTAGACGAATCTGGAGTGATCACAAGGAACAAAGTTAAACTAGTTGCAAAAGGGTACAACCAAGAAGAGGGAATTGACTATGATGAGACATTTGCTCCGGTAGCTAGTTTGGAGGCTGTAAGGTTGTTGTTTGCCTTTGCCTGTATGAGTGGGTTCAAATTATTTCAAATGGATTAAAGAGTGCCTTCTTTAATGGAATCATCAATGAAGAGGTATATGTATCACAACCACCTGGATTTGAGGATCATATGCTTCCCAATCATGTGTATAAGTTGAAAAAGGCTTTATATGGACTGAAATAAGCTCCTAGACAATGGTATGAGAAGCTTAGCAATTTGCTTTTGTGTCATGGGTATGAACGAGGGAAAATTGATAAAACTCTTTTTATTAAGAAGTCTAATTCTGCTATTATTTTAGTACAAATATATGTTGATGATATTATTTTTTGTGTTACTAATGATAGCTTGTGTAAAGAGTTTGTGGCAGCCATGCAGGGGGAAATTGAGATGTCAATGATGAGTGAGTTGTCTTTCTTCTTGGGATTGCAAGACAAGCAAACTAAGGATGGCATTTCTCTATGTCAATCTATGTATAGCAAAGAGATTCTCAAAAAGTTTGAGATGGAAAACTGTAAAGTTGCAGCAACACCCATGTCTAAAAGTTGTTACATGAGTGTTGATGAAGCTAGAACAGCAGTGGACCAAACTAAATACAGGGGGTTGAAACTGATTTGGCTTTTAGAATAAATGTTTTCAACTTCTAATTGGAGTATAAATGTTCTGTTGTACGCTCTTAGCATTAAGGTATGATGGATATCCACTAGGAGAGGATTTTATTAATGAAGGAAGAGGATTTTCACCTACACATTTGAAGTTCTTCCTTCTAGTCTTCTCACAAATTAAAAGAAGTCAAAGAGAAGATCAAGCCTAAAGATAAAGAAGTCTACAAACTCTTAAATAATAGGCTTCATATTAAATATCTCTCTTTATAGTTTCTTTTAAATTGTAAATAATATAGAATAATGTTTAGAAAGGTGCTTAGAGGGAAACATGAGACACCTCTTTTGTAAAAGCATCTTTAGGCTTTAGTTTAGCAAATTCTAGAAGCTTGGGGAGTGAGCTTAGTAAGGGGGGGTGTGATCTTAGGAGTTTTTTGGGTAGCTTAGGGAATAAGCTATGTAAATAACCAGCCCTTAGTCCTATAAAAGGAGGGCTTAGGTCCTTCACAATTCATATTGGAATTTTATAGTAGAGAGACTATACTCAAATTTGGAGAGAAATTGTGAGTTTTGAGTCTTCCTCTTCTTTGCCTTATCTTGTCAGCTATGGTGAGTTTCAAGTGGTGGCACTCCATCACTTATCTTGGTTCAAGGTTCCAAGTGGCGTGAATGGCTTCTTCCAATTCTCAAAATCCAGCAAGCATCTTCTTCTATAAGTGTTCTTCTTCCCTTTTCTTCAATTTTCCATTCGGTAGTTTTGATTCCTAGAGTTTACTTCTTTTTCTACCGTTTAATTTTGTGTTTCCAGCATTGTGTTCTTAATTCTGTTTTGGTTTAGTAGCTAGCTTTTAAATTCTGTCCAGTTTTAATTCTTGTTCTTCTTTCCTTTTGTTTTTGATTCAATTTGACAATACATGGACTTCCATATGAGTCTTGGTTGGTGCTTAGTTTTGGTGAGTTCTTGAATTTAGAACATTGATCCAATTCTAAAGTAAAGTGCCTTTCAAATCCAGCTCAAGTTGTTCCTGAGAATGTCAAGAATCATGTGTTCTTGTAGTTACATTCACATCAGGTAACAAGATCAGTTTTTTGAAATCAAGTTTTCTCCATGATTGCTTAAGGCTTTGGATATTTCTCTAAGAGTTAAGTAGGACTTGTTGTGTACTTTGATTTGATTTGTACCAGGTGTGATCAATCCTATTTCTTCTTGATTTGTAATTCTGTAAGTACTGGTGTTCACAAAGTCAGAGGGTGTTCTGATCTATGGTGTGTTTGTGGTGTGCCAAAAGAAGTGTGTGTTCTTTGGTGGTTGTGTGTTTGTAATCTGGTTTTTTATTACTTAGTGGATACCTAGAGGTTTCTGGGAACTGGATGTAGCTCTTGGTATAAGAGTGAACCAGTATAAAATTGCTTGTGTGATTCTTTCTCTCCCTTAACTCTTGTATAACTGTTTTTAGTTGTTTTTACACTCTGCTGATAAAAACAATCGGTTGAATCGCAGAAACAACCGGTTGAATTTCTGGAATTCAACTAAAACTATTTTATATCTTGTGTTCTTTGATTCGTTTGAGTGTGATTCTTCTTTGACTTTCTTCATACCTTCAAAAGATTTGAAAAACATTTGAAAACAATTCACCCCTTGTTGTTTAAGGCCTTCAATACTAACATTTACTATTTGAAATTAATAAGTCTTCTACTTAGATGACAAAGGTTTTGTATTTGAGTATCTTCAATTGTAAGACCTAGCAAAAAAACAATATGTCATAGAAGTATTTATAAACTTTGAGGAAAACAAAAATTTATACCTGGTAGGTTAAACTCTTTTCTTTTTTGGTATATAATGTCATCTGATAACAACTTCCAAGTTTTGTTCCAAACTTCATTGGATCTAGACATAGTATTCATGAGTAACACTGTAACAAACAATCTTCTCAACTAAATTTCTAAAGCAAGGTTGTTGGCCTCTATAATGGCATCAGTAAATGCTTTATCCTCTGCCAATAGCCCCATTGCATAGCAAGCCTCTTTATATGTTTTGTAAATTACCGCATTAACAGTCCTGATGTTAATGTTATTGGTGCTAAAGTTATTACTGGAAAAAATATTGGTGATAACATATTTATTCCTAGAATGAACTTGACTCGTTCTGAATCAGACCTGCCTCTTAAGTTTCAGATAAGACAATTCCCAATATCTTTGTGCTTTGCTAAGACAATAAATAAAAGGCAAGGTCAAACGCTTAATAAAGTTGGTTTATATCTACCACGTCTAATGTTTACACATGGACAATTATATGTTGTTGTTTCCAGAGTAAAATCCAAGAAAGGGTTGAAAATATTGATTTTGGATGATAATGGAAATACCAGTAATTCAACTACTAATGTGGTTTACATAGGAATATTTGAAAATGTTTGAAACATATTGTTACAGCCATACATATGCGGTATGAAAATTCTTTAATCCAAAACTATTCTTATTTCTCATATCTTTGTTTTAATATATCAACATGAATCCAAGAACTTATATACGTTGTTATTTTGTAATAACAGATTTCTTCTTATTTCTGATAGTAAATCTTTCAACATGACAATAATGGATTACCAAGAAAGGTATTATTAATCTATAACTTTTTAATATCTATAACAAGTTACTGTGCGCATCTTTGGTATCTCTTATGTTATTAGTAATATGTACATGTTAGAGGTGGTAGGAATTTGGGATGTGAGATCATTCATTTGCTTAATTCCAACAGTGCAAGTAGTATTACATATAAGATTGCTGGAAAAATGGGAAAGAAATATGAGAAATATTAGGGTGAATCTAACAAGTTGAATACATTGTTGCTAATTGTTGTTGTCTTAGATCCTAGATTCAAAATGAGATATATGAATTTTGCAATTCATCAAATTTTTATCCAAAAAAGACAAATAATGAATGTGTGTTAAAGTCAAGATTGGATATTTCTTTGAAGTTGTTGTTTGATGAATATAAAAGTAAAAAATGGGGAGTTGAAAATGACACACAACAAATACATGATAGATACCTAGTTATAAGAATGATTCATATGGTTGGAATATTGTTTTGCAAACAATAGGATTAACCTATTCAAACAAATTTGAGCTTAAAACATATTTAGAGGAAGAGTTTGATAATTACAAATTTGAATGTTCTAGATTGATGGAAAAATAATTCATGTAGATTTTCAATCATTTCAAACATAACGAGAGAATTATTAGTTATGCATGTCTCTACAATAGCATCTAAGTCCGCGTTTATCACAAAAGGAAGAATGTTTTATCCATATCGTAGTTCTTTATCATATCAAAAGGTAGAGGCACTTATTTTCACACAGGATTGGCTAAAAGATACATTTTTACCATCAACGTTAGACTATGATTTTGAAGAGCTTCAATGTGTTGACCAAGGTATGTTGATGTTCCAATTACGTATTAATGTTACAATTAAATATTTATTAAGTAACAATAAGTTTTTCATTTCTTATAGAGTTGGTTTCTCAACAAGATGTTGGCAAATCAACCACCATTTCTCTTAAATAGTATGTTTGCTTCATGACCACAACTTGATTTCTTTGAGGTTGAGATGTTATAATTCACCAATGATTTTGAATGAAAATTCATGTGAAATCCACATGAGCCAGATGTTTCCCTTGGGAATAGGGGATTAGGTCGACTTGCTTCTTTCTTTCTTGATTACTTGGCCACTTTGAATTACCTTGCATGGGGATATGGACTTAGGTACAAGTATGTTTTATTCAAACAACATATTACAAGGGATGGACAAGTCGAATTTGCTGAAAATTGGCTTGAGGTATACTTTATACGCACGGATACATAGTTAATGGCTTGAAGCTACTTTTCATGTTAGGTTAGGCATGCATTGTTCTTTAATTGTTTTATTATTCTTTTGGGTGATTCAGTGGCTATATTAGCAAGTTAGAAGTTCTTATGATTTTTTGACTGATTTGTTTCTATGCAAATGGGAAGTCCTTAGAAAATTTTGAGAAATGATGTCTCTTATCCTGTTAAATTCTATAGAGAAGTTATTTCAGGGCCAAATGGAAGTAAATCGTGGGTTGGAGGAGAAAATATACTGGTTGTTGCTTATGATGTTCCTATTCCTGGATACAAAACTAGAACAATTATAAACTTGCGATTGTGGTCCATAAAAGTTTCATAGGAAGAATTTGATTTGCTAGCTTTTAATTCTGGAAATCATGCAAAAGCATATGTTATTTTGAAGAATTTAGGGAAGGTCTAACTGTTGGAGATCTCACATCGACTAAAGACAAAGACTTTTTATAGTATAAAAGTGGGTGCAAACCTTACTTTATAAGCCCGATTTACAAGGTTGAGTTAGGCTTAAAGTTTACTTCTTAATATGGTATCAGAGTCATTTAGAGCCTATCATAACGATAGTTTGTTGGCCTTATCAGGTTACTCGCTATCACTACAAGAAAACAATTAAATAGAAACTAATTTTAGGAACCATTTTATAATGTTTTATTAATAATAAAAATCACTTTAGATACGAATAATTTTTTAGTCTCTAAATTAGTATCTAATTTAATCGATATAGTCATTAATTATTTTTTGTCTCTAAAGTTGGTTGCTATTTAATGATTTTCTTGTAGTGTATTTGGCCACTATCGGACCACCCATAATATAAAGTCTCACGCACAAGTTGGCAAGTCTCGGCATGAGGGTGTATTGGAGATCCCACATCGACTAGATATAAGAACTTTTCATAGTATATAAGTGGATGCAAACTTCACCTTATAAGTAAGTTTTATAAGGTTTAGTTAGACTTAAAGTTCACTTCTTAATACTAACCTTTGATATTGTACCGACCTGTCCTCGGGCGTTGACCAAAGTCAAACATATGGTGGGACCCACCAAGGGGCTCCAAGGAGGAGAGTTAGCGTTGACCGCTTTGGGCGTCGCCAGATGTGGGCGTCGCCAGGTGTAGGCGTCGACAGATTTAAACGTCTCCCACCTCAAAGGCGACTCATTGTCCTAAGAGCGTGCTTTTGCCCAGATGCCACCCCTCGATACCCACGGGCAGGGAAGACCGTGGAGGGGGCGGCACGATAAGAGGCCACTGTACGGGCGAGGAGGCCTCGGGCCCCGGTGCCTCAGAACGGTAATAAAGAGAAGAGAAAGGTGGCTTCAAGGCCATATTCCCAGTACCGGCAGGGAGTAATCTGATTCGTGAAGTACTCATGCATGGGGTGTAGGACGAGGCTACCCGCACCACCTTTGGAAAATCCCTAGAACAGATATGACCCGAGAGAGGGCCACACCCCAGGGGTAATCCACGTGCATGGTACGAGAGGAAGGCAGATACACTCCCAGGGCGAGTGATTAGAGGCTGGGGCGCATGAGTTGGCACCCAGGTAGTCACCCCTTGCGCCAGATGAACTTCGAAGAAGGAAGACTTACGCGTTGGGATTTCCCTAAGTTGGGTTACAGCGTCGTAAGGCCTTCCACGTGGAATTGCACTTAAGTCAGAGAAGCCACGTGGCAGTAAGCACTAACACCCAAGGTATATAAGCTTTTCTGAAAGCTTAGTAAGGTACGTTCTAATCATTTGCACGCTTACACACTGTACGCACGAGTGATTTGAGCACCAGAGAGAAGTTCGTTAGAATACAGTTACGCGCCTTCAGAACATCGCAGTTACGGTGTTCTGATACGGAGGTGCATGGTGTTTTCTGCCTACTAACTTGATCGTCGGAGTGCAAACGGCCGCGAGGGCGCCCTTTGTTCTCTCCTTTTCAGGTACTCACAGCGGTGTAGGGTGAAGATCTGGAACCAAGACGAAGGTGTCCTTGATACGCGAGTCACAGCTATGCACGAAGCACATTCTGGTCAACCGGCAGGAACATTTGGCGCCCACCGTGGGGCCGATCTAAAACATCAGTCCCACCGTAAGTGCTAAGAGGTTCAGTAGAAGTTTTCGAGAATTTTTCCAAGAATCTTACAAGATCCATCGTTCATCTTTAAGTTTATGCAGTTCCACCAATTGCTTTCGGTCCTACTCAAGTTTTCGCTGTTCGTAATTGAAGTTTGCTCAGTTCTACCGTTTGTTCGTGGTTTGCCAGTTTTCACCGATTGTTCTTCAGTTTGGCTTAGTTTCTACCGATTCTTTTCGGTCTTGATCAGTTCCTACCGTTTGTTTCTCAGTTTTCTTGAGTTTCTACCGTTCGTTCACGATTCCGCTCGTTTTCACCGAAGGATTTTCAAGAACCACTGTTACAGGTCGAAGTTCTTCAAGAAACTACAAGAATGAGGACAACAAGGCAAAGCTCGACGCACGCTGAGAGCGGTGAGATGACCATGCAGCATGATGAGAATGATTCTCATCACAGCAGGTCATGGATATGATGCAAGGCCTGCAGGAAGCGATGGCGGCATCAAAGGTTGAGCAAGAGCGTATACAGGCGGATTTGGCAGAGTCGCAGGAAAGGAATGAAGAGTTGTTTCGCGTGAACGAAGAGATGCGTCGCGGGTTACGCAACCACCCTGGGAGTCGTGAAGCAAAAGATCGCGAAAGTTTCACGCCACCTAGGGAGTTCTCCACGTCGTTCTCCCAATCGATCATGGAGGCGGTGATCCCTCACACGTTCGTAGGTCCCAAGGTGACTTTCACGGGGATGGAAGACCCTGAGGCGCACCTCACTGCGTTCCACACGCAGATGATGCTAGTAGGCGGCTCCGGCGCCATGAGGTGCAAGCTCTTCATGAACACGTTAATTGGAATGGCCATGGACTGGTTTATCAGCCTTCTAGACGGCCACATCACGTCCTCCGCACAGCTCTCACAACTGTTTCACGAACAGTACATAGCGAACCGGGCTCCTCCACCGGTATCGTATGATTTATTCGACGTGAAGCAGTATCAAGGCGAAACCTTGAAAGAATACATCAATCGCTTCGGGATGCAGGTGGTGAAGGTTGGCACCACGGAGGAGTCGGTGATCGTCTACGCGTTCAGGAAGGGGATGTGCCCTGGACCTTTCTGTGAGTTAATCATTTGAAGCCGCCCCCGAACCTTTGCAGAAATAAGGCATCGCGCGGTGGAACACATCGCCACAGAGGGTGAGGTGTGTGAGAAGCGCACGAGCGTTGCACCTGCACGCCCAAGAGCGTCGTCGCGTGCACAACCCGCTTGGGTGAACGAGGCCGCAACCGGAAGGAAAGGTCAAGAGAGGAAGCGCCCATACGAGGCGAGGAGGCCCCAGACGAGGGGGCGATCGGAGGGGAATAGACCGTTGAGGCTTAATTTTGTGGTAGAGTTGAAAGATTTAATTGTCGTGCCTAACATAGCAGATAGGCTGAGGCCCCCAGTGAAGACTGATAAAGTGTTGGGACCTCACAAGGACGCGTGGTGCGAGTTCCACCAAGCATTCGGGCATCACATCAACAACTGCTTGGCGCTGGGCCATCAGTTGGATGAGTTGGTAAAAAGTACGTTCCTCAAGGACTACCTGGCTGGGTGTTCTACGGCCGCGGCCCTGGCGGTAGCAGAAGAGGATCAGGCACACGAGATGCCAATCCATGGGGAAGTGCACACCATTTCTGGTGGCTTATCAAGAGAGGGATGCACTGCCTCTTTGTGCAAGAGGTACGTGCGATCGGTTAATTCAGTAGCTGAGGAAGGATTGGATGACCCGTGGGAGTCAGACCTGGTGTTTACGAAGGCTGACCTACGCGACGTCGTCCCCCATGACAATGACCCCGTGGTCATTTCGGTCGTCACCGCTGGGAGAAGGGTAAATCGAGTCCTCGTGGACCAGGGTAGCTCCGCAGACGTCATGTTCTGGTCCACATTCAACAAGCTGCAGTTTTCCCCAGATTTGCTGAGGCCATACACGGGATATCTGTATGGGTTCGCCGGGGACCAAGTAGAGGTACGTGGTTACCTGGAGCTGAGGACGACATTTACAGATGGAACGGCGTCACGTACCGAGAGCATTCGATACCTCGTGGTGAATGTTAATTCAGCCTACAACATTCTGTTGGGACGGCCTGCGTTGAATAAGCTAAGGGCAGTGGCTTCCACACGCCACATGAAGATGAAGTTATCAGATCTTAGTGGTCGGGTGATCGTGATCAAGTCAGATCAAGAGGAGGCCCGGAAGTGCTATGAGAATAGCCTAAAAACAAAAAAGGGGAGTGGTTATGGTGATGGAGCGCCCGCCCATTGAAGATACGCCTATGGAGGTGGAGCCTTTGGAGGAGGCAAAGCCCGTGGAGGCGACGCCTGACGAGGCAAAACCCGTGGAGGCGACGTCTGACGAGGTCGTGCCCGTGGAGGCGACGCCTGACGAGGTCGAGCCCGTGGAGGGAGCGCCCAGGGGGGCTGTGCCCATGGAAGAAGTACCCGGGGATGCCTCACCAACGGAAGAAGTATCCGAGGATGCCTCACCCGCAGAGGCGACGCCTAGAAGAGAAGGCCGGGAAAGTGAGTCTCGCGCTGAGAGCGCTCGGGACAGGCGACCCGAGCCGGTAGAAAACGTGGTGGAGAGGCAGATTGGGGGCAAGATCTTCAAGTTGGGGTGACTGTTGAGCCAAGGGGAGCAGGATGAGGTGGCGGCAGTAATCTCGCACCACCTAGACGCATTTGCATGGTCCGCCTCGGACATGCCAGGCATCGACCCAGATTTTTTGTGCCACCATCTCACCATGGACCCCAAGGTCTGTCCTGTACGATAGAGGAGGAGGAAGTTTGACGAGGAGAGGCGCCTCGTTGTGCAGGAAGAAACAAGGAAGTTGCTAAGTGCCAGACACATCAGGGAAATTCAATACCCTGAGTGGTTGGCTAATGTGGTCTTAGTGAAGAAGGCGAATAGGAAGTGGAGAATGTGCGTTGACTTCATAGACCTCAACAAGGCGTGCCCCAAAGATTCGTATCCACTGCCCAGCATCAACGCGTTGGTGGACAATGCCTCGGGCTGCAAGATGCTGAGCTTCTTGGATGCATTCTCGGGGTACAACCAGATTAAGATGCATCCACGCGATGAGAGCAAAACGGCGTTCATGACCGAGACGTGTTGATGAGAATCAACTAAAGGTGGCTTTTTATAATGAAGAACAAGATCATTCGCCTTCATATTTAAAGTTTTACTTGTTAATCTTTGCAAAAGATAAAGCCAAGCCCAAGCCCAAGAAGGCCAAAGCCCACAAAAGCCCAAAGTCCATCCCATGAAGGGCAAGGCCAAGTATTAAATAAATATTGTTTAGAAAGGTGCTAAGAGGGAAACATTAGAAACCTCTATTGTTAAAGCATCTTTTAGTCTTTAGTTAGGAGTCTTAGGGGGGGTGTGTTAGTAGATAAGTGTAGGAGTAGAAAAGGAGGTGCCAAAGTGAAGGAAGAGGTCACACCTTCCTCATGCTTTGTTTTAGGCGCAAATTCTAGAAGCTTTTTGGGAGGGAGTTTTTGAATTTGTGTAGCTTATATTTCAGCACCTTAGGCTATAAATAGAGGTGCTCTCTTTGTATTTTTCAGATTTGGAATTTGTAGTAAAGAAACTCTCCCAATTTGGTGATTGAGTGAGTGAGATTTGATTTCTCCTCTTCCTAGTCTCATCTTGAGAGCCTTGGTTCCCTCAAGTGGCGGCAATTCACACTTATCTTGGAGCAATCACACTTCAAGTGGCGTGTTCATCAATCAAGTTCTTCATCCACATAAGTTTCCTCTCTTCTCCATTTAGTTCTTCCATTTCCATGTCCATATGAACTCTAAAACAAGTGTAGTTTCTTTTATTCGGTTCATCTTCGTTTTCTTGCACTTTTGTTCGGTTCTTTTCAATTTCTTACTGTTTTAATTCAGTTCAGTAGCTCCTTTTCATGTTTTGTTCGGTTCAATTGCTTTCTTTAGAGTTTCAATCGGTTCATTTACTTTTCCTCTTATTTTAATCGGTTCAATTTGACAATAATTGGAACTTCCATATGAGTTTGTGTTTTGGCACTAGTTTTGGTGAGTTCTTGTTCATAGAACCTTGATCCAATTCTATGATAAAGTGCCTATCTCATAACCAACTCAAGATGATTCCTAAGAATGTCAAGAATCATTCTAATTGTGCTAGTGGAATCACATCATGTGGTATCATGAGTCTTAGGTTCTTCTTGTTTAATTGTTGAGTTGTGTGCACTTTAATTTCAAGAGCTCTTTAATATTTTCTTGCAATTTAAGTTTCTGTTTTAGGTATTAATTGAGTTTTTCTTGCTGTTTTTCTTTTGTTACACCAAGTGCTTGTGAAAAGGTTTATGGCACTCATTATTCATATGAGTATGGTTGCTCTTTTGGAATGGCATTCTCCTTCCTAGAGTTTACCTTAAGCTTCTTTTCACTTGTTGTTTTTTTTTGTCATATGTCTTTTAATTTTGTAATCATGTCAAGTTTTGTCTTAGTCATGTTATTCCATAATTGTCATTACTTCTAGTAGTACTTTTATTGTTTTTTATTGTTTCTTGCTTTAGTGTCATATAATTTTCTGAATTGATATTGATCCTTTGTGCATTTTCTTTTTAGAATTGAGTTCATACTTGTATTCTAGACCTATACAAGTTCCAATACATCATTTTCCATTATGTCTTTGCTAGTTCATAATTCTGTTTCTGAAAAAAAGTGTTTACTGTTTTTCCTTATTGCAATTGATTTACTCACTGGAAAATTCTGAAATTCTGGATTTGTGATATTCAAAGTGTTAGAAAAGAATAGAAAAAAGAATCATTCAAAAATTCAAAGTACAAAAAAAATGATAAATAAAATAAAAAAAGTGTACAATTCTGCCGAAAAGAATACGGTAATCTGGCAGCGATTTTAAAAAATTTATCTCAATTAATTGGCTTACTGTTTTTAATTGATTCCAGTGCCATTATTGAGTTAACATCTTGAAGTTTCTGTGGTTTAAATTTCATAATCCAGTTCGCTCTACATCATTCCAGTTAAATCAGTGAATATCAAGCACAGTTTGCATTAAAAAAAAAAAAATTCCAGTAGCTAAATTTTTTGTTTTAATAATCTACTCTAGTGCTTTTCCTTAAGTATTCTTTTGTGTGCCTACTTTCTCATTGAGTTATTTATTTTCTTGATTGTCTTTCATTCCTTACTCTTTGAGTTTGTCTTACATATAGTTTCCCTTTTGCAATTACCTTTCTTTGCTTATACCTTTTCTTGTTTGTCTTTATTGTTTCATTGGTTTTGTGGTGGTTGCCTTTGAGATTGGTGTGCTTGCTTTGACATCTTTCATTTGAGGATTCCAAGGCCTCAAGATCAGATTGGTGCAAGGACATTATTTCTTTGAGAGTGACCTATTTTTCTGCCTCAATTCACTTCGGCATTTTTGCTTAAAACACTCACTGTTTTTGCTAATTTTGTTTCTTGACTTGTTTGCTGTTTTGTGTGTTTGCTGTTTTTAATTTCAAATGGCTGGTATTTCAAGTGATGCATCCTACAAGCAGAATTCTTCTTCCAAAGCTTCAATCCTTGGTGAATTACATGAAGCACAAAGAACTATTAGACGCTTGGAAGAGAAAATGCAAAAGATGGAGGTCCAACAAGCTAGACCATCTCCTTCTATCCATGATGGGCATCATTCTCATAGACCATCTTCAAGAGCCTCTTCAAATGATTTTGGCCGTGAAGAAGAGCATAGGAGAAGGAGGAATCCACCACAATTTCATGGACAAAGACCTCATCATCAAGGAGAAAGACATCACTACGGCAATGGTTACTACCAAGATGCAAAGGCTAGGCTACCTTCAGTCAAGCTTCCTTGTTTTAATGGCTCTAGTGATCCTAATGTATATTTAGATTGGGAGGCTAAGTGTGAACAAATATTTGAGATCCATGAGATCCAAGATGAGCATAAGCTTAAGCTAGCCACCCTAGAGTTTAGTGATTATGCCATGAAATGGTGGCATGGAATTGTAAAGGACATTATCTATCACAAGGGTCCTCCCGTGGACTCTTGGAACTCTTTAAAGGATCATATGCGCGCTAGGTTTGTGCCCCCACATTTTAGGAAAGACCTCATGTTGAGACTCCAACGGTTTCAACAAGGCACGCTAAATGTGGATGAATATTACAAGGAGCTAGAGACGCTTGTGCTTAAAATTGAATTAGAAGAAAGTGAGGAAGCTATTATTGCTAGGTTTGTGAGTGATCTTAGGAAGGATATTCAAGACATTGTTGAGTTACAAGAGTACTCATCATTGGGCTCTTTAGTTCATCTTGCAATGAAGGTGGAAGCCCAACTTGCTAAGAAAAACTCTTTCAAAAATGCTTCCAATGACGGATACTACTCCAAGTCTTGGAGAAACAAAAATTATTTTTCTAAACATCCTTCCAAAGATTCTTCTTTCAAACCCAAGGATCCTACGCCATCTACTTCTAGGCCTAAATCCCCAATTAAATCGTCTAGTCAAAAGTGTTTTAAATGTTTGGGATATGGTCACATTGCTTCTAATTGCCCTTCTAAACGAAGTATGTACATGCATGAAGGCATTGTAGTTAGTGAGCATGATTCCAAGTCACCTAGGCATTCTTCACCTTCTAGACCATCAAGTGAAAATGAGAGTGAAAGTCCTTGTGAAGGTGACTTATTGATGGTGAGACGTATGTTGGGCACACTTCCAAAAACATTGAATGATACTCAAAGAGAAAATATTTTTCACACCCGATGTCTTATCAACAACAAGTTATGTTCCTTGATTATTGATGGGGGAAGTTGCACTAATGTGGCTAGTACAAGAGTTGTGGAGAAGTTAGCCTTACCCACTATCTCTCATACCAAGCCCTACAAATTACAATGGCTTAGTGAAGTAGGTGAAATCATGGTGAATAAACAAGTCCTCATTAACTTTGCAATAGGAAAGTATAAAGATGAGGTTTTATGTGATGTTGTGCCCATGGAAGCATCTCATCTCCTTTTAGGAAGGCCTTGGCAATATGATAGACATGTTTTACATGATGGCCTATCCAATACAATGTCTTTTTCCTTCCTAGGGCGCAAGGTTATATTAAAACCCCTCTCACCCAAAGAGGTTCATGAGGACCAAATAAAAATGAAAACTAAAAGAGAAAATGAGAAAGAAAAAGAAGTAAGTACTACACCGAGTCACACCATTTTCTCCTCTAAATCCATCATGTTGACTCGTGCTATGCCTCAAATGGACCCTCCAAGGTCTTCTTCTTCTTTATCTTTTTCATTACCCAAGGTTCCTATTTCAACACCACCTTGGTTAAAATATGTTAGGGATGATTTTTTCATACCTCCTAATGGGTTTCACCATTTAAGAGGTCTTTTTCCCAAAAATATCATCATTCCCAAACACATTTTTCCAACTTGGTCGATTTGTAGGACTTCCTTTTCTGCAATCCCTTTGGTTCCCTCTGCTAAGTCATGTATTCCTTTTTCTTACTCTTTTGCTGGTAAAAGTAAACTGACTTTGTTATAAGCAGGGATTCAGAATTCGTGGGCGAATTCTCTCCAACTCGGGGAGTATGATGAGAATCAACTAAAGGTGGCTTTTTATAATGAAGAACAAGATCATTCGCCTTCATATTTAAATTTTTACTTGTTAATCTTTGCAAAAGATAAAGCCCAAGCCCAAGACCAAGAAGGCCAAAGCCCACAAAAGCCCAAAGTCCATCCCACGAAGGGCAAGGCCAAGTATTAAATAAATATTGTTTAGAAAGGTGCTTAGAGGGAAACATTAGAAACCTCTATTGTTAAAGCATCTTTTACTCTTTAGTTAGGAGTCTTAGAGGGGGGGGGGGGGGGGGGGGGGGGTGTTAGTAGATAGGTGTAGGAGTAGAAAAGGAGGTGCCAAAGTGAAGGAAGAGGTCACACCTTCCTCATGCTTTGTTTTAGGCGCAAATTCTAGAAGCTTTTTGGGAGGGAGTTTTTGAATTTGTGTAGCTTATATTTCAGCACCTTAGGCTATAAATAGAGGTGCTCTCTTTGTATTTTTCAGATTTGAATTTATCTAAAGAAACTATACTCAAAATTGGAGTGAGCATTGGAGAGCTTTTGAGCCTTCTTCTCTAGTCTTATCTTGAAGGATCATGGTTTCCTCAAGTGGCGGCTTGCACACTCATCTAGGAGCATCCATACTTCTAGTGGCGTGATCATCCAACCATTCTTCCATCTTCATGAGCATTCTCTTCTCCTTCCTTTCTCATCTTGTTAATTTCCTTGTCTTAGCTTGTTTCCTAGTTGTTTTGGTTCGGCAATTTTCAGCTTGTTTTGTGTAGCTATGGTTCAATTGTGTTCTTGGCTGTTTTTCATCTTTTCTTCTTCAATTCCAGCAATTTGATTTGGTTCCTTACTGTTTTGTGTTGTTAATTAGTGTTTTTGCCTTTCATCCATCTCTTTTGGTTCAATTTGACAATATGTGGAACATCCAAATGAGTTTGGGATTTGGTACTAGTTTTTGGTGAGTTCTTGTCTTAGAACAATGATCCAACTCTAAGAAAAGTGCCTCAATAATGTCCAGCTCAAGGTGATTCCTAAGAATGTCAAGAATCATTCTCCATATGGCTAGTGGAATCACATCACGTGTAGTTACTGCTACAATGTCATGTCGTTCGAGCTGAAGAATGCGGGCGCCACCTACCAGAGGTTAATGGATAGGATCCTTGCACATATGCTGGGAAGGAACGTGCAAGCCTACGTCGACGACATGGTGGTGACCTCTTAGGAAAGAAGGCGACACACAGCTAATCTGGAAGAGCTGTTCGCCACGATAGCTAAGTACCGCCTCAAGCTGAACCCAGAGAAATGCGTCTTTGGGGTGGAGGCAGGAAAGTTTCTGGGATTCATGCTTACTGAGCGGGGAATAGAGGCGAACCCCGATAAGTGTGCGGCAATCATCGCCATGCGGAGCCCAGACTCAGTAAAGGAAGTGCAGCAGTTGATGGGGCGCATGGCGGCTTTGTCAAGGTTCGTATCAGTTGGTGGAGATAAGGGCCACCCATATTTCCAATGCCTGAAGAGGAACAACAGCTTCGTGTGGACAACAGAATGCGAGGTAGCCTTTCTCGGGCTGAAGGAGTATCTGGCGACGCCTCCTGTGTTATGCAAACCACGGGCAGGCGTGCCCCTCCGTTTGTATTTTGCAGTAACAAAGTGGGTCATAAGCTTTCTGCTGGTTCAAGAGCATGATCAGGTGCAGAAGCCTATATACTTCGTAAGCAAGGCCTTGCAGGGCCCGGAGACGAGGTATCAGTCTTTGGAAAAAGTAGCTCTGGCAGTGGTATTCTCTGCCAGGAGGCTTCGCCATTATTTCCATAGTTTTACGGTGGAAGTGATGACGGATCTCCCCATCCAGAAGGTGTTGCAAAAGCCAAATGTTGCTGGAAGAATGGTTCGCTAGGCGGTGGAGCTGTCAGAGTTTGATATAGTATACGAGCCCAGGGGATCCATCAAGGGGCAGATTTATGCAGATTTCGTTGTAGAGCTCTCACCAGGAGGCACCGAACAGGAAATGGAGCTTGGTTCCTGGTGGTTGTTATCAGTAGACGGATCCTCGAATCAACAGGGAAGTGGCGTCGGAATAGTCTTGGAGGGGCCCAATGGGTTGTTGATTGAGCAAGCCCTACGGTTCGCCTTCAAGGCAAGCAACAACCAAGCAGAATACGAGGCCTTGATCGCAGGAATGCTTTTGGCCAAGGAGATGGGAGCACGAAGCCTCTTGGCGAAGAGTGACTCGCTGTTGGTCACGGGGCATGTGACAGGGGAATGTCAAGCGAAAGACCCGCAGATGGTTGCGTATTTAAGGTACGTTCAAGTGCTAAAGGGGGCTTTCGCGGCGTTTGAATTGGTGCATGTCTCGAGAGAGCAAAATGCCCGTGCTGACCTGCTCGTCAAGCTGGCCAGCTCAGGTAAGGGGAGTAGGCAGAGGACGGTCATCCAAGAGACCCTCAAGGCGTCGCGAAAGTATGTAGCAGATAACAGAGTGGACGTCCTCCAGGTCAGTGCGTCCAAGGGAAGGCCAGAGAAGCATCGGTCTTTGACTCAGGAGACGGCGAGAGCTCCTAGCGTAAGTGTTTATACGACCTCGCCCTCAGAAGGGGACTTCATGCAGGTGTGTGCCCTAGAAGAAGGAGACACGTGGATGACTCCCTAAAGATGCTACCTTGCAGATGGGATCCTCCCAGCGGAGCCAGAAGAGGGCAAGAAGGTGAAAAGAAATGGCGCAAGGTATACCCTGGTGGACGGGATGTTGTTCAGGCATGGGTTCACACACCCAATCTTGACGTGCGTAAGTGGAGATGAATGCACTAGGATAATGGCTGAACTCCATGAAGGAATTTGTGGAAGCCACGTGGGGGGGAGATCGTTAGCATCCAAGGTGGTACGTGCAGGCTTTTATTGGCCAACTGTGAGGCAAGATTGCGTAGGGTACGCCCAGCGATGCAAGTAGTGCCAAATGCACGCTGACTGACACAAGGCGCCCCCAGAAGAGCTGAGGTCAATTTATAGCCCGTGGCCTTTCCATACATGGGGAATTGACATTCTGGGCATTTCCCACTGGCGATAAGGCAGATGAAGTACTTGATAGCAGTCATCGAGTACTTCACAAAGTGGATAGAAGCAAAACCAGTGGCACAGATTACTGCGCATAAGGTACAACACTTCGTTTGGAAAAATATTGTGTGTCAGTTTGGGGTGTCGAGGCATTTGGTCTCGGATAACGGTACTCAGTTTGCGAGCCAGCAACTAGGGAAATTGTGTGTAGAGGTAGGCATCAAACATGTGTTTGCATCAGTTGAGCACCCCCAGACGAACGGACAGGTGGAGTCCGCGAACAGAATTTTGTTGAGAGGGTTGAAGAGGAGGCTTGAGAAAGCCAAAGGAGTCTGGGCAGAGGAGGTACCAAGGATAGTGTGGTTTTATAACACCACGCCCCAGACCTCCACCATGGAGACGCCCTTTAGCCTCGTGTACGGGTCGGACACGATGATCCCGGTGGAGATTCACGAGAGTTCGCCACGTTTCCAGAACTCTGTGGCAAAAGAGTCCAGCGAGGAAAGGAGGGTGAATTTGGACCTATTGGACGAGGCCAGGGAGGAGGCGAGAATAAAGGCTGAGGCAATGAAGAGAAGGGTGGAGCGCCAGTACAACTCCAAAGTGAGGCCTCGCCTGTTCCAGGCGGCGGATCTCGTCATGCGCAAGGCTCATCCGTGTGAGTTGGAAAATAAGTTGTCGTCCAAATGGACCGGGCCCTTTAGAGTGACCGAGGCTAAAGGGAACGGGTCTTACAGTCTCGAAACTCTGGAGGAAGGCCCCATTCCACGCACCTAGAACGCAGCCAATTTAAAGTTTTACTTTAGTTAAAGAACATTATGTAGTACACAGTTTTAAAGGGGACACTCTTTTTCCCTTTCGAGGGTTTTTTAATGAGTTCACCCAAGTAAAAGAATGAGTTCAAGTATACATTGTCTCAATTTCCTTTTTTTTCGCAATGAAAAGAAACGCTAAAAGGAAAGGGTGTGGTTCATTAAGAAACGAACCCGCCACCATGGTGTGTAGACACCTCAGTAGGAGGGACGCGGATATCTCCTATGGGCGTGGACACCAAACGCGTGAACCAACATGGACGTGTAGACACCCCAAAGGGAGTGGCGGAAGCGCACTCTTCGGGCGTGGGCGTCAAGTTTGAAAGGTACGCATAACATGTTTAAAATCCGGGCGTTTAGTCCCTGGGTAGGGGTTAACGGATTCCTTCGGGACACCCCCTCCCCAGGTAAGAACGGCTAGCCCCGGTGTCTGACGCCTAGACACCTCGCAAGAAAATGGCGGGGGGCGTTCCCTTCGAGTGTGGGCATCAGGCAGTGAGGAAGTTTGGAGCAGTGGAGAGCCAGGTGACTTGGTGCAGATACACGCCATGTAGGAGAAGCGTCACCCCTTGAGAAACCTTCTCCTTGGGCTTAATCACCAAAGTCCCTGGTCATCTTGATGTTTAGACACACCGGGGACGATACGGCACTGCTTTCAGCATGCCTCTCCTCAGGCGTGGGCACCAAGAACACTGATCGCCTTGGTGTTTTTAGACACTCCGAGGACGAAACGGCGTTGCTTTCGGGCAGGCCTCTCCTCGGGCGTGGGCACCAGGTGCGCAAAGATAAGGGCTAGTTGCCTTGGTGTTTAGACACCCCGAGGACGATACGGCACTTCTTTGAGCAAGCCTCTCCTCAGGCGTGGGCACCAAAGTGCAACTTTGTCCCAGGTGTTTAGACACGCTGAGGACGAAACATCCTTACGTTCAGCAGGTCTCTCCTCGAGAGTGGACACCCAGTGCAGCTAAGCAGGCTTCGGCCAAGATAAGTCCTCCTTCGCCCTCGAGTGATGATGAGGCCAGAAGAGTTAAGTCCTCCCTCGCCCTCGAGCAACGTTGAGGCCAGGGAAGAGATGAGCCTTCTTCATCTTAAGCGATGATAAGGCAGTTAACACCTTCGGTGTAGGCGTTTCGGGGCCAAGCTAAAAGTTCATTACGAGTTAAAGAAGCAGAAGGAATTCGAAGAACAAGAGGAAAATACATATCAAGGCAAGGAGAGTCAATGGTAAATGCGAAGATAAAACACAAACACAATTATCAAAGCAGAGTAAGAGAGGAGAAGAGTGCACAAGAATGTGAAGTCAAAATGGTCAATTATATACGAATACGGTGATACAAGTGTTCACAGAGCTACTGAGTTACAAAAAGGAGGATAATCCTCAGGAGCTTCTACAGGCACGATTTTGCCTTCTACGACTTCGTTTAGGGGCCTGCAGCCAGAGACGTCGATTCCTAGGTTTGCACAGGCCGCTTGGGTAAGAGCCTCGGCGAACCCATTGGCGAAAGCGCCCGCGGCATCATCGACCAGCTCTTGCTCCGCCTTCTTGAAGTGCTCAGCTTGGGAGGCCAGCTCTTGATCTTTGGCCGTCAAAGCTTTGACTGACTCCACCAGCAGCTTCACAAATTCAGCCTCCAGCTGGTCGAAAGCCTTAGTCTTAGCCTCAAGTGCTGCCTCCGTCGCGCCCAGCTTTACCTCGCGATCAACGCATTGATCCTTGAGCTTCTTCATCTTGGCCTCGGAGGTTTTGGCAGCGTCTTTCAGATCAGCAATTTCCACACGAAGAGGAACAACCTGCCCCAGGAGCTCGGTGTAGGTTTCTCCACCTTCGTGCAGTCTCTTGTTGGCGGCGTCTTTCGCTTTCTAAGCCTCCTTCAAGGAGTCCTTGTAGGCTTCCTCTTGGCGGGCCCAGTGACGCTTCAAAGTTTGCTTTTCTTCCTTCAGGGAGGCACACTCCTTTTCAAGAGCCTGAAGGGCAGAAAGCTCGCTGGCTTTGGCTCTGGCTTGATCACGCCAAGTGGTGGCGCAAGCAAGGAAGGCGCCAAGGTAGTAGGCCATGCTCTCCTTCCTGGCCTCTTTATATGGCCCCCTTGGCGACGCTCTGCACAGGTAGCCTCTCAGCAACTCTTGGACTGGTTGGGGAAGTTCTGGGGCTGGTGCAGGGGTAGGTGTGGGCTCAGACTCGACCCCACCCTCCAAAGCTAGTTGTTGAGGCGGTGAAGTGGCACTTGGAGGGTGCTCTCTTAAGGACTATGCACCGTGATTTGAGGAAGAGTTGGAGGTGACAACCTTGGTAGTCCTCCTCCTCTTGAAGACTTATCCATCTGCAGAGTCCTCATCATCGTCGGAAGGAACCATCACCACCCCTTTGCCAATGTCAATGGGGGGCTGGTATGGTAGCGATCTCAACCATGGTAAGGGGCACTGCCGTGATGGGTGGTGGAGAGGTAGGAGGGTGAGTGGCATTGGGAGAGGGAAGATCTTGGTGAGGTGTGGTGTGGAGAAGGTTTTGGGAGAGGGATGTTGGAGAAGTGGGGGGAGCAGGTTCAGAGGCTGGGTGTGTGGAGTCCCCAGCTCCTTTGGACGCAGGTTTGCCTTTGACTGTCAAGGATTTGACAAGTCTCAACCTTTTGTTCTTGTCCATTTTTGAATCTGCACCAAGAAAGCAAACAAGGCAGAGGTTAGGCACAGGCCAAGCTACAGCATGAAGCAAACAGACAATTCATATGCAAGTAAGGTAAACACTAGCAAAAGCAGAAATCAGAGGAGATAAGTGGGAGTAGATCCCATACTAATGTATTGGGTGAGGGCCTCGGAGTTGTATTCACGGGCTATCAGTTCAGCAGTGTCAAGGACCCCCACGCTAGCCAAAATCTGGCAAACCTCTCGATCAGTCGAGGGTAGCTCATCCAAAGTCTTGGGCTTCGTTAGCTTCACGTTCTTCACCCAGTATAAGGCGAAGCCGTCCAACGTAGTGAGGTCATGTTCGGTGCAGCACACCCGGAAGAATTTGCCCCTCCATCCCTTGTAGGATTGCTGGAACAAAGATAGGAGGACCCTTCCAGCGATGCCGCTGAAGCTCACCCAGAGGCTCTTCCCTTGCTTCTTGACCTCGAAGAAGTGTAGGAAGATGTCTACGGAAGGGGGTAGGCCGAAGTACCCGCATAGAATCCCAAATGCCCTGATGAAGGCCCAGCTATTGGGGTGTAGCTGGGCAGGGGCGACATTGATCTCGGTTAAGAGCTCCCTCTCGAAACCAGAGAAGGGCAAACGCAGGCCTATGCGTTTGAACACAGTTTGGTATAGGAAGAAGAAGGCCTCCCCATTGTTTGATCGCTCGTCTACGCAAATAGGTTCCCCATGTGTGCGAGGGCGCATAGCTATATAGATATCGTGCCTCTTGGCAAAGGCACTGCCTTGGTAAGCGTCTGGTTCGCCCACGTGGTCCCTCCAATCTTGTAGGGAGGTTAGGCTTGAGCACTCATCGAGCAACTCATCAGGGGCCCAAGGGTATAGGGCTTTGTAGTTGACACTGGGAGGTGGAGGGTTGGCATTCGTTTTATTACGCGCCATGGAGAAAACTGAAGAATGAAGAAGAGTAAAGGTTCAGCAAATGAGGGTCAAGACGAAAAAAAGGAAGAAACCCCAGAAAAACCCTACCCACGCGAGAGGTTAAGAAAAGGGGGGAACGAAGAAATGAGAAGGAAAAGCGCGAATGCAAGAAAAATAAACAGACCCAGGCAATTATATCAGTACAAACAATCAAGAGAAAGAGCCATCAAAGAAGAAAAACCATACCTTCGAATGATCGGGTTGACGAAAGTTTGGGGTGTGAAGAGAGAATGCAGAGAGAGCTTCGAGAAGAAGGTGAACAGTGTGTAGGAATGAGAAAAGTGATGAAACAGTAACTGAAGCGCACGATTTTTGAAAGATATAACGTAAACTTGAGGAGCGCAAGAGACGTTAAGTGGTGGTCGTGCGATTAGGCCACGTGTCAAGAGATTAAAGTGTGACATAAAGTGTCACGTCACTAGCGCAGAAAGCGTCACATCACCAGCTCAGAGAATGTCACGTCACCAGAACGCCACGTGGACGGTAGGGCGAGGCCTTAGTCTTTTCGCTGAAAACAATTATCAGCTCAAGACTGGGGGGCTTGTGTACCGACCCGTCCTCGAGCGTTGACCAAAGTCAAACATATGGTGGGACCCACCAAGGGGCTCCAAGGAGGAGAGTTAGCGTTGACCGCTTTGGGCATCGCCAGATGTGGGCGTCGCCAGGTGTGGGCGTCGACAGATTTAAACGTCTCCCACCTCAAAGGCGACTCATTGTCCTAAGAGCGTGCTTTGGCCCAGATGGTGCCACCCCCCGATACCCACGGGCAGGGAAGACCGTGGAGGGGGCGGCACGATAAGAGGCCACGGTACGGGCGAGGAGGCCTCGGGCCCCAGTGCCTCAGAACGGTAATAAAGAGAAGAGAAAGGTGGCTTCAAGGCCATATTCCCAGTACCGGCAGGGAGTAATATGATTCGTGAAGTACTCATGCATGGGGTGTAGGACGGGGCTACCCGCGCCACCTTTGGAAAATCCCTGGGACAGATGCGACCCGGGAGAGGGCCACACCCCAGGGGTAATCCACGTGCATGGTACGAGAGGATGGCAGATACACTCCCAGGGCGAGTGACTAGAGGCTGGGGCGCATGAGTTGACACCCAGGTAGTCACCCCTTGCACCAGATGCACTTCGAAGAAAGAAGACTTACGCGTTGTGATTTCCCTAAGTTGGGTTACAGCGTCGTAAGGCCTTCCACGTGGAATTGCGCTTAAGTCAGAGAAGCCACGTGGCAGTAACCACTAACACCCAAGGTATATAAGCTTTTCTGAAAGCTTAGTAAGGTACGTTCTAATCATTTGCATGCTTACACACTGTACGCACGAGTGATTTGAGCACCAGAGAGAAGTTCGTTAGAATACAGTTACGCGCCTTCAGAACATCGCAGTTACGGTGTTCCAATACGGAGGCGCATGGTGTTTTCTGCCTACTGACTTGATCGTTGGAGTGCAAACGGCCGCGAGGGCGCCCTTTGTTCTCTCCTTCTCGGGTACTCACGGCAGTGTAGGGTGAAGATCTGGAACCAAGACGAAGGTGTCCTTGATACGCGAGTCACAGCTACGCACGAAGCACATTCTGGTCAACCGGTAGGAACAGGAATATTGTAGTTGTAATATTAACAAATTTCTAGGATCTCCTATTTACAAATTGAACTTGCACCTTCATTCCATGTACTAAACTCTTAGATAAACTTCTTTGTAGTAGCACTAACTTCAGTAGACTAACTTCGGTTGAAATTGGAATGATCCACATGTTTAGTCATATATGCTAGGGGAAATCATGAAAATCTTTAATGTTGTGTTTGTATTTGGATTTACTATCATCAACGACCAATTCGTGGAATTATTTGTGTTTGGATTTGGATGTATGTTGACACAGATATCAGGATAAGGAAAGGCTAGAAGTATAAAACGGGTCCTCTCACATATGAACAAAAATAAGATGAAAATCATATAAGCTCCACCATTTTTCAATTTTGCCCCGAAATAAAATAAAATGTGCATGATCGATATAATAGTTGTAGCACAAAACACTATAAATCTTTAGAGATAAGATTTTTGCTATTCATTCTCTAGCTTGGTGGTGGCGTAGGGGTCAGGGGTGTTGTCGATAGCGGCACGACAGTTTGCAGAGACGCTGGTGGTGGCGCGGCGGCTCTCTACGTCTACATACAAGGTGTATTCTTTTCTTAAAAATCTTTTTCTTTGTAAAGGTGTGTCAATATGCTTCTAGGATAGAATTTCTTGAAGTAGGACTTCAAACCTTCTTCCTGGATATTATATTGCACACAAAAAAAAGTTACAACCTTTTTCATGTAGCCAGTTCTAATAGGTGGTAAATTCAATATTTTTATCAAAATTTGTGGTAAAGTCAAGATTTTTATTAAGAAATGTGTGCAAGTGTTGTTGGCAGGGGTGTCAAGGCATTGTATACAAAAAAAGTTATTCCCTTTTTCATGTAGTCAGATCTAATTTGTGGTAAAGTCAAAATTTTTATAAAGAAACGTGTGTGGGTGCTGTTGGCGGTGGTTTCAAGGCATTGCACACAACAAAAGTTACCACCTTTTTCATGTAGCCAGATCTAATTTGTGGTAAAGTCAAAAGTGTCTTTTCTTGGAGTTTTATGGAACTTCAAGAATGGCGGAGGCCTCTGCCAGTTTCTTGATACTTTGGGGTTGTTTGAAAGAGAACGAAGTGGTTCCAATTAAGAAGGCGGTTGCTATGCAAGGATATAGGAAAACCTTTGCTCAGGCCTTGGGCAATACTTGTGACATCCCTTTGTCCAAACTACCTACACCTTGTATCAAGGGGGACATGGTTGTAGTCTGGATTGAAGAGGAAGATTACATGACTGGTCTTGAGGATTGCAAAACCTGTCTACATGGTTGGATTATTCTATCTAAGTGGGGTAAACCTCTCACACATTGATTTAACTAAAAATTTGCAGCTTGTGTGGAAGGTTATTCGACCGAGGAAAGCAATCCTTCTTAGGAAGGGTTTTTATGAGTTTGAGTTCTCTTCTTTAGAAGACATGTGGTGGGTTCTCAAGATCGGTTCATGGCAGTTATATCCTAGTTTCTTGAGATTGTTTGCCTAGACAAAAGACATTGTTCCATCTACTATAAAGAGTACTAAAACCCATACCTGGATTAGAATCTACAATTTGCCTTTGGAATATTGGAGACCAATGGCGATATTTTCCATCGCTAGAGGCATTTTTACTCATTTGTCTTTGGATGATCATACCATGAAAAAGAATATGGTTTTGTTTGCTAGAGTGTTGTGGATATTGATCTTTTTCCCTCTCTTCTAAATCAGCTCTTGGTTGAACGTTCAGGTTTTGCATTTATAGCCGACGTGGAATATGAATGGCACCCTCCATTTTGTTCTCACTGTAAGATGATTGGGCATGAACTTGCTCGGTTTCGTGTGACTCATGCTTATGGTCGTGTTATTGGATCTCAACAAAAGTCTTCTCAAAAGAAAATTCATGATGAACATTCTCAGGGGAAGGTTGTGGGGGACCCCGTGGTTCCTAAACAACATAAAGAGTATCGGAAGAAAGATCTGCAGTCGATACTTGTGGAAGGCCCTATTGTTAATATAATTGATGTTCTTGGTTGGACTAATGTAGGGTCACTCTTGGGTCAACTTAACTCCGATAAAACAAATGGTGGTGAGGATGATTTTGCAAATATGTCTCCTCTCGAGTTTTACAACCGGGGATGGTAGGGGATCACAGGTTGTTATGCAAGCCAAGGGTTTTGATTCACAACTTGTCATAGATGCAAAGGATGTTACGACTCTTATTGATGGTCATCATGTGGAGGTCTCTGCTACTGTTGATGTACCATCTCTGTCATGCCATGCCTCTCCTCGGATGGCTAACTCACTTGGGGATGCTAAAGCACTACTCTCAGATAATGATACGTTGATCCTGCAAAATCAGTTTTCATATCTTGATGGTTTGGAAATTACAGTTGCGGGAGGTGGTCCTAATACTGGTACGCCAACTATTTTGTCTTCCATTGTTGATATTAATTCTAAACCCATAATTGTTGAAAAACAAGTCATCTCCAAATCGTAGTGAGATGGAGGAGAATGTCAGTGATACTGGAGAGGAAATTGTTCATACTACTAGAAAATCAGGGAGACCACCTAAGGGGACTGATAAATCCTGGAAAACTTCTAAGGCAGTCCTATCCAAAAAGTCACAATGAAGGTCTTTTTTTTTTGGAATGTTAGAGGATTGGCAAACCACAAAATTGTGGAGATGTTGTTCAATTTACTTAAACGACATAAACCTTTCCTTGTTTTTCTTGTTGAACTTATGATGTCGTACATTGATGCTTTAGATGTTCATTTTAAATTTGTTAATTAGCATTTGGTTGCTACATCTCCTGTCGTTACTAAAGTTGCTAAGCTTTAGTGTTTGTCAACTATAAATCTTGTCCAAAATTTCTTCGTTAATGATCAGTTCATTTCTGTAACTTGCCTTCTGCCTGATAAATGCTTTAGCTTTGCAAGTGTTTATGGTGCTAACACATACTTGGTTAGACGACTTTTGTGGAGGGATCTTAGTTTCTTCACATGATCTTGGTGTATTTTGGGAGATTTTAATGTTGTACTCTTGGTCGATGACTACAAAGGGAGGATGGCTCCTAATCAGGTTTCTTGTAATGAATTCCTTTATTAGATTAATACTAATGATCTTACTTGTATGTCTTTTACTAGACCTTGTTATACATGGTGTATGGGAGGAGAGGGTTACACAAAATTCATGGAAAACTGAATAGGGCTTTATGTAATGGAGTGTGCCTGGATGAATGAGATTGTTGTGCTTATCAGGTTCTTGTTAAAAATTGTTTTGACCAATCCCCTATTCTTGCTAGTCTTGCTAGTAATTGTTTAAGGAAGGTTGGAAATTTTTGTTTCTTTTCTATGTGGCTTCAGAATAGTTCATGTATGAAGCTTATTCATGATGCTTGGGCTATTACAGTTGTTTGTTGTCCTATGTTTATTTTGCAACATAAGTTAAAAAGGTTGAAAATTGAGTTCCGAGACTGGAATAAAAATTCTTTTGGTAATGTTCACAATGCAGTGCTTCTTAAGCAGGTTCTCCTCCTTGGTATTTAACAAACCTTAGAGATTGTTAGTTTGTCTGATTTGATGGGTTTCTCTGTCAAAAAAAGATTGCTAAGGAGGAGCTTGATCATGCTCTTCACTGTCAATATTTGTTTTGGATAGAAAGGGTCAAAATGCTATGGTTTAAAGATGGAGATAGAAATACTGTCTTTTTTTCATGTTGTGGTTAAGAGGAGAAATAATTCTAGCGGGATTCATCGCCTACGGATTGATAATGAGGTTATTGAGGATCATATTTTGGATTTTTATAAAAACCTGTATGCTGAGTCTGTTTCTAATAATCAGGATACAAGTAATATGGAATATTTTATTGGTACTTATATTCCCGAACTGGTTTCCTTTGAAGAGAATATGATGTTGATTAAATGCCCTGATTATTTGGAAATCAAGAATGTTGTTTTTAATCTTAATGGTAATAGTGATCCTGGTCTTGATGGTTTTGGTGGTGTTTTCTATCATTCTTGTTGGGAAGTTATTGGGACAGATGTTTGCAAAGTTGTTCAACAGTTTTTAAAACAAAATTGGGTTTTTCATGGAATGAACTGTAATGTGGTATCTCTTATTCCTAAGATTCAGGGTGTTAAATCAATTAAAGATTATAGGCCAATTGTTGTTGTTAATTTCAAATTTAATATTATTTTCAAGATACTTGCGGATTGGCTTGTAATTGAGGCTGCTAGAATCATTTATTCTAATCAATATGGCTTTGTGCAGGGTAGACATATTTAGGATTGTATTGGTATTGCTTTTGAAGTTATTAATGTGGCTTACAAAGTTCATATTCATAAAGTTTTTAACACTGAGTTGGAAGTTCTTATTATTAGTTTTGACACGCTTTGATTCTCATCCCTTGTTTGTTGGTTGGATTAGTACAATTCTCCGTTCAACTATGCTTTCTATAAGGATAAATGGTAGTTTTGTGGGTTTCTTTCCTTGTAGTAGAGTTTCCAGACAAGGAGATCCATTGTATCCTTTACTTTTTTGTCTTGTAGAGGAAGTTATCAATAGTGGTATCTCTAAGCTTGTGAATACTAAGAAGATTCTGCATATGGCTAGTCCACAAGGTTATGTCACTCCCTCTCATATTTTATATGTTGATGACATATTTATTTTTTGTAGGGCAGATAATAAGTACCTTAGAAATTTGAGTGTTTTTCTTAAAACATATGGAGATTTTTCGAGTCAATATGTTAATAATTCTAAGAGCAGTTTTTTTCACCATGGATAATTCTGCAAGATTTTCACCAAAAATCAATGTCTCCTTTCTTGTACTCATGATTGTTTACCTTTTACTTATTTTGGAGCGCCTATTTTTGTTGGTGCTCCAAAGTGTCGATTTCTTCAACCTTTGGTTGATAAGGTCAAATTGAAGCTAGCATCTTGGAAAGGTAAATCTCTCAGCATGATGGGTCGGACTCAGTTGGTTAATACAATGATTACCGGATTTCTAGCTTATAGCTTTAATATGTATAAATGGTTTGTTTTCCTTATTAAGAAAGTTGAGCAATGGTGTTGAAATTTTATTTGGACTGGTGATATTTTGCAGAAAGTTGTAGCTACAGTTAATTGGGCTACAATTTGTTCCTCTCTTAAGAATGGAGGTTTGACGATTATTAATCTTCATCATGAAAATAATGTGTATCTTCTCAAGCTTGCTTGAAACTTTTCTTATAGTAACAAGCCTTGGTCTTTTCTCCTGAAAGCCATAGTTCTTAAATCAAAACACAAGCTTCGAATGGTTTATCGATCCTCGTCTCTTTGCTTTGGCCTGGAATTAAGAAGATTTATGCTACTATACTTGATAATACTTCTTGGACTGTAGGTACAGGTACTTTATTAATTTCTAGAATGATAAATGGTGATCTACTACTTCTTTAGCTAATATTGCAAGGTTATCTAATGATGCTAGCATTCTGGATACAGTCTCTCAGTTTTTGGACTAGTTGTGATTGGAATATTCCCAGCAGATGCCTCATTTTTTTAATCATATCATGGTTACAAAGGCACGGGATATTCCTAATTGGATTTTAGATAAGTCTGGTCGTTTCACTCTTAAATCAATTAGGACTTTTTCTTGGAACCAGATGTTCCCTGTGGTTGGGGTAAATTAATTTGGTCTTCATATATTTCGCCTTCCAAAACTCTAGTACTCTGAAAAGTTTTTCATGGACAGCTTCCTACAGATCAACATATTCAGCATAAAGGTTTGCAAATATGCTTTATGTGTACACTTTGTTAAAAGCACGAGGAATCTATTCAGCATTTATTTTTTTAATGTTCTAATGTTTTGCATATTTGGAGTTGGGTTCGGCAGATTTTTCTTACTCCTGAGTTCTCTAATAAGGAAGATCTTCTTTCTTTTATTAAGAGTGATGGTAGTTCTTTGGTTAAATTGCTTAAGCTAGTTGTGATAACTTTTTCTATTTATATGATATGGCGTAGCAAAAAGTATGCTAGATTTCAGGATAAGATTAAAGATTTAACTTGTCTCGTGAGAAATTCGTTTAAAGCTTCAATGAAAAATAATATGTTGGATTTCAGCGTCATTAAATTTTTTTTTGTATTAATACTCGTACTGGTAAAGTTCTTCGCCCTTTTCTTGTTAGATGGGATTTCCCTTTGCCAGGGTGGGTTAAAATTAACACTGATGAGGCTACTAGGGGATATCCTGGTCTTGCTACTTGTGGAGGTGTTTTCTATGGGAGTATGAGAGAGTTTATTGGGGAATTCTCTACATTTCTTGATGTTCATAATATTTTGGTTGCTGAGTTTTATGGAGTTATATATGCTCTGGAGGAAGTTCAAAAGATGAGATTTACTAATGTATGACTTGAATGTGATTCTACCTTGGTTTGTGATACGTTTATTGGTAAGACTATTGTTTTGTGGATGCTTCGTAATCTATAAAATACTTGTCTTAATTATTGTGTGAAAATCAGGTTTAGGGTTATTTTTCGTGAAGAAAATGTGTGTGCCGATAAGTTGACTAATTTAGAATTTATTCATAGAGAAATAATAGGTTTTCCATCTAGTATGTTCTTAGAATTTTTTATAAATAAATATAGTCTACTTAGGTATCGTTTTTGTTAATATATGAGTTTTGATCTAGTTCTTCCAAAGTTTTATTGTATTTTTTTTAATATTTTTTTGTGTGATGACATATAATTGTTATTATTTGGAACTAGCGGGAACACAGGCACTTCAGTGCCTGTGTATCCGCATTTTTTATTTCTTTAATATTTTTTATATTTTTCAAAAACAATTTCTCTTAGTAACATTAAAATGAGAAGTTAGTAGTGGAGAGAGAAATTGGGAATTAGGTAGAGAGAAAGTGGAAAGTAGTATATGTGAGTTATGCGTAGTGGAGAATCATAAAATTTGTTTCTTAAATCAATTTTAATAAAAAAAAAATCAATTTAAATCAGAAAAGTAACGTACCAAATTTCCACCCTCCTGCTAAAGTGGTACACAAAATATTACAAATATCTTTAATTTTTTTATTTAATAGGGAAGAAGATCTTTAAAACAGAAAAGTAAGTAATCAATCTCTCCACTCTCTCCAGTTAAATAATAACAAATAAAATAAATTTTAAAATTAAAAAATTATTTTATTAATTTTTGAAATTATAAAATGTCCAAATAACCAAAATAAATTAATACAAAAAATTATTAAGTAAGGATAAAATGGAAAAAAAAATTAAGAGCAGTTAAGAGGGGAATAAGAAATGACACAATGACCATAATACAATAATAAAATTAAATATTAATATAAAGATAAAATAGGAAAAAAAATTAAGAGCAGTTAAGAGGGAAATCCCCTTTATATACAGGTATAGATGTCAACATATATATATATATATATATATATATATATATAATATACTAATAAAAATAATTCATTATATTATAAAATTATAAAATTTATATACATAATATAATTTACATCGATTATGTATATAAATTCTATAACATATATCGAAAATATATATATATATATATATATATAAATAAATTTTATAATATAATATAATTATATATAATAATAATAATATAATATAATTATACATATAATAATAATAATATTAGAAATATATTTATATATTTATAATAAAAAATTATTAATATTAATAACATAAATATTAAAATAATAATAATAAATTTATAAAATAAAATAATAATTACAAATAATAATATTAATTAAAATTAATTTTTAAAATAATGATATTAAAAAAATTAAAAAATTATTAAATAATAATATTATTAATAATAACTACTTTAATCTTATTTGTATCAAATATTTATATTTATAATATTATTAATAATTAATATAGTTATTTATATAAAAAAAATATAACATGATAAAAAAAAATATAGTTATTTATATAAAAATAAATAGATTTATATCCTTGTTTTGTAGCATGGTTTCTGTTAAGCATGCTCTTTAGATATAAAATATGAAAGTTTTGGAATGATTGTACAGCTGTAGTTGAGGGTGATATTTTTTTGGATACCAGTCAAAAGTGGGAAGGCAAGAATGTTATGTTAGTTTTAATATTTGGATTTTTGGCAATACCAGTTTATTTATCCGTCGCCAAGACAATCTGTGATTTCTGGTCGTTCACGCTGAGAGAGGATTGGAAAGCAGAACAGTGGAGAAGAAAAAACCATATAAAGAGCTGCTATGGGCCCTTCCCTACCAACCCAAGCAGTATATGCACAACTAAAAAGGTGAAAGAAAAGAATCAATGCATGTAATGATTCAACGAAGACAGCTAAAACAAAACCGTAAGCAGAGAAATGAAGGCTTTGAACACCATTTCCCCCCACGCCCCAGCTGAGAAAAAAATTAGAAGGATATCATATCTATCTACAAATTGGATGCTAAAAACCACCTAACTAACAATCATTCCTTTACTTAGACTTTCTCACGGACTTGGATTTCTTCATTTTCCCCGATTTATCATCCACACTCGTCCATCTATACCCCGCAGGAATCGCAAAAGGGTCCGAATCCAATGCCACGGAGGAGGAACATCGCTGCTGTTGCTGTTGCTTCACGCTGTTACTTCGTCTCAGCCACGAGGATTGTACGGACGAGGAGGTTCTGTTTTCCGCTTTGTTGTGTTGCTCCTCTCCTCTGATTGCGGCTGCGCCACTGAGCAAATGTCTGGGACTGGAGAATGGAGTGTAGAACTGCTCCAGAGGTTGCAGCTCCACGAACTTTGTGAAAGTAATCACCACCCTCACTGTAGGGACCACCGGTATAGCCACCTGACCCACACCAAAACCACAATTATTATTTACAACGCCAAAGTATTAATCCTCACCATTATTTCACATGTCTCCTACATTTGCATGTGAAAGTATTAATCCTCACAATCTTAGGTGAGTGTTCTGTTAGTGGTGGACAAATCACGGTCAACCCCCGACATTGACTTCCCTATGGACTTTGGCAATAAAGGTAGGGTCATCCAAGACCACGTCATCATCGTGTGGGACCATGCTGTTGTCCTCACATCACTGTTCATTGAAATTATTACTCATAACCCACTACACTGGCCCCACCCAAATTCTAATTCTCAGGGAGGGATTCTTCAAGTCAGGCCCACAAAAAATTACTACTAATAGGCTTAACAACGGTCTAGCCGAAATAGAAACAGGGTTTTAAAATAATTTAATTATAAAAAGACTAAAAAATATGATATTCGCGTCATGACATGCCCTTACCTTAACGGGAAATGTTCCCGGCGGGAACGTCGTCGTGAGTATCTCTCTCAGCCTCCTCACTGCTTTCACCTTATTGGCGAGTATGTCGAGTAACGGCAGAAGCTCCTCCGTCTTCAACGGAAACTGCTCCGTTAGCCACACTGATGGCCGTAGGCTTCTAACGTACTCTTTTTCCTTGGTCTGTGGCATAGTCACGCTTGCCGAAGGCCTTCGCGGAGGTGGGACCGTTACGGACGTTAGGTCGACGCTTTTCCTTCCCATTGGGACCCACTCTCTCTCTTCTCGAACAAAGCTACTGTGTCTTCTCTTGTCTGGCATTGGGCACCCGAAATTGGGATTCTCTGCAACGAGAAAACCGTCGTCGTCTTCGTCAAGTTCCAACGGCAGCACCTGCTCACTTCCTGCCACGTCAGACTCACCGCCAGCAACTTTCCTTGACCGGAAACTGAAAACAACGTTATGCATTTCGTACACCTTCGCCTTCCATTCTCCTACGCTCTCTGTTTTCTCTTGCCTTCGCCAATTCATTCTGCCTACAAGCTCTGCCTTCGTCACGTCCATGCCAGGACGGTAGACGCTAGTCTGCGAGCAGAATCCGGCTACGTCGGACTCGTTCATCGGTCCGCCGGCGTTCTCAAAGGCATCGAAGATTTTGCTGTCGTCGCGGTTAAGAACGAGAAGCGAACCTGGCGGGACATCGTGCGCGTGATCTCCGTCGCCGAGGAAGAGGAAGCTCTGGTCAGCGCGCTGGATTTTGAGACCGTCGAAGCCGGCGAGGGAGGTGTCAGCGCGGAGATTGCCGTCGCGCTTCCAGATTTTGTAGGTGTCGGAGGGGGCGATCTTGCCGACGAAGGGAATGACGGAGCTCTCAAAGTGGAAGGAGATCTCCATGTAGAAGTCGCGCATTCCGCGGAGCACGGATATGACGCGCGGGAGGCGGCGGCGCCACTTGGACCAGGCATTGCGGTGGTGGAGGCGAAGGAGGACAAGCGCAATGTCGGAGGCGCGACGACAGAGAGCCTCCTGCAGAGCGTTCCAGCCAGCGGAGTTCTGGAGTGAGACATCGGCGCCGGCAGTGGCGAGGGCGCGGGCGGCGAAGAGGTCGTTGAGGCGGACGGCGAGGTGGAGAGGCGTTTCTCGGTAAGGAACGTCGCGACGGTCAAGGAAGGCCGAGATCTGATCAGCGATCTTTTCCTGCGAGAGGGAATCAGATTCGGTTTGGATTAGGGAAGGATCGGGGAGACGCGGGAGTGAGGAGATGATTCTGGAGAGAGTGGTGTGATCTGCCAAAACGACGGCGTGGTGGACTGGACTGTGGGCGTAATTTTGGGGTTTTATGCTGGGAGGAGTGTTGGACTTTGCCATGTTAGAAGGATGAATGAAGGCTTAGGAGGTTTATGTTGCGGTTATGATGGTAGCATGGATTATCTGAGAATGAAGGGGTATTATGGTCCCAATGCAACAGGCACGTCTTTTTGTAAAAACCAAACTACTACTCCTCAATTCACTTTATTCAACCCCTCTTCTCGCCCTTTCATATTCCTTTCCCTTTTCCACTCTCACACTCAACTCTCCTTCCAACTTACTTTCCTACCCTCTTCAGTCTATCCTTTCTTTAACCCATTCCAATTTTTGAATGTTAGGCCAAAAGTAGATGAGATTCTTCCCTCATTTTTATTAGGTAAGTTTTTCTTATTTAAAAGACGGTTTCAAATAATTAATTCAATAACTTTTTATTTCTTTTTAAGACACAAATTATATGATTTGAATGTCATTATTTTTCACAATTACACTATATTTATTATAATTAATACTAATATTTTACAATTCCATAACCTTCTACTGTATTATATAAAAATTGATGTTTAAATTGAACTTTTGGACAAACAATTTTTATTACTGGTTGTTTTCTAAACTCTAAAGCAAAGTAATAACATAAAAATTCAAATAACAAAAAATAATAATTTTACTAAAAAACGAAAATTATACATTTTTCTTGAATTCAACAATCTCTTTTGCAAAAATAAAAAACGGTTGTGTCTTGCTTAAAAAAATGGTCATTAAGCGGCATTATCAGATGTCAATTTCATCCACTACCTGAATTTAATTTCTGCTTAGGATCTTTCGTTTGTCCTTGTCCTAATATTTTAATATTAAACAGTTTATAGAGAATCTTATGATGAGAGTAATAAACTATATTAAGAATTATTTGAACAACATTTTTTTTATCTATTAACATTTTTTACAGTGCAGTATATTAAAAATAAACCCCAAAACTTAATTGTGTGATAACTTAATAGTCACATGTGATAGTTTATTATTGACTTCTTCTTTTTAAAAGTTTTCATATTAAGTATTACTCTCTAACTTAATATCTCATCATATTTAAAATAACAATAATCATTTGTTATTACATAAAAAAATATTATTAAAAAAAAAAATACAAAAAAAAAATTATAAAGACTAGACCAAAATCTCTATTTTAACAAAAAGATACATAGGTAGACTATACAAATTCATAAATAGTTCTAATAACAAACTATATGAAAGCCTATTATACCAATGAAATGATTATCTAGGAATAAATCCTAAATTAACCAAATTATCATCACACGCATTCCTTTCATGAAAAATATGAGTAACCCTAAACCTGGTTTTTTCACAGTAATTAAGACAAGTATTTCATCGATTACGAAGCATCCACGAAAAAATAGTTATAGAAGTAAACGCAACACAAACCAAGACAGAATCACATTCAAGTCATACATTAGTAAGTCTCATCTTTTGAGCTTCCTCCATAGCATGTATAACTCCATAAAAGTCAGCAACCATATCAGTCTGAACTTCAAGAAACGCAAAGAAAGCATCAATAAACTTTCATACTTCCACGGAAAATACCTCCACAAGTAGCAAGATCCGGATAGTTTTAACCCAACTTGGTGAAGGAAACTCTCATCTAACAAGAAGAGGATGAAAAACTTTATCAGTACGAGTATTAATACCAAAAAACTTAATCACATTGAAATCCAACATATCATTCTTCATTGAAGCTTTAGACAAATTTCCCACTAGACAAATTAAATCTTTAATTACCGAAATAGCCCTAAAAACATCAATCTTATCCTGAAATCTAGCATAATTCCTCATACACCATATCATCCAAATAGAAAAAGTTATCACGACAAGCTTAATTAATTTAACCAAAGGACTGTCATCACTCTTAATAAAAGAAAGAAGATCATCCTTATTAGAGAAATAAGAAGTAAGAAAAATTTGTCATACCCAACTCCAAATATGCAAAACATTATAACATTTAAAAAATAAATGTTGAATAGATTTCTTGTGCTTTTCACAAAGTGATAGAGCTAGGGTCACTCCCTTGGGTTCGAGGTCAAGGGAAGAAACCTTCAGAAAACATACAAGAGAGAAGATAGGAAATAATTATTTTCTTTCTTTTCATTTCTTTCATCATGGTAGTATTTAAACAAATGATCTAACGCCAATCATTGGCAACCCACAATACTAGGAAACAACAAAACAGAATTGGATTGTGTATCTACACCTATGACTCAGCAGAAAAACAGAATTGCATATGACTCAACATAATTCTCCCTTCACACATAGTCACTTAGGTAAGTGGGTTTCCGGGTCATCCTAATGGGTTTGGACGATTAGGCCTCTGCATTCCTATCATCACCCTCCTCTGGGAAGGCCACCTTGTCCTCTCAAGGTGAAACTTGTGTTGAAGATCATCCCATTTTTCCCAGCTTGTGTCTTCCGGAGCCAAACCAAGCCACTACACCAATACCAAGAGAGAAGGTGGCGAAGTAGAAGTATCCCATTTGCGGTCCAAAATAGCCAAAGGTTGAACCAAGGGATGGTTATCGTGGGTATCCGGTGGTAATGGATCAGTATTGTGAATGAGTAGACCTTTGTGAAGTTTCATCAAAGAGTAATTGAACAAGGGGTATATCTTTGAACCAGAGGATGAATTCAAACGATAAGCAACTGCCCCAATCTATTTTGTGATTTGAAAAGGACCATAAAACCTTTTAGATAATTTATGGTATGTCAAATTAGAAATAGAACTCTAGCGGTAAGGCTGCAATTTGACATAAACTCAGTCTCCTATATTATAGGATATATCTCTCCTTTTGCTATCAGCTTGTAGTTTCGTGGCAGCTTGAACCTTGAGCAAACGGTTCCTTAATTTGAGCAACATTTCTTGTCTAGAAGCCAACAAATTGTCAACAACTTCAATGGAAGATGAACCAAGCAAATAGTTAGGTATGGATGGAGGACTTTTGCCATACATAAGCTCGAAAGGTGTAACTCTAGTAGAGGAATGGACAACAGTATTATAAGACCATTCTGTTAGAATGGATGGCTTTAAACTAGAGGGGGGTGAATTGTTTAAAGAGGATTTTCGCAAACTTTTAAACAAGAATGAAATTATTACAAGAAACAATTGATAAGAAATTCAGTTTGTCAAAACAGCAATTAAAAACAGCAGTACCAGAAAAACAATCGGTTGTTTCACAGAAACAATCGGTTGTTTATACCAGTAAACAACAAACAAAACTGAATTTAAAGAGTTAAGGATAGAGAGATTGCACACAGATGTTTATACTGGTTCACTCCAAACCCAGAGCTACATCCAGTCTTCTCTGAAACCCTGAGGAAATCCACTAAGCAATCACAACTTTGATCATTTACACCACAACCAAGAAAGTGACCTTGAACACCTCAAGACACACACTCTTCTTGGCCAACACACCAACACTAAGATTGCTGATTTTGATCCCCTCAAGAACACACAGCCAATCTCAGCAAACACAGAAACGAAACTTGTTTCACAGAGTACAAGGATTACACTTGTTACGGAAGATAATCTGAAATCAATACAAGCAGAATCCTATTCCACAACTTTGATTAATCACAAACTTTCAGCAATCTCTGCTCTTTGAAAAACTCTTAGCAAAAACTTGTCAAAGATTAATCTTCAAATTTGTTTTTCTGAATTTATTCAAAGATGTATTTTGTTATCAAATCTTAACAAACTCTTAAATTGCATTAAAAGATTGGTCAAAGCATTTAATGACTGGAGCGTAATCAGTTAAATCATTTAAAGCTCAGTCAAAGATAAAACATTTTTTCTGTTATGGTCCCAAAACAAACAATCGGTTGTTTCCTCGAATAAATCGGTTGTTTCCTCGAATCAATCGGTTGTTTCCTCGAATCAATCGGTTGTTTTGGTTTTAACAACTTAACCATTTGAAAAACAGTTTTCAAATCTTTTCTCAAAACATCTAAGTGTAAACAATCGGTTGTTTCGACAAAACAATCGGTTGTTTTAACTTAGTTTAAAAACATTTTACTTTCACAAAGATTGAGAATGCCTATGCTTTAGATTCGATCAAGGGGTGGATTACAACACTCAAACTACCCCAGAACTAGACTATAATAGCACAGCAACAGCAAGCACAGCCAAGGCTTCATCATCCTTCAAAGGGTTTGGATTCTTCAAAGCTTAAACACCACTTGGTTCAACAATCTCCCCCTATTTGATGAAGACAAATCCCTGATGCTTGTGTTGTACCTGATTGAATCTGAAGCAGTTCCTGCAAGATATAGTTTTGAACAAAGCTTAGAACTTCTAATATTTGGTTAGCACATATATAAGATTTAAAGATCAGAGCTAAATATCAGAAACAAAAATTACTCATCCAAACTGTTTTAACAACTAAAAAAAAGAAATTTAAACACAGCATATATATCTCCCCCTATTTGTCTTCACAAATAGACAAAGAGAAGAGATAAAACAAGATATTGTTTTGATTACATCAGAATTAAAGCAGTAACAATAGAAGGAAAGAAAATTTAAAACATCAGATATAACCACCAAAAACAATCGGTTGTTCCGATAATTCAACCGGTTGTTTTTCTTCATTCATCATCATCAACAAACTAAAGATCAAAGATTTGGTTCTGGACAGCTTCAATCTGTTCATCTAGAGTCATGAAGTGTGCATCCATGTTGTCAAACTTGTTGTCAATCCTCTGGAAATTACTAACACAGAGATCATGGAGGTTTCTTTGATTTTCAGCAAAGCTATCAAGCCTATTCATCATTAGTCTTTCAAAAGGAGACACGGTTTGCATCCTTTCTTCTTGATTTCCAGCACCAGCACTTGGTCCAACATCTTGATAATCTTCAGGTGGATCTTCATGTTGAACATCCATATCAACAGGTTCATCTTGTTCAAGATCAGCAGCACCACTAGATGAGGCACCAAGGTCACCATCCTTACTAATCCATTTTCCACCTACTTTGGTAAAACCCATCTTGCTGAGTGATCCATTGTTCAACTCTTGAGTTGACTTGACCAACTCAGAAGTTTCATCTTCAAGGTTCACTTTAAAATAGAGTAGAAATTTAGATACTAAAACAGCATATGGATAGTGATAGTCACTTAATCTCATAGCCTTTTGCATGTTCTCTTTGATGATGTGGATCCAATTGATTTTGATCTTCTTCATGATGCAGAAAATGTATACCAGATCTTCCTCAGTAAGAACAGAATGATTACTCCCCCTTGGAGTAAGAATCCAAGTCACAATGAGAGCAAGCAATCTTTCATCAAGCTTTAGACCTCCAACCGAGCATGTTCTCACTTGAGCATGTTGATTCTTCAAGCAACTTTTGTAGTATTGGATTTTGTTAAAATCCTCCACTACTCCAAGATTTCCTTTGTTGATTCTAAGGCCAAAGAACTTGAGACCAGCAACAGCAGTCCATACTTCATGAGTTATCTCCATTTCTACACCTTTCACATGAGAAACTAGATTGTTTCCCTCAAACTTTAAATTTGTGTAGAACACCCTTACCAAATCTGGATAAATGTTTCCCTTCATCTCCAGGAACTTTCTGAGAGATTGATCCTTGAGCAGCCTTCTTACATTGTCAAGCTTTTGACTTTTCAGCCAATCAAAACATACAACCTTGGGGTTGTTTATCTTTTTGATACTTGTTTCATACCTATACCTCTCAATAAGATCATTGTCTCCAGAAAACCAGCCTTCTAGCCTTCCTCCAGACCTTACAGCCCTGGTTTTGACTCTCTTTGAGGTGGGAGGAGTTGATTCCATGATGGCAGAGAAGAAAACAGAGAAGAGCTCACTTCACAGATTTTTGCAAGAGATGTTGCAATTGGTTGTTCTTGTGAAAGAGATCAGCTGCACCAGATTTTATAGGAAAAAAAAATCAATTAGCATTCAATTTTATTTAGTGGGTACCTGATTTTCAGAGAGAGAGGACTTGACTCTGCTGTGCACAGAAAACGTCAGAAAAAGCTGAGAATCACATGGTCTTCACATGTGATCTTTGACTAGTCATTAAGGCTATTGAATTTCCAAGATTTTGGAATATTTTCCTTTATGACTGTTGTAACTTCTCTCTGAACGTGATCAGCTTTCAACACAGTCTTTGACCAAGATTCTCTCTTTGAATTGATCTGCAACGAATAGAAATTCAAAATATCAATTAAAAAGATTTCTTCACAGTGCTGTCAGACCCAAAACAATCAGTTGTTTCGAAGAAACAATCAGTTGTTTTTCTGCAGGAATTAAAACTGATTTTGAATTTTAACTATGAGCAGAAAGAGTTCAAAGCAGATGACACTAAGCATATAAAAGATTTTTATTCCATGAGAAAGACTTATAAAACACAAATTAAGAACAAGTAAAGGAAAGTCTTATCCTTATGTTAATTCTTCAATGAGCCATGTGCTTTATGATCAAGAAGCCTCTTTTCACTGTTGATGTCCTTTGGACAGATGCATAGCATTGATCCAGCTTCAATGATTGTCTTTTTCTTCCAAGAACTTGATCACATGACTTAGTCCTTCACACTTCTTTAGAATTCCTGCAAAAACATGAATTCAAGCAACAAGATTAGGTCCCTTCACAAATGTGGGTCCAATAGATTTCTTTTTCTCACTTGGAACCTCACATCCTTTCGGAATCCATTTCATGTAGCCTCTAGGAATAGAGAATTTTCTTATATTGCAGAATCTAACTGAATGACCCTTTTTCATGCAATAAAAGCATTTAACAACCGGTTGTTTCGATTTAACAATCGGTTGTTTCACTGGCTTTCTTAAAAAAAAATTTGAAAACTTATCTTGTTGGTTCTGTGGATTGAAACCCAAACCAGCCTTTCCAAAAGCACAGCTTTGAGATGCCAAGACATTCTCAAAGTTAGATTTTTCCTTTGAAAGCTTGTTCACAGTTTCAACAAGGTAGCGAACCTTTTTCTCAAGATTTTCACAATTTTCGCAAATGAGAGTGTCACACTTGCAAGAAACATTTTTGAAATGGTTTTCCAGATTTTTGAAATCATTTTTAGATTTTTCAATCTCATCTTCAAGTGATTTCACTCTCTTTTCTAGCCAACTGTTAAAATCTTTCAATCGGTTGTTTGAAAGAACCAATCGATTAGCTTCATCATGAGTTTCTTGAAAAGCTTCAAGTAATTCACTGTAATTTTGTTCATTCAAGGAAGCACATGAACTTACCTCACTTGAGCTGCAAGATTCATCATCATCTTTAGCAACCAAGCAGATGTTTGCTTTCTCATCTTCACTTGATGAAGAACTTGATGATGACACCTCATTTTCATCCCAAGCTATGTAGGCTCTTTTTGTCTTGCCTTTCTTTTCCTTGTAGCTAGACTTTTTCTCCTTGCTTTTGTTTGGACAGTCTGCCTTTATATGACCTTGCTCACCACAACCAAAACAAGTATAGTTATTGGAATTAAAATCATTGGATTTCTTGTTTCCATACCTTTCTTTGTTGTTGTCTTTGTTGCGGTTTCTCTTTAGGAATTTGCTGAACTTTCTTGACAACAAGCTAAGGTTTTCCTCATCACTTTCATCACTGGATTCTTGTTTTCCTTTGTGCTTGGAAGCTTTTAAGGCTATGCTCCTTGTGTGCTTGTCTTCACTCTCTTGAACATTGAGTCTATTCATCTCTAACTCATGTTCCCTAAGCTTTCCAAACAAAGAAGCAACACTTAATGATGTTAGATCTTTAGATTCGGAAATAGCAGTTCCCTTGGAATGCAATGCTCTATCAAGACATTTCAAGATCTTGATGTTCAGCTCTTCTTTATCAAAGGTCTTGTCAAGACTCATAAGATGATTGATGATGTGCGTGAATCTTTTCTGCACCTCAGCAATTGTTTCTCCTTTAAGCATTCTGAACATCTCATACTCTTGGATTAAAGCATGCTTCTTAGCTCTCTTCACCTCATTTGTTCCTTCATGAGTGACTTCCAAGGTGTCCCACATTTCTTTTGATGATTTGCATTGAGAGACCCTGAAAAACTCATCTGAATTTAAAGCAGAGGTTATAATATTTTTGGCAATGCAATCGAATTTGGCATTTTTGCTTTCTGCATCAGTCCATTGAGACCATGGCTTCTCAATGACAGATCCATCTTTTTCAAACTTTGGGACAAAAGGACCATTTTCAATTGCATCCCAAATTCCTTTATCAAGTGATTCCATAAATATTTTCATTTTCACTTTCCAAAATTGGTAGTTCAAACCACAAAACAGAGGTGGTTTGTTAATTGAAGCACCTTCCCCAAAAGGTAGTCTATCAGCCATTTTAAAAACAGTTTTAGGATCAACTTGAATAACTTTCAAGAACCAAGCTCTTGATGCCAATTGTTAGAATAGATGGCTTTAAACTAGAGGGGGGGGGGTGAATTGTTTAAAGAGGATTTTCACAAACTTTTAAAACAAGAATGAAATTATTACAAGTAACAATTGATAAGAAATTCAGTTTGCCAAAACAGCAATTAAAAACAACAGTACCAGAAAAACAATCAGTTGTTTCACAAAAATAATCGGTTGTTTATACCAGTAAACAACAAACAAAACTGAATTTAAAGAGTTAAGGATAGAGAGATTGCACACAGATGTTTATACTGGTTCGCTCTAAACCCAGAGCTACATCCAGTCTTCTCTGAAACCCTGAGAAAATCCACTAAGCAATCACAACTTTGATCACTTACACAACAACCAAGAAAGTGGCCTTGAACACCTCAAGACACACACTCTTCTTGACCAACACACCAACACTAAGATTGCTGATTTTGATCCCCTCAAGAACACACAGTCAATCTCAGCAAACACAGAAACGAAACTTGTTTCACAGAGTACAAGGATTACACTTGTTACAGAAGATAATCTGAAATCAATACAAGCAGAATCCTATTCCACAACTTTGATTAATCACAAACTTTCAGCAATCTCAGCTCTTTGAAAAACTCAAAAACTCTTAGCAAAAACTTGTCAAAGATTAATCTTCAAATCTGTTTTTCTGAATTTATTCAAAGATGTAGTTTGTTATCAAATCTTAACAAACTCTTAAATTGCATTAAAAGATTGGTCAAAGCATTTAATGACTGGAGCGTAATCAGTTAAATCATTTAAAGCTCAGTCAAAGATAAAACAGTTTTTCTATTATGGTCCCAAAACAAACAATCGGTTGTTTCCTCGAATCAATCAGTTGTTTTGGTTTTAACAGCTTAACCATTTGAAAAACAGTTTTCAAATCTTTTCTCAAAACATCTAAGTGTAAACAATCGGTTGTTTCGACAAAATAATCGGTTGTTTTAACTTAGTTTGAAAACATTTTACTTTCACAAAGATTGATAATGCCTATGCTTTAGATTCGATCAAGGGGTGGATTACAACACTCAAACTACCCCAAAACTAGACTATAACAGCACAACAACAACAAGCACAGTCAAGGCTTCATCATCCTTTAAAGGGTTTGGATTCTTCAAAGCTTGAACACCACTTGGTTCAACACATTCTGCTAGAGAAAGAAATTTGTACTGGTTGGAAGGTTTAGCATAAACAAAGGAAGACAAATACTGCTCAAGTACTCAATTAAGGACCTCCGTTTGACCATCAGTTTCAAGATGGTATGAAGTGCTCATGTTCAGTTTTGTGCCACATATTTTAAACAACTCGCGCCAGAATTGACGGATGAAAATGGGGTCACGGTCTGAGACTAGGCTACGAGGGAAGCCATGGTGTTTGCAAACCAATTCCATAAAAATAGAAGCCACCTTAAAAGCTCCATATTTTGGAGGAAGTGCGCCAAAGTGAGCACCCTTTGAAAAACGATCCACCACAACAATAATAGCAGTATGACCCTGGGATGGTGGTAGGCCAGTGATAAAATCCAAGGAAAAAGGTCTTCCCAAATAGCTGTTGGGATTGGCAGTGGCTGAAGTAAGTCTGCCGATTTCTTGGTCTCATACTTGACTTGTTGGCAAGTGTTACATTGAGAAATGAAGTGTTGAACATCCTTGCGCATGTCAGCCCAGTAAAAACTTTCTTACAACCTATGTAAGGACTTTGCTACCCCCATATGGCCTCACAAAGTAGTCTTGTGGTATTCCTCCATCAGTAATTGTTTAAAGTGATTAGTAGGGTCGAGCCAGATCTTTCCTTTGAAGAAAATGAGGCCATTATGAATTTTATAATTTGTAAAAGAGGTGGGGTTGTGTTGTATTTGTGTGACTAATTTCTGGAAATCGGGGCTATCAATTAAGGATTTGCGCAGGTCCTCCAAGAAGGTGAAATTGCACATGGAAAACACGAAAAATTGACCCTCATTGTGCTTAGAGATGCGAGATAAAACATCTACAACAATATTTCTTTTCCCCACTTTATATTGGATGGAATAATCGTAGCCCAGTAGTTTGGAGAGATACACTTGTTGCTCAAGTGTTTGGATTACTTGAGACATCAATTCCTTCAAGCTTTTATGATCTGTTAGAATGACAAATGGGTGACGCAAAAAATATTGGCGCCACTTGCGCACAACCGTGGTGATCACATGCAGCTCCCTAACATATGTAGAAGCTCGCTGTAATCTAGGACAAAAAGGTTTGCTAAAGAAAGCAATGTGATGTGAATGTTGCATGAGAACAGCCCCCATGGCCAGTCCTGACGCATCGGTTTCCAAAACAAAGGGAACAGTGAAGTCAGGAAGAGCAAGAACCGGGGCCTCTGTCATAGCTTTCTCGAGGCGTTCAAATGCTAATTGTGCATTCAAATTCCACTGAAAACAATCCTTGTGTAGCAAAGCAGTAAGAGGTGAAGCAATAGCTGCATATCCCTTAATAAATTTGCGGTAAAAACTTGTGAGTTCAAGAAATCCTCGAAAGGACTTAATGGTGGTGGGAATGGGCCAATCCAACATGGTATGTATTTTTTTGGCTCAGGTTCCACACCCTTTTGGGATACTATGTGGCCGAGATACTCCAATTGACGTTTACCAAATAGGCACTTGGAATCTTTGAGAAAGAATTGCCCATCTCGCAGTGCCTGATAAAAACACTCAAAGTGGGAAAGGTGTGCTTCGAATGAGCTGCTATATACAAGAATGTCATCGAAGAATACAGCTGCAAACTTGCGAAGGAATGGTTTGAGAAACTCGTCCATGGTTGCCTGAAAAGTGGAAGGGGCGTTACAAAGCCCAAATGGCATGAACCTATATTCGTAGTGGCCTTGGTGGGTGCAGAAAGCTGTCTCAGGGATGTCGTGTTCATCCATAAGGATCTGGTGAAAACCTTGCCTCAAATCAAGTTTAGAAAACCAAGAGGCATTGGCCAATTCATCTAAAAGTTCATCAATTGTCAGTATTGGAAAGTAATGGAAGAGGCCCCGACATCTATATTATTTTGGCCTCCATAATTATTGGTCAAGATTCATCATTTTGCATGTACATATTTTTTTTTAAGATTATGCTTATGCGAGCTGTACTACAACCCATGGGCCAATCATTATGCGAGATGGGTCAACAAAACTAACCCGCAATTTTTATGCATGTCGTTTTATCTCAACTTGCCTTTTGAGGACCAAATGCAAGGTGGGACTAGGGATGTGACCCGCAAAATGTAGGCCATATTGACTCACTCATATAGGAAATGCGGATTGATTTCACTGGCTCGCCCTACATAAGAGTTGGCCTGCAGGCCTTCGGGCAAACCCGCATAAAAAATACTTTTTTAAATTAATGAAAAATAAAATTTCAAATATACATTTTGAATAAATTTATTTTTTGTTTATTAAATTAATTATTTTTCTTGTTTAGATGAATTGGGTAAATGATCTCACAATATTATTATCACAACACATGCGTAACAAGACATGAGTAAAAAGAAATTATTATGGTGTTATGATTTTCAATGAAATTTGGATTTTATCGTACTAATAAATTGACTAATGAAATATTTCATTAAATATATACACATTTTTAAGGTAATACATGTAGACACATGATTACTATTCTAATTGAAAAATAGTATAAAATAATATCTATAATACACACACATACACACAGACGCACACGCACACACACATACACACACACGCACGCGCGCGCGCACACACACACACACACACATATATATATATATATATATATATATATATATATATATATATATATATATATATATATACCGACCAATCCTTGGTCATCGACTCTAGGGAAGACCTCAGACATCGGACATCAGTGCCAGATAGTAAAGATGGGCCACGTAAGGTGGGTCCCACAAGCAATATGAGTTAACGTGAAGTTAACCCCACATACTAAGAAAAAGCCTATGTCACGAGGGATCCATGCACGCGGGGTGTATAACGCATTCGGGTGCGACACAAGTAAACAACCCTTGGAGGCGCCAAGGCCCGTTAGGGTTAGGGTTTCCAAGGGAAGATTGCATGCATGACACGTGAATACTGAGGGCACCCATAGAACAGATGGCCCCGCAACATTGGTGCATGAGTTGGTACCTTGGGGACCATTCTGTTAGTCGTTGCACTCCAGTAAAGGAAAGTTCTATGTGCTAGATTATGCTAAGATTGTGTAATAGCAGCGCAAGGAACCCTAGACATGGGTAACAAAACAAAAGTAAACCCTAGTTACAACCTATATAAAGGGTGCTAAGAACCCTAGCAAGGTACATTGTTTCTAGGACTGAAACTACTTTATTCACTTACTGTTTCTTTGCCCCGGTACTAAAACGGCCGCCAAGGCACCCCTTTGTCTTTGTAGGTGAGTGTTAGGATTGATGGCTATAACAAGAGGGGGGGGGGGTGAATTGTTTACAAAAACTTTTCTCAAATACTTTGCTTAGAATGAAACTTCAACAATCAACTCAGAAAAGCAATTCAGAAAGTCAATCAAATTACCAAACGGAAACAGATAACAAAATTATAATCGGTTAAAATTAGGATTCAACTAGTTGTTTATGACAGCGGAAAATATCAAACAAATATGGAGAGAAGAGATAGAGAGAGTTAAACACAAGGTTTATACTGGTTCACTCTATCCAAGAGCTACATCCATTCCTCAGTCAAACCACTGAGTATTCCACTATGTAACCAATCACAGATTACACACACACCACACAAAGAGGTGACTTTGAATCCCACAAAGCCTACTCACCCTTTTTACACACAGCCAACACCTCAAGCCAGAATCACACTGACTTTACAAGATTTTACAACAATTTTTCAAAGAGTAATATGAAAAATTACAAGAACCTAAATAGGGATATAAAACACCTGAAATCACAGTACACCAGAAACCCTATTGATAAGTTCTTGAATCACAGCAAAGCTCAAAAACAATCTTGCTAATACTTGGTAAAAACACCTTTTCACAAACAGTTGGTAATCTCTCAAATCAGAGTATCAAACTTTTCTATTTTTATCACTTCTCTATCAATCTTTTAACGTTTGAAAGAAGACTAGTTTTATATTACTTGAGAAGCTACCGTTGAAGGTAGATTTGAACAACCAAATCAGTTAAAACAGGTTTTCAAAAAGCTGTTATGAAAACACACATTTAATCGGTTAAAACTGCGATTTAACCGGTTGAATGGTTTTGACAGTTATATAATCGATTCAAAAAACAGTTTCAAAACACCTTTGCCAGCTAAGTGACAAACAACCGATTATCTCAAAACTTTAATCGGTTGTTTTTCCCTTTGCATGGAAAAACACTTAAATCTTTAAAACATATTGGAATAAGCTTTGTTTGAGAATCAAGACTGATCTTACAAAGATTCTAAACTCCAAACCAAAACCTAAACCTAAAACACATCACAACTTCAGGCTTCAAAGAGGATTTGATACATCAAAGCTTCCCATCTTCAACAGTGAGAAGTTCTTCGATCCCAGGATGTTCAATTCTCAGGTGGAGACAGTCAGACTAGAGACTGTCGTTCGAGTCAACCGGCAAGAACAATATATATATATATATATAATACTATATTTAAATTTTATTATAAAAGTGACTAAGGTCTGACTATTAGATTGCATAAGTATTGAAACCTAAACAATTTTTGCATTTCAGAAAGACAACAAACACTACAAAATATTAAAAACTATCAAGCCTTAATGAATTTCGTGAGGGTCTTATGGATTAGAGATTAAAGGGAATTTCTTTCAACCTTTCTTCTTGCACCCCATACTTAAAAAGAAAATACTCAAATTACCCCTAGACATTTTTCATTTAACGTTTTTTCTTCTTTTCATAATGTAGAATTGGGAGACTTTTCATATTATAGATTTTGGAAGTTAAAATGTGTGTTTCATATTTGTTCAATCTAGAATAATTTTATAAATTTTGTATTATGGATTATAAAATTTGAAATGAATAATTTTATAATTTTTTTAGAGTATAAGAGTATACGAAGAAGTTATGGAAATGTAAAAAATATTAACCAAAATATTAAGATATACGAATTATGCGAATCGATACATCACATACTTAGTCTATGTAAACTACTAATTATACAAGACGAACCTAAAACGGACCTAAGTAAATTAATAAGTTAAATATTAGATAGTTTCCTCTAAATTTTTTCTAACAATTTTTCTTATCGGACCGAGCCATCCTAAAAACTCGCTCCATGCCATCTACACAGGACAAATATTACCATCCCTAACTAAAAATACTTGATATTAAAGAAAAAAATGTGTAAATGAAACATAATTAACTATATATAAATGCATAATTAATTATTTAATTGACTAATAGATTATGTCGGTAGACGTAATCAATTATTCTCCGATTAAATATTTATATTTTAGTAATACAATTAATTAAAATAATTACAAATAAAATTAAGAATAAATTTATAAAGTTCTCTCTTTCTTTCTTCATAAATATTGAGGAGTTGAGAATCTCATCGTCCCCCTCCTTTTTTAGCTCTCATATCCGAGCAGACACAAACAAAAACAATCTAGACCTTTCTTTTCTTTTAAAGAGTAGATTAAACACACTAAAGTTCTCTCTTTAATCAGCGTGCTTAATATTTATTTATATATATATATATATTATATATATATATTATATATATTATATATTATATATATATATATATTCTATACCTATATATATATTATATATATATATATATAAATAAATAAATAAATAAATAAAGGGGATTCTCCTCTTAACAACTCTTAATTTTTTTTTCTATTTTATTCTTATATTAATATTTAATTTTATTATTGTATTATGGTCATTATGTCATTTCTTATTCCCTCTTAACTGCTTTTAATTTTTTTTCCATTTTATCCTTACTTAATAATTTATTGTATTAATTTATTTTGGTTATTTGGACATTTTATAATTTCAAAAATTAATAAAATAATTTTTTAATTTTAAAATTTATTTTATTTGTTATTATTTAACTGGAGAATGGAGAGAGTGGAGGGAGTGATTAGTTACTTTTCTATTTTAAAGATCTTCTTCTCTATTAAATAAAAAAATTAACGATATTTATTCTTCATCTTATATTTTATCCGTGTCTTTAAAGTAGAAGTCAAAGATCTTTATTATGGATTTTAATCATAATATCCGTTTTGTAAATCGTTTTTTCTCAAAAAAATTTCTCAAGATATTATAAATATTATCCGTTTTGTAAATCGTTCTTTTTAAAACACTTCTCAAATATTTAAGAAAGAAAGATTATTTAAATTTTTCTTGACTGCACTCCAAAGTAGATTATTAGATGCATTAGAACAATATTCATTACATAATTTTTTTTTTTTTTTTTTATATAGAAACTACATTTCCTGGTATCCTAATATATATTGATTATTACTAAAATTAAAATTGTATTTCCTTATACCGAAATAAAAAATAATTACATAATACAGTAATCCACACATATAGAACTTTTATTCCGTATATTTTATTATTAATTGAAATTAAAATATTTTATAAATTAACAATACATATATTTATGTGTTACTTTAGTAATAAGCTTGTCTACCTATGAGTGCTCAAAAATGGAGATCTACATACTCTACCAATATGTAATACCGTAGAAGATGTGGAGTTACGATTCCTTTAAACACAGATTGTACATTGAATAAGGTTGCTTGTAACATGCGACAATTCAGCTCACCTACCTCTCACTTCGCCAATTGTTTGGTTTGGTTGGTCCTTTTCTAAATTCTCTCACATTTTAATCACCATATGCAACCTTTTTTGTTTTGTTTCAACTGGTGGGAGCACTGCAAAGTTCATATGCTTGTACCATCTGTTTTATTTATTGTGGGGTTACCCAAAATTCTAAGCGCCAACCGTAATTCATTCATTCATTCAGACTACATATTACTTAAACAATGTCATGCTGTGAATCACCCAAACCCACCAACCACCACTCTGATCAACTCTGAACTTCTTTCCCTTCACATTGTAGATTGGGTTCCTTCATTTTGATGGCTCTTAAGGCTGTATCCATCTGGGGTTATTCCAAAGCTCTCTCTCCTCCATTGGGTGTTGGTCTTGCCAATTCTCATTCTACTCCGATTGGGAATCAAAGATATGATTTTGACAAATGTCGCAGATGGGAAAGCTGTTGTTTGGGTGTTTTGGCTCAGACAGCTACCACTGCTGTCGAAGATGAGGAGCCCAATGTCCCCCCTTTGATTGACTCTTCTGGGGCTGCTGATGGTGTTCACCAAATTCACAAGGACATAATCCAGCTTCCTAGTGAGTTATATGATATCACCCCCCTCCCCTCCCCTCCCCCCACACACACACACCATAATTTTTTTTATGTGTTTAACTGGCATTCCGAGAATTCTAGAGTTGTGCTAGTGATTTAAGTTATAAATGTTGCTGATTTCATAACCAAACTTTGCTTTTCAACTAATGTTTCTCCTATTGGTGTTTTGGAGGGATAATTTTGTTACTGGTGCCTTTTGCATTTTTCACTTTTCACTTACAATTTTGTGGTTGATGCTGGAAAGGCAAGACGCTCACAGTATATGCATTTGATATCATCATTGCGCTAGTTTCTTCTTTAGTGCTTGTCCTCTTTCAAGGCCTCCCTTCTTTATTCGGAGAAAAATGGATCATGTTCTTCAAATTCTCCATTCAAATGACTACACAAGAATGTCCTCTCCATTAACAAATGACTTCTATATGTGTTTTGAATTTTAAATAAATAAACATGTTTTGTCGTTTAATTGCAGAATTTTATGGCAAGGCTGCAAGAAACTACTTTATCTAAGTTCCTTCTTTTTTATTAACGCCCCCCAGGGGCCGTCCTATGTTAATGGATTTTATGTTTCTTAAAGGTGTTTTTGTAATTTGCTACGAAAATACTTGCATCTGAATTATCATTTTCTTCTGTCAGATGAATTATTGGTTAAACTTCGTAGATAATAAAGATAACCAACACAAAGGCTAAGCCCCACAAAGTAAAACGCACAAAATCCAAAACTTGCAAAATAGAATTTAGAAAGGAACGGGTATGTAGGTTGAGAAGAGGGAGAACACATGCCATATGTTGGGAATCCCTCCTTAATTTAATGGGAGATTATGACCAATGAATATCAGTAACTCATCTATTGAATATATTCAATGATGGCCATTCAAAAGTTTTTTGAAATTGTAACTCTCTCTTGAATAATCTCTTTATGAAGAAGCCTCTTCTGAGGAAGCAAGTGAGAAGAGTAAAATAGAGAGAAAAAGAGAGACTTTGTATTCCATCCTGGTTGGGTGAGATTGAGTGTTATCATCACAGAGTGAGAGAGGAGCAAATATTGTAAGCCCACTTTCATAGTGGAAGCGTTTTCACTCTAATAGTGAGATTAGAAATCCTAGTAGATGCTAGAGAGACATTGTATTCCATCCTTGTTGGGTGAGATTGAGTGTTATCCTCACAGAGTGAGAGGAACAAATATTGTAATCCCACTTTCATAGTGGAGCCGTTTTCCACGGTGAGATTAGAAATCCTAGTGAGATGCAGGATAGACGTTGTATTCCATTCTTGTTGGATGAGATTGAGTGAGAAGAAACAAATATTGTAATCCTACTTTCATAGTGGAGGCATTTTCTGGTTTTTATTTCTTAAGTTGAGGAAGGTTTTCCCACGTTAAAAATTCTCTGTGTCATTATTCTATTTGCTCTATTTTCTTTGCTTATTTGCTTCCACAAGTGCCCATTTTGTATCTACACCAAAGGGGAGAATTAATTTTGAATTTTCCCAACACCATATACCGAATTTCAATGGCTGTCTCCCATTGAAAAATCTCTTTTTATCACTAGGCTGTTCTTTTATTTGTTTTTTCCAATTCCTGAGTCTAGTTGTTGGAAATGAAAACTACCTGAAAGGGAGATTGTTTGTAAGATATGTAGAAAGGAAATAGACTATGGCATACAACACCAAAATTTCAAACGGCTGCCATTTTCATTGCATCTGATGTCATTTTGGTGATCCGTGACAGACTCAAGGTAGCACAGCCTAAATTCTTGGCTTTGTATGATGGCATCACCGGAGATGGGTTATGACTTTTTGAATGCAGGCATGCACTATATTGTTCCCGCTTGAAATATTATGAATTCTATCAGAGAACCATATATATAATTGAACAATCCTCAGGACTGCCTAATCAATAAATTCTTATAGTGAATTAAATTGCTATATTTTTGTTTAGTACACTTTGAGCCTTGCACACATGCTAGCATATGCATGTGTATGCATGCAGATATTACTGGATGCAATTTATGTTTATGCTAGTTATAGCCGGTAAGTGATGTAATTCCCTTTGGTATTTAATCAACATTTTATCACAATTATGTAATTTCGCTAATTGCAGAGCCATTAACAACAATTGACATTTCTTCTTCTTCTTCAAGCGATGGATCAAAGGTTCGTGTGGCTTATCAGGTATGGTGCTTTAGTCTTTATTTCAAATAAAATATTCATGGCACTATCACCTTTGCTAACTAGCAAGTTTGTTGATACAGGGACTTCCGGGGGCATATAGTGAGGATGCAGCTTTGAAAGCATATCCAAAATGTGAGACTGTGCCGTGTGACAATTTTGAATCTGCATTTAAGGTTGCATTTCTTGTTTTATTATATCTTCGGTGTATGTATTTGATGCATTCAGTTGTAAGCTATAGTTATTGCTGTGATATATTTATATTCTTCTCCACAGGCAGTTGAATTATGGTTAGTGGATAAAGCTGTTCTGCCCATTGAAAATTCTGTTGCTGGAAGCATCCACCGTAATTATGAGTTACTTCTTCGCCATAGGCTGCACATTGTTGGGGAGGTTCAGTTACGTGTTAATCACTGCCTTTTAGGATTGCCCGGTGTGAGAAAGGAGGAGCTCAAAGTTGTTGTCAGTCATCCCCAGGTTGGTTATTACATATAGTTTTTTTTTTCTATTTGCTTAATTGAGGTAAAGAATGAATAAATATGATGCATTATGTTTCCCATTTGAACAAAATGAATGGGATGTGTGATTCTGCCTTAAGATAGCATCAACATCCTAATAGTACAATTTATTGGATTTCATCAATCATGTTTACTCTGCTCTGCTATGTAATAGTGGCTAACCCCAACATGCCAACTTTTAAGTCTTAATTAACTTGGTTTTTGATTGCACAGACTTTTGAGACAGCAGACTGTCTCACCAAATTAAGCTTACCTGTTGCAACAAAATACCTAGCCTTATTCAGAAACTTAAAATTGTTTCAATTACAATTTTACATGCAGGCGTTAGATCAATGTGAGAAAATGCTTAGTGATTTAGGTGTTGTCAAGATTGGTGCACGTGATACTGCTGATGCTGCTCAGGTGTATTATGAATTCTCTTTGTCAAAAAGTAAGTATTGATTAGGTTGTACAGTGGCATGTCCTAACAATTATGTTCTTGAGAACAGACAGTGGCCTCAAATTGTGCAAGAGACACAGGAGCCATTGCAAGTTCCCGAGCTGCAGAAGTATACGGGCTCGACATACTTACAGAAAGAATCCAAGTAAGACTTTATGTATTATGGAAGATTGAGCTGCTAAAGTATATTGCCGTAGCTCTTGTTTTCTTTTATCACAACACCAACTTTAATGCCTGCAAATTGGATGTCATTGGATTAGGAGTTGATGCCTTATTTATAATTTTAAATGTTTGGGCCAATCTATTAAATTGAATGTCGATCATCATGAATAATGGAATTTCTAAAAGTGAAAGTCATCATGCTGTATTTTGCATGGCAAAAGCATTTATATTGTAATTATTTCCTATCGCTTTCTCTTTCCCTTCTGTTCTGATTCGGTGCAAGTTTATATCTTGTTGGACCGAGATGTTGCAAAAAAGAAGCCATATATCTTGTTTGTGCCAATCAGTTGTTTGCTTGAAAACTTGTCTTTGAAATGTCATGGCTTGTGATATGAAAGTTGTTTGTTTTGTCAAGTATGTAAGCTCTAAGCGTGACTGAAAAGCTGCATAGATAGCTAGTGAACTTAGTATAGAATGTGTAAGAAAAGATCAAAGAAATGATGAAAAGAGAAGAATGATACATTCTATAAGCTCGTTTTTTATGAACACACAAGAATAGAACACTTACATAGAGTTTACAGATCACACACGCTCAAACAAGAAAGAGCGAATTACAAAAATGATAAATATGAATTACACAAGCATGTATCAATCCAACTCTTAGCTAAGTTAGATAAGCTCGAGTATATATAAACTAGCTACAACTATATTAAACCACATAACAAAACATAAAGCCTAACTAACTAAACAAAACAATTGTTGAATAACAACTTTAAGCCGACACTTGTGCTATAAAAGTTTGATCAAACACATAAAAGTTTGATGTTGTCATTATACGACTTTCCGCAAACGAATAAGAAACAAGGCATGAATCAACAAATATCCACCCTTGATTTGAGTTTTCTTCCAAATAGTGTTAGCATACGATTGTTACCAACAATCAACATTCAACAAATCTAAACAGTACATGAACTTGCTTCTAGGAATAGGCCAGGTGAACATACCAATTGGATTCAACTCATTCTTTTGTGCAAAGAAAATGATACCCAACATCAATATGCTTGATTCGTTCATGTTGAACTTGATCCTTAGCCAAGTAAATTGCACTAATACTATAAAAAAAATAGCCTTCTTACGTGGAATTCCTATATCAGCCATCAGACCCTGTGTCATCCTTATAGACAAGCCCAACACTAGATGTACCTTTAAGGTACCTAGGAATATGTTTCACCATCCTCCAATGATCCTTTCTAGGATTAACCATATACGTACTCGCCAGACTAACTGCTTAAGAAAGGTCTACCATTGCATACATCAGACTCCCACTGCATTAGTATAAGGAACATGAGTCATATATTCTTTATCAATTCTGAAAGAGTAGTACTACTTATAGATAGATGAATAGACGATGTCAAAGGAATAGCAACTGACTTGACACCACTCATGCCAAAACAGTCCAAGGCCTTCTAAATGTACTTCTATTGACATTGAAAGAGCTTCTTCTCACAATCCTGCTTAATATCCATGTCAAGAATTCTACCAGCAACTCCTAAGTCTTTCTTCTCAAATCTACTAGTTAACAAGGACTTCAACTTCTGAATCTCTACCTTAGGCATAAACGCTATAAGCATTTGTCTACATATAACAAAAGATTAACATGGGAACCATGTTCCTTCAATGATGTTCCCTCCTTCATGCGTAGCCTAAACAATCATTTTTGAGAAACAATGTATTGCGAATGGAATTTGTCATGAACAACTTCTTCAACTTCAACAGCAACCCAAAAATAGATTCTTCATTCACTACCTCATAAAGAACTTCATCTAAGAGAGTCAAGAAGATTAGAGAATGAGCCTTCAACTCTTGAATTCTCATAACAAACTCATCTAGATGTGCAGTCCTACCAGATAGGTGCATCTACACTCCCTGTTCCTTCAACAAAGCACTCATCTTGATGTGCTACAAATTGAAAGAGTTATTTCTTGTAAATGTCTCAATCTTGATCGTTCGAATGTCTTGAAGATTTTATTCATAGCAAATTAAACAAACGTGGATGGTCTTGATTAGCGAAAAACCACCTACAGATGTAGAACATATCAAAATCAAATCTCTGATACCATTTTTGTTGATATCAAAGATCAAGAAGCTCACTAGACACTCTAGTGAATGTAGTATAGAACATGTAAGGAAAGGTGAAAAATACGATGAAAAGAGGTAAAAGAGAAGAATGATATATTCGATATAAATTCATACTTGATGAACAAATACAAGAACAAAGAACACGATGACTACACAAAGTTTACAAATCATACACGCTCAAATAGGAAAAACGAATTACAGAGGTGATCAATATGAATTACACAAGCACATATTAATCAAACTCTTCTGCTCTTGGCTAAGTTAGATAGGCTCAAATATATGTAGACAAGCTACAATTGTAACTAACAATATAATACAATAAAAGAAAGCCTAAGTCATTAAACAAAACAATCATCTAATAATGACTATGAGCAGCTGCATGTGTTACAGACCATCAGTTGCATCAAAGCTAGACGTTGTCATTATATGACTTTCAGCAGATGAAGAAGAGACAAGACATAAATCAATAAGTTCTATATTAGAACTGGATGATGGCAGTTATACATAGAAAATTACATGGATATTCCTTTCTCCATCTTTAGCTATTATTGGATAATATGTTCTGTTGAAGCTACAAAAAACTAGAAGAAAAAAACATGTTTGCTGATTCTGGTGAAGTCAACAAGACTATAGCTTAGCTGATTCATTGTGATTTTGACAGGATGATGATGAGAACATTACTCGTTTCTTGGTCCTTGCAAGGGATCCTATAATTCCAGGAACTGACAAGCCACATAAGGTATAAAAAAAATTTAGTTTTTTACATTGATTTTTTTATAAATGTGCTTATGAGTTCATGACTTCTCTCTCAGACTAGCATTGTTTTTAGTCTAGAAGAAGGTCCTGGTGTGCTGTTCAAAGCCTTGGCAGTTTTTGCTATGAGGGACATTAATTTATCGAAGGTGTGTTAAAGTAATTGATATTGGAGTTTTGAAATTAAGACATGCATTCATTGCTCTTATTTTTTCATGTAAATTCAGATAGAGAGTTGTCCGCTGAAGCAGCGTCCATTAAGGGTTGTGGATGATTCTAATCAAGGGAATTCTAAGTAAGTAAATTCGTTCTGTTCAAGATTTGAGATAGTAAAATTTATGGTGTAATTTCTCTAGTTTAAATGCAAATTGATCAGTGGTTCATCCTTTATCCTGTGAGAGTAATGGGGGTATGGATAGAGTTTACGACTAAAAGACGAGTAGACTAAAAATGAAAGGGTATATGACATGTTGAAATCTCTTTAGAGATTCACATCACTAGATTATCAAGGATGCATTTCAGTAAAAGGCTTTATTAAACACTTGTCCAACTTATTCGTAAGCTCACTATGAAATTTACTGAAATAAGTTAAAAAAAACTTATTTTGAAAAGATTCTCTGTTAACTCTTCCTTGCACTTTATTCTAAATAACATATTTTCGATTTTCGGATTCAAATACTGAAAGGAAAACATTTTCAGACTGGGTTTAGTTTTGCTTCATGAACATGATCAGCGATTCTGTTATTTTGTATACGTGTGTTTACAATCATGGTTTTAGGCATAAAACTTCTCTAGTGACAGGTACTTTGACTACCTCTTCTACATTGATATTGAAGCTTCTATGGCAGAACCTCGTGCGCAGTATGCTTTAGGACAGTTGCAGGTCTGCCCGTTATCTCGTCAACTCCAGTTTAATATTTTGTTTCTTATGGACTCAAATATTTTATATTAATCTTTTGGTTGGAATCTATAAAATTTCTTAATGCAGGTGCACCTGATATAATTATTTAATATTATGTATTTTCTATGTGATAAATAATGAATCTTCCAGCACACTAGTGTTTTAGTAGACAAATTTTGTGAAGAGTACTTTGATTAGATGATTGCAAAGGAAAGAGTAAAAGAAATACTTCAAAGAAATTATTGAAATTTACTACGATTAAATTAATTATACTAACTGGTTAGTGTCAAGAGGCCCCAATCCACGACCAACCAACCCAACATTGATAGTAAATAGCTGAGTCCTTTAAGCATGTTAGTTAAGGTTCAATTCTTGGCCATTTGTATAGAAAAAAGATATGTTAGGATAAGCAAAACTTACTTCAGTAATCTTTATATCTCCAAAAGGATTAGTATCTAATTGTTTATTAGGAGATACCCTTAATGAGCATGCACAAAGGTATGTCAATATACTGATTTGACTTTAAACTAGGGATGACAATGGGGTGAGACAAATGTGAGTTTGTCCCATCCTATTCTCTATTCTTATCGGAGAATGGGTATACTCATACCCGTTCCTTATCGTTCCAAATATTAATTAAATAATTTTTTTATAGAAAATAAAAAAATATCATAGCAAAAGAAACATCATATTATCAAGTATTTATGTCAAAATGATATACTATCTTTTTTTTCCTAATGTCAAATATCAAGAAATAAATTATAAGTGTATAAATATTAAATGGGAGTATCAAATAAGAATTAGATAAATGTCAAGCAATTATAAAAAAAGTAAAAATATCAAATGTATGACTTAAAAGTAAGTTACGAAGTTAAAGATAAAAAAAAAATTAATATAAATATTTTAGATCACCTAATAAATTAAAAGTGTTTTAGTAATTTAAAACTATGAGGATGAGAATAGGTATTGGGATGGATATGGAAACACGGAAGGGGTAGATATGTACATATCTATCCTGTCTCTATATCCAAATTAAAATACCGGGTATTTTTGATACTTATACCTATACCTATACTCAGTCAATGTGAAAATTCTTCGTCAAAATTGGGATGGTGGAGCATTTTACTTTAAACCAGCAAATCATATGTTATATGTGGCTGCGTCAAAAAAGCGTGTTAGTGCCTTGCTACATTATACCACATTCAAACCCATTGATCTGGGTCTATCTAAGTAGTGATGGTAGGATAAAATTCATGTTGTATAGAATAAAATGTTGCAAGCTTTTCTGTGGTGCTTATGGTACAAAATTCACTATCACACATTCGTAATTGTTTGTAGATTAGTGCTTTTATTACTTTCTTGACCCAATGGCATATTCCACAATCCTGATGGGAATGCTTTTTGCTTTTACTTCTCTAACTTTTAAGTCTTTTTCCATATCAGTTGCGTAGTACATTGTTAAAATTCCTTTAACTACTCTATAAATCCATGCATAATCACAAAACCCATACAAAAAGAAAAAAGTATTTAATCAATGTTTTTATCTGTGACTCCATGTTATGAAATGTAGCGTGCAATCAAATGTTAGCTCTAGATGTTGGTAACATCTATTTATTTATTTCATTTCCATTTCAGGAATTTGCTAGGTTTCTTCGAGTTCTTGGTTGTTATCCTATGGATACAGTGTTATAGAAGTTCCGTGGTGTTCATCAGAGGTTGTTGATCTTTAATCAGTGACACGGAGGAGGAACTATCCATGAAAAGCATTGCCCCTTTCACTCTTTCAAAATTCTTTTCATCTCCAAAGGAGGTGATTTGGAGTATATTATCATAGTTTTGACAGTGGAGTGAATGCTGGCAATGTCAACTCTGGCTCCAAAGTATGTATAAATAATAACTCTATTGAATTATTGTGTCAAATTAATGAATGACCCAGCCACCCAAAGTTTTCTTCTTCCATCATCTGCTTCACCAAGGCTTTTGATATTTTTTTATCAGGATTTTAGGGAACAAGATTTCATTACATCCTCCCTTATGTTATTGACTATTTTTGGTAAAACTAAACATATGGTTGTGCTATTTAGGAAATTTGTCGAGATCAGATAATATTGGACCAAGTAATAACTTCTCTTTAAAAAAGGTAGAAGTAGTTAGAATTGAAGTACAGAGATAATTTGATATCTGTTTCCTTACTTTTTATTTATGCAGTTCAAAATCTTGTATTTCATCCTGTAAACAAACAATGCTTAAGATTATTGCCCACACAATGTGTTCTCATTGAATTATCTTATTCTGAAGCTCAATTTCTATAATCAAAATTTCACAGAAAAAAAATCCTATAATACAAATTTTTTAAATGTTACTAGTACTTTCTAATAATTTGTTGAGTTTAATGGATATTAATTTAAAATTTAGAAAGACTTAACAATAATCTTTATTAGAATTAATAAATAATATTAGAAAAAGTTATAGTTCAAGTTATCTATTCCTTATATTATTCGTGTTAAAATAAATTTAAGCTTTATATTTGCCGGTCCAATCAAAACTAAAAATATAATGTTGTCATGTCATCCCCATTAATGAACTTGTTTCTATTCATGGTACCAACCAATTTAAATGGTTATTCAGTTGGACAAATTGATGTGAACTAAGCAAATTTTCTAAACCATTGCACTGTCGTTTTTAAAACACTGTCCTATGTGATAAATTAGTAGATTAATCATAGCAGCATACATAATGAGGTTTCAATTGTGCTTTCAAGTCACTAAAAGAACCCCAAAAAAGCAAACAAACATGTTGATGACTGGTATACTGATACAACACTCTCGCTGAGAAAATTCGAGACAGCTTATTCCTACGAAATAACTAGGACTATTTATTTCCTTTTAAGCTCGCTCTTCACTTCAGTTCCTCCAAGAAATCAACATTGTCAACCAAGACCTACAAATCTCAAACAAAATGAATCATACAACCAAGTACTAATTATTAAAATGACAGAACATTAACAAAAGAGCAGCTGATACCATGTGAATCATAATACCATTGAAGAAAGAAAGGTAATCATAAACTTTTGTCACATAATATAGCACCAGACATTTCATACCACATGCTAAAATTAAACTTGAGGCTAGAAAGCTATAGACGTTGAAGCATTTGTAATGTAGTGCAGCTATTTCACCCTTCAGTTATAACATATGTATATGATTCTACAAGATAACTCATCTACTCAATATGGTGATAGGAGGGGAGAGACTTACAGTTTTCCAACCATCTGGATCTAAAAACGAAGTGGTTTTTGTATTAAGGCCAGGAATTGGCCCTGGTTGCCGTGTAATCTTCCCTCCTACCTCTTGTATAACTTGGCTAACTACCTCAGCACTCTTGTATACATCATCAGTACCAATAGCAATCTGTTACATTAAGAACATGAATTTTGTCATTAAGGAGTACATAAACAGAGAAAAGTGTAGAAAGACAGTTTAGGTCCAAGAAAGTCAGATAACACAACCTGTTAAACTAACCTGTGCATAGGCATTGCCCTTAGAGTATTCAGTGACACCATAATTATACGTCAACTCCAACACAGTTGTCTCGTGCTCCTCTCCATACCCAAGCATAGCTACAGTGTACTGTCGGACATGCAAGTTGCAACATGTTGCAAGTTATTAGAATGGCTTACACATGAAAAATGTTCCAGCGAGCAAGTGCATTGCTAAGGTATAGCAATAAGAAATTTCACCTTGGACTCAGGCTTATCAACCTTCCTCACTACCTTCATGCCCAGAGCCTGTGCAAATGATCCCATAAGAAAATTTCTTAGATCAATAAAATGCATTTGATTAATAAAAATTTAAACCACATTTCATCAAATGCAATTTTATGATTCTATTTTGAGCATCACAAGCAAAAGCTATCAATTGCTACACCAGGTTCATGCAAAATAGAACATCAAGTTTCAGTCTTTCAGCGGTTGCTACAAATTGTAAACCAAAACAATACAGCTGATTTTCCGGTCTTGAAACCCACCAATAAAACAGGTCAAATCTATAAAGAACAGTTGAAATAGATAAGAAGAGTACTTGAAACTTCGGAAAAAAATTTACATGGAACTAACCAAAAGGTTTGACTTGGTTTTTGGTCTACATTAAGAATGCTTCATACTGAATTCTGCTGATTGAATACAGTTATACAGCACACAAACTATAAGTATAACAATTATTTTGCTTATGCACACAAAAAAATAATTAATGGAAAATTTCTCAAAGTTGACAGCCAGTGGATAGTGATTCAGTTGTGCCAAAGACAAAGCCTGAAACAGTTTTGACTACAACAATAGCACTGGACTATATATGGGGAAAACGTTGGAGAGTTACCTTTTCATAAAACTTAATTGAGCGTTCTAAATCTCCAACACGAAGCATTACTTGACAAAATGGGTCATGGACAGTAGGTCTTTGGATAAATCCAAAAGTGTAACCATCTGGATCCTTCGCAAAGGCAATCACAGTAGTCCCACCCTGAACTGGTCCAGGCTCCCTAGTGATGTTTCCTCCCTTGGCCCGTATGAGTTCAACCGATTTGTAAATCTAAAAATTGAAGCAATAAACAGTTCATTTTATTCACTGCATATATAGATACTCAATGTTTTGTAAAGGTGGACTTTGTCTTACATCCTCAGTCGCAATTGCAAAATGTCCAAAGCCATCCCCTATGTCATACGAGGTCACCCCATAATCTGACAATAAGAGTTAGAACAATATAAAAGGCCAAGTTTTGTGGTGTGGTGATATTATAATTGTCATGTAGTGCAACATAAACAATTGATAACCCATTCACAAAGAAAAAACATCAATATTATATCATTGTGCCCAAAATATACATTCAATCAGAGACCACGGTACACATATGCGACAGGGAAAAGATCAGCAGAGTAACATACTATATGTTAATTCAACAACAAAATGGGATTCTTCAGGGCCAAATCCAAGAAAAGCATTGGCATATTTTTCCTCCGGGATATCTCTATGCCTCAAAAGCTTCATTCCAAAGCATTCTGTATAAAACCTGAAAGAACCGTGAGGAAATTTTAAGCGCCCAATTAAACACAAATAATGTAAAAATTAACAAGAACCCATGTCACAAAAAACCAACTTGATGGTGCGATCAAGGTCACCAACACGGTATACAACATGGAGCATGCGACGGTTATCTTTCTTTGGCCATTCCAACAAGTCAGCCATATCCGGTGTCTGATTCTGCAACACAAGCCAGAAACAATTAAACACCATCTCCCAAAAATTTCTACACTTGCTGTGCATAAAAACCAAACTATACAAAAAAAAAAACTAAACACCATCACTCTGCATTAAGAAAAGGTGAATAGATTTGTTGATTTAATTATTAAACATATATATTTTAGCATTTTATAAAAGCAAACAAGAAGTTGGAAAATCTCATTAACGGGTCCAGATCGGTTAGTTTTAGGACTTAACCAAGATGCAAAGTGATGGAGTACCAAACTTATGGCATTGCTACGAGCATAGCACCAAAACCGACAGTAAACTAAACCCACCCAGGTATGATGAGGTTCAAAAGAATTGAACCAAAACAAATTCCTAAAAACGAAGCAAGTGATCTCAACTCAAAAACACAAACCTTAATCAAAGACATGTCCGAAACATTTGTAGTGACTTACCTGTAGATTGTTCTGGGTTTGTCTGTCTGTGATTACAGCAGGAGAAGCGCGTGTTTATGTTATTCACACCAACTACTTTTATATTGCTACTTTTTACATTTAATTACACTTTACTACTTTATTCAACAATTGTTATTATACAAATGTGATTTCTATATTTTGTAAGTGTTATTCTAATTCACTTATTAAATAGTAAAAAGTATTTAACAAAAAATTTCATGTAATATACTATAGTTCTGTTACATCAATACATCCATATCAACATCTCCCTTAAATATTAAATTGACAAATGAATTAAATTACACGATTAAAATGGGAAGCGATCCAATTTAAAACAAATTAATTACACATCTTACTATTTAATTATCACTGTTTTTTAAATTTTACTACTTAAACTTATCTTTTCACAATTTGATCATTTGAGTTTTCTTACACAAAATTTACCGTTATATTTTATTGTTTTACTTTTATGCATTTTACTAATATTTGTAATATTTGTTTTTTGTAAATTAATAATATTGAAGTGGCAAGATGTGTAATTAACATATTCTTGCATAATTAACATAGCATTCTTAACTACAAATGCAAGTGCACGTGTTATAATTATCACGACACTTTCTCATGCTTCATTCTCAACCACACACTGCAAATTTAAACCACGTCTTAAAAAATCACATACACCTGTCAGAACACTTTCCCCTATTCCAATAACATACCAACACTTTATCCTATTCCAATAACATACCAACACTTTATCCTATTCCAACACTCTCATACTCGAAAAACTTATTTGTAACTGATAAAGGATGTAGAGAGAGAAAGAAATTTTGGAAAGAATATTATGATATTCAGTGTGTTGAGATGCATGGTGCCGGAGTATATATACACAGAATACGTAGTTGAAACTGTAACAATAGAAAAACATTCTAACTTCTTAATATTTTCCTCTTAAAGTTATGGTTTTACAATAACCATAAGTTTACAATGAAAGTTAGTAAATGAAGGTCGGAGATTGATTTTGTAAAAGCATACACAACCTGAAACCGAGCAGGAAGAAGGATTAATTTGACAAACTGTATCTAACAAAGTGAATATCCAGTTCAAAGTGTTTTGTACGAGAGTGCATGACAGGATTTGCACACCCAGGTTATCATAAAACAGTTTGGGTTGACCAGTGGATATGTGCAGTTCATGAAGAAGAGAATGAATCCAAATGATTTCAGTGAGAACAACTGCTATGCTTTGGTACTCTGCCTCTGTTCTACTTCTAGAGACAACTTTTTGTTTATGAGAAGACCAAGTAATAATATTGGCTCCAAGATAAACACAATACCTAGTTGTAGATTTGCGATCGTCAATGTCGCGTTCCCATCTGCGTCACTGAATGCAAGAATGTCCATGGATGGACTGCATCTAATAAGCAACCCATGCGAAGTGGTTCCAGTAAGGTATATGAGGATACATTTGACTACTTTCCAATGATGTTCCTGTGGATTTTTCATGAATTGGCAAGCTTTGTTGACAACGTATAGAAGAGCTCGGGACGTGTGACGAGGATGTACTGTAGAGCACCAACAACACAACGGTATAAGGTGGGATCTTGAACAACAGGGGAAGCATCTTTGGAAAGACGAAGCGCATATTGCATCGGAGTGGGAACAGGGAGAGCGTTTGTCATGTGAGTGCGCTGAAGGAGATCATTTATATATCTGGTTTGAGAAAGCAAAATATTGCCATCTTTGAGATGTTGGATTTTGATGCCAAGAAAGTAGTGGAGATGACCCAAGTCTTTTAGTGCAAAGAAGGAACCAAGTCGTTGTATCAGGGCTTGAATTTTAGGTGAGGACCCTGTAATGACAATATCATCTACATAAATTAAAATGAAGATAGTGTAAGATTGATGAAACTTAACAAATAGAGATGTATCACTCTTAGTAGAGGTAAAACCAAATAATTCTAAAGTGGAACGTAGCTTTTCAAACCATGAGTGTGGTGCTTGCTTCAGGCTGTATATAGCTTTCTGTAGCTTGCACGCCGCGGTTGTGTATGTTATATCAAAGAAAAATGCAACATGAAGAGCGAAAATCTAGTTTGTATATGTTATAAGGTCGAAGGAGAGGATAGCATGCACAACTAAAGGTGCGTAAAAGAGTATAGTCGAGTGCACTGTGAAAAAGAAGAGAATGTGGAGATTTGTTACCAAGAACATGGGAGGGTAGAAGATTAATGATGTGAGCAGTTGTCATGAAAGCTTCAACGCAGAATTTGATAGGTAAGGAAGTAGTAGAAAGAAGAGTGATCCCTATATCAGTAATGTGTTTCTGCTTTCTTTCTATAGATCCATTTTGTTTGTGTGTGTGAGGGCATATGAGACGGTGATAGATGCCAAAATTAGTGGTGGAATGTTTGAAACTTATAAATTCTTTTGCGTTATCAGTTTGTATAGCTTTTAGTTTATATCCAGTTTGATTTTCAGCAAAGATCTTAAAACGAGATAAAGCAATAGAAGCATGGGATTTATGTGAGATAAGAAACAACCAGGTATATCGACTATAAGCATCCAGAAACGAAATATAATATCTTGAACCATTGGAAGCACATACAGGTGAAGGTCCCCAAATATCAATGAAAACCAATTGTAATGGTGCAATGTAGTGTGTAGTGGAAGCATGAAAAGGTAGTTGATGTGACTTACCAATCACACAGGCACGACAAAACTGTTTCTTAGAAGTGTATCGTATATTAAAGGATTTTAAAACATGTTGAACAATAGGAAAACTATTGTGGTCGTCTGTTATACCAGAGTTGTAAAGGAGGAACATGCGATTTGTAGGAAGCATGATTAGTAGTGTAAAAGAATGAAGCAGTGGAAGAAGGAAAAACATATAGACCATCCTTAAGGAATCCTTGAAGTAAGATTTGGTGTGTGTCCTGATGTTTAACAAAGCATGAGTGAGGATAAAATTCAAAGTAAACATTATTATCTTTTTATAACCTAGCGCGTGGGGTCCATAACTAGAGTGCGGCCTCTGGCGGGATGACCACCTGGGTGTCTCCTCGTGCACCTGATCTCTGGGGTCACCCGCCTCTGGGAGTGCCCTAGCTGTTAACGTTCCATGCATGCAGCTCACCCCTGAACGTGACCCTTGCAGGCCATATCCTTCTAGTGGCTCTATACTTTGTGTCATGCCTGAACGCGTTGTCCACTCTACACGCATGACCACTCGTGATCTAGGCTTCTCCCTTACTGATAACTGGTGTGTGATCTGGGATCCACTTCTCGTGGCCCATCTCTACTGTTTGGGTTTCCGATGTCCGACCTCTCCACACTGTTTAGTGGCAAGTCGGTACATCCTGATGACCAATGTCTGACCACTCTTGGCTCCTTCGTGCACGTGCTTTGCGGGGTACTGGCTTGCACTACTCGTGGGACCCGCTTACGTGGCACCAACATTACCAGTGGTCAGTCAACGCTCAGGGACCGGTCGGTACACAAGCCCCCAGTCTCGAGCTGTAACTCGTTCAACGAAGAGGCTAAGTCCTTGCCCTGGGTGACCTACATGGCTCTGTGCGACAGGATGTAAATACGGTGCCAAAGTGACGTCTTTCTGGGCCTGTCTTATCTGTGCACACATGTCTTTGATCAACCACTAGGGTTTAATGTCGCTTACGCTTATTTGTTTGCTTTTAAATTCTTGAAAACGCACGCGTCTAATCGCTTGTTACATCATTCTCCGAAACTCTTTGACCGTTTCGCCTTCTTCCTCAACCATTCTCGCGCTTCCTTTACGCATTTCTGCCTTCTCTCGCTATCGACCATAGGTATGAACCCTGATTCCCATTCACACCTGTTTACTGATTCTGGTTTTGGATAACTCCCTGTGTTACTTAATCTTTGCACCGATCACCTTCTGTTTCTGTGTTTCCTTTTATTCAAGAAACCCTAAACTCTAGGAGGTGTTGATTCTTGTTATCATAATGTCGCGTTTGCGCGTTCTTCTTCCGCACATTCGCATGCTTTATCTCTGTATTCCTTCTGAAATTTGTACGCAGGTTTGGTATTGAGCGAAGAAAAATGGGCCAGGCTAACTGATATTCTCACCCGTCTTCACAGGATTTCCAGGGACGTGGGCACCTCTCTCTAGCACGCCCGCGCCTTCGCCATCGCTGCGTCTCCGCCCACTCTCTCCAATCCTGGGGTTTCGGTTCCTCTCACCACCGTCCAACCGTCTCCTATCCTGATGGAGAGCGTCTAGACCAAGGGCCAAGCACACCTACCCAAGGAAGCCAAGGCCCAAGCCAAGGAGAGCGTCTAGACCAAGACCAAGGTGAGCGTCTAGGACGTGAAGGTGAGCGTCTACAACGTGAAGGAGGGAGGCTACCTTTGGAGCTAGACCGTCTAGGACCCCTTACAAGATCAATGGCCAAACATATTCAAACACAAGCAAATGAGGCCACGGATGGAAGAGAGAAGGCTTTGTATATGTTTGCATAAAGGCCCATTGGGGGTACTTAGTAGATAGGATAGTGTAGGAAGCATTTTGGAAGGAAACATTCTAGAATGTAGGGTTTGTGTGGCCGGTCATTGCTTGGCACATGGCTTAGCATTTAGATTTAATTTTTGGTTTTTCTTTTTCTTGTAATTCAGCTTACAAATTACGTCCAAGATAGCCTATAAATAGGAAGGCTATCTCATTGTATTTGACAAGTTTAATTGAGTAATGTTATGCTGCCATTTTTGTGCACTAGCTTTACTTCTCCTAGAAATCTAGGCTATAAACTTCAATCCTTTCACCTTTCTCCCTTGAGCTGGCCGAACCACTCAAACACCACACTCCTCATGCACCTTCAAAGCCAACACAACTCCTAGGAGGGCTTTGTTTCACTCACCCATTGCTTCCGCATCACTTTTTACTACTTTGATTCAAGAAGAACACATGAAATGCCATCATTTGGTATCATGAGCTTTTGGTTCTTCAAGATGAGTAGCTTGGTCTTTTAATTTCAGTTCTTCTTTATTTCATCTTTGTCATTTCAATTCCTTACTTGTCTTGCTGTTTTTATATTTTAAGTTGTTCTTGGTGTGCTTATGGAAGATCCAACCAAAGCACAATTGTTCAATTGATCTTGAACAAATTCTGTGCAGCTTGTGATAGGATTCCTTACACCATTGTGTGGCTGTTTTTCTTTTAGGAAATTGAGTCCTTATTGCTTTCTTATAATTGCTTCATTTTATGCTTTGAGTCTTTATTTTCTGAATCTATAAATGTTGTGTCAAGTCATGTGAATCCATAATTGTCATCAATTCTTAGTAGTCCTATTTTGTTTGGCTTGATTGTTTCTTGTTTTTGGGTCTCTTTATATTGCTTTAATCTGCTGTTATTTTGATCCTTTGGTGCTTTTTATTTTTAGTTTGAGTTCATAATTGTGTCTTAGTTCTTACACAATTTTCATTCTTACATTTCCATTGTGTTAATTTTGGTTATCTTGCTGTTTTCTTCCAGTTTTCCAGAATTCCCCTGTCTCATCTCTCTGTTCTAGGCTGTTTTGTTTTAAAAAAAAATATATTTCCACCCATAGGAAAATTCTGATTTTCTGGAAAATGCAAGTTTAAAGTGTTATAGAAAAGTCAAAAAAAGAATGAGGTCAAAAGAAGCAACAGAAAAAAATGATAAATCTTACAAAATCAGAGTGCAAATCTTGAGCGCTCCAGCTGGCCTAACTGCACACCAAATTTGCAAAAATTATTAAAAAAAAATGGTGCATGCGTTTTAGGTGATTCCAAAGCCAAAATTTAGATAGATCCTGAATTTTCTTGCATCCAAATTTCAGAAACAAATTTTACAATTACAGCTCAGCATAAATCGGGGAACAAACACGTTTTCTGGCCCACAACATTTTCCAGTGGTGCTGTTTTTTTTTATTTGGTCATCTAATCTAGTGCTTTTCTTTAGGAATTCCTTTTGTGTGCCAACTTTTATTGAGTACCTTTAATTGTTTGCTTTAATTTCTTGAATCTCTTTCTAAGTTGTCATATTATAAATCCTTTTGGTAGTACTGTTTTCTTTGAATTAAATTTGTTTCTTGCTTTTGTTTCTTGACCTCTCATTTTGGGTGCTGGAATTTAATTCTCTCTTGGTGCTTATGTGCATGGAAATTGACTTGGTTTAAGGTTAAGCCCTTGTGAATAGGTGCTGGAAATTGGAGAATTAAAGCCAACTTTCTAAGGAGAAGTCAAAGCTAAGGCCGAAACAAGCTTTCTTGAAACAAACACTACAAACATCTAGAAGATCAACAATCAAGACAACAAAGAAAGTGCACTAACCAAAAAGAGGAACAACAAAGGGGGTTTTCTTATCTCCTTTACAACTTGGTTTATTGTTAATTACCTCTTTTAAATTACGTTTTAGACGGTGAGTGTGTCTTCAAGGGCTCAAAGTGTCCAAGAAGCCTCACCTAGGGCCGAATAGCATAGTAATTTTGCTTAGTAATTTGTTGCTTGTTTGAACTTGTTTTTCTTTTGTTTTGGTAGAAACGTTTTGCATGCTTAGTATTGTTTAATTTTGTGCTATACCGACTAGCTTTGCTGCATATCTAGCTTACATAGTTTTCTTGCTTTTTGATTTCTCAACTTCTTGTGTTCTAAGTGTTCTACTAAGAGAAAATTTTGTGTGAAGTCATTGGAGGAAAGTTTTTGGCAAGGAAAAGGCTTGGTACTTAAGTAGTCCATTGTGACTCACCTCCCTTACCTGGAAAACTACCTTCTCTAACTTTCCTAAACTTTCTCCAAGTAAAACACCTATATACACAAAGTTTTAGCCATGTCTTCTTCTTCTCACTCTCCAAAGTCTATAGAAAGTGAAGTAAAATCTTTGAAAACTCTTTTAAAAGAAGTATCCCAAGCGGTACAATTGATATCTTTTAGACAATTGGAGAATGAGAACAAAATCAATGAGTTGGCTAAAGCTCAAGAAGAGAAGTCACAAAAATCACAAAAATAAAAAAAAACTCATGCATCCCATTCTCAAAGTATTGAGTCTCTAGGGGAGGGAAGCCGTAGAATCAATGATTATTACCAACCACCCCCTAGAAGAACTAGGCAAAGGGAACAAGAGGTGCCAAGGGAAACAAGAGTAGACCTACCTCATTTTCATGGAAAGGAAAATGTAGAAGTATATCAAGATTGGGAGATGAAGGTAGAGCAACTTTTTGCTTGCCATAGGGTAAGTGAGGAACGAAAAGTACCCTTAGCCACCCTTAGTTTCCAAGGGAATGCCATGTATTGGTGGACCTCTCTCGAAAGAGATAGACGTCTTCATAGGGAACCTTCCATTACATATTGGAATGACCTTAGGGGAGCCCTAAGACGTCGACATATACCCTCTTACTACCATAGGGAGTTGATGGACAAGCTCCAAAGACTCCAACAAAGAAATATGAGCGTAGAGGAGTATAGACAAAAGATGGAGCTCTATATGATGAGAGCCTCTATTAGAGAGGAAGAGGAAACCACCATAGCTAGGTTCCTTAGTGGCCTATCACTTGAGATAAGAGATAGAGTAGAGCTCTTACCTTATCAAGACTTGAATGATTTGGTTCAACTTTGCATTAAAGTTGAGCAACAAAACTTGCGCAAAACCTCAAGTCAAAAGGTGAGCCCCTATTCTAGCTTTTATCCCAAGAAAGAGTTTAGAAGGGAGGGTAGTACATCCAAGGAAAAACCAAAAGAGCCTACCAAGCCCTTCACCAAAGAAACCTCAACCCCACCCATCCGAGCTAGAGATGTCAAGTGTTTTAAGTGCTATGGTAGGGGGCATGTGCAAGCACAATGTCCAAACCAAAGGACTTTGTTTTTAAAAGGTGTAGACGAGTACACTAGTGGCGAGGATGAGCCTAGTGAGAAAGAGGAAGGGGGAGAGGATGAGAGGGTAGCTCCACTAGAGGGAGAATTACTTATGATTAGGAGAACCCTCAACAATCACCCTAGCACATCCATGGAAACACAAAGGGAGAACATCTTTCATACAAGATGCAATGTTTTAGAAAATATATGTTCCCTCATTGTGGATAGTGGATCTAGTTGTAGTTGTTGTAGTGCTAGGATGGTTGAAAAGCTTAAGCTACAAGTAGTTCCTCACCCAAAACCTTACAAACTTCAATGGCTTAATGAAAATGGGGAACTACATGTAGACAAGCAAGTGGAAATCAAGTTTTCCATAGGGAACTACAAAGACAAAGTTTTATGTGATGTAGTGCCTATGGAAGTTTGCCATATCTTATTAGGGAGACCATGGCAATTTGATAAGAAAACCTTGCATGATGGTCTCACTAACGAGATTTCCTTCACCCATAAGTATAAAAAGTTTGTACTTAGTCCTTTACCACATTCTCAAGTGGTGAAAGACCAAATACAAATGAAACAAAAGAGGGATGAGGAAAAAAAAAAAAGAGCTAGAAAAAGAGAAAATCCTTAGGGATAGAAAGGCGTGGGAGAAGAGTGTTCCTTCCCACAAGGTTGGTCAACAAGAAAAACCTCTTGAAAATGTTTTTGAAAACTTGCTTCTTGTTGAACAACCAAGCCTTATCTTTTGTAAAGGAGCACTTACATGCACTGCCACAAGTAGTGAACTCATGGTTTTACCTCCTCAGGTAGAAAACCTTTTGAGTGAATTTGAAGATCTATTCTCCCAAGAAGGACCCATTGGGCTTCCTCCTCTTAGGGGGATAGAACATCAAATTGACTTTATACCGGGGGCAAGCCTACCAAATAGGCCTGCTTATAGAACCAACCCCGAGGAAACAAAGGAGATAGAATCACAAGTTCAAGACTTGTTGGAGAAGGGTTGGGTTCAAAAGAGCCTAAGCCCTTGTGCTGTACCTGTCTTGTTGGTGCCCAAAAAGGATGGAAAATGGCGTATGTGTTGTGATTGTAGAGCAATCAACAACATCACCATCAAGTATAGGCATCCAATCCCGAGGCTTGATGATATGCTTGATGAATTGCATGGGTCAACTCTATTCTCCAAGATTGACCTTAAAAGTGGATATCACCAAATTCGAATCAAGGAGGGTGATGAGTGGAAAACCGCTTTTAAGACCAAATTTGGATTATATGAGTGGTTGGTGATGCCCTTTGGGCTTACTAACGCTCCAAGCACATTCATGAGGCTTATGAATCACACCTTGAGGGATTGTATAGGTAAATATGTAGTAGTTTACTTTGATGATATCTTAGTATATAGTAAAACCCTAGAAGACCATCTAAGCCACCTTAGGGAAGTTCTTCTAGTCCTTAGGAAAAATAGTCTTTTTGCCAATAGGGATAAGTGTACCTTTTGTGTAGATAGTGTAGTCTTCTTAGGCTTTATAGTAAACAAAAAGGGGGTGCATGTAGATCCCGAGAAAATCAAAGCCATCCGCGAGTGGCCAACTCCACAAAATGTAAGTGAAGTAAGAAGTTTTCATGGGTTAGCTAGCTTCTATAGAAGGTTTGTGCCTAATTTTTCTAGCCTAGCTTCTCCTTTGAATGAACTTGTAAAAAAAGATGTTGCATTTTGTTGGAATGAAAAGCATGAGCAAGCCTTTCAAAGGCTAAAAGCTCAACTCACCAATGCACCCATCCTATCTCTCCCAAATTTTTCCAAAACTTTTGAGATAGAGTGTGATGCATCGGGAGTAGGCATAGGTGCGGTTTTGTTGCAAGGTGGACACCCCATTGCTTATTTTAGTGAAAAACTCCATGGTGCCACCCTCAACTACCCCACCTATGACAAAGAGCTCTATGCTCTTGTGCGAGCCCTAAAGACTTGGGAACACTACCTTGTGTCCAAAGAATTTGTTATTCATAGTGATCACGAGTCTTTAAAATATTTAAAAGGCCAACACAAGCTCAACAAGAGACATGCTAAATGGATGGAATTTCTTGAACAATTTCCTTATGTAATCAAATACAAGAAAGGGAGCACCAATATAGTGGCCGATGCTCTTTCAAGACGGCACACACTCTTTTCAAAACTAGGTGCCCAAATTCTTGGATTTGACCACATAAGAGAGCTTTACCAAGAAGATCAAGAACTCTCATCCATCTATGCCCAATGTCTACATAGAGCACAAGGAGGTTACTATGTGTCCGAGGGATATCTTTTTAAAGAAGGAAAACTTTGCATTCCCCAAGGAACACATAGAAAACTCCTTGTCAAAGAATCACATGAAGGGGGACTCATGGGCCATTTTGGAGTTGATAAGACTCTAGATCTTTTAAAAGCAAAATTTTGTTGGCCACACATGAGGAAAGATGTCCAACGACATTGTTCTAGATGTATCTCATGTTTAAAAGCAAAGTCTAGAACAATGCCGCATGGACTCTACACCCCTTTGCCGATTGCAAATGCTCCTTGGGAAGACATTAGCATGGATTTCATTTTAGGACTTCCTAGGACTGCAAGAGGCCATGACTCTATTTTTGTGGTAGTGGACCGATTTAGCAAAATGTCCCACTTTATTCCATGCCACAAAGTAGATGATGCTCAAAATATTTCTAAACTCTTCTTTAGAGAAGTGGTGAGACTCCATGGTCTCCCTAGAAGTATAGTGTCTGATAGAGATCCCAAGTTTATAAGCCACTTTTGGAAAACTCTTTGGGGTAAACTTGGAACAAGACTACAATTTTCAACTTCTTGTCATCCTCAAACGGATGGGCAAACCGAAGTAGTCAATAGATCTCTTGGAACTATGCTTAGGGCTATCATGAAGGGCAGCCACAAATCTTGGGATGAGTACCTTCCCCACATTGAATTTGCTTACAATAGAGTAGTTCACAAGACTACTAATGCTTCTCCTTTTGAGGTAGTATATGGTTTTAATCCTCTCACGCCCATGGATTTGATACCCCTTCCTAATCCACAAGATTTTGTGCATAAGGAAGGAGTACTCAAAGCTGATTTTGTCAAGAAAATGCATGAGAAGATTAAAATTCAAATACAACAACAAAATGAGAAGTACACAAAATACAACAACAAAGGGAAGAGAGAAATAATTTTTGAGGAAGGAGACTTAGTTTGGCTTCACCTTCGCAAAGATAGATTTCCAAATCAAAGGAAGTCCAAACTAAGTCCCCGAGGTGATGGACCTTTCCAAGTTCTCAAGCGAGTCAACAACAATGCATATAAGTTGGACCTACCTTTTGAATATGGAGTACATGACACTTTTAATGTAATGGATCTTTCTCCATTTGTAGGTACCAATGACAATGACGAGCTGGATTTGAGGACAAATCCTTTCCAAGGGGGAGGGGATGATGGAGGAGGGCCAAGCACACCTACCCAAGGAAGCCAAGGCCCAAGCCAAGGAGAGCGTCTAGACCAAGACCAAGGTGAGCGTCTAGGACGTGAAGGTGAGCGTCTACAACGTGAAGGAGGGAGGCTACCTTTGGAGCTAGACCGTCTAGGACCCCTTACAAGATCAATGGCCAAACATATTCAAACACAAGCAAATGAGGCCACGGATGGAAGAGAGAAGGCTTTGTATATGTTTGCATAAAGGCCCATTGGGGGTACTTAGTAGATAGGATAGTGTAGGAAGCATTTTGGAAGGAAACATTCTAGAATGTAGGGTTTGTGTGGCCGGTCATTGCTTGGCACATGGCTTAGCATTTAGATTTAATTTTTGGTTTTTCTTTTTCTTGTAATTCAGCTTACAAATTACGTCCAAGATAGCCTATAAATAGGAAGGCTATCTCATTGTATTTGACAAGTTTAATTGAGTAATGTTATGCTGCCATTTTTGTGCACTAGCTTTACTTCTCCTAGAAATCTAGGCTATAAACTTCAATCCTTTCACCTTTCTCCCTTGAGCTGGCCGAACCACTCAAACACCACACTCCTCATGCACCTTCAAAGCCAACACAACTCCTAGGAGGGCTTTGTTTCACTCACCCATTGCTTCCGCATCACTTTTTACTACTTTGATTCAAGAAGAACACATGAAATGCCATCATATCCCACTCCCCTGTAAGGGTAAAGCGGTGGTGATTGAGTCAGACGAGGATTCTTCCGAGGGGTCAACCTGCAAAAGACCCAAACCTACGCTGGTGATGGTTTCACATTCTTCCTCTACCGGTTGCTCCACTTCGCCTGGGAACCGTGTGATTGGCCTTCCCCTGCTCCTTCACCTTGGTGGAGCTGGCGCTTCTACTCCTCCTACCCCTGAGCTGCCCCTTGTCCTGCAGCACGTTGTCAAGGGCTTCCAACAAGGTGTGACTGCGGACTTGAATGAGGCCGCTGCGAGGGAGAGACTGGGCTTCAACTTTGGGGCCCTTCTTGCTCAGTTCCACGTTCTACTATCCAGGGCTGAATCGGGGGACTCCTCACTAGCTCGCTCGTTTGCTGCCCGTGAGGCTACTTTGAGAGAGGAGTTGGTTCATCTCTCAAAGCTACTCCACGCCAAGCGCCAAGAGGTTACTGTACTGGAGGCAAGGGTTCTGCCCCTGTGGGTCCGGGTCTTCGAGCTGGAAGAGGCTGATGAGGAGTCTAAGTCTAAGATTATGGGGCTTGAGCAAAGGTCCATCAGTTGCGAAGCGCAGCGGGGTCGACCGGAGGCTGAGCTTCATCAACAAGCTAAAAGGTTTGAAGAAGCGGAGGCTGAGCTGACCGGGGATGTTCTCAATGCTTATGACGAGTGATTCAGATACGCTCTTGCTCAAGTCGCTTATGTGTACCCTGGAATGGATATTACGCCCTTCACTGTATCGAACCTTGTTGAAAACGGAAAGATCGTTCCTAGGGTCTTTCCTTGATTTGTATTTGGTTGATGCACAAACTCCTCATTATCTGTCTGCACCTTTTACTTTCTCGAACACCTGACTATTTATGTTTCTAAATTGTAAGCTGTTTTGTTGACTTACATAATTGCTATGTCACGGTGCCTGGCACCAAGACATTCCTTATAGCGTCTTGTTGCATGTTTCTCTCATCATGAGGAGGTGTTTTAACTGCGAATTGGGTTGTTCCTCCTTGGCGTTCTACGCAAGGAGAACAAACTCTCAACTAACCTCGGCTTCGCTCAAAGGCGCGGAGTATTTATTTGGTGAATTATTTCGTTTTACCTTGGCGCTTTCATTCACGAGGGGAGGTGTTCTCTTACGAACCTACCTCTCTGCTCACAAGACCTCTAGCGCAAGGGAAATTAATTCTTAACTGGCCTCGGCTTCGCTCAAGGGTGAGGAGGATTTAACTAATGACTATTAACTGACCTCAGCTTCCCTCAATGGCAAGGAGGATTTAACTGATATCTATTTCGTTTAACCTTAGCGCTTTCACTCGAGAGGGGAGGTGTTCTCTACGAACCTACCTCTTTGCTCACAAGGCTTCTAACGAGTGGAAAACAAATGTTTAAGTGACCTCAACTTCGCTCAAGGGCGAGGAGGATTTATCTAGCAAACTATTTCGTTCAGCCTTGGCCTTTTCACTCGAGAGGGGAGGTGTTCTCTACGAACCTACCTTTCCGCTCGTGAGGCTTCTAACGCAAGGAAAACAAGTTCTTAACTGAATTGTACATAACTCGAGAAAATATTTCGATCGTGACCTCATTAAAAAACCCTTGTAAGGGAAAAAGAGTGTCCTCTAATACTATGTACAATACTCCTGCTTAACTGAAATAAAACTTGAAGTCAACTACATTCCATGTGCAAGGAATCGAGCCCTGCTTCAGCGCCTCAAGCCTGCGTGCTTTGCCCTGAGGTTCTCTGTTCCTCCAGGAGGATGGGTCCACACGGGAGAGACCAGTCGTGAAACTAATGGGGCTGCTTTCCTTGGTACCTGGTGTTTCTTTCTAAGCCCTTAGCATACTCTGTTTCCCCTGTGTGTAGGACCTTGAAACTGACCCTGTCTCTGTTCTGGGGCCGAACCGATTGCCTAGTCGATCATCACTGGTTACCCCGATTCTGGACTCTACGGTCTTCTCAATTGGGGTTTGCACCATTTGGCCGGGGACGTTGCTTTGGTGTGAAACTTTCTCTCCAATCTCTCTTTCCCCAGAGTTGCCAAATGGATCAGATTTGGTCATGCGGGCGATTTCTGCTACGGTCTCGTCAGGTTTGGAGCGTCTGACCTTAGGCAGGGGGACCTCCTCAGTGTACGGTGGTCCATTGGTGACCATAGATACCCCTCGTCGTGTTTTAAGGTTGTTCTCGTAGCATCGCTTGGCCTCCTTCTAATCTGATTTGATGGTAATCACCTTCCCTGTCAGGTCCGGTAACTTCATCTTCGTGTGCCTTGTCGACGACACCACCCCTAACCTATTCAACGTTGGTTTACCCAACAACATATTATAAGCAGAGAAGGCGTTGATGACAAGGTACCTGATGCTCTCCGTTCGTGACGCAGTGCCATCTATGAAGGTGGTTCTCAACTCCAAGTATCCCCGCAGCTCTACCTGGTCTACTGTGAAACCGTAGAGACAACCGTCATAGGGCCTTAGCATGTCGGGGGATAGTTGTAGTTTGTTGAAAGTCATCCAGAACATTACGTCTACCGAGCTTCCCTGGTCTACCAGCACACGGTGCACCTTCCTTCCTGTGGTTACCACTGAGATTACCACTGGATCATTGTCATGGGGAATAACGTCCTCCAGGTCGGCCTTGGTAAAGACCAGGTCAACGTCGAAGGCGTCATTAGTTCTTTGTGCTTTTACCGACATCATCGTTCGCACGTATCTCCTTCGCTGAGAAGCGGTACAACCTCCACCCGAGAACCCTCCTGCGATGGTGTGGACCTCACCGTGTACGGGGACTTCGTGCCCCGGACCACCCCCTGTTGCCACCACATCCTCGGTCCCCTGTTTTTCTTGCAGATAATCTCTTAGGAGACCGTTCTTCACCAACTCGTCTAGCTGGTGTCCCAGCGTTAAGCAATTGCGTATGGGGTGGCCGTATGCTTGGTGGTACTCACACCAGACATTTTTGTTGGGTCCGGGCCTCTTGTCGGTCTTGGGAGGCACCTTCAGCCTCTCTGCTATGTTCGGGATAGCGACGAGGTCTATCAATTCCACTATGAAGTCCTGCCTTGGCGGCACGTTATCTCTCCCGTGCCCCCTCGTATTACGCCTTTGATAGGGCTGCTGCTTCACAGGGGCCTTCATCTCTGTCGTTGCCTCGTGGACCCTTACGGTTTGAGGACGACCTGTCACGAGCGGCCGCGTGGGGACCACACATGTGCACTTTTCACTAACTTCTTCCTCCGTCGCTATATGGGCCACCGCACGACGCCTTATCTAAGCAAAGGTCTTGGAGTGGTTTCGGATGAGTGACTCGCTGAAGGGTCCCGGCACGATGCCATTCCTAAATGCGTGCACCATCATTTTTTCTTCCGTGAGGTTCAACCTCACCACTTGCGCTCCAAAACGGTGGAGGAACTCCTTCAAAGACTCTCCTTGATACTGTCTTACATCACAGAGGTCAAGGAGACTGACGGGGGGGCTTAATTCATGATGCATTGTGCCCTGAACAACTTTGTGAGTTGCAGGAACGATGTTACATGGCCATTAGGGAGGCTGACAAACCAGTCCATCGCCGTTCCTGCCAAAGTGCTCATGAACAGCTTGCATCGCACCACATCGAAGCCCCCAACCAGCATCATCTGTGTTTGGAAGGCCGTAAGGTGGGCCTCCGAGTCTTCCATCCCGGTGAAGGTCACTTTGGGCCCTAGGAGCGTGGCTGGTATCACTGCATCCACGATCTCTAGTGAGAACGGTGTTGGGAACTCTCTGGGTGGTGTCCCAGACTCCTGATCTGCACCCTCACGCTCAACCGCTTGGGTTTGCAGGTCTCTGCGTAGTTCCTCGTTTGAACGACACAGTTCTTTGCTCGTAGGTTGTGACGCTACCATGTCAACTTGGATGCGTTCTTGGTTTGCTCTTGACGTGGCCATCTCTTCCTGAAGGGCTCGCATTATCTCCATAACCTGTTGCAGGGTGAGGGCCTCACCCCCGTTTGGTGCAACAGGTCATTGCCTCGTACTTCTCATTTCTTTAGTCTTCCTGGTTCTTGCTGGTGTGATAGTGTTTTGTATCGTTCCCCACGGTGGGCACCAAATGTTCCTGCCGGTTGACTCGAAACGCCTTCGTGCGCCTACGTCACTCTCACGCTCAGAGTCCTTGCGTTCGCGTGTGCCTTTTCTGCGACGAACACTTGAAAACACAAAGACAAAGGGCGCCCTAGTGGCCGTTTGCACTCCGACGCTCAAGTCAGTACTAGGGCTAGGAAACACCGAAACTCTATAATCTTGCTACTGTGTGTGTGTTTTAGCGGCGCAAGAGATATCTCTTGTCTAGTTTGTTACCTTGCTATTTATAGACTGAAACTAGGGTTTCCTCTTTACCCGAAATGGGTCTTTCTGATGGGGCGGGCCCAACACTGTTGTTACCTTACTCTTAGGATAACCTAGCGCGTGGGGTCCCTAACTAGAGTGCGGCCTCTGGCGGGATGACCACCTGGGTGTCTCCTCGTGCACCTGATCTCTAGGGTCACCCGCCTCTGGGAGTGCCCTAGCTGTTAACGTTCCATGCATGCAGCTCACCCCTGAACGTGACCCTTGCATGCCATATCCTTCTAGTGGCTCTATACTTTGTGTCACGCCTGAACGCGTCGTCCACTCTACACGCATGACAACTCGTGATTTAGGCTTCTCCCTTACTGATAACTGGTGTGTGATCTGGGATCCACTTCTCGTGGCCCATCTCTACTGTTTAGGTTTCCGATGTCCGACCTCTCCACATTCTTTAGTGGCAAGTTGGTACATCCTGATGACCGATGTTTGACCACTCTTGGCTCCTTGGCGCACGTGCTTTGCGGGGTACTGGCCCGCGCTGCTCGTGGGACCCGCTTACATGGCACCAACATTACCAGTGGTCAGTCTACTTTAGGCAACATTTTTTTACCCGTTGTCATGTAAGCGTGGTCTAAAGTAAAAAATGGTGTAGTGGGAGGATGACATTGAGGCAAGGAACCAGACTATAAGTAACTGATCTTGCTTATGATGATGCAGAAAAGCAGGATTTACGGTAGGTTCTTGATCTTGAGTGTCACATGGAAGAAACTTTGATGGAACCAGAGCCTCAAGAAGATGCATGAGATCAAGACTACGAAGGGTGGCAAAGATTTGTTGTTTTCAGATAAAAAAAAATTAATCTGTGAGTTTAAGTGTAATCGAAGTGGAGAAATGATGTACGGAGGATAAAGTCATGGGTGAGTTTGGTTGCGAAAAAAGAGAGGAAGAAAAGGAAGAAGAAGAAACCGCGGAAGAGGTCATGGAAGAAGAAAAGTTTTGTATACCATGTTAAAGGATATAGAGAGAGAAAAAATATTGGAAAGAATATTATGATATTAAGTTGAAATGCATGGTGCAGGAGTATATATACACATACTACGTAGTTGTACTGTAAGAAACACATTCTAACTGCCTAATAGTAAGAAATGTTAAAGAAAAAATAATTTTTGGTTTAACAAATAACAAAAGAAAAATATATTTTTTCATTAAAAGAAGTGTGATTTATTTTTATTTTGTCTTTTAAATATTATAGTTTACTTAATTTTTTCTGGATAAAAGAAACTTAAAAGTTAAAATCTGAATATTATCTCATTTAATAAAACTGAGAAGAATGTTCATGCATAATGAAATTAACATTAAATAAATTTTTTCATAAATATATTTTTCCATTCGAATTTCCGTAAGTCTTAGTTGTCATTAGCCAGTTCATAATCATGTCTACATTATTGGATTCAAAACTAATTACTACTGACATTTTTGTTATTTTTTAAGTTGTGTAAGTGAGTTTCTTTTCAACTTTTTGTGTCAGTATATATTTTTCTTTAACAGAGTTTCATAGTTTTGTTGTCAATTGTAACAAAGTTAGTTGATTTTGTTGTTTAACTAAAATATTTAGTTTAAAGTATAAGAGAGTAGGTTAAAAATGTAACATTATAAATATGATCATATAGAAAAATACAAATCTAACTGTACTGGTCAGACCTCAGACATCGGCATCAGACATCGACATTGGTGGTCTGGTCGCGTTGATGGGCCACATCAGTGGGCCTCAGAGATAATAATGAGCTATCATCCAGATATAAGAAGAACCTAAATTACAGGAGGGTTCATGCATGTGGTGTGTATAATACGTTCAAGTCTAACACAAGTAAGTATTCCCTGGAAGCGCTAAGGCCCATAAGGGTTAGGGTTTCCAGGGAAAGACTGCATGCATGGCATGTGAATAATTAGGGCACCTATAGAATAGATGGCCTCGCAACGCTGGTACATGAGTTGGTACCCTGACAACCATACTGTTAAGATTTTGCACTCCATAAGAGGAAAGTCCTGTGCAACGGCTGCGCTAAGCTTGTGCAACACGCAACAGGACGCCTTGCTAGTAACCCTAATTCCACTTAAGAAAAGATCCTCGTGGAACAGGGAAGTTGACCTAGATACAACCTATAAAAAGGGTGGTAAGAACCCTAGAGAGATACGCCGTTTCTAAAACTGAAACTGTTTTACATACTTATTGTTTCTTAGCCCAATACTGACTTGATCATCGGAGTGCAATCAACAGGTAGGGCCCCCTCTGTTTCAACGGAGCCACTCTCTATCACCTGAGGAAGAGTGCAGAAACCATCAGAAATAGGAGGAGCCACCATCTGCCTTTGAAGTCAACGGTGACTGAGTCAACCGGCGTATGCCAATATAGTCCCACATTGCTCAGGAGTCGATGCCAATGGCAATTTATATACTCCCTCCTCCCTCAACCCACTGAGGCGCCTTTTAAGGAGAAAACTGTGATGGAGCACCGACCTCCAAAGCGGACAATACCTCGGACGGGGTGATTGACCTTAGCTATGCGCTAAGCTTGTGCAACACGCAACAGGACGCCTTGCTAGTAACCCTAATTCCACTTAAGGAAAGATCCTCGTGGGACAGGGAAGTTAACCTAGATACAACCTATAAAAAAGCTGGTAAGAACCTTAGAGAGGTACGCCATTTCTAAGACTAAAACTGTTTTACATACTTATCATTTCCTAGCCCAGTTGACTTGATCGTCGGAGTGCAATCAACATGTAGGACCCCCTCTGTTTCAACGAAGCCACTCTCTATCACCTGAGGAAGAGAGCAGAAACCACCAGAAATAGGAGGAGCCACCATTTGCCTTTGAAGTCAACGGTGACTGAGTCAACCGGCATATGCCAATATAGTTCCACATTGCTCAGGAGTCGATGCCAATGACAGTTTATATACTGCCTCCTCCCTCAACCCATTGATGCGCCTTTTAAGGACAAAACTGTGATGGAGCACCGACCTCCAAAGGGGACAATACCTCGGATGGGGTGATTGACCCTAGCTATGTTATCTCTTGGACTTGAGGTCGGAACATTAGCGCCCACCGTGGGGCTCCTTAGCCCCTCAGCTAGGGGGAATCCACTTCCCTTAGACCTCGACTGGGGAGCTTGTTCCCGTATGCCAATATAGTCCCACATCGCTCAAGAGTCGAGGCTAAGGGCAGTTTATATACCCTCTCCTCCCTCAATCCCCTGACGTGCCTTTTAAGGTGATATGAGTTGGATTGACACTTAACAAGAAACAACACTTTAAGGAGGCTTAAGGACAAATCAATGGAGGACAATGCCATCCAAATGAAGAGCCAAACTCATATACATCATGAGTGCCATGTCCTTATCACAAACACTTGGCGGAATTGAAAGGAAAGCAAGAACAAAACAAGAACACAAATAGAAGAACAATTGAAATGTATAAACTGAAAAACTGGACAGAATTGAATCAAGAAATGAATCTACCGATTTAAATCATCAAAGGAACAAGATAAACCAGATAGAAACTTAAAACAGCACCTAGAACAAGAATAAACCTTAGAAATTGAAGAACAAGCTAAACTACCGATTGGAAATGAAAATGGAGATAAAGAAAATGAAACTTAAGTGATTGAAGATCGCTGGAATGGAATTTGGAGTTGCTCACGCCACTTGGTGATGGAGTTCCAAGATGAGTGAAGGAAGCCGCCACTTGAAGCTCTCCAAAAGCTCACAAGATGAGACTAAGCTAAGAGATCAAAATCTCACACCATTCTCTCTCCAAATGAGTAGAGTTTCTCTATATCAATTATCCAATTCTGAATTTACAAGAGCTCAACCTCTCTATTTATAATAGAAGAGGGCTGAAATGAAACACAAATGAAACTCAAAGTTCCCTCCAAATTCAAGTGCAAATTGGTGCCACCTAGTCATGAAGTAAGTGTGACCCACTTCCTATTTTCAACACCTCCTAAAATGCATCTACACCCCCCTTAACTATTCACACTTTTTATTTTAATATTCACACCTCCTACAACTATACAAAATTAATTCAAATGATGCTCATTTATTTAATGCGTGGCCTTGGGCTTCTTGGGCTTTGGCCTTCTTGGACTTGAGCTTTGGGCTTGGGCCTCATCTTTTGCAAAGACTAATAAGAAGAACTTTAAATGCTTTGGCCCTTGTCCATTTCTTCTATTGAACTGTGACGAAACACCGACCTCCAAAGCAGACAATACCTCGAATGCGGTGATTGACCCTAACTATGCTATCTCTTGGGCTTGAAGTCGGAAGACTAACCTTATAAATAGTTTTTTTACAGACACAAACTACTTTGTCTTAATAAATAAAAGAAATTAAGAATGTGTGATACAAATGTAACATTGATATGCAAAATCTTAGTATATATATATATATATATATATATATATATATATATATATATATATATATATAACTGAGAAGAAGAAAAAAAGAAATGAGAGAAAATGTCACCTCATAGTAAATAATTTTGAGCTAACAAACTAATTAAGACAAGACATCATTAAATAACTAATTTTGATCTAACAAGCTAATTAAGACAAGAAATCACTAACTAACTCACTAGACAAATTAATTTTAGAAAGTAGTTTATTAGTTTCTTAAATGATAAATTAATCATTAATTTAATTAAAGACTCATTTAAAATCTAAATTGACAAGAAACTAAAATGTTAATATTAAAAATTAATTTAGAAACTATTTTATAATTATTAGATATCAATATAAAATAGCATCTAACATAATCAATATAATGATTAATTATTTTTTTATTAGTATAGATATTTAATTATTTTTCTCTAGTATGTGTGAAATTAATGTATATTGTCTTTGATTAATATTTTTGTCACTAATCCTATAGGATGAATATGAATATCTTAATTTTTTTTTGTTGGATATAAGCAAAAGGAAAAACAAGATGAACTCTACAAATTATTGCAACAATGGTGAATCATGAAGCAAGAACAATTTTCCGCTATATAAGTCTAATTTATCGGGTCTAGTTTGATTATCTCTAGGTTATTAATTAGTAAAAACGTTGACAAAATACTAGGTAACGTAAATGAGTATATGTGTGTATTAGAGTGGCAATAGAATAGAGAAGATTAGTAACTAGGTGAACACGTGTGTTAAAATACTAGTCTCATAAATATCCAAAAAGTTATCGATCATAAACTATCGTTCATCAAATTAATTTATAAATGAAGAAAATTTATAGATGAGTTGATGCATGGATAAGAAATGATTTTATAAGGGAAAAGGAAGAAGACGTGGTAGTATTGAATCTGAATATTGCATGAAGAAGGCGATCTGACGGAAGCGATGAGGCCACAGCTGGCTATCATCCATTCAACGCATGCCACTTAAGCATCCAAACGCACGTCCACATTCAATGAACCTTAATGGTCGCTTCTTAATTTGTTTTTGTTTTCCTTTCTTCCTGCTGCTATATATATATATATATATACCAACATAACTCTCCTCTTCTTTAACCTTTTCTCACAACACTTCTCCTTTTATTTCCCGTTATGGCCCTCGCTTTCACTTCTTCAATTTCCACACCCTCCTTCACCTTTCCATCATCACACCCTACTAACATTCCTTCAACTGGATCCATTACCATTTCAGAGAGGCCCAATGGACCCACCGTTAATCTGAGACGGAGTTTCCTAAAGCCCGTTAACGCCCAACCGGATTCCCTTGTTCCTCTCGCAGCAGCAACAACCTTCTTTGCTTCCGGTACGTATTCTGTTAATCAATTCATTCCAAATTCATCATGCACATGCAACTAATGTAGCCACCTTGTTCCATTATCAGAGACGAAAGATCAAGATCTTCACCCGATAGCCACTCATCTCGACAATGCCTCACCTCTTCAAATCATGGACCGAGCCCTCGCCACATTCGGCTCCGACATTGCCATTGCATTCAGGTAACTAACCCCACCCTCCTCACGGATTCAGTTAATTGTTAAAAAGAATTGATATTTTGATTATTGTTTATGCATTGGCGTTAAAAAATTAATGTTGGTGGCTCTGCAGTGGTGCTGAAGATGTTGCTTTGATCGAGTATGCAAAGTTGACGGGTCGAGCCTTCAGGGTTTTCAGCCTGGACACTGGGAGACTGAACCCGGAAACTTATCAATTATTTGATGCGGTTGAGAAGCATTATGGGATCCGCATTGAGTACATGTTCCCTGATGCTGTTGAGGTTCAGGCATTGGTGAGGAGTAAGGGGTTGTTCTCTTTCTATGAGGATGGTCACCAAGAGTGTTGCAGGGTGAGGAAGGTGAGGCCTTTGAGGAGGGCCCTCAAGGGTCTCAGAGCATGGATAACTGGTCAGAGGAAAGATCAGTCACCTGGAACTAGGTCCGAAATACCGGTTGTTCAGGTTGATCCGGTTTTTGAGGGAATGGATGGTGGAATTGGCAGCTTGGTGAAGTGGAACCCGGTTGCAAATGTGAAGGGCAATGATATTTGGAACTTCCTCAGGGCCATGAATGTGCCTGTGAATTCCTTGCATTCCCAGGGTTATGTTTCAATTGGGTGTGAGCCATGCACTAGGCCTGTTTTACCTGGACAACATGAAAGGGAAGGGAGGTGGTGGTGGGAGGATGCCAAGGCTAAGGAATGTGGCCTTCACAAAGGAAATTTAAAGCAGCAGGAGGAAGGTGCTGCTCACCTTGAAGGAAATGGAAATGGGGTATCCCAATCCCATGCAAATGGTGCTGCCACTGTGCCTGACATTTTCAACAGCCAGAATGTAGTTAACTTGAGCAGGACTGGAATTGAGAATTTGGCGAAATTGGAGGACCGGAAAGAACCATGGGTTGTTGTGCTTTATGCACCATGGTGCCCCTATTGCCAGGTAAACTCAACTTCTTGTATTCTGTTAAGGTGAGTTGAATTGAAATATTTGTTATCTAATGGGATTTTATATGATGAATTGCAACAGGCTATGGAGGAATCTTATGTTGAATTGGCGCAGAAGTTAGAAGGGTCAGGGGTGAAGGTTGGGAAATTTAGAGCGGATGGAGAGCAGAAAGAATTTGCAAGGCGTGAACTGGAATTAGGAAGCTTCCCTACAATACTATTTTTCCCAAAGCATTCGTCTCGGCCAATAAAGTATCCCTCAGAAAACAGAGATGTTGATTCCTTGATGGCTTTTTTGAATGCCTTAAGATGAGGATTATCAAGAAATTTCTTGGTTGTTGGGTTGCAATTCAACCCTGCCTATATAAGCTTTGAATAGTTTTAGACCATCTTGCGTGGTTGTGTTGTAGTAGTCATACAACATACACCTTCCCATCTCAACATCAACATATCTTCTAATACTCCCTCTTATTATCCTAAATTTCACGTCTCTCATAATACAGAATGTCTTTCCGACACATTCCTATTTTTGTTGGTGTGTCAGAAATAAAGTCTCAAACTATATTTAAAATTATTTAAATTTGATTTTTTTAACAGTATGATTAGACCGTAAAAAATCTTTCAAATATATTATTCATATATATATATATATATATATATATTGGTTATTAATTAACTTAAAATATAAAACATTATATTTAAATACCTTAAAAGAATAAATTCGGTTTAATTCTTAATTTCAAACTAAAAGATCCGAACTAAATCAATTGGTCGAGAAAAAAATATATACAATAAATGAATAATCGATTTAATTTTTTTATTCATTCAATTTTAAACTAGTTGAATGTCAATAATATGGTAAATTATATTTTGAATCGTAAAAAGTTTCGCATAATGAATAGTAAGATTCATAAACTTTAAAAAAATATAACATAAAATATATAATAATATAATTAATAATCACAATCATATTAAAAAAAATATTCTATAGATTAAGTTAATATTATAATAGTTAGATTGAATTGGGTTATATAGCCCAATTTTTGAAAAAAATATATATTTGGATTGGTTGTTGAAGGAGAATAAGAAATAAAGAGACAAAATTAGGGTTGTCTCTGCACACGTGTCTTTTCATTCTACTTCGATATAGTATTACTGCTATTTTTGTCTTTTTTACACGTGCCTCTTCATTTTCCATGGATAATGTTACTTCTACTTGATAAGTGTCATATTTCAGTAATAATTTATATTAAAAGACAAGAACTTATGAATATTTATTGATAAAATCACTATAATTTAACCCCAAATATATGAATTTAAACATTTTTACATATTTTGTGATTATAATATAAATAAGAACAATTTATTCTCAAATTTGTGTTAATTTCAGGGTTCTAGGTGAAAATGGAGATGAAAGGGCTAAAGAATAATAGACAAGATGAAAAGGAAAAGTTGGAACATTGAAAACTCGCCACACTTGCTCAAGCCAGATCACTTTAGAGAAACTCGCCCAAGACTCGCTCAAGGCTCACCCAAGTGAGTTCACTCCAGTGAAGTTGGACTTTTTCTATCAAACTCACCCAAGCAAGTAATAACTTGCATAGGCGAGAAGACACTTAACCTAAGCCCAACTAGGTTAAATATGAGGCGTGGTGGCATAACCCTAGACATCATTTGGAGAATAAAAGGAGATAGAAAACCCTATAGGAGGTAACCTTCAAGGAGAAACATCCTGGATCTTTTTTTCTTGCTTCCCATGCTTGTAATGGCCAACATGAATGGATAATTATTCCCTTTGGGATTGAGAGTAATTTGTTCAAACTCTTATGTATTGAGGTGACATTTATCTATAATATTTCAATTCTTGATTTATGATTGATATTATCATTTTATTCTCAAAGCTTGAATTTTTCTTGATTTTAATCCTTAGATATGACTGGAAAGTATTTCTAAGAATCTGACCTAAATGATAATACTTAACATATTTGAATGTTAGGAATAGATTTGAAATGTTAATTGCTTTATAACATTTGTTCGTAATGATAAGGAGCTTTATAAATATGCAAGGAATCGATATTTAGGAGACTCTTTTAATAATTTTGTACGCGAGGAATTGATATGAATGATTTTTATATGTTCATCAATATCATTAGAGACTGAATATTATAATCTTTTTGTAAAAGTACAGACGAGTGAGAAGGATGAACCTCAACCCCAATTTTTCCAATTGAATCACACAAATATTTTACTTTGCTTCATTTACATTCTTGCAATTCATCATACACAATAAACTTTCAACAAACTTTACATATTGTTTTCTATTTAGTGAATATTATACTTGAGAATTCAATTGTTCATTGTGGGTTCGATATGTTGATCAAGAGTGATCAAGTGCTTTGAAGAATCCAAATCCAAAGTGTTTGATGAAAGGCTGGTGTTGCTGTTGTGTTTGGGAGGGATCTGGATAGAATAGAATGTGATCCACTCCTTTGTTGAATCTAAAACTGATGTGATTTAAAATTGCTTTGAAATCAAGTGTTTTTCCAACTAAGTGAAAAACAACCTGTTGTTTTGTTGAATCAACTGGTTGTTTTACTCTTAGGAGTTTTGAAAAGATTGAAAACTGTTTTAGTTTGGTTGACTTAACTGTCAAACCAAACAATTGGTTGTTTTGTGGTTTCAACCGATTGTTTCTTTGAAAATCCTAACAAAATTCAGTTTTGGTTGTTGAATGTGCTTTAAATGATTTTCAACTGAATACGCTCCTTTATTAATTGCTTTGACCAATCTTTGGAAAATATAAATGGTTTGTTTATGTTTTCAAACAAAAGAGAGAAACAGATTTGAGTTTTTCAGTTGTGACAAAATTGATTCTAAGATTTGAAAATTCACATCAAGCTTTGGGTTTTCAAAGAGAGTGGAATAGGATTGCAATTGTATTGATTTCAGTTTGTACTGTGAACAAGTGTAATCTCTTCTCAACCTACTATATTTCTGGTGTTGTTTTGCCAAGGAGTGTTGTGTGTTATTGAGGTGGTCAAGATTAATACTCTTGGTGTGTTTTGCCAAAAGGGGTGTGTTTCTTGAAGGGTTCAAGGTCACTACTTTGGTGGTTTGTGTGTTGTAATCTGGTTTGATTGCTTAGTGAATTACCTAGTGGTTTTATGGGGACTGGATGTAGCTTTTGGCTTAAGAGTGAACCAATATAAACTGTTGGTGTATCTCTCTCTCACCCTGAACTCATTTAATTCTGTTTTTTAAGCTTTACTGGTATAAACAGCTGATTGTTTCGAAGAAACAACCGATTGCTTTTTTGTTGCTTTGCTGTTTAATTGCTTATATTTTTGGCTAACTTGATTCTTGTTTTGGATTCACACAAAGAATTTTGTTAAATCTAAAAAAGTTTTCAAAAACCTCTCAAACAATTCACCCCCCCCCCCCTCTCTTGTTTAAGGCCATATATTCTAACACGATATTCATCATTAGGGACAAATTTATTACTTCTGATATGGTACACTTGTCGTAAAATAGTCATCACTACTGCAACTGCCTCTTCATTTTCGCATGGGCGTTGCTTGATAATCGGAATAAGGAAAAGCACAAGTTGGTATGCATCTCCAATGCCATCCCTCCTCTTAGCCTCCCACTTCTCCCACAAATCGCTTCTTCATCATTCGATCTTGCTGTCTTTCTCCATGTGTCACTACGTTTGGGCCATTGGAAGAGAAGAGGGAAGTTATAGTTGAAGAAGAAGCAATTTCGTGGTTAAAAAAAAGTTAGGGTTTTTAACAAACCCAAATGCACTGCACGATACAAAAGCTATTCGTGATTCTTTGATTTTTTGAACAATTCACACTTGTATCGTGCGATACAAGAGTTCTTCTAGCCAATAATGATGTCTTTCAACTAGAGCATTTAGTTTAGCCAAAAACAGTGGTTTCTAGTCAAATTTGTATTCCTCTTTGATTAGGCCACCTTATTTCCATTATATACATTAATGCTCTCCCCCCTTCTCTATGTATTTGGTATTGTTTTGAGTTATATTCCCAAATTAATTATAATCTCACATATTCAGTCAATCTCCATGATTAACGCTCTCCCCTCTTTATGAGAAGTAAATGGGATCTTTTTCATTAACTCCAGAGATCGACATTAGGACCGTTTCGTCGCATGATTGGGCTCGACCCATGACCTCACAGCCCTTAGCCTCAGGCGTAAGCCAATGAGGTTAATAAGTTCATAAATATTAACTCCAGATATCAGCATTAAGATCGTTTCACTACATGATTGTTCTCGACCCATGACCTCACAACACTCTAGTCTCAAGCATACTCCAATGAGACTAATCAGTTCATAACCATTAACTCAAGAAATCAACATTAATGATTGGGATTGACCCATGACCTCACAACCTCTCGGCTTCAAGCATAAGCCAATGAGGTTGATAAGTTCATAACCATTAACTCTAGAGATCAACATTAAGACTCTTTCACCACATGATTGGGCTCGACGCATGACCTCACAACCCTCCAACCTCATGTATAAGTCAATGAGGTTGATATTCATAATCATTAACTTCAGATATCGATATTAAGACTATTTCACCACATGATTGGGCTCAACCCATGACCTTGTTAAACATGAGGTTGAACATGAGAGCTTTGATGTTTCAAATCCATGATGAAGCTTGAAGCTGTGCCGCTCTTTGTTTTGGGTTTAGTCTAGGGTGTTTAGAATCTTTGTAAGATCTTTCCTAGTCCCTTGCACAAAGCTTGCTTAATCTATTTTATTAAAGAAAAGTGTTTTTCTAAGCAAAGAGAAAAACAACCGGTTGAATTATCGAAATAATAGGTTGTTTGTCAATTGGCTTGTTTGGAGGTTTTAAAACTGTTTTTGACTTGGTTATGTAACTAACTAACCAATTCAATCGGTTAAAATGACTTTTCAACCGGTTGATTGTAACATTTCATAACAACTTTTTGAAAACTTGTTAATCTGTTTTGGATGTGAATCAAAACTATTTTGGCAATAAATGTTGTCGTAAACGAATAGTTTTGTGCTATAAATATAGCCTCTCTTTCCAAACAAAATAAACAAGTTTTATATCAAACAAAGTGAGATTGAGATTGATTTGAAAGAAGTTTTTCAAAAGTTTTGCAAGATTGTTGTTAAGTTGTGCACTGGTACAAGGTCTGATCATAGGAGTTTCCTGATTTTTGTAATCTCAGGTGTTTTCTATTTCTTTCATGATTCTTGTAATTTTACTTTCATAAACTTGTAAGTGTGTGTGAAATCCTGTAAAGTCAGTGGGTGTTCTGACTAGAGGTGATGGAAGAGGGCCAAGCACAACTTCACAAGAAAGACAAAAGCCAAGACATGAGCATCCAAAACCAAACCAAGAGCGTCTAGAGCTAAGGGAGGAGTGTCTAGGCCAAAGGGGAGGAGCGTCTAGCTCACGGTGGAGAGCGTCTAGGCCAATGAAAGGAGCGTCTAGGACCAAACTGCTAAGCCCATGGCCAAGCGAATCCATGCAGATTTGTTTATGCTACATGAAGGCCCATTAGGGGTAGCTTAGTATTAGTTGTGGTGTAAATAGCATAAACTTGATTCCATGAGACTTGACCTAGATTTGCTAAAGATTTGGTCACTTTCTAGAAGGATTCTCCACATGGTCATGTGCTCCATGTGATGTAAATTTGCATTTCATTTTGATTAGCATTAGGATTGCATTATGGTCCTCTTTAGCCTATAAAAAGAGGAGCCTACACCTTGTATTTTAAAGTTTATTGTGAGTAAAGTTATGCTGCCATTTTGTGCCAAGCTTTGCTTCTCCCTAGAATTCTAGGCTCTAAACTTCACATCCTTCACCTTTCCTTGGGCTGGCCGAACCTCCCAATATTCATACACATCATGCACCTTCAAGATCAACATCACTCTTAGGAGGATCTTGCACACACACATCCATTGCTTCCACACCATCTCTTACATGATTCAAGAAGACCTTCATGAAATTTACCATCATTTGGTATCACGAGCTTGGGTTCTTCAAGATGAGTTGCTTTTGGTCTTTTCATTTCTAGTTCTTCTTTATTTCATGTTGTTCATCTTATTTCCATAATTGTCTTGCTGTTTTTTGCATTTTAATTTGTTTTGGTGTGCTATTTGGAAGATCCAACCGAAGCACTTTTGTTCAATTGATCTTGAACAATTTCTTGTGCAAATTGTGATAGGATTCCATACACCTTTGAGTTGCTGTTTTCTTTTAGGCTTTTGAGTCTTTATTGCACTTTTAATTTGGTTCATATTATGCTTTTGAGTCTTTAATTTCTGAATCCATATATGTTTTGTCAAGTCATGTTCATCCACAATGTCAACAATTCTTAGTAGTCCTTTATTTGGCTTGATTGTTTCTTGATTTTGGGTATCTTTATTTGCTTTGAATCTGCTGTTCTTTGATCTTTTGGTGCCTTTTTAATTTTAGTTTGAGTTCATATTGTGTTTAGATCCTACACAATTCTATTTCACAAATTCCATTGTGTTTAAATTTTGGTATCTTGTTGTTTTTGTTTCCAATTTTCCAGAATCCCCTGTTTCACATTCTCTGTGCTGGCTGTTTTGTTCCAGAAAAATATTTCCACTCATGAGAAAATTTTGATTCTCTGGAATATGCAAGTTTGAAGTGTTATAGAAAGGACAAAAAAAGAATTAGTTCAAAAGAATCAACAGAAAAAAAATGATAAATCTTTTAAAATCAGTGTGCAAATCTGAGGCGCTACAGCTGGCGTAACTGAACACCAAAATTGCTAAATTTATTATAAAAAAAAATGGTGCATGCGTTTTGAGTGATTCCAAAGCCAGATTTTAGCTAAGATCTTGAATATCTTGCATATCAAATTTCAGAATCATATCTTAAAAACACAGCTCAGCATAAATTGGGGAAAAACACGTTTCTGGCCCACAACATTTTCCAGTGGTGCTATTTTTTATTTTGTAATCTAATTCTAGTGCTATTCTTAGGATTCTTTTGTGTGCCTACCTTTATTTTGAGTACCTTTTATTTGCTTGCTTAATATTTCTTGGACCTCTTTCTAGTTGTCACAATCTCACTCCATTTGTGTGGTACTGTTTTCTTCAATTAAATTGTTTCTTGCTTTTATTCTTTGGCCTCTAATTTGGTGCTGGAATTTATTCTCCTTTGGTGCTTAATTGAATGGAAACTTGACTTGGGTAAGGTCTAGTCTTTTGATAGGTGCTGGAATTGGAGAATTAAGACCTTCATTCTAAGGGGAAACAAAGACAAGGCAGAATCAAACACTTTCCCAAAACACCACAAACACTTGGAAGGCCCAACAAGCAAAGACAACCAAAGAAGTGCCAATAGCAAAAAGAGGATCAACAAAGGGAATTTTCTTAATTTTTTTGCAACTTAGTTTGTGTTAATTACTTCTTAATTACGTACTTAGACGGTGAGTGTGTCTTCAAGGGCTCAAAGTGTCCAAGAAGCCTCACCTAGGGCCGACTAGTGTAGAGTTTTCTAATTAGCAATTGTTAATTGTTTTTTATTGCTTTTCTATTGCTTAATTAGTTTCGCTTTTGCAATTGTGTTTCTTTGTTAAGCTTTGTTAATCCTTGCTTGGTTAATTAGTTAGCTTGCATTATTTTCTTGCATTAAAATCTGATTTCTCAACTTAATTGTGTTCTAAGTGGTTTACTAAGAGAAAGCTTTGTGTGAAGACATTGGGGGATAGTTTTTGGCTAAGGCAAAGGCTTGGTATTTAAGTAGTCCATTGTGACTCACCTCCCTTACCTGGAAAACTACCTTCTTTGACTTTCCTAAGTTTTCTCAAGGTAAAATACTTGTATACACAAAGCTTTAGCCATGTCTTCTTCTTCTCATTCTACAAAGTCTATTGGAAGTGAATTAAAATCTTTAAAAACTCTTTTGAAAGAAGTTTCACAAACTGTGCAATCAATTGCATATAGATAATTGGAGAGTGAGACTAAACTTAATGTTTTGACTAAAGCAAAGGATGAGAAGTCTCACATTCTAAAAAAATTACCTTCTCATGCATATATCTCTAAAAATCATGATTCTTTTGGGGAGGGAAGCATTAGAGTAAATGATTATTATCAAGCACCCCCTAGAAGACATAGAAGAGATAGAAAAGAACAAGAAAACCCAAGAGAGGTTAGGGTAGACCAACCCCATTTCCATGGAAAAGAAAATATAGAAGCTTGCCTAGATTGGGAAATGAGGGTAGAAAAATTGTTTGCTTCCCATAAAGAAAGAAAGGAAAGAAAAACACAAAAGAAGAGAGGGGAAGTCGAAAGGGAAGCTAAAGAAAAAGAAGAAAAAGAAAAGCATGAGAAGACCCTTGAAGAACAAAAGGCGTGGGAGAAGAGTGTTCCTTCCCACAAGGTCATTCAACAAGACCAAATATTTAAAAATACCTTTGAAAATATGTGTCTTGTTGAACAACCTCAAAGCCTTTCCTTTTGTAAAGGAACACTTGCAAGCCTAAGTGAAAAAGAAGAGTCTTTAAAAAAAGCTTGCATAGATAAAAATGAAATAGTTTGTTTTTCATATGTGCTAGGATATCACCAAGTGAATGTCAAGTTTTTTATAAGCATCTACAAAAACAAATTTTTATGTGAAGTAGGGCCTAAAGAAACTTGTCATGTCTTATTGAGACAACCATTGCAAAATGTACAAATCCTTATAAACAATGGTTGTCACAACGAGACTATCCTTAGACATAACAGAAAAAGTCTTCATGAAGGAGAACTCATGGGACAAATTAGAGTTGATAAAACTCTAGAGCTTTTAAAAGGAAAACTTTTGTCCCCCATGAGAAAAGAAGTTCAAAGACATTACCTTAGGTACAATTCTTGTTTTCAAACTACGCCCAAGGCAATGTCTCATAAACTCTATACTCCTTCACCTTTTGCAAATGATCCTTGGGAAGATATAAATTTCATATTAAAACTCCCTAGGACAACAAAAGGTTGTGATTCAATCTTCATGGTTATGGATAAACTCTTCTCTAGAGAAGTGATACATCTTCATGGTTTATCCTCAAGCATAGTGTTGAATAGAGTTCCAAATTTCGCAAACCATGATTTGAGGACTTCCTTTGGAAAACTTGCAACTAAGTTGCACACTTTAAATTCTTATCATCCTCAAACGCATGGTCAAAATACAATTGAAAATCTAGCTCTTTCTACTATGCCTAGAATAATCATAAAGGACAAACACAAGTCTAGAGGTGAGCATACATACCATAAAGTAGTTCACAAAACTACTTGTATTTCTACTTTTGAGGTTATATGTGGGCTAAATCATCTTTCTCCTTTTAAGTTGTTACCATCTCCTATAGGATTTATGCCTAAAGAGAAAGTAACCACAAATGCACATTTCAAAATGCATAAGATGATTAGAGAACACATACAACAATCAAAAGAGAAACATTGTCCAAAGTTGCCAACACCAAAAGAAAAACAAAAATGGCAACATAGTAAAATTGATTTTCAAACTAACACCTATGCTTTATTTGATGATTTCTATAGGTGGACGTTTGATCCAGGAGGACAAGCTTTGGCGAAGCAAGAGGCTGTTATCCGAGATCAAGTCTGTAGATATGAGGATAGATCTTCTCAAGAAGGAGGAGATGATGGACACCATCCAGCCACACTCATCCCCCTAGTTGAAGAAAAAGCTTTGGATTTGAGGACAAATCCTTTTCAAGAGGGAGGGGATGATGGAAGAGGGCCAAGCACAACTTCACAAGAAAGACAAAAGCCAAGACATGAGCATCCAAAACCAAACCAAGAGCGTCTAGAGCTAAGGGATGAGCGTCTAGGCCAAAGGGGAGGAGCGTCTAGCTCACGGTGGAGAGCGTCTAGGCCAATGAAATGAGCGTTTAGGACCAAACTGCTAAGCCCATGGCCAAGCGAATCCATGCAGATTTGTTTATGCTACATGAAGGCCCATTAAGGGTAGCTTAGTATTAGTTGTGGTGTAAATAGCATAAACTTGATTCCATGAGACTTGACCTAGATTTGCTAAAGATTTGGTCACTTTCTAGAAGGATTCTCCACATGGCCATGTGCTCCATGTGATGTAAATTTGCATTTCATTTTGATTAGCATTAGGGTTGCATTATGGTCCTCTTTAGCCTATAAAAAGAGGAGCCTACACCTTGTATTTTAAAGTTTATTGTGAGTAAAGTTATGCTGCCATTTTGTGCCAAGCTTTGCGTCTCCCTAGAATTCTAGGCTCTAAACTTCACATCCTTCACCTTTCCTTGGGCTGGCCGAACCTCCCAATATTCATACACATCATGCACCTTCAAGATCAACATCACTCTTAGGAGGATCTTGCACACACACATCCATTGCTTCCGCACCATCTCTTACATGATTCAAGAAGACCTTCATGAAATTTGCCATCAAGAGGTGTGTGTGCAAAGAGGGTGAGTGGTTCTTGTGGTTTCAAGAGCACCTCTTTGTGGCTGTGTTGGTGTAATCTGTGAGTGATTACTAGTGGAACCCAGTGGTTGTTCTGGGAACTGAATATAGCTCAAGGTTGAGTGAACCAGTATAAAATTGGTTGTGTAAATCTCTCTCTCACTCACTCCTTATAACTATTTGTTTTAAATATGTTTTTCTTGCTACCATAAACAACCGGTTAAACGTATTTTCAACCGATTGAAATTCTGCAAACGGATTTTAATCATTGTTTGATTGCTTTATTTGTGATTGGCATCAAGAGCTAGGTTCTTGAAAAATATTCAAGTTCTATTTTTCTGAAAACTGTTTTACATGGCTGACAAGTTGCCTTTTGGGGAAGGTGCTTCCATAAACAAACCACCACTGTTTTTGTGGTGTAAATTACCAGTTTTGGAAGGTAAGGATGAAGATCTTTATGCATTCCACTGATAAATGTATTTGGGAAACAATTGAAAATTGTCCTTTTATACCTCAAGTTAAAAGAGATGAGGTTTTAATTAATAAACCTTCATCTGAATGGACTGAGGCTTAAAGCAAGAAAGCAAAGTTTGACTGGATTGCTAAAAATATAATAACATCTGCTTTGAGTTGTGATGAATTTTCCAGTGTATCACAATGTAATTCAACAAAGGAAATGTGAGACATTCTTGAAGTCACACATGAAGGGACAAATGATGTCAAGAGGCCTAGAAAGCATGCTCTTATCCAAGAGTATGAGCTCTTTAGAATGCATAAAGGGGAGACCATATGTGATGTGCAGAAAAGGTTCTCTCACATAGTAAATCATTTGATGAGTCTTGGTAAGTCTTTTGATAAAGAGGAGCTAAGCATCAAGATCTTGAAGTGTCTTGATAGAACATGGCAACCAAAGGTCACTGCCATTTTAGAATCAAAAGTTTTGACATCAATGACGACTGCTTCCTTGTTTGGTAAGCTAAGGGAGCATGAACTTGAGATGAATAGGCTGGTTGTCCAAGAGAGTGAGGACAAACACAACAAAGGCATTCCACTCAGAGCTTGCAATCATAAACAACAACAAGAATCAAATGAGAGTGATAAAGACACCATGAGTCTGCTGTCAAGAAAGTTCAGCAAGTTCTTGAAGAAGAAAAGTCAAGCTTAAAAAAGGTATAGCTCTAAAAAGCCTAGTGATTTTAATCTTAACAAGTACACTTTCTATGGTTGTGGTGAACAGGGTCATATTAAAGTAGAGCAAATTTCAAAAATGAGAAAAGGGGAAAAGCCAAGAAGGCATATGTTGCATGGGATGACAATGAGGTACCATCCTCTAGCACTTCTGATAATAAAAAAGCAAACTTGCGCCTGAAAGCATCTATATCAAGTAGCATGAGTTCATCCTCTTCAATCAAAGGTAACAATTATTATCAATTGCTTGAAGCTTTTAATGAAACTCGTGCAAAGGCTAACCGATTGGCTCTTTCTCACAACCAGTTGAAAGGTCTAAAAACTGGTTGGAAAATAGAGTCAAGTCACTGGAAGAAGAGTTGAGAAAAACAAAGGAAGATTTTGAAAACCTTGATTTGATTTACAAGAACTCAACTTGCAATTGTGACTCAAAGTTTTGTGAAAATTGTGAAAATCTTGAAAGAAAGATTCATTATCTTTTGAAAACCATGGATTAACTTACAACTGGAAAATCCAACTTTGAAGATGTTCTTGCATCTCAAAATTGTATTTTTGGAAAAACTGGTTTAGGTTTTTATCCACAAAGAAAAAGGAAATGGAATTTCAAAACCTTTTTCATTTGTACCTGAAAAACAATCAGTTAAAAGGTCGATTCAACCGGTTGTTACATGTTTCTATTGTATCAAGAAAGATCATTCAGTTAGGTTCTACAAGTTTCGAAAGTCTCTTGTTCCTAAAGGAATCTTTAAATGGATTCCAAGATGCTTTGATGGTTCTAAAGATAAGTTTAACACAAAGGGTCCCAAGTTCTTTAAGGGATCAAATTTGTGATTTAACAAGTTTTGTTTTGCGAATTTTTTACTCTACTTGAAGGGTCAGAAAGATCAGGATCTCAAGAAGATTTGTTTGCAAGTCAAAGCCTTGTCCTGATTCTATGTATTGCTTACATTTGTGTACCTTAAATCTGAAGGATAATTCTTTGTTCTTCTCATTGTTGAACATTAGTTTTTAAATCCAATTATGTATTTTTTTTCTCTATGCCTATACTTGGATTATGATTAGCTTATATTTCTTCTGCTCTTTATACAAATCTGTATGCCTTATAAACCTAGATGTTTGTATATAGCATGGCTGTTAAAAATATGATTTTCTCAAATTTTTTCATCAGTGCAGAAATTCAACCGATTGTTTCTTCGAAAGAACCGATTGTTTTCACTCTGTTAGCACTGGGCAAATCTGTTTTTAATTTCTAAGCTCTGATTTCTAATTCTGTTCAAACCCAGTGATATTTATGGTCAACAATGTCTTAATTACATCTTTGAATACAAAATATCTCTGCAATAACTGTTGTTTATGAATCAGATTCCTCTTAATCTTGGAAATTAAAACTGCTTTTAAAGTTTGGTCAAATCAACATGTGATTTTCTGTACTTTCTGTTTTGACTAACACAAAATGCTTTATGGTTCAGATTTGATTCTCTTTTCTGTTTTGAAAACAACCCACATAATGCCAACTTTGACCAAAGGTTATGGCTATATAAGTGATGCAATTAGTTGTTGTTTTCATACAAACAATTTATTGTTATTCTTTTTCCTCTGCTCTAAGTTTCCTCTGCAATGTGCTAAGTTCTTCTCTGATTTGAGGTATGGCTACAACTCCTCCATCTGCTAAAAGGATGAAACAAGAGTTGTAAGGAGTGGTGTGAAGCTAGAAGGATGGTTCTCAGGAGAATCTGAACTCATCAACAAATACCTACATGAAACAAGTAGGAAAATTGTTAACACACTCAAGCTTGTCTCCTTCACTTGGATGAAGCAACAAAATTTGACTGCTGTGAGAAGCCTCCTCAAGGAGTAAAGATTAAAGAGATTTCTTGAGCTCACTGGAAACATTTATCCAGACTTGGTGAAGGTATTTTATACTAACTTTCACTTTAATGGTGACTCCACTTGTCTCTCGTGTGAAGGTGTAGACATGGTTATCACCAATGAAGTGTGGATTGTTGTGACTAGATTGAAGTTCTCTGGATAAGAATCAACAGAGGCAATCTAGGGGTTTTTGAAGAATTCAAAAAGACGCAATTCTACAAGATTTGTCTCAAGAATCCCCTCTCCAAAGTAAGAAACTTTTTTGTTGGAGGGTTAAAGCTTGATGAAAGGCTCACAACCTTCATTGTGTCATGGATCATCACACCAAGGGGGAGCAATCACTCCAATCTCTCTGAGGAAGATCTGTTGCTGATCTACAGCATTATGAATAAAGTGAAGATCAATTGAATCCACACCATCAAGGAACATATGAAAATATCCATAGGTTAATTGACTTCCACTATCCCTATGCAATTTTAATCTCTAAATTTCTACACTATTTTGAAGAGGGTCTAGCTAAAATTATCAATCCCTCAAGTGAGATTAACAGTAGATGCCTAAGCAAAATGGGATTTACTAAAATTGGTGGGAGATGGGTTAGCAAAGATGGTGAGCAAGCTGGCCCAAGTGGAACCAATGATGGTGATGAACCTGAAGATGTAGAAACTCAAGAGGAACCTGCTACTGAGACTCATGAGACTGGTCCTAGTGATGGTTACATGGGAGAAAGGATGACTTCAATGTCTCATTTTGAAAGGTTAATGATCAATCTCATTGACACATTTGCTGAAAATCAAAGGAATCTTCATGATTTGTGTGAGTCAAGGTTCAATCATATGGATTCACCTTTTTCAAACCTGAATGAACAGATATAAGAGGTTCAGAATCAGCTTCTCGAGCTACAACTTGAAAGGGAGCACAGTCCTTCTTTCTAATTTGATGGTTTAAATTTCTGAAAAATTTCTTTTTTCTTTTATGTTGCTTTTTATCCTTTCTTTTGTCTATTTGTGTAGACAAATAGAAGGAGAAGTGTGTTGGGATATGTAATGTTCTTATTATTTGCATTATTACTGCTTTTGAACATTGCTATAAACTGTTATAATTGGTTTACGTTTGAAATTTTAAAAATGATAAAACTCTTATACAAAATTTCAACCGATTATTCTTGCGAAATAACCGATTGTTTATCTGTGCTGCACCTTTGTATGCTTGACTGGTTTCTCACATTGATTTGGTTGATGTTACTCTCTGGAAATCACCTAGTGGGAACTGGTTTGTGGTGCTTGTTTGATTGGAATATATTATCCTTTATTTCTCTGTTTGCTTATGAATGCAGGTTGTACAAATTCTAAATAAGAGCATTCCAAAAAGCATCCCAAGGATTTGTCTCCATCAAATAGGGGGAGAACATGAGAGCTTTGATGTTTCAAATCCAAGATGAAGCTTGAAGTTGTGTTGCTCTTTGTTTTGGGTTTAGTCTAAGGTGTTTAGAATTTTGTAAGATCTTTCCTACTCCCTTGCACAAAGCTTTCTCAATCTGTTTTGTTAAAGAAAAGTGTTTTTCTAAGCAAAGAGAAAAACAACCGGTTGAATTATCGAAATAATCAGTTGTTTGTCACTTAGCTTGTTTGGCGGATTTAAAACTGTTTTTGACTTGGTTATGTAACTGACTAACCAATTCAACCAGTTAAAACGAATTTTCAACCAGTTGATTGTAACATTTCATAACAGCTTTTCGAAAACCTGTTAATGTGTTTTGTATGTGAATCAAAATTGTTTTGGCAATAAATGTTGCCTTAAACGACTAGTTTTTTGTGCTATAAATATAATCTTTCTTTCAAAACAAAATACACAAGTTTTATATCAAACAAAGTGAGATTGAGATTGATTTGAAAGAAGTTTTTCAAAAGTTTTGCAAGATTGTTGTTAAGCTGTGCACTGGTACAAGGTCTGATCATAGGAGTTTCTTGATTTCTGTAATCTCAGGTGTTTTCTATTCCTTTCATGATTCTTGTATACTTTCATAAACTTGTAAGTGTGTGTGAAATCCTGTAAAGTCAGTGGGTGTTCTGACTAGAGGTGTGTGTACAAAGAGGGTGAGTGGTTCTTGTGGTTTCAAGAGCACCTCTTTGTGGCTGTGTTGGTGTAATCTGTGAGTGATTACTAGTGGAACCCAGTGGTTGTTCTGGAAATTGGATGTAGCTCAAGTTGAGTGAACCAGTATAAAATTGGTTGTATAAATCTCTCTCTCTCTCTCTCTCTCTCTCTCTCTCTCTCTCTCTCTCTCTCTCTCTCTCTCTCTCTCTCTCTCTCTCTCTCTCTCTCTCTCTCTCTCTCTCTCTCTCTCTCTCACACACACACACACACACACACACACACACACTCCTTATAATTGTTTGTTTTAATTCTGTTTTCTTGCTGTTATAAACAACCGGTTAAAACGTATTTTCAACCGATTGAAATTCTGCAAACAGTTTTTAATCATTGTTTGATTGCTTTCTTTGATTGTTTTATCTGTGAATTGTGTTAAAGCTTCATTCCTAATCAATATTTGCGAAAATATTTGATAAACAACTCACGCTCCCCTCTTATTTAAGCCATTAATTCTTACAGACCTCACAACTCCTTAGCCTCAAGTATAAAACAATGAGGCTAATAAGTTTCTTGGTATTGCTTGATCAATCTCTAGCCTATCATTTGGGCTTGTGTCCTCGTGCACTTTATTGGAACATGGACCCTATCATTATTTCTGCCACATTTTCTAAAGCATTAAATTGAAACTCCTCCTTCCCACGTGTCCACCACTGATTGGTGTCGATTAACATTCCATGCTCGTACACATTCCACCTTCACTGACTTCCAATAGTGGTCCGAGCTTGGGCTCGACACTTCTTTTACCTACAATGCATGCGTTAAAACGTACAAACTAGACCGAGCAAGAGCTTGACACCATGTCAAGTTAAGACTCGTATAATATTTTTATTTCTTTGATAGTGGATCGATCTTGGCTTGGCAATTCTTATACCTACAATGTATGCGTTAATCAAAACTTATAAACTACACCAAGCAAGAGCTTGACACCATGCCAAATTAAGACTTGTGTATGGTTTTTATTTCTCTGAGAGTGGAAAATGTTTAGACTCGACATTTCCTTCACTTGCAATGTATATGTTAATTTAAAACTCACAAATTGGACCGAGAAAGAGCTTGGCACCATTCCAAGTTAAGACTTGTGCATAGTTTTTATTTCTCTAATAGTGGAACAAGTTTGGGCTCGACATTTCCTTCACCTGCAATGTTTGTGTTAATTTAAAACTCACAAACTCAACCGAGCAAGAGCTCGACACCATGCCAAGTTAAGACTTGTGCATGGTTTTTATTTCTCTGATAATCGAACAAGCTTGGGCTCGATATTTCCTTCACCTACAATTTGTGTTAATTTAAACACTCAAACTAGACCAAGTGAGGTCGGCAGCATACCAAGTTAAGACTTGTGCATGGTTTTTCTTCACTTCAAGTTAAGACCTGTAAATGATCTTTAACAAATTGAACCGAACGAGGTCGACACCATACCAAGTTAAAACTTGTGCATGGTTTTTCTTCACGCCAAATTAAGACCTATACGAGGCCTTCAATAAATTGGACCGAACGAGGTTGGCACCATACAAAATTAAGACATGTGCATGGTTTTTCTTCACGTCAAGTTAAGACCTGTACGTGGTCTTCGATAAATTGCACAGAATAAGGTCGACACCATACCAATGTCAAGTTAAGACATGGACGTGGTCTTCAATAAATTGGACTGAACGAGGTCGACACCATATCATGTTAAGATCTGTGTATGGTTTTTCTTCACGATAAGTTAAGACTTGTATCTGGGCTTCAATAAATTGGACCGAACGAGGTTGACACCATACCAAATTAAGACTTCTGGCATGGTTTTTCTTCATGTCAAGTTAAGACCTGTATGTTGTCTTCAATAAATTGGACCGAACGAGCTCGACACCATACCAAGTTAAGACTTGTGCATGGTTTTGCTTCACATCAAGTTAAAACATGTACGTGGTCTTCAATAAATTGAACCGAACAAGGTCGGCACCATACCAAGTTAAGACTTGTGCATGATTTTTCTTCATGTCAAGTTAAGACATATATGTGGTCTTCAATAAGTTGGACCGAACGAGGTTGGGTCATATCAAGTTAAGACTTGTGCATGGTTTTCTTCACATCCAATTAAGCCATGTAAGTGACCTTCAATAAATTGGACCAAACGTGGTCGACACCATCCTAAGTTAAGACTTATGCATGGTTTTTTTTTCTTGTCAAGTTAAAACATGTACGTGGTCTTAAATAAATTGGACCAAACGAGGTTGGCATCATACCAAGTTAAGACTTGTGCATGGTTTTTCTTCACGTCAAGCTAGGCATGTACGTGGTCTTCAATAAATTTGACCGAACAAGGTGAGCACCATACCAAGTTAAGACTTGTGCATGGTTTTTCTTCACGTTAAGTTAAGACATGTACGCGACCTTCAATAAATTGGACCGAACGAGGTCGAAACCCTACCAAATTAAGACTTGTGCATGTTATGTCAAGTTAAAACTTGTACGTGACCTTCAATAAATTAGACCGAACAAGGTCGACACCATGCCAAGTTAAGACTTATGCATGGTTTTTCTTCATGTTAAGTTAAGACCTGTATGTTGCCTTCAATAAATTGGAATGAATAAGGTCGACACTATACCAAGTTAAGACATGTAAATGGTTTTTCTTCACGTCAAGTTAAGACTTGTATCTAGCCTTCAATAAATTAGACCGAACAAGGTCATTTGGCCTTCAATAAATTGGATCGAATGAGGTCGAGACCATACCAAGTTAAGACTTGTGCATGGTTTTTCTTCACGTCAAGTTGAGACCAGTAGGTGGCCTTTAGTAAATTGGACCGGGCAAGATCAACACCATACAAGTTAAGACTTGTGCAGGATTTTTCTTCACGTCAAGTTAAGATCTGTACGAGGCCTTCAATAAATTGGACCAAACGAGGTTGGCACCATACCAAGTTAAGACTTGTGCATGGGTTTTCTTCATGTCAAGTTAAAACTTGTATGTGGCCTTTAATAAATTGGACCAAACGAGGTCGCCACCATACCAATTTAAGACTTGTGCATGGCTTTTCTTCTGATCTTTAATTGATAACTTTAACACAATATGTTAAGATATACTATAATTAATCATTTAATTCATCGAAAACAATCGTTGATAACAACTTATAAAAAAATTAAAGTAACAAATTTCGAAACTAAATAAATATTTCAATCATAATAAAAATGAAGGTTAGATATATTCCATGTTCTCGGTATAAGACCTCCATCTAAAGTTTCCAAACGATATGCTTTCTTTCCGACAACTTCTCGAACTTGATAGGGTCCTGTCACTGAAATATAAACATCTTAATTTAAGAAAATTTAAATTAATTAAAAAAATGGTTGTTTTTGGCAATTTTCATTTGTTAACCATCCCCAATTGGATAATATTTTAAAACAGGATAGAATCATATTCCAAAAGTAAAAACATATAATAAAATAGAAAAGAAACAATGAAACACAACAAAAGGAAGAGAGTGTATAATAATTTAAAATTCAAAAGAAGATTAGCCAAATATTTTGTTATTGGTATTTGGAAATCGTCGAATGATTCCAAACAATATGATTCCCTTCCTCCTACTTCACAAACGTGATATGGTTTCACTGAAAATATCAATCGCACATATCATAAACACATGATAATTATTTTCATCATGCCATATTAATAACCATATAAAAATAAGATGTAAAAAATCTACAAGAAACATATCACATAACTTAAAGATGTAGGTTTGCAATATTTCACGTCCAAGAATTGATGTATTGTCTCCCCTTTCTTTTGTTTCATCATCCTTTGTATCACTTGCATTTCTAAAAATGGCACAAGATAGATTTACCTGCCCCACGGTGGGCACCAAAATGTCTAGCCAAGAAGGATGTTTCTCATCTAAAGCATTTAGTTTAGCCATAAACAATGGTTTCCAGTCGAGTTGTTGTTCCTCTTTGATTAAGCCACCTTTTTTCCCATATATACAGTAGTTCTCTCCCTCTTTCTCTTTGTATTTGGTCTTGTTTTGAGTTATATTCCCAAATTAAAAACAATCTTGAATATTAAGTCAATCTCCGTCATTAACGGTTTCCCCTCTTTGTGAAAAGTAAATGTGATCTTTTTCATTAAATCTAGAAATCGACATTAAGATCGTTTCACCACATGACTGGGCATGGACCTCACAGGAGCAAAAACAATTGTTTACATGATTCGTATCATGTGTTTCACAATACTTACTACCATGTTTTAAACAACCCAAATTCAAATAATGTTTTTAATAATAAGATAGTTTTATATAAAAAAAAAATTGAACGAAACTCCAACCACTTCTTATCAACTTTTCATGTGTTTCTTCTAGTTTATTTATATCAAGTTACTCCTTCTTTTTATCAAAATGGTGCAATTTCATTTTTTAATTAATAAAATGGGTAAAAAAAAATTATTTATGGTTTTAGGTAAGTTATGTTTGTTTGAAAGAAGTCGTGCTAATACAAGACAACTTCAATTTCAATAATGCAAAATATAAATATTATAACAAGTTATTAAATTGGTTAAATGAAAATCGATATAAAGCATCACGGGGTGGTATTTTTTAATTTATGTCATAGATATTACATCGGTTGTACTCATAAGATGTAATATGTGTTGAAGATGGGAAGCTTTGATGTATCAAATCCTCATGGAACATGAAGTTGTGTTGTGTGTTAGGTTTGGGTTTAGTTATGGGGTTTAGAATCATTGTAACATCAGTCTTGATTCCTGCAGAAAGCTTGTTTAAATCTGTTTTAAAGAACTAAGTGTTTTTTCCATGCAAAGGGAAAAACAATCGATTAAACTTTCGAGACAATTGATTGTTTGTCACTTAGCTGGCAAAGGAGTTTTGAAACTGTTTTTTGAATCAGTTGTGTAACTGTTGAAACCATTCAACCGGTTAAATCGTGGTTTCAACCGATTAAAAGTGAGTTTTCATAACAGTATTTTGAAAACCTGTTTTAACTAATTCAGTTGTTCAAATCTGCTTTAAACGACAAATTTTTCAAAGGTTATAATATAGCCTTCTTTTAAATGTTTAAAACGAGAGAAAGATAGAAGTTTTACACTCTGATTTGAGATCAAAAAGAGAGATTACAATCTGTTTGTGAAAAGGAGTTTTTCAAGTTTAGCAAGATTGCTTTTGAGCTTTGCTGTGATTCAAGAACTGATCATAGGGCTTCTGGTTTACTATTATTCCAGGTGTTTTCTACCCTGTCTTAGTTTCTTGTAATTGTTCATATTACATTCTGTAAACGTGTTTGTAAAATCCTGTAAAGTCAGTGTGATTTTGGCTTGAGGTGTGTGCTGTGTGCATAGAGGGTGAGTAGGTCTTGTGGTTTCAGGATCACCTCTTTGTGGGTGTTTGTAATCTGTGTTTGGTTACTTAGTGGAATACTCAGTGGTTTGACTGAGGACTGGATGTAGCTCATAGATTGAGTGAACCAGTATAAACCTTGTGTGTATCTCTCTCTCTCTCTCAACTCTTTAACTGTTTGATATTTTCGCTGCCATAAACAACCTATTAAATCGTGTTTTTAACCGATTGAAATTATGATATTTGTTTCTGTTGGTTTGTTTGACTGACTTTCTAAAATTCTTATCTGAGTTGATTGTTAAAGATTCAATCTAAAGTAAAGTAATTGCGAAAATCTTTTAGAAACAATTCACCCCCCCCCCCTCTTGTTTAAGTCATCAATTCTAACAATTGGCATCAAGAGCTAGGTTCTTGAAAGTTATTCAAGTTTTTTTTCTGTTTTCTTTTGGGGAAAATGCTTCAATAAACATGTCACCACTGTTTTGTGGGGTTAATTACCAATTTTGGAAAGTGAGGATGAAAATTTTTATACACTCAACTGATAAAGGTATTTGGGAGTCAATTGAAAATGGTCCTTTTGTACCTCAAGTTAAGAAAGATGATGTTTTAGTTGATAAACCTTCATCCGAGTGGACTGGGGCAAAAAGTAAGAAAGTTAAATTTGATTGGATAGCCAAAAATATTATAACATATGCTCTAAGCTATAATGAGTTTTTCAGGGTTTCACAATGCAGCTCTACTAAAGAAATGTGGGACATCTTGGAGGTCACACATGAAGGCACAACTGATGTGAAGAGAGCTAGGAATCATGCTCTGATTCAAGAGTATGAACTCTTCCGAATGCAAAAGGGAGAATCCATCTGTGTTGTGCAGAAGAGGTTTTCTCAATTGTGAATCATCTTATGAGTTTTGGTAAGAAGTTTGATGAAGAAGAGCTTAACATCAAAGTACTGAAGTGTCTTGATAGAACATGGCAGCCAAAGGTCACTACCATCTCTGAATCAAAGGATCTCATCTCAATGACTGTGGCATCTTTTTTCGGTAAACTCAGAGAACATGAAATTGAGATTCAAAGGCTTGCTGTCCAAGAAAGTGAACACAAGCATAATAAGAGTATAGCACTTAAAGCTAGTAAGCAACAACTAGATTCCAGTGAAAGTGAAGAAGAGAACATAAATCTGTTATCAAGAAAGTTCAGCAAATTCTTGAGAAAAAGACAAGCTTCTAAAAGGTATGATTCAAAGAAACCTAGTGAATTCAATTCTAATAAGTACACTTGCTATGGTTGTGGTGAACAGGGTCATATCAAGGCTGAATGTCCAAACATTGAAGTCAAAGAAAAGGGAGGCTTCAAAAAGGAGAAAAAGGGAAAAGCTAAGAAAGCATATATAGCATGGGATGACAATGATGTCTCTTCCTCGAGTTCTTCAGATGATGAGGAAGTTAATCTTTGCCTTCTAGCATCAGTAACAAGTAGCATGGATTCTACTGCATCAAAGGTACTACATATGATCAAATGCTTAATGCTTTTTATGAAACTCGTGATGAAGCCAATCGATTGGCATTTTCTCTCAACCGAATGAAAGGATTAAATAACTGGTTGGAAAATAGGGTTAAGGATCTAGAGGAAGAGCTAAGCAAAACAAAAGAAGATTTTGAAAATCTGGATTTTATTTACAAAAATTCTTCTTGCAGTTGTGAGACAAAATCTTGTGAAAATTGTGAACTTCTTGAAAAGAAGATTTGCTATCTTTTGAAAACCTTGAACAAGCTTACAACTGGAAAGTCCAATTTTGAAGATGTTTTAGCATCTCAGAAATATGTTTTTGGAAAAGCAAGTTTGGGGTTTTACCCTCAAAGCAAAGAAAATAAAATTACAAAACCTTTTTCAAATATTCCAGAAAAACAATCGGTTAAAAAATCGTTTCAACCGGTTGTTACATGCTTCTATTGCATGAAGAAAGGCCATTATGTCAGGTACTGCAGGTTTCGTAAATATCTTATACCTAAAGGTATCTATAAGTGGATTCCTAGATGTATTGCTAGTTCAAAAGATAAATCTAACACTGAAGGTCCCAAATTCTTCAAGGGATCAAATCTTGAAATTTGACAAAGTTCTGTTTTGCAGATTTCAGATTTTGAAAGGTTCAGCAAGGACTGGATTTTTGTACATGCCAAAGTCTAGTGCTGATCTTTTGAACTTTCTATAATTAGGAAATCTGAGAATAAAATTCTCATTCTTTGTTGAGAACAATTGTTGCTTAAATTCAATTAAGTATTTTACTCTGTGTTTCAATGTGTAATTGATGTGTGCTTTATCTGTTCCCCTACTTTTAATATCTTGCAAACATGGTAAGCAATAATGATTGTATGCAACATAGGTTTTTGAAATTTTTTCCTCAGAACATAAATTCAACCGATTGTTTCCTCGAAACAACCGATTATTTTCTATCTGACAAACTCTAGGCAAATCTGTTTATAAATTTTAAATTCGGGTTTGTAATTCTGTTGAACCAAGTGATGTGTATGGTCAAAAGTGTATTAATTGAATGGTTGAATACGGTTTAACTCTGTTGCATCTACTAGTAATAGATTAGATCCCTCCAAATCTTGAAAATCAAAACTGTCTTTAATGCTTGGTCAAAATCACATGCGAATCTGTACCTTTCTAGTTTGACTGACTATGTCAGCTTTATTGTTCAAATTTGATTTGTTTTTCAGTTTGAAAACATGTCTATCTGTGCCATCTTTGACCATGAAGTTTAGCTAATATAAGACAATGCAATGTGTTGTTATTTCTCTCACATACAAATTGGTTTTTCTCTTTTCTCTGTTTTAAGTTTCATTTCTGGAGTGAGTTAAAAACCTCCTGAATTAAGCAATTGCTGGCACTCCTCCCTCTGCAAAAAGGATGAAATCAAGGGGTGTTAAAAGCTCTGTAAAGCTTGAAGGATGGTTTGCAGGTGATACCAATCTCATCAACAAGTATCTACTTAAGACAAGTAGAAAAAAGGTGAATACACAAAAGATTATTTTCTTCACATGGATGAAACAGTAGAAGCTGGATTCTGTGAGGAGCATTCTCAAAGAAAAAAAGTTGAAGAGATTTCTAGAACTTACACGGAACATATATCTTAATCTTGTAAAGGTATTTTACACTAACCTTCTTTTTTATGGTGACTCACTTGTTTCACATGTCAAAGGTGTAGATATGGTCATCACAAGTGATGTATGGTCTGTTGTGACTCGCCAGAAAGCTTCTAGTCTGAGAATCAATAGGGGAAATCTTGGGGTAGTGGAAGATTTCAACAAAATCCAGTTTTACAAAGGTTGTCTCAAGAATCCCCACTCCAAAGTGAAGAAATTTTCAGTTTGTGGGTTGAAGCTTGATGAAAGGCTTGTGGCTTTCATAGTTTCATGGATTCTCACACCTAGGGGGAGCAACCATTCAACTCTTTCTGAAGAAGATCTTCTCTTGATCTACTGTATCATGAACAAAGTGAAGATCAACTGGATTCACACAATCAAAAAGCACATGCAAAAAGCTATGAGGTTATGTGACTTTCATTATCCCTATGCTATTTTGATTTCCATGCAAAGGGAAAAACAACCAATTAAAATTTCGAGACAATCGGTTGTTTGTCACTTAGCTGGAAAAGGAGTTTTGAAACTATTTTTTGAATCAGTTGTGTAACTACTGAAACCATTCAACCGGTTATATTGTGGTTTCAACCGATTAAAAGTGAGTTTTCATAACAGTATTTTGAAAACTTATTTTAACTGATTCAATTGTTCAAATCTGCTTTAAATGACAGCTTTTTAAAGGTTATAATATAGCTTTCTTCCAAATGTTTAAAACGAGAGAAAGATAGAAGTTTTACACTCTGATTTGAGATCAAAAAGAGAGATTACAATCTGTTTGTGAAAAGGAGTTTTTCAAGTTTAGCAAGATTCCTTTTGAGCTATGCTGTGATTCAAGAACTGATCATAGGGCTTCTGGTTTACTGTTATTCCAGGTGTTTTCTACCCTGTCTTAGTTTCTTGTAATTGTTCATATTACATTATGTAAACGTCTTTGTAAAATCCTGTAAAGTCAGTTTGATTTTGGCTTGAGGTGTGTGTTGTGTGCAAAGAGGATGAGTAGGTCTTGTGGTTTCAGGATCACCTCTTTGTGGGTGTTTGTAATCTGTGTTCGGTTACTTAGTGGAATACTCAGTGGTTTGACTGAGGACTGGATGTAGCTCAAAGATTGAGTGAACCAATATAAACCTTGTGTGTATATCTCTCTCTCTCTCAACTCTTTAACTGTTTGATATTTTCGCTGCCATAAACAACCGGTTAAATCGTGTTTTTAACCGATTGAAATTCTAATATTTGTTTTTGTTGGTTTGTTTGTTTGATTTACTTTCTGAAATGCTTATCTGAGTTGATTGTTAAAGATTCATTCTAAAGTAAATTAATTGCGAAAATCTTTTAGAAACAATTCACCCCCCCCCCCCCTCTTGTTTAAGTCATCATCTCTAACAATATGTTCAAAATCACATTGTTACACTTTAAGCGATGTCATTTTTGCAATTTCTGCCTCTGATACCACATGATATGATTCCACTAGCTAGATATAGATGATTCTTTGACATTTTATGGAATCAACTTGAGTTGGAGAATGAATAGGCACTTTTAATAGAATTGGATCAATGTTCTATGTTTCAAGAACTCACCAAAACTTGCACCAAACACCAAACTCACATGGAAGACCCATTTCTTGCCAATTGAACCGATTAAAAGGTGCACAAATGTAAATGAACCGAATAGAAAGCTTCAAAACTGAATTGAACCGAACAAAACAATAAGAAAAGAAGCAGAATCAAATGGAACCAGCCAATGAGAAGATGAACCGAAGCATATTAAGAAATAAGCTAAAACACCGAATGAAAATGCTAGAAAAGGAACCTAAGACATGTTTTAGCTTCATATGAACATGGAGATGAAATGAAAAGATGAAGAAGAGAGGAACTTATGAGAATGAAGAGCTTGGTTGATGGTCACGCCACTTGAAGTGTGAAGGCTCCAAGATAAGTGAGCTAATGCCGCCACTTGAGAGAACCAAGGCACTCAAGATGAGACAAGGAAGAGGAGAAGACAAGTTCTCACACACTCTATCACCAATTTGGGAAAGTTTAGCTATATCAATTCTCAAATCTGATTTATGAAGGACCTAAGCCCTCCTTTTATAGGAGCAAGGGTCGGTCATTTACATAGCTTATTCCCTAAGCTACCCAAAAAGCTCCTAAGCTCACGCCCCCCTACTAAGCTCACTCCCAAGCTTCTAGAATTTCCTAAACTAAAGCCTAAAGATGCTTTTACAAAAGAGGTGTCTAATGTTTCCCTCTAAGCACCTTTTAATACACAAGAAACTATCAAAAGAGAAAACAATCTTCCACTATTTCCTAATTCCTTAAATTTGCTTCTTGTAAGCCTATGAGGTGGGCTATTGACTCTTTGAGCATCTTCTACTTGGGCCTCCACCTCCTCTTGTCCTTGAGTGTTGGCTTCTATTTCTTCTTGAACTTGATCTCCATCAATATTACATCGATTGTACTCACAACCGATGCAATAAGCACATAAAACATTGGTTGCATGCAGGAGCCGATGTTATATGTGTTGTTTTAAAATTTTAGGCTTTGTGTTTCGACGTTCACTTTCCTTTCGCACACTCGTTTTCTTTTTCTTTTCCCCCGTTGCATCGCTTACTCACGATTCTTTGCATTTCCATTTTTGGTTTGGTTCTTTAGATCTCTGGTGACGTTGGTTGTGATAGTGGTGGTGCGAGACATTCACCGTTTCTTCTCCCTTGTTGCGTCGTGTATAGTCCATGGTTGCCGTATTTTTCATTTTCATTCTTGGGGTTGGGTTCTTTGGAGCATTGGAGATGTTGGTCATGGAGGTGGGTGGTGTGATAGTTTCATTGCCTCTTCATAGGGTGTGGTCTTTCAGTTTTCTCTCTCACCGCGTTGTACTATAGTCCCCATTGTCGCATTGTATTTTGTCTTTTGTTGGGTTTGGTTTTTTGGACTGATGGGGAGCTTGTAGTTTTTGTTTTGTCATTGTTGATTGCTCTCTCCATTTCCCTCATTTTATAGATTATGTTTTTTCCTTTTTGGTCCACAAAGATCTTTGGTGTTGGGTTGTGTTTTTGAGTTGGTTTCGTCGCTACTTTCAGAGTTGTTTTAGTGTCTAGAACAAGTTGGGTTGATTCCGTATTTTTTGTTGTCTCCACTAATTTGCATTTGAGTTGCTTCAATTCCGGGTAAGTGTTTTACATTTTTTTTTACTCTTATTATTTATGTTACATTTATAGCTAATGATTTTGATGATAATGTATATGTCTAAATATTTTTAATTTAAATATAAATATGTTAGTTTTTAAGATTATTATTTCTTATATTTCATTTTTTAAAATATTATTCAGATTAAGATAAATATATTAAGTATTGAGGAAGTTTAGATTGAGATAATTTGTATTTGATTTTTTATAATATTTTTGTTTTATTGAACATATATATTTGAGATGAATATTGGAATTAAAAATCATATTTATTGATATTATATTTTTTTTTAATTTTTCTTTTGAATTGTTATTGTTATTCATAACTGGTATGTTTTTTTTAAAATTATAGGTTGAGAAAGTAATAATTTTTAATTTTTTTTTTAAATGTTAAATATTACATCGATTAAAATTTTAACCTATGTAAAAAAGGACATAATACATCGATTCCAGACAAGAACACCGATGTAATATGTCCTACAAAAGTCAGTAAATCAAACAAACATGGTCTATTACATCGATTTTTGTATGAAATCAATGTAATATGTTTCTTATTACATCGATTATCGAACTGATGTAAAATGTAATGGACTTTCTATATCGTTGGCATCTACATCGACGATGGAATCAATGTAATAAGCTTCCTAAAATCGATGTAAAATGTATTATTTGCACTTTTGGATTAGGTGAAACATCAAACTTGTACTATGTAGGACGATTTTGATTCAAAAAATTTAGAAGAAAAATTGTGCGACTTTGATTAAAATTTTGATTAGGATTTAATTGAAGTGGTGCATGAGTGGTACGACTTCAATGTTAAATAAAATAAAATTGAAGTCATGCATATCTTTAACGAATCTAATTATTTTTATTTAACACTAAAGTCGTGTCACTCATGCTCGACTTCTACAATGGTTACTTTTTTTTGTCAAGTAGTGCTTTTTTTTTTGTAATGAAAATATTTCAAAAGTTGTTATATTTATTTAGAGTTAAGGGGATGCTTCTGATAAAGTGTTGAATTGTATTAATAAATATTTGACAAATTCATGAGTTTGAAAATTGGTATAATGATTGATTTAATTTTAGACTGAAAATTTGAATTGATTTATTTTATGTGTTAGAAGAATAAGATAATATAAGGTACCTAAACTATATGTACGAATTATGTTGTAGAAAAAAAAGGCCTAAGTAAAAGAAATAAAGATGTTAGGTTAAGTAATGATATTGAATTAAAGTGAATACAAAAATGTTAGAAATTACGACATTCTATTGTTGATAGGGGAAATTGCTTCTATTATTATCTTCATTCTGACAATAAGAGTCATTTTTTTAACAGGAGAATTCATTTTCTTATGGATACATATAGTTGCTGATATTCTAGATTCCTTATGTCTCATGTGGGGGTTCAGGAATGAAATTCGGTTTCGTATAAGCATTCCAATAATCATCATTTTGCACTACATGAAATTGGACCTCTTAAACATGTAAATATTGTGGAGACTATAAATTGGATTGACAAACGTCATTAGTTACAAATGACAATGTGAGTAAACAACGATGACATGATAACAAGGCAGACAAAAAGCTTGAAACTCTCCACAATTACACCACCTTTCATTTAATTTGATTGTGAGTGACATAAGTCAGTGTCAGAGATAGGGAGTGATTATCTCCTGAACATCAAACTTTGAATTTGTGCACATGACACATGGTAGATTGTTGGCATTTTTCTTAGTAAAGCATTAATATCTTTTGGAAAACGAATACATGCTCATAACACATAATCTACCTTAGTCCATCATTCAACAAACCATGAATTCGTTCTTTCAAAGGTTGTTTTAATAAGAGTACAAATGAGTAAGGATTGTTCTATCTTCAAAATAGAATTCATGCAATTGGCTAAATTTTTTGTTACATGTCACATACCTCTTGCCACGGTCATATGTCTGAGTCCACTTTTCTACTAGTTTTTTTATCTATCTAGGAAGCTTCATGTCATAATATGACATAGCAAATAACTTGGCTTGAAGAGTGAGTTGTTTTATTTCATAACCTAGGACAATTTGATAAATAAAATTACATAAATTATTCAAATTTTGTAAAAATGTGTATAATAGAAATTAAGGAATAATAAACGCCACATTTTTTAATTTCTTGTTGAAGTTTGATGTTATATAATGGATGCAAAACACTAATTACATATTATCTACTTCCTAACCAACCTTTGGAGGTTGTAATGTTGATAATATGGTTGTTCCTCTATCAGCTATCATGCATACATTTGGTTGGGGTGTGACGTATGCATCAACAATTGAAAGAACCATATCATAGCTTCCTTTGTCTTTCCTGTAACAATTGCAAAAGCCAAAGAAAATATGTTGCAGTTTTCATCTTAATCAATTGCAGTCAATAAAGTTTCATGATTTTTTCCTAAAAAAAATGTCTCAACAACTTGAAGTATGGGCTTGTAATAATTGAACTCATAAATTCAAGGTTTGAAATACTATTTACACACGTTTTAAGATGTAACACGAGTTGTCTTAGACATCGTCAACAACATACAAATTAGTAACAGATTATACAATTGTGCTCAAAATCAAAATAGTTTGTTGTGAAAATTCTAACCATCTTGGTAGATGATCATGAGTCCTCTTACTTCTTGAATTCCATATCAAGATAATTTTGTTTTGCAATCCAAGTTCTTTTGTATGTGATAGAATAACCATGTCCATTTTTTATTTATGCTATTAAACTTTTAATCATGATGGAAGGATTTGTCTTCAATGAATTGACCACAATGGAAACAATTTGGTTTGAATCCAAATTTACGTGATTCGTGGAAAGCACGATTGAGAAACATGTGTGAGGCACTTCAATTTTCTTTATCTACCATTGATCTCGAATTTTTCTATAAAATGTTCAAAGTTGTCACGTGCAACCATTGTCATATTGTATGAATCTTGCTATATATATGCCCGTCTTTTATTTGATAACCAAAAATTTGTAGCCCTACTCAATGTGGAATTGCTTTATCACATTTTTAGTAGACTCTTTTGAATTAAGCACATCCACTCAGTAAGGTCATATTGAATATTCTATCATGTCCTACAATTACATTGATATGGTTGGGTTGAGGATGTTAGAAAACCACCCACCTATGACATGAGATCTCCATCTTTGGAGTTGAAAACATTCACCATAACTCTTATAATTAGTTATTCCTCAACTGTCCTAAAACTACCAGGTACGTGAAAAATGTCCATTTTTCACTTGTAAAGTATAAAAACTTAACATAACATTTTGTAATAGCAACATAATTTGATATATGGAAAAAAATATACCTATGCAATTTTTCAACAAAGAATGTGATTCACTCTCATAACATTCCAAAACATATTTTTGATGTTGAACTCCTTCATAAATGTGTATAGAATGACATTGGATTGGTCTTATATAACATTTGAAGATGTGGCAGTGATGTTGGTTGATTGATTAAAATTTGATTTTGCATTAAGTCGTTATTTTGTTGTCATTGATATGGGCAAAGATTCCTTGAATTGAATTTTTCTTCAGTGAATTGAAGTAGGGTTTAGGTTCATTTGTTATAACTCATGAATACAAAAATTGTAAACATCTCACAGATATAGATATTTCTGAAAACTTGATGTAATATCATTTAAATGGTGCAATTAAACAATTTAATTTTTCTCATTTGAAATTAGTGCACGTACTTTAAACTTTTTAAATGTAGGATATATTTTTTTAAAAATTTTAATGTATTCAATTTTCACCAGCTATTTTAATTTAAGTTTTCATTTCTTAAGTTTTCATTTTTGAAGTTTTCGTTTAACGATCATTATATGAAGTCATGTTGAGATGCAACAACTTCATCACGTTTGAAATTAATCACATGTGAAATCTTCTTGAGATGTTGAATTATGTGTCAAATTACAACTGCGACTCAACTATCTTGGCATGTCTATATCATGCTCTAGGCCACAGATTTCAACAAAGATAATATTAGAAGTTTTATGTTTATTCTACAATTTTGGGTTTGGGATCTCATTACATGCATTTCTTTGGCTATTGAGCCACTAAATGATGAAAATATTGTTGAAAACTTTGATATTACTATACACTTGAACCCTTGTGGTGTTTAAGTCTAACATAATTACTATTGATCTAAGATGGTATTGGTTGATGCAAAGGACCACACAACTACTGTTGAACAAGATGCTTTGATGTCTCCAAATCCATGAGGAAAGCTTGAAGATCTTGTTGTTGGTTGTGTGTGTGTTGTCTAATAGTCTTTGAAATGTTAATTCACTCCTTAAGATGATTCAAGTTCATTTGAGTCTTAATCTTTTAAAAAAGATGGGTTTTCTAAAATGGTGTGAAATTTCAACCTATTGAAATGTCGATTCAACCTGTTGTTTGACACTTAGTGGTTTTTAAAATGGCTTGGAAAAGCTTAGCTTTGTTTTGGCTTTGATGTCAAACAGATTCAACTGGTTGTTTCAAGAAATCAACTGATTGTTTTTTTAAAAACCTTAACAGAATTTTGTTAAGAGGTTTTAATCTATTTTAAATGATTCTGAAAGCTTTTGGTTGATTTAACTGCTTTTACCATTTGATTGGAGTATAAAAAGGTTGTTTTACGCTCATATGCATTAACTAAGAAAGAGAATCTCTCTATTCCTACACTCATTAAACTGTTTTAACATTGTTTTTCAAATCTACTAGTATAAACAACTAGTTGATTTTCTGGAATCAAACTTAAAACAATTTTCTTTTGGTTGACTGGAATTTTCAATTGATTGATTCTTTATAGTTTTTCACTCTACCTTCAATCTTTGAGAAAATATTTCATAACCAATTCACCTCCTCTCTTGTTTAAGGCCTCTAATTCTAACAACTATCACTTCATTTACTCAATTACGTAATACATTTGATCTCCTTCAACCCAAACAGGTTGTTTATCATATTATTTGATGAAAATTTATACATTTTGTCATAATTTACGAGTTAGTCATCCTAATAATGTTTCTTGATCGTTATTGTAGTCTGTTAGTCGTTGCAATGAACTTAGTCCTCTGATTACTATTGATATTTCTCCTGTAAGTCAGATAGTTGTTCTTCTTATCTTTTTTGCAACAGTTGAATTTCGTCAAGCTAATCGGGTCATGTAGTAGTTTGGGTTTTGACCAAGTATTTCAATTGACCCATTAAACCTAGATCAGGTGCACAAAGAGGACATAAGAGGAAGAACTTATCGATATTGACCACAACACAAAAGGTGGATAACAATGTGGAATGACCAACATAATTGAGTAATTAAAGGGATTTAGTTCCACGGAAATTGTCACTTGCATGATAATACACCTTACATTCAATGGTACATTAGACATATTATCCGCTACATAATGCCTTTAGAACCTACGTCTGACGATGATGTAATACATACCTCAAGTAGCAACAATCATCTGCCACCACATACTCATATTTTTTTTACTCAAAAAAATAATATTATATCACAATATAAATACTAATTCATTCAACAACAAAGTTCATTAAATAATTTTTAACATAATATTAATATTGTAAAATTAAATGCTAAATAAATTTTTAATACATCAATTCTTTATTTCATATGTTACACCCAAAGTTTAAATAATACTTAATTTAATTTATTAAATTTCAACATCCATCATTAACACATTGCTAAAAACACTAGTATTTAGTACATAATTTATTTAGTTCATATATTATCAACCACAAATTTAAAATAAATTATTAATTAATTTAACTTATTAAATTATACATTCACTCTTAACTAACACGAGCACATATTATCCAACTAAAAAGTTAACCATTGAAGAAGTTGTGTAATGGTGACACAATTTCAGTATTAAATAAAAATAATGAAAATCATTATGGCCATGCACAACTTTAGTTGTTTTTATTTAATACTGAAATATTGTCACTCAAACACGATTTCAATTAAATCATAATCAAAATTTTAATTAAAGTCATGTTTACTGCACACAGTTTTCTTTCTAAAAAGTTTAAATCATAAGCCTCTTCCTATGACGTGACTTTGATGTTTCACTTATTTCAAACTAAAATCATCATACACATAAATAAGTTATGTCAACTAGACACAACTTAAAGTTATAAATAATTATTTTTTTCTTTTCATTTTAATGATAAACAAATGAAATTGTACCATTTTGATGAAAAAACAATTACTAATCTTTCTCTTTCTTCCCACTACCCACCTCTCTCTCTTCTAGCAAAAGAATTCTAAATCCAAATAATATATGCAGTTCATAACAAGATTGTTTTGAAAAATGTCGAATTTAACCTCATTGTTGAGAACGACGCTGATTTTTACTTACAGACATTTTTTCTAAAACTCATCACACTCGTATCTATTATTAGGCTAACAAACAATATTTCCTACGAATTCTTTCCAAAAGAGTTTGCTCTATTCTGAAAATTGTTTGCATTGTTAAGATACATTGTGCGAGGTGGAAAAAAATTCTCAAAACAATATCATCATACAGCTTAGACTACTAATTTTTCCAACATGAGTTTTTCTTTTACCAAAATGTCAACGCAAAAACCGATATTAACACCTGAATGGGCCTTTCTTATTTGACGGACAACAATTTCTTCCTGCACTATATCACTTTTAACTTGCATCTTATCATATTTTAAATTTCCAAAATTACTCTTATTCTGGATTTGAAAATCTGAAATAATAAATATAATTCAAGATTAAAAGAAATACATTCCAGAGAAAAAATCTGGAACACAAAATTGCTGGATAAGAATTTCCAGAATTCAAAAATTTCTGGAAATTTTTGGAAATTTTTGGAAGTAATTTTTATCCACACCCTTATTTTATCTAAGGTTATCTTTATCATTTTAAAAAATTATTTTTATTATTTTTAATAATAAATAGGATGCATGTTAGAATTGATATGGTACTGCGAGAATTTGCCTTGATGGACATGTCTGTGACGGCCCATTTCATTAGGCATGTTTTGCTTTTTCATCATCCCCTCTTGAGGTGTAAGTTTAGACAATTTCTTCCTGCATCACAGCAATTCTAACCTGCATCCTATATTTTTTAAAATTTCTAAAATTACCTTTATTTCGAATTTAAAAATCTAGAATAGTAAATATAATTAAAAAAAAAAACATTTCGGATAAAAAAATTTGGAATACAAAATTAAAAATACATTCTAGATAAAAAAAAAATTGAAATTCAAGAATGTGTTTTGGATATATAAACTTGGAATATTTATGGATAAAAGATTCCGGTGGTAATTTTTATTTATACCCTTCTTTTTTAAGGTTATTTTCATCATTTTGGAAGAGTATTTTTGTCATTTCCAGTATCAGGTTGGGTGTGATATGGTGCAGGGAGCATTTGCTGTAAGTTTATAGCTTGACAAAAAAAAATTATTTAATCAATTAAAAGTACGTATTACTCTTAATATATGAGGACTTATATGTTAACTTTAGTTTATTCAAATTACTCAAATAGTTAAGCACACTCTACTCAAATTACTAAGCACACCATACTCTAGTTTATTCTTCTTTTTGGACCCCCAAAATGAGCCCAATTTATTTACAAACATTTTTGTCTTGTAAGAAGACCAGAAGGAAGAACATTTGATGCTCTAGTCTACCAGTTCTTCTTATGCTAAGGTCCTTCCAATATTTGGTGGGGCCTTGTCTTAAATACTGAGATGACTGATCACAGTGTGAAATATTTCTTGTGTCCTTGGTCATCTGCTTGGCTAATTGGGTTGTATCAATGGTAGTGGTAGTTTTTCGAATTTTCCACAATCACACCACAATTTGTCTAAGCGAACTGCAAATCAGTCTTGTGGTCGTACTTCTCTTGGATTTTGTTTTTTTTTTCCTAGCAAAAATCGGGTGTTCCTCATGTCATGGGAAAACACTATATGAGTGTTTGCCTTTGACTGTGTATCTTCCAATGCTTTTGCTGCAACTTTAGAGTATATATGTCTAGCAACCATCATGGCTTCCAGTTGCTCGCCTCTATCCGTAAAGAATTTATTACAGCAGGTGTATGTTGTCATCACCATGAAAGATATTGGAAGGTTTCTTGTTTTCTTCGAAATAGAGTTCATCGACTCAACCAAGTTGGTTATCATACTGTTGTCCCATGCAAGAGTCTTGATGGAAGAAGTCCAAGCTCAAGCCCAATCACTAGGTTCATGGCAAGGAAGATACAAGAAGACTGAGACTCTGCTACTGATAGTAAGGACACCCTCCTCTACATGTTGAAAGATGTCATAACCTAGTCTAGTTCACCTTTCATAAAAAAGTGCTTCTAGGCTTAGGTTTCTTTGACCTACCTTCTAGAAGGTTTCTCACAAATGACACCCCTACCCCTCTATTTTGTTCTCCAAGATACTCCCTCCTATACATAGAGTGTCTTGATTCATGTATTTCACACATTGAATTTGGATAGTAAAGAAACAATATAGGAGTGTTTTTGTGAGGCTTGAGAGTTCTCATAATGGGTCGGTCTTATCTTGAGTGTGTGAGCACTTCAAGTGACGGCTCTTTCACCCCTCATCTTGGAGTGCCTCATTTCTCAAAGTGGTGTGACAATCCTTCTTCTTCCATAAGCTTTAACATGCTAATCAAAATACATGAGAGTGGGAGAGATGAAACTTAATCCTATTTTTCCAATTGAAGCAACGAATTCTTTGTTTGTTTTCTTATTGATCAGTGCCAACACCATCACTTTTAAACTTTTTTTATTGTTTTTTTGTTATATTTAGGGAATATATTGTACTCGATAATTCATTGTTCTTTGTGGGATCGATATTCGTCCTTAGGAACAATTATTACTTTTGACAAACGCTGCAAGTCATCAAGTTTTTGGTGTCGTTGGAGAACAGATTTGAGTTGTTAACTATAATTTCCTAAATAATGTGAATATTCTAACTATTTTTTTCATGTGAATAATTTTTTTTTTAGTTTTTATTGTTTTTTTTTATTTGAATATTGTTGTAAAAATTTTGTTTTTCTTTTTAGATGTGAATAATTTTATTTATTTATTTTTAGATCTGTATATTTTTGTAAAGATTTTATTTTTTTTTCCTAGTTTTGAATATGTAAAAAGTTTTTTTTAGATGTGAATATGTTTGTTTTTTTTATAAAACTGTTAGTTTTACGTTAATATTTTTTCTTTTTAAGTTTTTGTTTTTTAATTTTTTATTTGTTTACTTTTTTTTTGTTATATTTTATTTTATTCTTAAGTTTTTTGTTTTTATGTTTCGTTTACGTAGTTTCTTGTTTACTGTAATTATTTTATTTTGTTTTTGTTTTTATTCTTATTTTTATTTTATTTTATTTTGATTTGGATTTTGTTTTTTCATATTTTATTTTAGTCTTTTTTTTTACGTTTAGCTTAAGTAGTTTATTTAGAGTTTACGTAGTTTCTATTTATTTATTTTAATTAGTTATTTATTACTACTAGTTTCTTTTTTATTTTTGTTTCATTTTTATTTTATTTATTTATTTATTTTCTCTTAATAGTTATTTATTTTATGTTATTTTATTTTATTCTATTTTTAGTTTTAGTTTTATTATTTTCTTTTATTTCATTCTTAGTTTTTATTTTACGCAAGTTTTTTTTTATCTATATATTCTGTTTTAGTTTTCTTAGTTAGTTAGTTATTTAAGTTTTTTTTATTTGTTTTATTTTGTATTCTTTTTAGTTTTTATATATTATTCTTGTTTTATTTATTTCATTTTTTTCTTTGTTAAAAATTTTAGTTTTATTATTTTATTTAGTTTATATTTAAGTAAGTTTTTGTTTATTTTATTTTGTTTATTGTTCTGTTTTTCATTTACTATTTATTTCTCTATCTTTTGTTATTTTAAATTTTCTATTTTTCTTTATTCCATTTTATAAAAAAAAAAAAGTTGTTTGCTTGTTATTCTAATCCTTACTTGAGTTGTCTTAAGATATTAAGAAAACAAGTTGTTATAGATTGAGAAATTGAGAAGCCAACTCGGAAGAATAGAAGTTAAAAATAAAGAAAAGAGAAACCAGGAGAAGTTAGAAAAAGACTGGGAGATGATGATGACGGTACCTATCACCAGTTGAGAGAGAACATATGATTTTAATAATGAAGTGATTAGGAAATTTTGTCTAGCCAATCACTCCTATCAAATAAGTCCAGCTGGTAAACCATGGAGAATTTCAAGGGAAACCCAACCTATGTATGTCGCCCTGGAAAGAAACTGGCGTCAAGCTATATGACGTTAAACGAGCGCTTGTTGGGAGGCAACCCAACCCACATTTTAGTTTTATGTTGTTTTGTTACCTTTGTTGATTTTATTTTTTGAAAAAATAATAAAAAATAATAAATAAAAAAATGAAAATCCTATATGTCTCCTAATCATTTTGCAAGTTATGTATTTTGACCTCAGGACAGGTTCTATTACTTAGGGGGACAAATCCAGCAAATGAAACAAGACTATAGATAAAGATTTTAACAAAAAGCTTGATGTCTTCTTAAGAAGAGGGGATTGAGTAAAAATATGGTTTTATCTTTCTAATTCTTTTTTTTTCAGTTATTTGAATTTTATTTTCTGTTTAGTTTTTATTTTATTTTTTGGTTATTTTGTTTTTTGTTTATTTGCTTATTTGTTTAGTTTGTTTAAATTGATTATTTTGCATTTTGAATAAATTTGTTGTTTTGTTAGTTTGTTAGGTTTTGAATTATCTTTCTTGAATAAATTTTCGTTTTAATTTGTTTGTTTTCTAGTTTATTCTTTCAAATAAAAAAGAACTAGAATATTAATTTTGAATTGTGGAAAAAAGAATTTGTGTTTAAATATTAAATAGTTAAATGAATTAGACACAGGTTAGAAAAGAAAATATGATTGAATCCCTATTCAAATGTAGTTAAAATTATGATACATGAAAATTTAATAGGATGATTGATTACGACAGATAATGACAAGACAAAATGGAATGAAACCAATTAAACCAAGTGAGTGTGTGAACCTTAAACAGTTTTGAGAGTTTTACTGATGAATTGACAGTTGTGGTTGCTTAATTTTGATTTTTGTTACATCATAAAAGAGCATGAAGATGATTGAGGCATTTATTGTGTTAATTAGGAGCCATGACCAAATAGTCAACCTTTATCTTATTAGAATCCCATTTTTTATATATCCCCTTTGGGCTAAGAAATTTTTTGTTAATATTGCACCTTAACCTTTAATGATATATTTTACTACCCTTTAGCATGTTTAAGGAAGGAGAACATAGATGCAATACATATAGAAAAGGGAATGGTTGGTTCTGATTGTGAAAGCTCAAAAGGTTGAAAATAGGGAGAATTTTTTCCTATTATTGAAAAAAAGAAAAAGAAACAAAAGAAGAAAAAAAAAAGGAAGAAAAAAGAAAAAAAAATCATAATGAAAATCATCAAAAGTTAGAAAGAAAATGAGGAAAAAGGACATCGAAAGAAAGTGGTGATTAGATAACATATATGTTCTCTATAATTGAATTGTAGGTATGTTCTTCTTCTTTAAGATGTGCATTTTGTTATCTAAGAAAAACCAATATTTTTTGGAAGCCCAACCTCATTACAACTATGGAAAAGACCTCAAGATTCATGTTTCTAATATGTTTGTGATTTGAAGATGAAATAAAAAGCAACTGTTATTTGTTATGATTCAGTGAAAATAGAGAGAAACACTTACCTATGAGAATATGAGAAGATATTCCTTGATGAATTGTCATTTATTTGTTTTGATTTAATCCTGGAAATTGAATGTGTCTATATTTTTTTATATTTGAATTTGGAAGCATCATAAGTTTCTAATTTGATCTGTTGTTTAGTGAATTAAGTTGTTTGATATTTAAATTCAAATATATTCATTTACTTTGCTTGAGGACAAGCAAGATTCTAAGTTGGGGAGAGTGATAAGTGTCTAATTTCAGTAATATTTCATATTAAAATATAGACACTTATGAGGATTTATTGCTAATTTACATATAAAATAATCCTTAATTTATGAATTTATACCTTTTTACATTTTTTATGATCTTTATTTGAATAAGAGTATTTTATTACTAAATGTGTTGTTAATTGCAGATTTCTAGGGAAGATTGGAGATTTGGATTAAAGATGAATGATTTGAGCTAAAAAGAGAAAGATGGAAGGTCCCAAAATGGAAAAAAGATGCAGAGACAGATTGAGCCTTTTTTATGTTTTATCACTTAGCCCATTAGTACGACACAAGAAGCAACCTAACCTTAGAACATTAGGTTAAATAGGGGACTAGAGGCTCAACCCTAGTGTGCCAGATTGAGAGAAAAACACCATAAAGTGAATTGTAACCCAATTGGCAGAATGGAAGGTGTTAGAAGTATGCGTGGCTAATTCTACCCTTTGGGATTTGGGAGTAATCTGCTCAAACTCTTATGTATTGAGGTGATATCTTATATATTAATATTCAGTTCTTGATTGATTATTGGTAGTGTTGTTTTACTTTTAACTTCCGTGACAAATTGAGAATCTTAAATCTGACCGAGAGGTATTTTTAGGGTTCGGACCTAAACATCAATACTTAACATATTTGAGTGCTAAGGATAGACTTAAAATGTTAATTGCCATTAACGTCTGAGTGTGATTCTAAGTTGTTTTTATAAATATGCGAGGGATCGATATTTAAGAAACATTTTAAGGATTTTATGTGCGAGAGATCGATATAAATGAATTTTCTACGGGCATCAATTTCAATCAAAGAACTCAATATTAACATGCTAATCAAAATACATGAAAGTGGGAGAGATGAAACTTAATCCCTATTTTTCCAATTGAAGCAACGAATTATTTGTTTGTTTTCTTATTGATCAGTGCCAACACCATCACTTCTAAACTCTTTTTATTGTTTTGTTTTGTTGTTATATTTAGCGAATATTGTACTCAATAATTCACTGTTCCTTGTGGGATCGATATCCGTCCTTAGGGACAATTATTACTTTTGACAAACGCGGTGCACTTGCCGTAAAAAATCATCAAGTTTTTGACGTCGTTGCCGGAGAATATGTTTGAGTTGTTGAGTATAATTTCCTAAATATTGTGAATATACTAACTATTTTTTTATGTGAATAATTTTTTTTTTTTAGTTTTTATTGTTGTTTTAGATTTGAATATTGTTGTAAAGATTTTGTTTTTCTTTTTAGATGTGAATAATTTTGTTTTTTTTTTGTTTTCTAGATCTGTATATTTTTGTAAAGATTTTGTTTTTTTTTTCCTAGTTTTGAATATGTAAAAAGTTTTTTTTAGATGTGAATATGTTTGTTTTTTTTATAAAACTGTTATTTTTATGTTAATATCTTTGTCCTCTAGAAGTGAACCTTCACACTTACTTAACTACTTGGTTAAGTTCATGTCCGGTGGGGATCTTCTTTGGGTTCTCACCTTAAATTGTTAATCTAAAAAATCATAAACAAAGGAGGAACCTCTAAAATGTGTCAATCTAAAATCAATTCACATCAACCATGCTCTCATGTGTTTGTTGCATGCAAACATGCTCACCACAATTTTGCTAGGTACATCTCACATGTAATACACATTGCAACAGGTCTTTCATGTTTACGAATGACTATTTGGTGAAATCGGAAATGAAAAATATTGGTCTGCATACATTGGTCAAATACTATGCCCAAGTCCCGACATGAAAAGAACCTCAAAGGGGAGGCCTAAGTCAAGTCGAATAAGGACTAATATGGATATAAGCTAACAAATGGTCGGACCACAAAATGTTCATATTGTCAAAGTCCAGGACAAAAAAAAAGAACATGTTCCAACATTACTGAAGTGTCCATTTCTCGTCATTAATTATGTTTAATTTCACACAAACTATTTAATGTATCATTCAAGAAAATATTAAATGAATGTGCGTTTGTCATTTATTTTCCTTTTTATCTTCAACATATACTACATCATTTCAATAATTAACAACAATTTTCAACTAATAGACATGAAAACATTTAAAAACAATTCACAATGTTAGTAATGGTACAAAATGTGTGAGAAAATTAATACACAAGACAATAATGTCTATTGTCTCATCACTCCTCCATAATTATTTCTCCCCAGGTTACACAGGACAATAATATGCATAGTCACATCACTTCCTCATAATTGCTTTTGCTCAGGTCACAAAACATAATAATGTGCATTGTTACATGACTTTCTATAGGTTCTTTCCTCAAGCCACACAACACAATTATGTGAATGATCACATCACTCCTCCATTATTGTTTTTCCTAAGGCCACATAACACAATAATGCAAATAAGGCAAATCATTACATCTTTTCTCCACAACTGTTTTTCCTTACTGCACATGTCTCAAAAGATAGACTTCAACAACACCAATGTACCAACACCATCTTCTCTTTTAATGTGCACATGATAATACTTGTAATAAATTTATCATCTAATACACATAATTCATTGCACATATCATAAACAACAATCTTTATTTCTATCTCAATCATTCTCCAGCTATAAATTCAAGCTTTCACCCACACACCACTTTGAAACCATTAAGGTAACACAAAATATATACAAATTCTTCCTTCTTTCCAAAACTTTTTCTTTCATCTTCACAGGGACCATCTTTTCATAACAGTCAATGAGAATTTTTACAATTTTGATCTTGTTGTTGTCTTTGCAAATGGTAGGATAATAGAATGTATGTCTCCTAAATTTTTCCGCATCCCTCATAATTGTACCTTCTCCCATTTAAAGGAAAAAGTATGTGGTACTTTGGGACTACAAGATCAAACATTGTTAATGAAGTTGTACTACTGTCGGCCTCAAGTAATCATACAAGAGTAAATGAGGTACGATGTTGTTAAGATAGTAACTGATGAAAATGTTTCAGAATTCTTAACTTGGAAATCTCAATTTCCCTTTCTTATAATAATTGGAATGTATGTCAAGTTAACAAGATTTGCAGAGAAATTTTTGTGCCTTCTAAACGCACCGACTACATCCAACTCTACAACAAATCAAGACTAAATCACTTCAACTGAAGCAATAATCTACTATGGAGGACATATTCAACAGGCCACCATAATAAAAAGTTGAAATTGTTATGGTTTAACCTATAAATGTGTCAACCCTAAAAGAATGTCAATCCCACATAACTACTCTTTTAATCAACTATTTCACAACATATCAGAGATACTACAATATGGAGACCGAAAATAGGTTACAGAAATAAACTACCGTCGTCCAGCAAGAGTTGTCAATAAAAAACTTGTACACGCACAAATACAAAATGTTGTTGACGTCCAACAAATAATTAATCGAAAACTACTCAACTTCTTAACCCAAGTGTGCAACGTGAAGATGCAACACCGCAAGAATTTGCTCGGGACTTTGAGAATAGTACCTACATCAACCATCATGACAAATCAACATCTACATTTTTCTAAATTAGTAATGCTTTCATTGTTGTTATATATTTATGTTATACAAATCTTATGGATTGTCTTTCATCCGCCTTTAACTAATATATAAATTATATTTTAATTAATTATCACCACATATTACATTTCTCTTTATGTTTTCTTATATTTATTTATATCTAAAGATGATTATATAATATTTATTATTATACTTTATAATATATATTTATATATAATTCATTCTTTATTTACATAATCTTTCAATTTAAATATAATTTATTTTTTACTTTAAAATTATTTTTTTTATTAAAATCAATAATAAACATATTCAATTAATTTTTTTATGATTGCATACATATCAACAATGAATAATTTAATTTTTACAATTTTTTAAACCATTCAATTAATTTTTTTTATAAAATATCCCAACAATTTTATCTAATTTTTATTATTACTTATTTTGATATCTTTTTTTTAAAAAAAATAACAACATCTAATTTGGTACCAATATTATAATTTATTACAATTTTTTCATTCAATTTGAATTTTACTATAAAAATATATTTACAAATTTATTATAATTTATTCTTTACAATTCAAATTTATTATAAAAATACAAAAAAACAAAACAATATTACAACTTTACATTTATTTTATCCATAATATTTACTTACATGAAAGTACCTATAAAATATTTTATTTTATTCTATTTATATTAATATTATCCTTTTAAAATTTTATATTTTTAAATTTCAAATTTCAAATTTCCTTCTATTTCAGTTTTATAAATATTTAAACTCACTACAAAACAAAATTTAATAATTTAACCTTACATAATTTAATAATTTTTTCCTATAAGATAAAATTTATTCTCCCCATTTTTAATTCAATTTTTCAAAACATTTCTTACTTACAAAAAGTTTTTAAAAATTATTATTTTATTTCTTCTTAAATTTATATTATTTTATATTTCTTTTCTTTTTTTTTCATTCACTCCTGACAAAGAAATAAAAAATTGTAAAAAATCATCCTAAAATTTGATTACCGCATAATTAATTCTGGATGAACATTCATATGACAAAGTGAAAACTGGATTTATTTAATTTTAACTAATATTTATTTTTCTTTCCTATTCACTCTAGACAAAGCAAACAAAAAATCCAAAACATCATTCCAGAATTCAGTTACCGCATAATTAATTTCGGATGAACATTCATAGGCCAAGTCAAAAAGTAGAAATTATATTTTTCAAAAACCAGATTTAGATCATCCACCAAACAACCTTTTTCACTCATTTCCATTATCGGAAAAACCCGATCACCGCATAAAAGTCGAAAATTGGAAACCAAATTTCGATCATCCATAAAAAACCAAAATTTATTTCACTTCAACACCAAAAATAAGAAATAAAATAAAAAAATACCCCAGAATTGAAATCATCAATAACAAATTCTTGAAACATTCGATTATGGCATAATTAATTTCAAATGAAAATTCATACGCCCAAAGACTAAAATAAAAGTCAAAATTATATTTTTTACAAATCAGATTTCAATCATTTCTCAAACGATCTTTTTCCGCTACTGTTTATTATCATTGAAAAAAAAATACTGAGAGTTTGACTCCCATATACCAAATTCTAAAAGCATTTTTTTTTTTTTGCATTTAAAAAATAAAGATGAGAGTTCTGTTTGTACAAGTTAGTGGTATTGAAGAGAAATAAAGTGCAAATGGTGTTATGTAGGAAAATAATACCCAAATCCGTACTATTAACGAAAAAAAAAGTCAGAAATGATTCTGCAGCCATAATTGAAGCAAAAGCATGAAGGACACGCTGTGCCCTTGAAGGATGTAGTAAATAATCAGAACTATATCATACACACGCGATCACTCTGTCAAGTTCCATAGTTCTTGTCAATGCTCACTTCTCATGTACTCTAGTCTGTGTTTCCCTTGCCATCATTTTAAAGTTCATTACCTTTCAAGAGATATGGCCAAATGAAGTTACTCAATTCTCAATAGTTTTGCCTCTGATCCTATATACTAGAGTGAGTGTTGATTTAGTCTAGTAAAACTACTGTGTAAGGTGGGAATACATACATGTACAAGAAAATAATGCAAATGGTAACTAAAATGACCAAGAATAGTTTTGCATTTTATGTTTGGTATGGTTGAATATCTGTTAGCAACGAATTAGTTATGGTCTGATGGAAAATTGACCCGACAAAGTGGTATTTGCAGAAAATGCAGCAGTGAATGGAAAGTGGGAAAAGTAAACTCTTACCATTTTACAATTTTGCTTTGTTGCCAGAACAAGTGTTTCAAGTTCAACAGAAAGATCGCAACAATTTTTTTTGTCCATTAATATATATAGTCTTTATTATGTCTACTTATGCTTGGTTTTTTTGCCATTTTTTAGTTAAAGGTCTATTATTTGGATCATAGGGGTGTGAACATGTGGTGAGTTTGTGGTTGAGGAACCCACTGTGAGGCCTCAACAGCATCCCTATAGAGAGTATTTTAGTGGGCATGAGTCGGAACATCTCAATACCTTGCTTCCCCTTTCTTCTTTATTGATCTAAAGTTGGCTATCTAAGCAAACATAATGATTGTTATTCTTTAACTAATTATCATGATTATTATTAAAATCTAAAGCTTCAAAAGTAGCAAATAATATGAGTGGCGTGTTGGTGGCCCAAACATAACTTTCTTGAGATTAAGCAATGAATAGACTACGGGTATTGGACTGTTCATAGATTTGACAATGGGGAAAGGTTGATTGGGTGGTTGTGATATAGCCTGATGATATGTAGCAATGCGTGAGCACAAGTGATTCTGTCTTTCTGGTTCTCTGTTTGCATCTGGTGCAAAACTGTCACTACAGCTAGTTTTCTGAATATTACTTGTTTTGTTGCTAACAGAGTTTTCACATGTTGAAATCAATAACATCTCTACTGGTTATATTCGCTTGTTTTGTACCTCTCATCTAGATAAAAAGTTAAATTGGGTGTATATTCTAAATATAACTTTTCTAATCCCAATTAAGATGCCAATGCAAAGAAAAATACAGTTTCCTTTTTATGTTACCCCGTTAATAGTACATGTTACATAATCATAATTGATTAGTAAGTTAATTCAAACTAGGAAATAAGCCACTGTGGCTTCCGAAAGCATTATAGCATAGAAATTCAAAAAGAAGGCTTTCCTGCTGTAATTTTATAATTTAAGAACAGTGGAAATGATTATAAAAAGTTAATTACTACAACTTTATTATGAAGTGGATATGAATTTTTAAAGTTATTTAGCAGGTACAGATGTTAGAGCATGGTTTGGGTAGAAAGTAGCAACAGAAGGGAAGGCAAATAGACCAAAAAGAAATGGGACTGTCTTCCACCAATGAAGTGTTGAATTACAGTTTTACCCCAGCCGCGTTGTCTGAAGGTTCGACAATTTTCTTTATTTTTCTACTTTTCTTTGCGCAAATGTCCAAACTCTGACAAAGAAAGCCAAGCCCCTTTCCCAAATTAAGTACGTGAAATGTCTTTTTTCTTAATCCAAATTTAATAATTAAAACATATTACAACTTTGTGTGGGTGAAGGACATGCAGCAAAGAAATAGTTTCAAAATTTAAAACCTCTTTTGGAGGATTTTGCCTTTACTAACTTCTCTTTATGAAAACAGTATAAATAGATTTTTACCCTTTTTCATTTAGACTATATAGGGTTGTAGTTGAAGGACATTTTAGAGAAAGGAGTGGATGAAAATATGTTGGATGGAGCAAGAATCTGAAGGGACAGGGAAGAATAGTTTGCAGTGAAGTGTGAGAAAAGAATGAAGTAAGTGCAACAAACTAACATCTCCATTATTTGGTGGATCTCTCTCTCCATTTCAATTCTTAACCCCATCCCTCCTCTCCACATTTTCTTCTTCTGTTCACTCACCAACACACCAAAATTCCACCTACCTTAAATACTCACCAATATTTAAATAAATACACAAATAAATAATTATAATGTTTTGATGAGATAATGCAAGGATTTGTAGCTGAGGCAGAATCAGAAGCAGGGGATGAGGAAGTGAAGTTCACCCTCGTTCTCAATGGCAAACTCTAAGCTCCTCTTTCTCATTCACATACTCTTCCTCTCTTTCTCCACCTTAGGTAATCCACAAACTCCCAAACTCTTCAAAAACCGGTTAGCAGTAGTGAAGCAAGTATTTGCAGTGCTGAATTATAGTAATTAACTCGCTTTCAATTTGCATTGCAGCTGAAGCAGAACCATTACAGTCCCTGCTGAAGGACCGAAATGAAGAGGAGGAGGAGAAGCTTCCATTCGTGGGCGTCAACATCGGCATGGACGTCTCCAACCTTCCACCAGCCTCGGACCTGGTCGCGTTCCTTCAACTGCAGAAGATAACGCACGTGCGAATCTACGATGCTAACCCGGACATCCTCAAAGCCTTGTCGGGGACCAAGATTCGCGTGATCATCAGCGTCCCCAACAACCAGCTCCTCGCCATTGGCTCCTCTAACGCCACCGCAGCTTCCTGGATCGACCGAAACGTCGTTGCTTACTACCCCCAAACCCTCATCGCCGGAATCTCCGTCGGCGACGAGGTTCTCACCACCGTCCCCTCCTCCGGCCCCCTCATTCTCCCCGCCGTTGAGTCCCTCTACAACGCCCTCGTCGCTTCCAACCTCCACCAACAGATCAAGGTCTCAACCCCTCATGCCGCCTCCATTATTCTCGAGCCTTTCCCTCCCTCTCAGGCTTACTTCAACCAGACCCTCGTCTCCGTCATTCTCCCTTTCCTTCAGTTCCTCTCCCGCACCGGTTCCCCTCTCATGATGAACCTCTACCCCTACTACGTCTTCATGCAGAAAAAGGGCGTGGTTCCTCTCGACAATGCCCTCTTCAAACCCCTCACTCCTAACAAGGAAATGGTCGACCCCAACACCTTGCTTCACTACACCAATGTGCTTGATGCCATGATCGACGCCGCCTATTTCTCCATGAAGAACCTCAACATCACCGATGTTGTTGTTCTTGTCACCGAAACTGGGTGGCCTGCCAAGGGTGACTCTAAGGAGCCTTATGCCACCAGGGACAATGCTGATACCTACAATTCCAACTTGATTCGGCATGTATTTGATCGCAGTGGATCCCCTTTGCATCCCGAAACTACTTCAAGTGTGTTTATCTACGAACTCTTTAATGAAGACTTGAGGGCTCCACCGGTGTCGGAGGCCAATTGGGGTTTGTTTTACGGGAACTCTACGCCGGCGTATCTGCTTCATGTTTCTGGAATTGGGACCTTTATGGCGAACGATACTACCAATCAGACATACTGCATTGCCATGGATGGGTTTGATTCGAAGACGTTGCAGGCTGCGCTGGATTGGGCTTGTGGACCAGGAAGGGCCAATTGTTCGGAGATTCAGCCGGGGGAGAGTTGCTACCAGCCTAATAATGTGAAGAACCATGCTTCTTATGCGTTTGATAGCTATTACCAGAAAGAAGGCAAGTCTCAAGGGACTTGTGACTTCAAAGGGGTGGCTATGATCACCACCACCGATCCCAGTAAGTTCAGTTTTTAGTTTTCTCAATGTCATTTTGCTCAATTAAGCCGCAATTGGAAGCAAGATAAACGAGAAATAGATCTTTAGTTAATTTTAATAAATGGGTTCCCGATTTAGAGTAATTATGGTCTGTCTTTCTTGTTTTCTCTAATTAGCATACCTTAAGTTTGTGGTAATAGTGCACGATTAACTAATTAAGAATAAAAGGAAAAGTTTTGTGTCACTATTGTGAGAGATGTTCCTTTTTTTTTGGTGCTTAAAAGTTTAGATTAGAATTGGTTTCAGGAAACTCACTAGGATCATGCCATGACCATTAGTGATTCGAGGGTTTACCGTGGTAGAGACTTTACTCTTTTTGTAATGAAAAGTTCATGTAAAATAGTTTTAGGAAGCTCACTAGGGTAAGGATTAGTATAGACCTCAGGGCCGAAATAGCACTTAGTGATTAGAGGGTTTACTTGTGATTAGAAAAGGAGAAATGATTTGAAAATAGAGGTGAGGGGAGGTAATGATTCGAGGCATTTTTGTGTGTGGTGCCCACGCACTGCAAATGCCCCCTTTGGTTTGGCTTTATTGTGTGAAAATTGAAAGAGAAAGGGGGAGCTGGCAATTGCATTTCCATGGACTGGCACCCACTCCATGCCTTAGTTGGATGCTGGTTTGTCTGAGAGCACACAGTTTCTCCTGACAAATGCTGGGATTCTGGACCGTGTTTCTAGATTACCTTCACAGAGTTGTAATTTTCGTACTCTCCAATTTTTACAGGGCAATTTCTTACTGTGTAGTCTTGCTTGCTAGCTCCAGCGAGTACTTTTGATATATGATCAGTGCAGAATGGGCTCCACGGTTTTGTGTTTTTTTCTCTATGTTGTCTGTTTCCAGGTATAACACTTGTGATTAATATTTTTTTTTTCATGTGGGGAATACCCTTGCAGGTCACGGGAGCTGTATATTTCCTGGAAGGTAAGAAACAACTTCTGCCTAGTTTCCGTATTGTTTTTCTAAATTATCATATATGGTTCTGTAATGAGGATCTTTGTTATGCTCAAAATCTGAACATCTGTTATTTTATTAAACAACCTGAATCTTTACCCAGTTGTGATTGATTACTCATTCCATGTGATGCAGTCAAAAAGTGAGTAACAAGACAAAGGAGGTGGTGAACTCTACCGTATCAAGCAGTGCAGGGGAAAAGTTTAGGCTCAAAACCTTTAACAGCATAAAAATAAGTGCAATTCACAACATTTTGCACATTTCCTTGGCTGCATGTCTCCCTACTTTGTTGTTGGTTCTTTTATGAGGTGCAAATAATTCAATTTTTTTGTTCTTTTTGGAATTTTGAATTTCATAGAGTTAAGGATAAGGTGATAAGAGGAACGGAATCGTGCATGATCTGTAGGTCTAAACTTAGGGCTTATGTAGTTGCTTCCTTTTATTAGAAAGTAGCGTTGATTATTTTTGGCAGGGCTCTTGTAATTAACGTATGTATTCCTTAATCAATTTGTTCAGCATGTGTATCATCAAACATGTTCGTTACCATTATCTCTGTGTCTGAAAATAATTTGAGTCATTTTTTGCTCACGAGTCGCTTTTTTTCCATTCAAATTAGCTTTCTGTTTTCTCTATGCAATTTGTTGGCTAAAAAGTTCTCTGAATATTTATATTTTATACCAAATACCAAACAATTTTAATTTATTTTCACCCAGAAAAAAAAATATAGAAGTTAGTTTTGGAAGGTAGCTGTCTAGCTGAGAATGCATTTATTTTTCTTACCAAAAAAGGTAGAAGTGCTCCTCAGGCCAACCATTTTTCACTTTCTGAGTATGCCCACTTTTTCTTCTTCCAAGTTAAAAGGGGCTTTAAAGCTATGGAATACACGTATATACTTAATTTGAATACTTTGAAATTGTGCTTTAAATTTATGCATATAAGATAACACACTAAATAATTTTAGAATATGACAATTTTTTTTTTCATTAAAATTAGATATAAATTTTTTTCATTAAAATTAGATTTAATTTTCTAAATTTTACTTTTAATTTGTTCTATAAATTATGAAAATTATTAAAAACAAAAAAAATTTAACTAAATAATACAAATTTATATATTTCATATAACTATTTTATATCATAAAATTATAGAAGATTTTAAAATTATAACTAAAATTTTAAAAACATTTAAGTAATTATTTAATTTAATATTCTTATAAATGATATAATTAAAATTTATATTTTAATCATCACTGTAGCTTAAATTTGTCAATAAATATTATATAAGAGAAAGGGGTGTAAGGGTTTATCCTTCAATTAAACATAATTCAGCTCAATAAAATATATTAATATAAGTTACAAATAATATTAGTATAATGGAAATTCAAAAATGCGGTGAACGTAGAACGAACACGTGACCTTCAGATCTTCAGTCTGACGCTCTCCCAACTGAACTATCCCCGCTATTATTCATTTCATAAACATATTAATAAATTACTAATATACTTGTTAATATTCTTAGAAGGTAATTACTTAATTATTAAAAATCTTGTAAATGTTAATAAAACGAGATGACCTTTTTAATGATATTTTTATAAAATTATTGTTTGATCGATATTAAAATATTGTCAGTATAGTAAATTCAATAAATAACAATAATAAATCGATAAATGAAACACACCAAAAAGATTGAGTTTAATAAGGAAAACATTTTATATAATATTGTTATGAAATAAATAAATGCTTATATAATGAGGTAAATAAAAGGATTGACAATAATTTTAAATTTAAATGATTTCAATGCCTTAGAAAAAAAGTTCTATAAAAAATTAAAAATAAATTCAAATTATAATATTAAAATGAAGAAAAAAATATGAAAAACAAAAGTTCAGTTGAGGATGATAAATCAAAAGAAAGGAAAGTATAACTCACCTTATTTTAAAAAATAATAATTTGCCCAATTATTTTAAATGATTGATTAAATTGAAAATGAATACACGTACGGCTTAGTTGTATGTGCCGTTTTAACTTTTTTTCATTGCGTTTTGATCGTCGTGCGAAAACAGCATCAAATTTGAAATATGATGAGTAGAATGCCAATGCGATTACACTTCTCTTCATTTCCTTCATCCCCGCTTCTCATAAACCCTAGAAAATTTGGATCGGTTAGCATTCCATCTCTGATGTCTTGGGCCTGCAAAAAATGCACTTTCGTGAACCCTCCTTCTCAACAACGGGAGTGCGAAATCTGCTTGTCCTCGGCGTCCCCAAGGGGTCCTTCTTCTTCGTCTTCGTCGCCCCCAAAATGGTCGTGCAAGGCCTGCACTTTCTTAAACCCTTACAACAACCCCTCTTGCGAGGTCTGCGCCACTCGATGCCCCGTTCTCTCCCTTTCCAATCTCAACGACTTGAATGACGCCACTGACCATGATTCTTCAGTTGGCTCTGTTTTTTTCCCTCTTCAACCCTGCAACAAGAGGAAGGCCATCGACGAAGTTCATGTTGTCGAGGATGATGATGATTCTTCAAAGAAGGTTAAGCCGTTCAATAAGGCTATTCGAACCAGCGGTGAAGGTGAGCGTTGCGTTTCTATGCGTTTTTGTTTGTTTTAATGTCTGCAAAATACGCGTTTCATGAAATACTATTGTATGTTGCAGAGAATGTGGAGTTGGGAAAAGCTTGTAGCACGTTTAAGATACTGAGTTACAATGTCTGGTTCCGGGAAGATTTGGAGTTGCACAAGAGGATGGAGGCTATTGGCGATCTAGTTCAGTTGCATTCCCCTAATTTCATCTGCTTCCAGGTTTCAATATTTGTGCTCGTAGCTTTCTTATTTGATGAATCTTTTTGAAATATTGTCGCTTTGTGTAATTTGGACCGCTGCTGCCTCAGGAGGTTACTCCCAATATATATGACATATTCAAGCAATCCACTTGGTGGAGTGTGTACCGTTGTTCGGTTTCTTCTGAGATGGCTTATTCAAGACCCTACTTCTGTATGGTGGTAAGTTTGATATATTTGAACCTTTGGCTTTGTATTGATGTGTGTATACACATGTCCGGTGTGTTCTAGACCGAACCCCCTTTATAGCACATGTGCTGCATTTATTTTGATGACCTGTATATGTTTCATATTAAATATGTCACCATTTTTTGTGTGATTGCCACGTGCTGTTTTTTCTGCTAACATGCAGTTTGTGCACAGGACCCGGGTCTTTAGAAAGTAGGAACTCATTAGTTCATACTCATGTTGATAAATCCGTTCTGATATGTTATATTATTTATAATCATCGTGATAGTCTATACTTTGAACTTGGTGTTGAGGATTTGGCGTTTAATAGCTTGTCCGCTTTATCTACAAGTTATTTTTGCAGTTGTTGGGGATTATATTTACTTTTGAGTGAACACTTTATTTGGCAAAGTTGTAATTTATATTTACTGCCATACCTGGGTACGTAATTGCAGCTAAGCAAACTGCCTGTTAAATCTTTCCGCAACATACCCTTCAGCAATTCTGTTATGGGAAGAGAACTTTGCACTGCCGAAGTTGAAGCTGCAAGTGGCAAGTCATTGGTTATTGCCACAAGCCATCTTGAGAGTCCCTGTCCAGCCCCCCCCAAATGGGATCAGATGTTCAGTAAGGAAAGAGTAGTTCAGGCCAATGAGGCTGTAAACCTTCTCAATGAACAGCCAAATGTTATTTTTGGAGGTGACATGAACTGGGATGATAAAGGTGATGGCCAATATCCATTGCAAGATGGATGGACTGATGCCTGGGCTCAACTAAAGCCAAATGAAAGTGGTTGGACTTATGACACCAAGGCGAACCAGATGTTGACAGGCAACCGTACTCTCCAAAAGCGACTAGATCGCTTCATTTGTCATTTAACTGATTTTAAGATAACTAGTGTTGACATGATTGGGATGGAAGTAATACCTGGTCTTTCATACAACAAGGAGAAGAAAGTAAGAAATGGGATCAAACAACTGGTACTTCCAGTTTTACCTAGTGATCATTATGGTCTGCTTTTGACAATTTCTAGTAAGTAATGCCAGTCTGGAGAATCTGGCTGTCTGGTGAACCCTTTGTTTTGATGTTCTCGTCTCTTGCCTCTTCTGTATCTAAGGCATGTTATAAATGCAATTTTGTAAGATTACAGGAAAAATGCAATGGAGACGTTACTGACATTGTATATGGGGACAAATGCTGTATTTTCAGAACTTCAATCTGCCTTTGATAGTATATATAATTTCCCTTCCACAATGTATTGCATTTTTCTTGAAATTCGAATGAGTCATACTATTCTGTAATTATAGTACATTTTATTTTGGTCAGCAATCTCTAGTTGCTTAGGATAGTAGTTTCATTGTACATTTTGGAGACTAGGTTACCTGACTCCACACTTTAACGTGTTAATATTGAACAATCGGTAGTGTAATCCGTGTATGCTCAATACTTGCCGACAGATGGCAATCCCATCCCCAAATTCATCTCTGAAAATATTGATTCATATCTGCCAAAAGAGTCCAACACTACCAAAAATTTAGCCAATGGGAATAGGTGTCTGACAAGACGCATTAAACTTGGTGAAAAATTCGGTGGTTTGCTTGGGTTGGTATTTACTTTGAGATCTTCACGTGTAAAATTCTCTTCGCTAGTCTGTAAGAATATTATGCAGTTAGTTCAAAATTCTAAAAAATGGGATTTCCGTAACAAAATTATAGTGTGTTTATAAACATTCGAGAGTTATTTAATAGAATATTAAAATAATGTCATGTTTAATTTTTAAAAATGTATTTCTATAAATCTCCGAAATTACTTTTTATCTCATTTGTTTTTCATTAGATCCGTATATATTATCATTAAAATCTAATTTAGTTCTTGTATGTGATAATGTGTACGAATCTATTTGAAACAAAAGAAAACGAAGTTACTATTAGAGATTTTTTTGTTTTTTTTTTAACATTGAAGTACTAACTTTAAAAACCTATTCACTTTCTACAGAAAACATGATTCACCCCTTTAAATTTAGTATTCTGCTTACTGTTCAAAAATTTATGTGACGCATGTACATTATAGTCCGAATGAAAGTGCTTATTTGATCGAGAATTCGAGCTAATACGTGCTGAGATGGCCACTGGTTCTTTATCCCTGAAATCAGGATTTTCCAAAAGAATGTATCCACTTCTTGGTGGTGAAGCAGTTTGATTTGAATAAAAACAATTCTGAGAATTATTAGTGTTCTAATTTGTGTACAGTTTACATAATTCCTTACTTCTCAAAGCACGTTTATCATCAATTATTCTTTCAACTCAAGCTTCTCAACAGAGTCATCCATTACTTGTTCTCTCTTTCCTACACCCATGCACCCTAAAATTGAGACAGGATTCAATAAGTTACGTTTAAAAATAATTAAGGAAAGAGCAAAAAGCCTATAACTTTGTTTACATTTTGTAAGAAAGTTATTCTGACTTGTGACACCAACACAAGAACACAAGGATCCTTGGCATTTGAGTGGTGAAGTTATAGTATTGATTATTTGAGGGATCCATTGCTCCTGTCCTGCTTTCATTTCAGATAGCATTTATTAAGTTGACAGTACGATTCCATCACAATGTTTTTCAATGCAAAATCATAAATATGTTTGTGAATAAGATGTTTGCCTCACACCTCAATATTAGTTACTCGGTGGGGACTATCAGTAACTCAATTCATTCACTGCTTAATCGTATTAAATAATAAACAAAAAATAACTGAAAACATCATTAAAAGGAATGCGGTGAACGTGGATCGAACACGTGACCTTCAGATCTTCAATCTGACGCTCTCCCAACTGAGCTATCCCCGCAACTATATGTATTATTTTATCATTTCTTTATTTGATTGTATACCTTTGTTATTTTATCAAGAATGAAAAACTGACACCGAAGAAAAATCTTTCCTCTGTTAACATGCATAAAAATATTATTTATATGTGTGGTGAGTTTATGAATTGATATTAACTATGAATACATGTTGCGATGGAAAATCTATAAGACTTTTTGGTTTATAACATCATTATTTAAATTCAAATAAATAGTCTACATGATCTAATATGTGAGGATGAATGAAATATATAATATTAAGAATCTATATATGAGTTAAAAATTCTATCTCGAATAAAATGATAAATTTTAAGTGAGATATAAAAAACACCCTAAAAAATTCTAGTTTTAATATTTTAAATTGAAGATCACAAATTCTCTAAGTCTCTATTAATTAATTATCGGGAGCGACGATTGAGACTTGTTGGCGCTCGAACTTCTTCGTGTACTGTTTAAACACTTTAAACTTTATGCTTTCACCACTGTTTCATCACTTTTACTTACGCGAACCTTCCCTTGGCCTTTGCAGGGAAACACTCTCTTCTCTTTCTTCCAAAACTCAAACCCTCGAACTTCATCACTTGAAAGGTATGATTTTTATTTCCAGATTACTTTGCCATTTATGATTTTGCTGCTTGTAATATGATTATAATTGCCTGGGTTTGTTTATGATTTCTGCATTTCTCTGTGCGTTCATTTCTACTGTTCATGCTTTGAGTCTCTGTTTTATGGGTTTCTTCTGGTTCTGTCGAGTTGTGCCACCTTCCATCTCTAAAGTTTCTCTTTTTCTTTTCCTTTTTAGCTTTCTTATCCAAGATGACTAAATGAGCACCTGAACCAGCTTCTCCTTCCGACTCCAATTCTACTTCAACTTCATCCCTGTTCCATCTTCTTCGCCAGTCCCTCCTCCTCCTGCCTCATTCTATAAGTCCCTATATCGCTGGGCACCGGTGGACCTTCTAGAAGAAAAATCCACTTTTACGACCATCGAGAGCATAACGACTTATAGGAAGAAACAAACTTGCCACCCTTCACGCGTCTTCGGCAAGGACCATGATAAGTTCGTGCGGGTAGTAGCTTGTCGCAAGGGTGAACTGGTGTGCTCAGATGAAGCTTCTGATCCGGAGGGCCCTTTCTGCTTCGTCTATTCCACCATTTTCCGAAGGTTGGGGCTTCGGTTACCTCTTACTCCATTCGAACGCACCCTTTTGACGGAGGTGAACGTAGTCCCTGCCCAACTGCATCCCAACAGTTGGGCATTTGTAAGGGCCTTTGCCATTCTTTGCTATAGCCTTGACCTTACGCCATTTGTAGACACCTTCCTTTTCTTCTTCGAAGTCAAAGACCCTGGGAAGAAATTGTGGGTTAGCTTTATCGGGGTGGCTGGTAGGGTGCTCTTAATGCTCTTCCAGAAATCATATAAGGGGTTCAAGAAGAACTTCTTCAAAATTAGGAGCAATCTGAGGGACCTTGCCCTTCTTGATGGGTTTCCCTTGTATTGGACAGAGAAACCCATCATTCAGAAGCCCCAAAGTCTTGAGGACCTTGCCCCTCAAGAGCGTGGGGTATGCGAGCTCCTCTATGGACTCTCTGCCCCTTTCAGCACTTTGGAGCTACTCAAGCGTGAGTTTAGCCCAAAGAACCTTAAGACATATATTGGTACTTCTTCGTCCATGCCTCACTTCATTTTTGTTTGTATACTTGCCTTGTTTATTGTTTCCTGTCTTAATTTGTTGTCTTGTGTGCAAATATGGGTTTTAATAACGATAAGAAGAAGAAGTTGGCTGACCTGCTGGCCAAACAAAGGGCGACCGCTACTGGGGAGGGCACATCAACGCCCATTGCCCCCTCGACCTCAGCTACTCCTGCCCCTCACCCAACCGAACCAGCCTTCACTGTTGATAGGCCTGAAAGGGTGGTGGTCGTCGAAACTGACGACGAAGAGACATGCACCGACCTTGTCTTCAAAAGGTCAAGAGTTGGTGAGGCCGTGGCACCCTCAACTTCTGCATCGGGTGGGACCCCGACCTTCATGGACCATCCTCCAAGCGCCACCTCTCCACTCCCCCTTGTTGTTCACGAGGGTGGAGGGGAGAGTGCCCTCGAGGGCCAAGAGATGCCCTCCACCTCACCACTTCCCCTGCTTCTCCAACGAATATTCAGTCGCTTCCAAGACAAGGAGGTGGTGGAGGGCTTAAGCGGTGTACCGACCCGTCCCCGGGCGTTGACCAAAGTCAAATTCAAACGTATGGTGGGACCCACCAAGGGGCCTCAAGGGAGGAAGTCAATAGGTTGACCACTTTGGGCGTCGCCAGGTGCGGGCGTCACCAGGTGTGGGCGTCGCCATGTTGAGGCGTCGTTGATGTCACCCCCCGATACCCACGGGTAGGGAAGATCGTGGAGGGGGCGACACAGTAAGAGGTCACGGTACGGGCGAGGAAGCCTCGGGCCCCGGTACCTCAGAACAGTAATAAAGAGACGAGAAAGGTGGCTTCAAGGCCATAGTCCCAGTACCAGTAGGGGGTAACCTGACTCTTGAAGTACCCACGCCACCTCTGGAGAATCCCTGGGACAGATACGACCCAGGAGAGGGCCACGCCCAGGGGTGAACCATGTGCATGGTACGAGAGGAAGGTAGATACATTCTCAGGGCGAGTGACTAGAAGCGGGGGCGCATGAGTCGGCACCCAGGTAGTCACCCCTCGCGCCAGATGCACTTCGAGGAAGGAATACTTACACGCTGGAATTTCCCTAAGTTGGGTTACAACGCTGTAAGGCCTTCCACGTGGAATTGCGGTTAAGTCAGAAGGACATGTGGCAGTAAGCATTGAAACCCAAGGTGTATAAGTTTTTCTGAAAGCTTAGTAAGGTACGTTTTTCACAGAGTTTACACACTTTCTAATCATTTGCTCGCTTACACATTGTATGCACGAGTGGTTGGAGAGAGAGAGAGAGAGAGTTAGTTACAATTCACTTACGTACCTTCAGAGCATTCAGTTACGGTGCTCCGAGACGGAGGTGTTTGGTGTTTCTTGCTTGCTGACTTGATCGTCGGAGTGCAAACGGCCGCGAGGGCGCCCTTTACTCACTCATTTTCAGGTACTCACGGCGGAGTAGGGTGAAGATCTGAGTTGGAGACGAAGGAGTCCTTGTTCGCGAGTCAAGTTCAACGCACGAAGGTCTTTTCAGTCAACCGGCGAGAACATTTGGCGCCCACCGTGGGGCCGATTTAAAACATCAGTCCCACCGCAAGTGTTGGAGGTTTATCAGTCACAGTTTTCGAGATTAGTTTTCAAGAATCGTCCAAGATCCACAGTTCATCGTGAAGTTCAGTTCAGTTCATTGTTTGTTCGTGTTTGTTTGAAGTTTGCTGAAGATACGCTGTTGCTCGTGGTTTCCACCGATCGTTTTTCGATTGAACTCAGTTTTCACCATTTGTTTCGTCAATCCAGTTCTGTTCCCATCGTGTTCTTCGGTTTCTTGAAGTTTCAATCGTTCGATCTTCAGTTTCGCGTTCGTCTGCAGTTTCCGTCTGTTTTTACCGGAAAAATTGTCAAGAACCACCGCAACAGTTTGAAGATTTCCAAGAACTGCAAGAAGATGAGGACAACCAGGCAAAGTTCGACGAGCGCTGAGAGTGGAGACATGACCATGCAGCAGGTCATGCATATGATGCAAGGCTTGCAGGAAGCAATGGCAGCATCAAAGGTTGAGCAGGAGCGCATGCAGGCGGATCTCGTGGCGTCTTAGGCGAGAAATGAGGAGTTGTGCCGTACGAATGAGGAGCTGCGTCGCGGTTTGTGCAACAACTCAGGGCTACGTGATGTAGATGATCGTGATTGCTTCACTCCACCGAGGGAGTTTTCCACACCGTTCTCACAGTCGATCATGGAGGCGGTGATTCCTCATACGTTCGTGGGTCCTAAGGTGACTTTCACAGGGATGGAGGACCCCGAAGCACATCTCACTGCGTTCCACACGCAGATGATGCTGGTAGGCGGCTCCGACGCCGTAAGATGCAAGCTCTTCATGAGCACCTTGACTGGGATGGCCATGGACTGGTTCATGAGCCTTCCAGATGGCCACATCACATCGTTCGCCCAGCTCTCCCAACTGTTTCACGAACAATACATAGCAAACAAGGCTCCACCACCAGTATCATATGACTTGTTCGATGTGAAGCAGTATCAAGGCGAGACCTTGAAGGAATATATCAATCGCTTCGGGGCCCAGGTGGTGAAGGTTGGCACCACAGAAGAGCCCATGATCGTCTACGCATTTAGGAAGGGGGTGTGCCTTGGGCTTTTCTGTGAGTCCATCATCCGCAACTGCCCCTGAACTTTTGCTGAGATAAGGCGTCGCGCTGTGGAACACATCGCCATTGAGGGCGAGGTATGCGAGAAGCGCACAAGTGTTGCACCCGCACGCCCAAGAGCACCGTCGCGTGCACAACCTGCCAGGGTCAATGAGGCCACGACGGGAAGGAAGAACAGGACAGGAGACGCCCATACGAGGCGAGGAGGCCCCAGGCTAGGGGGCGAGCAGAGGGGAACAGGCTGGCGAAGGAGGGAAATAGGCCGCTGAGATACAATTTTGTGGTAGAGTTGAAGGATCTCATCGCTGTGCCTAACATAGCAGATAGGCTGAAGCCACCAGTGAAGACTGACAAGGTACTGGGACCTCACAAAGATTCGTGGTGCGAGTTCCACCAGGCCTTTGGGCACCACATCAATAACTGCTTGGCGCTGGGCCATCAGTTGGATGAGCTTGTGAAAAGCGTTTTTCTGAAGGATTATTTGGCCGGATCATCTACTGTCGCAGCTTTGGCGGTACCAGAAGAGGAGCAGGCCACGAGATGCTGATCCATGTGGAAGTCCACACCATCTCTGGTGGCTTCTCAGGAGGAGGGCCCATTGCCTCTCAGTGCAAGAGGTATGTGAGGTCAGTTAATTCAGTAGTTGAGGAGGGTTCGGATGACCCGTGGGAGTCAGACCTTGTGTTTACCAAGGCTGACCTATGTGATGTCGTCCCACATGATAATGACCCTATGGTCATTTCGGTCGTCACCGCTAGGAGGAGGGTGCACCGAGTTCTAGTGGACCAGGGCAGTTCAATAGATGTCATGTTCTGGTCTACCTTCAACAAGCAGCAGTTGTCCCCAGATCTGCTGATGCCCTACACTAGATGTTTGTATGGGTTTGCAGGGGACCAAGTAGAGGTACGTGACTACCTAGAACTAAGGACGACGTTTACGGATGGAACGACGTCACGTACCAAGAGCATTCGATACTTGGTAGTGAATGCCAATTCAGCTTACAACATTCTATTGGGTAGGCCTGCGCTAAATAGGCTAAGAGCAGTGGCCTCCACACGCCACATGAAGATGAAGCTGTCAGACCTTAGTGGCCGGGTGATCGTCATCAAGTCTGATCAGGATAAGGCCCGAAAATGCTACGAAAATAGCTTAAAAATGAAGAGGGGCGTGGTCATGGTGATGGAACGCCAGCCCGTTTCAGATACGCCGATGGAGGTAGAACCCTTGGAAGAGGTGATGCCCGCGGAGTCGACGCCTGGCGAGGCCACACCCGCGTTGGAGACGCCTAAGGAAGATGCGCGCTTAGAAGAAACACATAGGGAGGCCTCGCCGATGGAAGAAGTATTCGATGGGGTCTCGCCCATGGAAGAGGTATCAGAGGAGGCCTCGCCGATGGAAGAAGTATCCGAGGGGGTCTCGCCCATGGAAGAGGTATCAGAGGAGGCCTCGCCTGAGGTACCCGATGAGTCTCGTGCAGAGAGCGTGCGAGACAGGCGACCCCAACCAGTAGACAATGTGGTGGAGAGGCAGATTGGTGGTAAGGTGTTCAAGTTGGGGCGATTGCTGAGCCAGGAAAAGCAGGATGAAGTGGCGGCGGTGATCTCACGCCACCTAGACGCGTTCGCATGGTCCGCCTCGGACATGGCAGGGGTCGACCCAAACTTTCTATGCCACCACCTCACCATGGACCCCAAGGTCCTCCCTGTACGACAGAGGAGGAGGAAGTTCAACGAGGAGAGGCGCCTCGTCATGCAGGAGGAAACAAAGAAATTGCTAAGTGCTGGACACATCAGGGAGATCCAATACCCTGAGTGGCTGGCCAATGTCGTCTTAGTGAAGAAGGCGAATGGAAAGTGGAGAATGTGCGTCGACTTCACGGATTTGAACAAGGCGTGCCCTAAAGATTCGTACCCATTACCTAACATCGACGCGTTGGTGGACAGCGCCTCAGGCTGCAAGATGCTGAGTTTCTTGGACGCATTTTCGGGGTACAATCAAATTAAGATGCATCCATGAGATGAAAGCAAAACGACATTCATGACCGAGACGTGTAGCTACTGCTACAAGGTCATGCCGTTTGGGCTGAAAAACGCAGGCGCCACCTACCAAAGACTGATGGATAGGGTCCTCGCACCTATGCTAGGAAGAAATGTGCATGCCTATGTTGATGATATGGTGGTGACCTCCCAAGAAAGAGGGCGACACACAGCTGACCTGGAGGAGCTGTTCGCCACAATAGCCAAGTACCGCCTCAAGTTAAACCCGGATAAGTGCGTTTTTGGGGTTGAGAGGGGGATAGAGGCGAACCCCGACAAGTGCGCAACCATCATAGCCATGCGAAGCCCAGCCTCGGTGAAGGAAGTGCAACAGCTAACGGGGCGCATGACGGCTCTGTCAAGGTTTGTGTCAACCGGTGGAGATAAAGGCCACCCATACTTTCAGTGCCTGAAGAGGAACAACCGTTTCATGTGGACAGAAGAATGCGAAACAACTTTCCTCAAGCTGAAAGAGTACTTGGCGACGCCTCCCGTGCTATGCAAGCCACGGGCAGGCGAGCCCCTCTGTTTGTACTTTGCAGTGACGGAGTGGGCCATTAGCTTTGTGCTGGTCCAAGAGCAAGAGCAAGTGCAGAGGCCCATCTACTTCGTAAGCAAGGCCTTGCAAGGCCCAGAGACGAGATACCAATCATTGGAGAAGGCGGCGCTGACAGTGGTGTTCTCAGTCAGGAGGCTCCGACACTATTTTCATAGCTTTACAGTGGTGGTGATGACAGACCTCCCCATCCAGAAGGTACTACAGAAGCTAGATGTCGCTGGGAGGATGGTTCGCTGGGCAGTGGAGCTGTCAGAGTTTGATATTCAGTACGAGCCCAGGGGATCCATCAAAGGGCAAGTCTATGCAGATTTCGCCGCAGAGCTCTCACCAGGAGGTGCCCCCTAGGAGGTGGAGTTAGGATCTCAGTGGATGCTTTCGGTGGATGGGTCCTCCAATCAACAGGGGAGCTATGCGGGGATAGTCTTGGAGGGGCCTAATGGGGTGTTGATCGAGCAAGCCCTACGTTTTTCCTTCAAGGCAAGTAATAACCAAGCTGAGTATGAAGCTTTGATTGCTGGAATGCTCTTGGCCAAGGAAATGGGTGCGTAGAGCCTCTTGGCAAAGAGTGACTCGCAGCTGGTCACAGGGCAAGTGACCGGGGAGTATCAGGCAAAAGACTCGCAGATGGCGACGTATCTGAAGTATGTCTAAGCGTTGAAGGGAGCTTTCGCTACGTTTGAGTTGGTGCATGTCCCTAGAGAACAAAATGCCAGAGCTGACCTGTTCGCCAAGTTGGTCAGCTCAGGCAAGGGGGGAAGGCAGAGGACAGTCATCCAGGACAAACGCTCAAAACAACGCGAAAGTTTGTGGCAGATAATAGGGTGGATGTTCTTCACATCAGTGCGACGAGAGGAAAGCCGAGGAGTCATCGGTCGTTAATTCAAGATACGGCGAGGGCCCTCCGTGTCAGCGCTTATGCGGCCTCGCCCGAAGAAGAGAAGTGTTTGCAAGTATGTGCCGTGGAAGAAGGGGATACGTGGATGACGCCTTATAGGTGATACATTGCATATGAGATTCTCCCAGCGGAGCCTGGGGAGGGCAAGAGGATAAAGAAGAACTCCGCAAGGTACACTCTCATTGATGGAGTGCTATTCAGACATGGGTTCACGCACCCAATTCTGACATGTGTGAGTGGCGACGAGTGTACGAGGATCATGTCGGAGCTCCACGAGGGGATTTGTGGAAGCCACGTAGGGGGAAGATCATTAGCTTCCAAGGTAATTCGCGCAGGGTTCTATTGGCCATCGGTGAGGGAAGATTGTGTGAGATACGCCCAGCGATGCAAGCAGTGTCAGATGCACGCTGACTGACACAAGGCGCCTCCAGAAGAGTTGAGGTTGATTTATAGCCCGTGACCTTTCCACACATGGGGGATCGACATTCTGGGGCCTTTCCCTTTGGCGATAAGGCAGATGAAGTACTTGATAGTCGCCATTGAGTACTTTACAAAGTGGATAGAGACAGAACCAGTGGCGCAGATCACTTCACATAAGGTACAACACTTCGTATGGAAGAACATTGTGTGCCGCTTCGGCGTGCTGAGGCGTCTTATTTCAGATAATGGCACTCAGTTTGCTAGCCTACAAATGAGTAAGATGTGCTCAGAGGTAGGCATCAAGCAGGTGTTCGCATCTGTCGAACACCCCCAGACAAACGGACAAGTGGAGTCCGTGAACAGAATCTTGTTGAGGGGGTTGAAGCGACGACTTGAGAAAGCCAAAGGGGTGTGGGCGGAAGAAGTACCAAGGATTGTGTGGGCCTACCACACCACGCCTCAATCTTCCACCATGGAGACGCCGTTCAGCCTAGTGTATGGGTCAGATGCCATGATCCCGGTAGAAGAGTTCAACGAGGAATCGCCAGGTGTGGGCGTCGCCATGTTGAGGCGACGCCAGGTTGAAGCGTCGTTGATGTCACCCCCGATACCCACAGGTAGGGAAGACCGTGGAGGGGGCGGCACAGTAAGAGGTCACGGTACGGGCGAGGAGGCCTCGGGCCCTAGTACCTCAGAACAGTAATAAAGAGAAGAGAAAGGTGGCTTCAAGGCCATAGTCCCAGTACCAGTAGGGGGTAACCTGACTCGTGAAGTACCCACGCCACCTCTGGAGAATCCCTGGGACAGATACGACCCAGGAGAGGGCCACGCCAGGGGTGAACAATGTGCATGGTACGAGAGGAAGGTAGATACACTCTCAGGGCGAGTGACTAGAAGTGGGGGCGCATGAGTTGGCACCGAGGTAGTCACCCTCGTGCCAGATGCACTTCGAGGAAGGAAGACTTACACGCTGGAATTTCCCTAAGTTGGGTTACAGCGCTGTAAGGCCTTCCACGTGGAATTGCGGTTAAGTTAGAAGGACACGTGGTAGTAAGCACTGAAACCCAAGGTATATAAGCTTTTCTGAAAGCTTAGTAAGGTACGTTTTTCACAAAGTTTACACACTTTCTAATCATTTGCTCGCTTAAACATTGTATGCACGAGTGGTTGGAGAGAGAGAGAGTTAGTTACGATTCAGTTACACGCCTTCAGAGCATTCAGTTACGGTGCTCCGAGACGGAGGTGTTTGGTGTTTCTTGCTTCTTGACTTGATCGTCGGAGTGCAAACGGCCGCGAGGGTGCCCTTTGCTCACTCCTTTTCAGGTACTCACGGCGGAGTAGGGTGAAGATCTGAGTTGGAGACGAAGGAGTCCTTGTTCGCGAGTCAAGTTCAACGCACGAAGATCTTTTCAGTCAACCGGCGAGAACAAGCAGCAATCTCCTTCAGGACCGCGTGGTCGATGGCCTTGGGGACTTCTTGTTTGCCTCCAACCTTGCGCTTAACAGGACCCAAGAGGCCTAGGACCTCAAGGTTAGTGTGGCAAAGCTCGAGGAGGAACTGTCCACCAGGACCAAGACCTTTACCAATCGCGAGACCGCCATGTACTTGGAGCTGGCAAGCCGTCGCCATTCTGAGAAGGACGCTTATAAGGCCCTTCATGACAAGGGCCAAGAGGCGGTTGAACTAGATGCGAAAATCTTGCCTCTCCGCACCCATGCGGTCGAGCTCGAAAAGTTGGTGGCGAAACTGAAGGGCAAAATAGCTAAGCTGGAGGAGACGACCACCCAGCGCGAGGTCCTTCTGGGGCAGGTTGAGGGCGAATTGGTTGAGAAGATCGAGTCCTTCAAAAAGATAGAGGAGGAGCTCACAAACGATGTCGTTGACGCTTATGGTTAGGGGTTTAAAGATGCCATTGCTCAGTTTGCCTGTGTGCATCCTGAGGTGGATCTTACCCCTTTCGTTGAGTCCAAGTGTGTTGTTGACGGGAAACTCGTGCCACGAGAATGACTTCATTTTGTGATTCTGTCCTTGTTGACAAACAAACTCTCTTTGCATGTATACCTTTACAAGTATTTATCTTCTGTTTAACTGTTGCCTTACTTGCTTCGCTCTACATTCTTTCGCCCCTATTTGTGTTGATTTCGGCCGACAGCACCTTCGACCTAGGTTCACCCTTTAGGTAGCATGTTTAACTTGTATGTTGAGCGCACGAATCCCTTGTCTGGTACGACCTTTGATAGAGGGTATACTCCCTCTGCTGTCCTTGATCTTCTTCTTGTGAAGTAGGGCAATTCCATCTTCGTCCCTTCCTTCCTTGAATCAACGGGAAGACCGTGTTGGTCAACATTGGTGAGCCATACCACTCTTGATCCTTCATCATGAAGGTTAGGGTGTATCTTGTTGAACCAAGTGGTGTTCAATGTTTTGAAGAATCCAAATCCTTTGAAGGATGATGAAGCCTCTGCTTTGCTTGTTGCTGCTGTGCTGGTTTTAGCCTTGTTCTGGGGTAGTTCAATGTTGTATTCAACACTTAGATTAAATCTCAAAGCAATTAGCATCTCAATTTTATCAAAGCAAAATGATTTTCAAACTAAGTTGAAACAACCGATTGTTTTGTCGAAACAACCGATTGTTTACACTTAGGTGTTTTGAGAAAGTTTGAAAACTGTTTTTGAATGGTGTTTTTGTTAAGTAACAAAACAACCGATTGATTCGAGGAAACAATCGATTGTTTGTTTTAAAACCATAACAGAAAAACTGTTTTCTTTGACTGAGCTTTAAATGCTTTAACTGAATACGCTCCAGTCATCAAATGCTTTGACCAATCTATTTTAAATGCAATTAAGAGTTTGTTAAGATTTGATAACAAACTATATTCTTAGATATATTCTGAAAAACATTTTTGATATATTAAGAATCTTGAAACATAGTTTTGGATCTAAGAAGAGTTTTTCAAAGTATTCTGAGATTGCTAAAGAGTTGAGAGATTGATCAAAGTGCTGAATAGGGATTCTACTTGTATTGATTTCAGATTTGCATCTGTAACAAGTGTAATCTTTGTAAACTGCTGAACAATTCATTTGTGTGTGTTGCTGAGATTGGCTGTGTGTTCTTGAGGTGTTCAAGATCAACAATCTTAGTGTTGACCAAGGAGAGTGTGTTTCTTGAGGTTTTCAAGGTCATTCTCTTGGTTGTGGTGTAAGTGATCAATGTGTGGTTGCTTAGTGGATATCCTCAGGGTTTCTGAGAAGACTGGATGTAGCTCTAGTTTTGAGTGAACCAGTATAAACAACTGTGTACAATCTCTCTATCCTTAACTCTTTAATTTCAATTTGTTTGTTGTTTGCTGGTATAAACAACCGATTGTTTCGAAGAAACAACCGATTGTTTTTCCTGATATTACAGTTTTGCTTGCTGTTTTGGCTAACTGAATTGCTGAATCAATTGGTTTCTGAAATAAGTTCATGCTAGCTTTGAAAAGTTTACGAAAACCCCTTTAAACAATCCCCCCCCCCTCTAGTTTAAAGCCATCTTTTCTAACAGATCTAACCAGTGAGCTATGTTGTTCGACCTTGGAGTTACTACGCAAGAGGGAGGCTCCTTAAGGAATCGTATGTGAACGACTCTTTTGCGACCTTATCCTTGTTGTATAAAGTCAATGAGCGAATCTTTAACGTTTGAACCATACTTCTTTTTTCCTTGGTGAACTTACATGAGAGGGGCTTTATTGGGAGGACCAAACTACCTCTGCTCTCCGCATATCACTTCAAGGGAGAGGTTCGTTTAATTAGCGAACCATACTATTCTTCGCCTTGGTGAAATTACACGAGAGGGGCTTATTGGGAAGACCAAACTACCTCTGCTCTCCGTGTATTACTTCAAGGAAAGAGGTTCATTTAATTTAGCGAACCATACTATTCTCGGCCTTGGTGAACTCTCCTGAGAGGGAGGTTCACTGAGGAACCATACTACTTTCGCTCTTGGCTTAATCACTACAAGGGAGAGGTTCATTTAAATGCAATGAACATTTCTTAACTGAATAACTGGAATTTTATTCGGGTGACCTCGTTAAAAAACTCTTATGAGGGAAAAAGAGTGCCCTCTTAAACATGTACAATGCAAAAATTAGCTAAAACAAAACTTTAAGTTGGTCGCGTTCCAAGTACGAGGGATCGCGCCACCCTCCAATGTTTTGAGCCTGTATGCTCCATTCCCAAGGGCCTTCGTTACTCTGAAAGGACCGGTCCACTTGGTAGATAACTTGTTTTCTAACTGGTACGGGTGGGCCTTCCGCATCACCAGGTCGGCGACCTAGAGCTGCCGAGGTCTCAACTTAGAGTTGTACTTGTACTCCACCCTCCTTTTCAAGGCTTCAGCCTTAATCCGAGCTTCCTCCCTTACTTCATCCAGTAGGTCCAGGTTCACCTTTCTCTCTTCGTTGAATTCTTCGACCACAAAATTCTAGAAACACGGTGAGTTCTCCTGGATTTCCACTGGAATAATTGCGTCTGAACTATACTCCAAGCTGTAGGGTGTTTCCCTGGTTGTGGATTGGGGAGTAGTGTGGTAGGCCCACAAGATTCTAGGAACTTCTTCCGCCCAGGTCCCCTTGGCTTTGTCTAGCCTTCTCTTCAAACCTATGAGCAGAACTCGGTTGGCCGACTCGACTTGTCCGTTCGTTTGGGGGTGTTCTACTAATGCGAACACCTGTTTTACTCCCAGCTCTATACATAGTTTGCCTAATTGCTAGCTTGCAAACTGGGTACCATTATCAGATACCAACTTCTTCGGGATTCCGAAGCGGCACACTATGTTTTTCCACACAAAGTGCTGTATTTTATGGGTTGTGATCTGTGACACTGGTTCAGCCTCGATCCACTTCGTAAAATACTCTATGGCTACCACAAGGTACTTCATATGCCGTACTGCCAAAGGGAAAGGCCCCAAAATATCGATTCCCCAAGTATGAAATGGCCATGGGCTGTAGATTGATGTCAACTCCGCTGAGGGCGCCTTGTGCCAATCAGCATGTTGTTGGCACTGCTTGCATCGCTGGGCGTATCTCGTGCAATCTTCCCTCATGGTTGGCCAGTAATACCCTACACGAATGGCCTTTGACGAGAGGGATCGACCACCGATGTTGCTACCGCATATCCCTTTGTGTAGTTCTACCATGATGCGCATGCATTGTTCACCATCTACACATACCAGTATAGGATGGGTGAATCCGGGCCTAAACAGTTTCCCATCGATCAGGGTGTACTTGCTCGAATTTTTCTTGATTTTTCGAGCTTCTGCGGGTTCTAACGAGAGTATTTCATCAGCTAAGTAGCGCTGGTAGGCCGTCATCCAGGTTTCTCCTGATTCAACCTGGTAAACTTGCGGTGCTATTTCCCCAACAATTGGGTACCTGCTTATTCTGGGTGTTTTCATTGTCTCTTGCGTTAGCGACCGATGACTCCTCCTCGTCCCTTTCGATGTGCTAACCTGTTGAATTTTTGCCACATTGTCCGTGGTGTCTTTAGGGTCTCCTGAATCACTGTCCTCTGCTTGCCCCCCTTGCCCGAACTGGCTAGCTTTGCAAGCAAGTCGGCTCGGGCATTTTGTTCCATGGGCACGTGGACTAACTCGAACAGTTCGAACGACTCCTTCAGGACTTGGACATATTCCAGGTATGCAGCCATCTGAGGGTCTTTAGCTTGGTACTCCCCTGTGACTTGGCCTGTAACTAACAAAGAGTCACTCTTTGCCAACAACATTCCCGCGATCAGGGCCTCACACTCTGCTTGGTTGTTGCTGGCCTTGAAAGTGAAACATAGAGCCTGGTCAATCAACAACCCATCTGGTCCTTCCAAGATAACACTAGCTCCACTACCTTGTTGGTTTGAGGAACCATCTACAGAGAGCACCCACCTGAAACCTGCACCTTCTTGGTGTGTGGCTGCCGAGGAGAGTTCCACTACGGAGTCGGCATAAATCTGGCCCTTGATGGGGCCTCTAGGTTCGTAGTGTATGTCAAATTCAGACAGTTCTACCGCCCATCATGCCATTCTGCCTGTTACATCTGGTTTTTGCAGGACCTTGCAGATTGGAAGGTCTGTCATTACTATCACAATAAAGCTCTGGAAGTAGTGGCAGAGTCTTCTTGCTGAGAATACCACTGATAAGGATGCTTTCTCTAAGGCCTGGTATCTCACCTCTGGCCCCTGCAATACCTTGCTGACGAAATAGATTGGCCTCTGCACCTGGTCTTGCTCCTGCAATAGGACCAAACTGATCGCCTTTTCTGTAACTACGAAGTATAAGCGGAGTGGGATACCTAGCTCTGGCTTGCACAACACCGGTGGGCTGGCCAGGTACTCCTTCAATTTTACAAACGCCTCCTCGCACTCACGGGTCCAAACGAACCTGTTGTTCCTTTTCAGGCACTGGAAATAAGGGTGTCCTTTGTCTCCCCCTACCGATACGATTCTGGACAGAGCTGCCATACGCCCTGTCAACTGCTTTACTTCTTTTACTGAGATTGGGCTTCTCATAGCTATTATGGCAACGCACTTCTCAGGATTTTCCTATATTCCTCGTTCAGTGAGTAGGAAACCCAAGATCTTACCTGCCTCAACCCCGAACACGCACTTCTCCGGGTTCAGCTTTAACCTGTACTTCGCTATCGTGGTCAATAACTCTTCTAGGTCAACTACGTGTTGCTCCTACTGTTGGGAGGTGACCACCATGTCATCTACGTATGCTTGGAAATTTCGCCCTAACATGGGTGCTAACACTCTATCCATCAACGACTGGTAGGTGGCCCCTGCGTTTTTTTAGCCCAAAGGGCATGGCCTTATAGCAATAGCAAGACAGCTTCGTCATGAACGCGGTCTTGCATTCATCCCTGAGGTGCATCATGATCTGGTTGTAACCAGAGAAGGCATCCAGGAAGCTGAGTAACTTGCATCCGGAGGCGTTGTCCACCAAAGCATCAATATTGGGCAACGGGTAAGAATCCTTTGGGCAGGCCTTGTTGAGGTCCGTGAAATCGAAACACATCCTCCATTTTCTGTTGGCCTTCTTTACTAGTACCACGTTGGCTAGCCACTCGGGGTACTGGATTTCCCTGATGTGGCCAGCCTTTAGTAGCTTATCCGTCTCTTCCTGTATGACTTGACGCTTTTCTTCGTTGAATTTTTGCCTTCTCTGGCGGACAGGTCGAACCTTGGGGTCAATGGTGACACGATGACATAGGAAATCAGGGTCAATACCGGGCATGTCGGCGGCGGTCGATGCGAACGCGTCAGATTTGATGGTGATCACTGCCCTTTCAAGGGAAGGCAATTTCATCTTCATATGCCTCGTGGAGGGAACTGCTCCCAACCTGTTTAAAGATGGTCTTCCTAACAATATATTATAGGCCGAGAGAGCGTTAACAATGAGGTACCTGATGCTGGTAGTGCGCGAAGACGCGCCATTCGTGAATGTTGTCCTCAACTCGATGTGCCCACGAAACTCCACCTTGTCCCCTGCAAAACCATACAAACATCCGGTGTAGGGCCTTAACTGGTCCGTGGACAGTTGTAACTGGTTGAAGGTCGTCAAGAACATCACGTTTGCTGAACTTCCTTGGTCTACAAGGACACGGTGCACCCTCCTCCCTGTTGTGACCAACGAAATTACTACCGGGTCATTATCATGAGGCACGACATTGCGGAGGTCGGCTTTCCTGAAGGCGAGGTCGACGTTGGGGATCAGGTCCGCCTGTTGTACCTCCACTGCCATTACTCTTCATGTGTACTTCTTTCGCTGGGAGGCAGTGCACCCTCCCCCTGAGAACCCTCCTGAGATAGTGTTTACCTCCCCGTGGATAGGCACCTCGTGCCCCTGCAGCTACCAACGCTTGGTCGTCTTGCGGCTCTTGAAGATAATCCTTTAAGAAACCGCTCTTCACCAGTTCATCTAGTTGGTGTGTCAAGGCCAAGCAATTACGTATGTAGTGGCCATTCGCCTGGTGGAACTCACACCAAGCGTTCTTGTTGGGCCCCATCTTCCTATCGGTCTTTGCCGGTACCTTCAGTCTTGTCGCTATGTTTGGAATAACGATCAACTCCTTAAGCTCCACTCAGAAATTATGCTTTGGGGGTGGGTCCCTTCGTGCGTGAGTCCCGGCCTGGGCCCGTTCATAGGGTTCTCCCGCCCCCTTTTTCTCTGTGGTCGCCTCGTGCACCTTCATAGACTAAGGCCGTGCAACCGCCGGAGATCGGACTGGATTGACGAGACCTTGCTTCTGCGTCACTCGATCATCTGCGGCAATGTGTGCTAACACTGGGCGTCTAATCTCCGTGAATGTATTCGGGTAGAACCTTAACAGTGATTCACTGAAAGGCCCAGGTAGCATTCCCTTGACAAAGGCATGCACCGTCGTGGCCTCATCAGTGGGTTTCAATCTCACTACTTGGACCCCAAATTTGTTCAGGTAGTTCTTCATGGACTCCCCCTGGTATTGTTTGACATCGAAAACATCATAAGAAAGTCGGGTGGAGGCCTTGTTAACAAGGTACTGCTCCCTGACAACGTGCTCATGAGCATCTTGCAGTACACAACATCAGATCCTCCTGTGAGCATCATTTGGTGTGGAACGCCGTGAGATGGGCCTTTGGGTCCTCTACTCCGGTGAAGGAGACTTTCGAGGCCTAGAGACATTGTTGGTAACGCTGTATTCATGATCGTTCGTGAGAACGGCATGGGACGTGCCCTAAGTGATACTGGTGGTGCACGTTCTTCATTGGCTCCGCGCAATTCTGCGTTGTCCGCTCGTGATGCCGCTACTTCTGCTTGGAGGGCACGCATCGTATCCAAGATTTGCTGCGTGGTAACATTGTCCCCTCCGGGGGGCATAGTTCCTGCGGATCCAGCGGTGCCTTGCCTCGTACTCCTCATCTTGGATATTTTTGGTTCTTGCTGGTGGGACAATGTTTTAGATCGTGCCCCACGGTGGGCGCCAAATGTTCTTGTCGGTTGACTTGCTCTGCCGGTTGACTCTAACAACTGCTACGGCCCTTCGATCTTGCTTGAGAAACGTGCCTTCTTGATCAAGAAATGTCTCACCTGCAAAGACAAAGGGGCACCCTAGCGGCCGTTTGCACTCCGACGCTCAAGTCAGTATTAGGTTAAAGAAACACCAAGTGTGTATATTAACTTCAGTCTTAAAAACTGCGTACCTTACTAGGGTTCTTGGCACCCTTTATATAGGTTGAAACTAGGGTTTACCTTTGCGTCGTTGCCCTTGAGTAGGGTTCCTTGGAGAATGTCCTTGCGCCGCTATTCATAGAATCTTAGCGTATCTAGCACATGAACTTTCCTTAACTGGAGTGCTACGAATGACAGAGTGGTCGCTTGGGTACCAACTTGTGCACCTATTCTCTAGCGTCATTTGCTTCGTGGGTGCCCTAAGTATTCATGTGCCATGCATGCAGTTTCCTTGGAAACCCTAACCCTAATGGGCCTTAACGCACCCTAGGATTATCCACATGAGCTGCACCTTCATGCGTCCTACACACCACGTGCATAGACCCCTCGTGACTTAGGCTTCCCACACATCTCTTGTCTTTAACTGTTATCTTAACAAAACTCTAGGGCCCACCTTATGTGGCCCTCTACAACGTCCTGACGACCGATTTTCAATCTTCTTCCCCTACTGGTGGGGTTCGATATCGATCTCCAACATCGGGACTTAGGATATAAATATCAAGGACTAAACAATTCCCTGGTAGGTGTGTCTGGGGCCCACCTCACATGGCCCCCTTCCATTACCAAGCATCAGTGCGTGATATCTGAGGTCAGCCTCTGAACTGATGACCGAGGACTGGTCGGGACAGTTTATTTTTTGTAAAAAGATCTTACAATAAATACATTAAGATTCCTATAAGCCTACTAATACCCAATACATAAATTAACAAAGTTTTTCAGTATGCCAAAACAAATTCCTTACATAGTAATACATGTTAACCACGTGAACTTAATAGATATTAACCACATAAATTTAATAATTTATAATAATTAAACACAACCAACAAAAAATTTAAATACAATAAAAAACAATTTTTACAATACAATATTATTTTCTTAAAACAAATATAACACAATCAAATGTATATAATTATTTCTTTAAAATTAACTATATTTAAATCACTGAAACTTAATTTAAAATATAACATAAATTATTTACTTTAAAAAAACTAAATCCCAACATATAAAAACTTTTTTTTGTTTTGATTATGTAAATACTTAAATACACATGTATAATTATTTATGAAGTATTATTACTATATTAATAATTTTTTTATTTTTTTTTATGGTATTTTTTTTTCAGTGATTTGTAATATGCATCCTCATGAATAAATAATTTTTTTAGTGGTTAAATATCCATTCACTTTTATCCAATATCTAAAATAAATAATAAATAAATTCTAATTAAAGAGCATGGTGTATATGTGAACATATATGCTCACATCATTATAACATTTTAATATAGCACTTCTTTTATATTTTTAATTTTTATGTATTTTGGTTCTATTTAATTATCATATTTCCAATTTTAAAATAACAAAAAAGATCTTTTACAATTATCCAAATAATTGTATTTATTTTTAATTAGTTAGTACTTATACATTTATTATAAAGTAGAAATAAAAAAAAGTGGTATACTTTTTTAAAGACTGGCTTTACGTTATAACAATACTATACACATCTAATATAGTAGTATTAATCATAATATTATATTAAAAAGTAAAATTGTTTTTTTTTCATATTATACTACTGTTTCAGCAACAAAAGTATTGAACTGTTTTAGTAAAATAACATCCAATTATTGACGGATGAATCATAAAAAATACATCCAATTACAAAATATTTTTTGATAGCATAAACCAAAATTCTAATAAAAATCAGTTTGCGCATGGTCAAAATAACAACTTATACAATATAAAATTGTGGGACATGTTTATGTTGTCATATTGTAATATAAATTGAATGTCACAATATGATTTAACTTCAAACTATAATTCAAGGTGTAACATATAATTGGGTTGCTTTCAAATATTGTCAAAAACTTCATTATTAAACAACATTTTTTGTCTTGTTTGTTATATTCTGATCTTCATCGAGAATAAGAATTCTCAATCATTTCTTCGTTCTGACTCTAGAGATAGCTACATACAATTGTCCATGTGTGAAAACTGGACGTGGAAGATATATACTAACTTTTGTCAATGATCGACTTTGGCTATTATTAATTGTCATTGCAAAACATAAAGCTACTGGAAATTGTCTTCTTTGGAATTTAAAGGGCATACTTGCATTTTAAGGGATCAAATTTATTCTTGAAATCAATATTTTCTCACCAATATTTGTTCTTATTAGAACTATTGCATGAATTACATTTTTACTCAAAGCAATAACATGCAACCTTGTTTTGAACAAAATACTTTGATGTCTCCAAATCCAAGTGGAAAGCTTGAAGACGTTGCTGCTATTGTGTGTGTGTGTCTAGTTGTTTGAAACTTGTTAATTCACTCCTTAAGTTGATCCAAGTTCAATTGAATCTTTAACATTTTGAAAAGATGGATTTTCTAAAAGGAAGTGAAATTTCCACAGGTTGAAATTTTGAATCAACAGGTTGTTTTGACACTTACTAGATTTTAAAATGACTTGAAAAAGCTCTGTCTTTGCCTATGCTGTCAAACAAATTTTAACAGGTTGAAATTTTGAAACAACAAGTTATTTGACACTTAGTGGATTTTAAAATGTTTTGGAAAAGCTTTGTCTTTGCCTTTGCTTTCAAACAAATTTCAAGAGGTTGAAATTTCGAAACAACAGGTTATTTGACACTTAGTGGATTTTAATGTTGTCAAATAAAAATCAATCGGCTATTTCGAAAAATCAATCGATTGTTTTGCTGAAAACCTTAACAAAATTTTGTTAAGTGATTTTTCTGTTTTAAATGATTCCAGTTGCTTTTGGGTTTTTGTTGTAACTGTTTTAAACATTTGATTGAAAGATAAAAATGTGGTTTTATGTTCCTATGCAACTAAGTGAGAGAGATCAATCAAAGAGAGTTTTTCAAGTTTTCAAAGAAATTTTGGATCATCTTAAGTGTGTGGAATAGGATTGGGTCTTGTATTCTGATATTTGATCTTGTGATTTACCCAAGTGTATTCTATTCCCTTCCTTCTTAATAATTGTATTTATGTACTGGTGTTGCCAAGAAGTGTTGTGTGTTCTTGAGGGAATCAAGATCAACATTTTGGAGTGGTGTGGTGTTTGCCAAGGAGAGTGTGTTCTTGAGTGGTTCAAGATCATCACTCTTGGTGTGTGTGAAATCCTGTAAAGTTAGAGGGTGTTATGACTAGAGGTGTGTGGTTGCAAAGAGGGTGACTGGGTCTTGTGGTTTCAAGATCATCTCTTTGTGGATGTGTTGTTTGTAATCTATGATTGATTACATAGTGATTTCTCAGTGGTTTCTGAGGACTGGATGTGACTCAAGTGTTGAGTGAACCAGTATAAACATTCTGTGTGAATCTCTCTATCCTTACACTCTTTAAATTGCTTTAAATCTGTTTTGACAAAAACAACTGATTGTTTCGTAAAACACAACCGATTGATTTTCTGCATCAAGCTTAAAATCAATTTCATATTTGGCTGGACAATTTTTCCATTGATTAATTCTTCATTGCCTTTCACTCTACCTTCAGTACTTGCGAAAATCTTTCAAAAACAATTCACCCCCCCCTCTTGTTTTAGCCCTATAATACTAACACCTTCTTCCATTACAAAGACCATTGGCTTGATCAATATTTCTCAAAAGCATAATAGGCACGCCAATTTTCAACTTAAGGTGATGATTTGGTATCCCTGGACATTTTATCTCATTTAAAAATTCAGACGTGAAACATTCCCCTTGAATCTCCTGGTCTTTATCTGATTGGCAAGGTGTATCTGAGCTAACAAAAGTTATTTCTTGAGAACTTAATATAAATAAAATAAAATTATTCACTTGCTCTACTGATTTAGTTGTGGGACAGAGTATTGCTCCATCCTTAAAGTACCTAGTGTTAGAATTGATGGCTCAAACAAGAGGGGGGGGGATGAATTATTTATGAAAGGTTTTCGAATATAATAACTAAGAATGAATCTCTTTAATGAATTATAGAAAGAAGAATCAGAGAGGCCAAAATGAATAAGCTAATAAAATTGTTATCAGGAAAAAAATCGATTAAAACTATGATATGACTGGTTGTTTATATTACAGAGACAAAAGCAAGTATAAGTAGTTTGTAAAGAAGAAATATCAATCGGTTGAAATATGAAATAACCGGTTGATTATGATAGCAAAGCAAATATCAAACAGATTATAATAGAGAGAGAGATAGAGAGATTCACACAATCAGATTATACTGGTTCACTCAACACTGGGCTACATCCAATCCTCAGAACAACCTCTGAGTATTCCATTATGTAATCAATCACAGATTACAACAACACACCACAAAGAGGTGACTTTGAATCCCACAAAGCCTACTCACCCTCTTTGCACCAGTACACACCTCAAGCCAGAATCAAACTGACTTTACAGGATTTTACAAACACGTTTACAATATCATAATACAATTACAAGAAACTAAGTAAGGGTAGAAAACACTTGGATTACAGAAAACCAGAAGCCCTATGACCAGTTCTTGAATCACAGCAAAGCTTAAAAGAAATCTTGCTAAACTTGGAAAACTTCTTTCACAAACAGATTGTAATCTCTCTTTTTAATCTCAAATCAGAGTGTAAAACTTGCGTATCAAACATTTGAAAGAAGGCTATATTTATAGCATTTCAAATCTAGCCGTTTAAGGCAACATAACAGAGTCAAATCAGTTTTGATCTCATTTAAAACAGTTGAAATAGGTTTTCAAAAAACTTTTAGCACAACACTCATTGAACCAGTTTAAACCACGATTTAACCGGTTGAATGGTTTAGGTAGTTACAAAACCAATTCAAAAAATAGTTTCAAAACCTCATTGTCAGCTAAGTGACAAAGAACCGATTGTCTCGACAATCCAACTGGTTGTTTTCCCTCTGCATGGAAAAAACACTTTGTTTCTTTTAAAATTGATTGATCAAGCTTTGTATAGGAATTAGTGTTGAACCTTGTGGTGTTCAAGTTTTGAAGAATCTAAATCCTTTGAAGGATGTTGAAGCCTCTGCTATGCTTGATGTTGCTGTGCTGGTTTATGCTTTGTTCTGGGGTAGTTTATATGTTGTAATCCATTATGTGATTAAATCTAAAGCATTAGCATTCTCAATCTTTGTGAAAGTAAAATATTTTCAAACTAAGTTAAAACAACCGATTGTTTTGTCGAAACAACCGATTGTTTATACTTAGTGTTTTGAGAAAAAGATTGAAAACTGTTTTGAATGGTTGAACTGTTAAAGTACCAAAACAACCGATTGATTCGAGGAAACAACCGATTGTTTTTTTTGGGACCATAACAGAAAAACTGTTTTCTCTTTGACTGAGCTTTAAATGTTTTAACTGCTTACGCTCCAGTCATTAAATGCTTTGACCAATCTTTTAATACAATTTAAGAGTTTGTTAAGATTTGATAACAAACTACATCTTTGAATAAATTCAGAAAAACAGATTTGACAATTAAGAATCTTTGACAAAGTTTTTCAAAAGAGTTTTTCAAAGTGCTGAGATTGCTAAGAGTTTGTGATTGATCAAAGTATTGGAATAGGATTCTGCTTGTATTGATTTCAGATTATCTTCTGTAACAAGTGTAATTCTTGTACTATGTTGAACAATTCGTTTCTGTGTTTGCTGAGATTGGCTGTGTGTTCTTGAGGTGTTCAAGATCAACAATCTTAGTGTTGGCCAAGGAGAGTGTGTTTCTTGAGGTGTTCAAGGTCATTCTCTTGGTTGTTGTGTAAGTGATCAAGTGGTGATTGCTTAGTGGATTTCCTTAGGGTTTCTGAGAAGACTGGATGTAGCTCTGGTTTGGAGTGAACCAGTATAAACAATTGTGTACAATCTCTCTATCTCTAACTCTTTCAATTCATTTTTGTTTGTTGTTTGCTGGTATAAACAACCGATTGTTTCTACGAAACAACCGATTTTTTTCTGGTACTACAGCTTTGCTTGCTGTTTTGGCTAACTGAATTGCTGAATCAATTGGTTCTTGAGATAAATTCATTCTAGTTTTGAAAAGTTTGCGAAAACCCTCTTTAAACAATTCACCCCCCTCTAGTTTAAAGCCATCTTTTCTAACAATTAGAACTGATCTAACACAGATTCTAAACATCCTAATCTAAATCGAAATCCAGAAAGCAGCACAACAACACAACTTCAGGCTTCATAAGGATTTGATACATCAAAGCTCCCATCTTCAACACCTAGGAGACATCATGTTAGTCAAAAAATTAGGATAAACAAAATTAACCAATGACAACAAAGGGAATTGAGTGGCCTCAATCAATAGATCATGTTGGATTTCCACTAAACACTCACCATTTTCATTAAAACCAATTTTACCATCTCCAATTTTCAGGATCCAATCAACAAATTCTTTGATATTTTCTGCACTTTCATTAGATTTTGCATGGTTTAATCTCATGTTCTGATAAAGTTTTAAGACTTGACAACTTAGCCAAAGATGAGAAGAGTTGATTGTTGACTTCAGAACATCATATCTTGATGCTTTTTTTACAACTGACAGTATTTGCCTGAAATCACCTCCTAAGACCACAACCTTCCCACCAAATTGTTTTTTACTATTTTCCTCATGCACCATTCTCATAAGATCTCTTAAAGTTATGTCATAGGCTTCAAAGCACATTCGATTCATCATTGGTGCTTCATCCCATATAATCAATTTTGTTTCAATTAAAAGCCTAACCCTATGACTTCCTTGAGCTATGTTTCAAGTCAAGTCTTCATTTATTAAAATAGGAATACAAAATCTAGAATGTGTTGTCTTCCCTCCAGGAAGCAATAAAGAAGCAATTCTGCTCGATGCTACATTTAACACAATCTTTCCTACATATCTAATTGCATTAGATAATGTTCTCCAAATGAAAGTTTTGCTTGTTCCACCATAACCATATAGAAAGAAGAAACCACCCTTTTCAGAGACAACTGATGAAATGATGTTTTCATAAACATTTAGTTGCTCAACAGTGAGACATTTCAACAATGATGTATGCTCTTTTACCATTTCATCTTTGTTGTAGTTAAGTTCATCCATAATAAAGCTATTTAAAGAAAGATGAATGAGAAGGATCAAGTTATGGCTAACAAACAAACTCTTATAATGACCTGCTATTTGCCATTGATAACTCTTGTATTTCTAATAGGCAAAGATCATATAGTTCTTTATCCACAATCCGAAGACCTAACATTTTTCAAATATACGAAATACGTTCATAATTTATAATTGAAAGTGTACCGCCTTGGTAGTCGGAAGTGATGACGTGGCATCAAGCTACAGTATAGGCGTGTTGACAAGGCGCCAGGTTGGCAGAAGGGAAGGAAGTCGGGGGGCTCGTGAAGCCGCCAGTTATTAAGTTGGCGTGTTCCGATCTCCAGCATACCAGAATCGGCGACCACCGGGTTAGAGATGAAGTCGCCAGATGTAGACTCAGGCGACCTAGTGATTGGAGATCGCCAGAGCAAGCACATCGCCAGAGATGAAGGTGGTGCAGATTATGAAGGCGGCCGGTGAGACCACAGGGAAGGTGTATGAAGGCACCCTAACTCGCCAGTTCCAGTAGAGATCGCACTCCCAAGTTAGCTATGTACTGGGCAACACCATGCATAAATAACTTAGCCAAAAGGAGAGTCAGAAGCAGCGCCCAAGTCAAGGAGCCTCCAGATGATGGCACGTGTACAGTTGGATGCGAGCCACGTGTCCAAGTCTGTAACTGCCAGGAGAGAGGAAGCAACCAGGTATATAAGAGTTCTCAACGAACTTTCTGAGGTACGCACGTTCAGATTATACTCTTTACGCTTGCGAGTTCTAGAGCTTACTGTGAGAGAGAACATTGCACGGTTCCTTGAGATTTCTTGAGTGTTCTTTCTCGTAGTATTTGGTGGTGCTGTCACTGACTTGGGCGTTGGAGTGCGATCGGCCGCAGCGGCGCCGCTCTGTTCTTTTGCAGGTTCTTGAGGTGGATCTCGAAGAGGAACGGAAGCTTGAAGCGGTGCACACGTCGATCCTTTGACGAGGCAGTTTCCAGCGTTCTGGTCAACAGGCAGGATCAGAAAGTATGTAATTAAAATTTGCATTTTAAAAAATCAATACTTGGCAATTGTAACTCCTTCCTTTTGTGGTATAAAATTTCGTCTGACAGTAATTTCCAAGAAGCATTCCAAACCACATCCGATTGGGACATTGTATTCATGAGCGATAATGAAACAAATAGCGCGTGAGTTCATGACCAGAAGCTAATTCACTTTCTTCTTTTATTACATCAATGAATTCTTTGTCATCTTTCAATAACCCTAGTGCATAGCAAGCTTTTTCATATGTATTGAATATTTGCACGTTTACTATCCTGATGCTAGCATAGTCAACACAACCTTTTTGAATAGTAAACAATATCCTCATGTAATAAAATTCTCCAGATCTAGGTGGTACATAGGTGAGTCTACCAATGTTCTGACCTTGTTTTCTTGGTTTCCATTGTCTCCGTGTAGAAATCCAGACAAACTTGGTTGGAAATTCAGCATATGTCAAATTCCTTCCATCGACATATTTTTTGTTGGCATCAAACCAACCGAGAAACATTGTCTTCATAGATTCATTATTTTGAAATACCTGATCAAGATTATCATCATCTTTAAACATAATTGATTGTTGTTTCGGTAAATGAAATGAAAACTTTTGTACAGTTGGTCATCTATGATGTATGTCAAAGCCAAAAGTTCTCCACACAACTTCACACAGAGATAAATATCTACAATCATAATAATTCTTGATTTCATCAACATCTTGTGTACTACCATTGATAATTTTCGTTGTAGCCTTGTCAAACCCTTTGTTGACATATTTGAAAAGATATTTGATAGAATTTGACTTGTTACAATATTTTGTATTCACATGTGCTTGATACCTCATAAGAAGATGTGGACTATATTGAACAACATTGCTACTATCCATTTGGATACCATTTTTTTTCCAAAAACATTCCATTATTCCGAAGTTTATAGATTGGATATTTGTCTTCATCAATAGTAGTTACACATGTAAACTTTTTGGGAAAGAATTTTGAACATTTACCTTGTTTCATGCAAGGTGAATTTAATTTAGTCACTCCACATGGTCCATGTATCATGTATCTTTTAACAACTTTAAACAATTTCGTTTACAAATTTGGGTGAGGTAATCGAGCAGATATGACTTTATCAATGTCTGTTGCATTTTGCAGATTGTTTGATCCATCCAACCATAATAGTATATGAGCATGTGGTAAACCTCTTTTTTGAAATTCAATGGTGTACATTCTTGAAACAAAAGAAAAGTATATGCATAATTAATTATGGGAATATGCAGAAAAGTATATGCAGAAAACATTCTTCTATAAATAATTAATATAATAACCTGCACACGTCGATCCTTTGACGAGGCAGTTTCCAGCGTTCTGGTCAACAGGCAGGATCATCAGGCGCCCACCGTGGGGCCGTGTAAAACTTGCTCCCATCCACAACGTGAGTTCTTGGAGGTTTTCGAAGTTTCTGCGTGGTTGTGTGCTGGTGTAACCATCGTTCGCTGTTTGTTTGAGATTTGTTCGGTGAATTCGCGTTTTATACCGTTCGTTTGGGTTTTCGATCGGTGAAGTGAGGTTTTCCTTCTGTTTACGCGTGATTTGTTCGGTGGAATTGAATTCTTTCGATCGTCTGGTTATCCGCGAGAAAAGCGGTGGTTTCTGGTGGAATTGTAAGTTTGTTGGAAGGTTTGCGGTGTTTTTGAGTTTTCTTGCGGAGTTTCGCACAGTTTTTCCGATTGATCGCTGAGTCGATCGTAGCTGAAGTAAGTGTCGTTCGCTGCATTCTGTGATTCGCTAAGTTTCATGAGAAAAATGAGAAGCAATCGTTCAAGTCCAGTTGCGCCCGCCGCTGCTGAAGGCGCCGCCGCCATGACCATGGCGCAGATGGCAGATATGATGCGTTCGTTGCAGGCAACTGTGGAAGCCTCGCGCATAGAACAGGCGAGAATGCACGAGGACCTGGTCGCCTCTCGCGCCAGGAATGAGGAGCTCAGCAAGGTGACTGAGGAGTTGCGTCAAGCCCTTCAGGAGCAGCAGGGGCGTTCTTCTGCTGAAGAGGTTGCGCCGTCGTCGCCACCTCGTGTTTTTCCCATGCCTTTTGTTCAGGCGATTACTGACACGCCTATTTCCGCGAGTGTGGTTCCTGTTAAGGCTGTTTTCACCGGCGTGGAGGATCCTGAAGCTCATCTCACCACGTTCCATACGCAGATGATGCTGTCAGGGGATCGGACGCCGTGTACTGTAAGATGTTCGTTAGCACGCTCCAGGGAACGGCGCTGGAATGGTTTGTGAGCCTGCCTAACGGTCACGTAACCAGTTTTCAACAGTTCTCGAAGATTTTCGTCGAGCAGTACATCGTGAATAAGGCACCGCCCAGGGTGTCTTATGATTTGTTCGATATAAGGCAATATCAGGGAGAGTCCCTCAGAGACTACCTGAATCGCTTTGGGGCGCAGATGGTCAGATCGTCGGCCAAAGATGAAGAAATGCTGGTCTATGCATTCAAGAAGGGCGTGCTGCCGGGACCATTCTGCGAGGCGTTGATCAGGGCACACCCCGCCACGTTTGCTGAGGTTAGGCGACTTGCGGTGGCTCACATCGCCGACGAGAGTGAGGTCGCCGAGAAGAGAGGGAGCGTGGCTCCCGCCAGGCCACGCGCCCAGACCAGGATCCAGCCGCAAAGGGTGCTGGAGACAGCGGCGGCGGCCAGGAAGGACCAGAGGACTCGCCATCCTTATGATAAGAGGAACAAGGGGAGGGGCCAGGGACGCCAGCAACCAGCACGCCGGGAATACAATCGCTCGCCTAAGCACAAGTTTGTTATGGGATTGGCGGATCTGATCGCCATTCCCAATATATCTGCTAGGTTGAAAGCGCCTGAGAAGGTGGGCGACAAGGTGCTGGGACCAAAGCCAGACGCTTGGTGCGAGTTTCACCAGGGCTTTGGCCACACTTTGGACTCGTGTTTGTCCTTAGGGTATCAGCTCGATGATCTGGTTAAGAGCGGGTTCCTAAATGACTACCTGCTGGACAGGAGGACGGGGGGAGCGTCGAGTTCCCAGCCAGTGGGTGGAGAAGCCCAGCAACACGAGATGCCTATCGACGGGGAAATCCACACCATTGCAGGAGGCTTCTCAGGTGGTGGATGCACAGCATCGCAGAGGAAGAAGTACGCGCGGTCGGTGATGTTAGTGGATATGTTTGAAGATCACTCGCCGGAGATAGACATTACGTTCACCAAGCAGGATCTTCGGGACGTTGTGCCCCATGACAACGATCCCATAGTCATTTCGTTGATTACGGCGGGAAGGAAGGTCCACAGAGTTCTGGTGGACCAGGGAAGCTCGGCAGACGTGATGTTCTGGCCGACTTTCACGCAGCTGGAGTTGCCCCTTGACCAGCTAAGGCCCTATGGGGGGTGCCTGTATGGGTTCGCTGGTGACCAGGTGGAGGTCAGGGGGTACATTGAGTTGAGAACCACGTTTACAGATGAGGCTGGTTCGAGGACGGAGAAAATCAAGTACCTCATTGTAAACGCTCCTTCAGCATACAACATCCTGTTGGGAAGGCCCACGCTTAACAGGATAGGCGCTATACCGTCGACTCGGCACATGAAGGTGAAGTTGCCGTCTATGGAAGGGGTGGTGATCACGATCAAGTCTGATCAGAAAGAAGCAAAAAAGTGCTATGAGAATAGCCTGAAAAACAAGAGATCAGTGAGTTATGTAACAACCACCCCACCTCCCGGTGTGAAGCCCAGATCGACGGCAACAGAAGAGACCGCCGGAAGGGACGTGGAGATGGTGGACGCTGAGCTGAGGGAGGGGAACACTGGTCTGGAGGAGGAAAAGGCGCGGAATCGCCCTGAGGAAGCGAGAGAGCAGGGAATCGCCAGGGCGGTGATCGCCAGAGAATCCAGGCCAAAACCTATCGAGCAGTGGCTCGAGAAAGAGATCGGAGGAAAGATCTTCAAGCTGGGAAGATCTCTGGAGGTCGAGCTCCAAGACCAGATCGCCAAGGTGATTGAGCGGCATCTGGACGCGTTTGCATGGTCCGCTTCGGACATGCCCGGGATTGATCCCGACTTCTTGTGCCATCATCTGGCGATGGACAACTTGGTGAGACCAGTGCGACAAAGAAGAAGAAAGTTCAACGAGGAGAGGAGGCAGGCAATCAGGGACGAAACACAGAAACTCCTCGCTGCAGGCCACATCAGGGAAGTCCAGTACCCTGAATGGCTGGCAAATGTCGTACTGGTGAAGAAGAGTAACATGAAATGGCGCATGTGCGTCGATTTCACCGACCTGAACAAAGCTTGCCCAAAGGATTCGTATCCTTTACCAAGCATAGATGCCCTGGTCGATAGTGCTGCAGGGTGTAAGTTGCTGAGCTTCCTGGATGCCTTCTCGGGATATAATCAGATCAAGATGCATCCCATGGATGAAGAGAAGACAACCTTCATGACGGAGAGATCGTGCTATTGCTATAAGGTGATGCCGTTTGGGCTGAAGAACGCGGGGGCCACGTACCAGAGGCTGATGGATCGAGTACTTGCACCGATGCTGGGAAGGAACGTGCAAGGGTACGTCGATGACATGGTCGTGACCTCGCCGGAAAAGAGCAAGCACGTTGCGGACTTGGAAGAATTGTTCACGACGATCGCCAAGTTCAGATTAAAGCTCAATCCGGAGAAATGCATTTTCGGCGTGGAAGCGGGAAAGTTTTTGGGTTTCCTCTTGACTGAAAGAGGCATAGAGGCCAACCCTGATAAGTGTGCCGCCATCTTGGCGATGAGGAGCCCAGCTACGGTGAAAGAAGTCCAGCAGCTAACAGGTCGGATGGCAGCCCTGTCTCACTTCGTGTCAGCTAGCGGAGAAAAGGGCCATCCCTATTTTTAGTGTCTGCGGCGCAATAATAAGTTTGTTTGGACGAAAGAGTGCGAGGAAGCTTTCGTCAAACTGAAGGAGTATCTGGCGAGCCCGCCGGTTCTGTGCAAACCGCTGGTGGGAACCCCTCTCAGGTTGTATTTTGCTGTAACTGAGAGGGCGGTGAGTGCGGTGCTCGCCCAGGATCAAGATCAGGCTCAGAAGCCTATTTATTTTGTGAGTAAGGTGTTGCAGGGCCCCGAGACGAGATACCAGGCCCTAGAAAAGGCTGCGCTGGCTGTGGTATTTGCGGCGAGGAGGTTGCGTGACTACTTCCATAGCTTCACAATACTGGTGATGACTGACCTGCCCATCCAGAAGGTCCTGAACAAGCCTGACGTTGCGGGAAGGATGGTGAAGTGGGCAGTAGAATTGTCAGAGTTTGATATTAAATATGAGCCCCGAGGTCCGATCAAGGGGCAAATCTTTGCAGATTTCGTGGTCGAGCTCTCATCTGAGGCAACGCGAGTTGAAGGGGACGATTTCCGTTGGGTACTCTCGGTGGATGGATCGTCGAACCAGCAGGGTAGCGGTGCTGGAGTCATTTTGGAAGGACCCAACGGCGTGCTGATCGAACAATCTTTGAGATTCGCCTTCAAAGCCAGTAACAATCAAGCAGAATACGAAGCGCTGATCGCCGGGATTTTGCTGGCCAAGGAGATGGGAGCCAGGGTGCTGATGGCTAAGAGTGACTCGCTGCTAGTCACGGGGCAAGTAACAGGCGAGTTCCAGGCTAAAGATCCACAAATGGCGGCTTACTTGGCGTATGTGCAGGAATTGAAGAGTTCCTTTGCCTCCTTTGAAGTAGTGCATGTGCCCAGAGAGCAGAATGCCCGAGCTGACTTGCTAGCTAAGCTCGCCAGTTCAGGCAAGGGGGGTAGACAGAGGACAGTGATTCAAGAAACTCTGAAGACGCCGAGAGCATTTGTGGCAGATCACCTGGTCCTTCAGATAAGCAAGTCGACGGAGAAAGCAGCGAGAAGCCATAAGTCCCTGACGCAAGAAACTCTCAGATCGCCGAGAATTAGAGCATGTCGAGGAGAGAAGGTGGGCATGACGCAGGTATGTGCCATCCATGAGCCAGATACTTGGATAACACAGTACAAGCGATGCTTGGCAGATGGCCTTCTCCCACTGGATCCGACAGAAGCTAGGAAGGTAAAGAAAAATTCTAGCAAGTACACGTTGATTGATAGCGATCTGTACAGGTTTGGGTTCACTCACCCACTCCTGGAATGTGTACATGGCGAGAAGTGCACGAGAATCATGGCAGAGCTCCACGAAGGTATATGCGGAAGCCACGTCGGGGGTCGAGCTCTGGCCGCGAGGACTCTCCGTGCAGGTTACTACTGGCCATCGATGAGAGAAGATTGCAAGAAGTATGCCCAATGTTGCAAACAATGCCAACAGCACGCCGATTGGCATAAGGCGCCTCCCGAGGAGTTGAAGTCGATCTATAGCCCTTGGCCGTTTCATACCTGGGGAATCGACATCCTGGGGCCTTTCCCGTTGGCGATCCGGCAGATGAAGTACTTGGTGGTGGCGATCGAATATTTCACCAAGTGGATCGAAGCAGAACCAGTGGGCCAGATCACCGCACACAAGATCGAAGGTTTCGTGTGGAAAAACATCGTGTGCCGGTTTGGAGTGCCTAAACGCCTGGTGTCGGACAATGGGACTCAGTTTGCAAGCCACCTGTTGAAGAAGCTTTGCAAAGGGGTGGGAATTCAACAAGTGTTTGCATCCGTCGAGCACCCTCAGACAAATGGCCAGGTGGAGTCAGCTAATCGGGTGTTGCTGAGAGGTTTGAAGAGAAGGCTAGAAAAAGCCAAGGGAAGCTGGGCTGAGGAGGTGCCCCGTATAGTCTGGGCATACCATACCACCGAGCAGTCAGGAACCCATTAGACCCCGTTCAGCTTGGTCTATGGGTGTGACGCAATGATTCCAGTAGAAATTCAGGAGAGCTCGCCGAGATTCCAGAACTTCGTAGAGGAAGACTCGAATGAAGAGAGAAGGCTGAACCTGGATCTACTGGATGAGGTCAGAGAGGAAGCGAGATTGAAGGCTGAGGCGGTGAAGAGGAGGATTGAACGAAGATATAACTCGAAGGTGATGCCAAGGCAGTTTAGAGAAGGCGACCTGGTGATGAGGAAGGCCCACCAGTACGAGATGGAGAAGAAACTGTCGCCCAAGTGGACTGGACCGTTCAGAATAACCGAGGCGCTCGGGAACGGCGCCTACCGCTTAGAGACGCTGGAAGGAGGGGCGATTCCTCGCACCTGGAACGCCACGCACCTGAAGTTGTACTATAGTTAAGAGCTTTGTAAGTAAAGACAAACACAAAAGTTATATTACAATGTCTCTGATGGAACAGTTTGAAGGGGGCACTCTTTTTTCCCTAAGGAGGGTTTTTAATGAGGCCACCCAATGAAAAGAAGAGTTTTCAAAATACAAGTTGTTCTAGATTGCGTGCCTGTTGTTTTTAGAAAGTTTTGAAGAAAGACCTTGTCGCTTATATGCGACTCAAGGCAAGTTAAAGAAATATAGCATGCTTTCTAAAAGGTTTCAAGTCCTCATCGTTTTTCGGCGATTGGAGGCATCAGTTAAAGTTTTTAAGTCCTCATCGTTTTTCGGCGATTGGAGGCATCAGTAAAAGTTTTTTAAGTCCTCATCGTTTTTCGGCGATCGGAGGCACCAGTTAAAAGACCTCAACGCCCTCGCGCGTCCTGAGGCAAGTTAAAGACCTCCTCGTCGTCGAGCGAGTGCAGGCAAGGAAGAGTAAAAAGTCCTCAGTGTTTCTGGGGGCGAGAAGATGTAACCCCTGGGGCAATGTAGAGGCACCAGTAAAAAGTCCTCAGTGTTTCTGGGGGCGAGAAGATGTAACCCCTGGGGCAATGTAGAGACAAGTTAAGGACCTTCTCGCCTATGAGCGAGTTCAGGCGAGTTAAAGACCTTCTCGCCTATGAGCGAGTTCAGGCGAGTTAAAGACCTTCTCGCCTATGCGCGAGTTCAGGCAAGATAAAATCCTTCTCGTCTCGAACGAGTTCAGGTATGGTGTTAAGGGTGGACGAAGTTTGGAAGGTGGCTAAGGCAGGCTCGAAGAGAGCGCCTAGCCACCCGGCCTGTGGTCCTGAAGTTCAGGAAGGTAGAGGAGGATCCGAAAGGCGCCTCTACCCCCAGATCAAAGAACAATGGCCAAGGCGTGAAGCCAGAAAGAAGCTGATCGCCAAGAGTCTTGGGCGACCAGGAAAAGTTCAAACAGTGGCGAGAAAGTTAAAAGACCCGTTTTGATGGAGCAGATCGGGTGAAGCAGTGTTTAAGCCAATATCTGATTTAAAGATTGTTGCTTGAAGAATGTTTTTACGATAAAGTTAATTGCCTTAAGTTTACGAATTGTTAAGTGTTTGTTGCTTAAGGCTGAAGTGGTTCGAAGCAGTTAAGTCAAAAGGTCGTGCCTACAGTTTTCCTAAGTCATTTCTTTGGAATTAAACAAGCAAGGAAAGTTGAAGCAATTGAAGAAGTCATAAGAGGAAAAACGTAGACTTTGTCATTAACAGTGAATAACAGTTCAAAACATATATACGAAAGGACTTAAAGTCTGTTACAAGCTATATACAAAGGAAAGTATAAAAGGCGATGAATGGATTAAATTGATCAGTCTTCGGCGGGCACCACTTTTCCATCCACCACTTCATTATTCAGTGACACCATGCCGAGATCCAGGTCGGGGAACAAGCAGGCAAATTGTTCCCGCGCAGCTTCGAATCCAGCAGCCAGAATTTGAGCAGAGTTCAGCTTGAGTTCTTCAATCTGCTTCTGAAGTTCCTCAATCCGCTTCTTGAGATCTTCAGTTTGCTCTTTCAGCTCCTTATTCTGTTGCTCCAGCTCTTCAACCTGCTTCTTGAGTTGTTCATTGGTCTCTTGAGCCTGGAGAAGGTCTTCAGCAACCTTCTTGGATTCCGTTTGTGCTTGGGCCAATTCAGCAGCTACCTTTCCCTTCTCTTTGTTGGCCTCGGCGAGATCAGCTATGGCGTCGTCCCTTGCCTTTTCCACCTGCCCAAGGAGGGTCTCTCGCTCGGCTGACCTTTTCTCTAATTTCTGCACCTTGACGGTGTCGACCTTTATGAGAGCCTCCAGGTCAGCCACCTTGACGCGATAGGGCACAATCTTGCTCTCCAGTTCAATCTTTTCTTGAGCAAGTTGTTGCACCTTGTGGCGAAGGTCAGTGGCCTCCTTGCGCGCCAGCCTGAGCTCGGTGCTCATTGCGTCCTCCACTCGGGAGTGTTCGATTTCCGCGAGCGTCAGGTTGAAGGACAACTTCTCCACCTCGACCCTCATGGTGCTATTTTCGGTTTTGAGGTTGAAGAGGTCGTCTTGGAGCCTCCTGGTGGAGCTCTCCACAGCTCTGGCGATGATGGCAGGGATGTCTTCTGCTATCGTCTTTAGCTTAGCAGATAGAGGCTCCCACATCCTCGTGACCTCAAGGGGGAGGTTTGCTGCTTGTAGAGGCACTAGAGGCGCTGTGGGGGCCTGTTGTGGGTTTTCGTCGCCACCTTCCTTAGCTGGTTCTTCAGTGGGCACTTCTCGGCGTGGTGACGACATCGGGGATTCAGTGATCAGAATCGGTGAGGTATGAGCGACCTCATCCCCGATTGGAGCAACCTCTGCGGCTGAGGCATTTGAAGGGGGACCCCCTCCAGCTGATACATGCGGCGTGGAGGCGCTCGGGGGGTCCTCCATGAAGTTTGGCTCTTGGACCTCAACCGCGGGTGGTGCAGTGGCCAGCGGGATCGCTTGGACTGGCGAAACAGGAGCTTGTGGGGGTGGCGATGATGGAGGAGGAGCAGGTGTGGATGGTGGCGTTGACGTGGGAAGAGGGGGTGGTGCAGGTGGTGAAGAAGGTGCCACCCTCTTCCCCTTCGTAACGAGGCCATCTTCGGTGACCTCGTCATCTTCTTCTTCCTCCTCGTGGATGACTTGAGGAGCCTTCCTTTTAGGCTTTCTGAGGACTAGTTTCTTGCGTTGGGCGGCAGGTTCCTTAGGTGGCGATCGTCCGTGGACGATGGCTTTCTCCACCACCGAGTTGGGCACTGTTTGAGAGCCCGTCGCCAGCCCGTGGGTTCGGGCGAGCGCCCTCAATTCAGCAAGCATACCCTTGCCCAACATGTTATCTGCATGGAACGAAAATGCATGGGTTAACTCAAGGAGAAAATAAGTGCATAAGGCAGTATGCAGCAAAGCAGATGATCGGTGCAGGAAAAATAAAACCAAAGTCTTGCGCATAACGCACAAGACGCCCAGAAACAGTAAATAGAAGCAGTATTAAAACAACAATTTAAATGTTCTAACCTATTCGAATTTCGAGTTGGTCCTCGTAGAATTCGAAGCAGATCAGGGTGGTAGTAAGGAAAGTGATGTTGGCATCCGCGACCCTTTTCCAGAAAAGGCATAGATCTCGGTCCAACGCTCCCATGCTGTCAGGACTTCTGGGTCTCCTGAAGCAGCTCTTGGACTCTTTCTTTCCCTTGTCCACCCAGTACAAGGGGAAGCCGTCGAGTAGGGAGGCGTCCTTGTCGTTAGGGCGCACTTGGACGAATTTCCCTTTCCAATCTTTATAGGATTGCTGGAAGATAGCAAAGATTGACCTCCCAGCAATCCCATTCAAGCTAACCCACAGGTGGTCTCCTGGGTGCTTGGCTTCGAAGAGAAATAAGAACACGTCCACGGATGCGGGCAGCCCCAGGTGGTCGCACATCACTTGGAATGCTCGCACGAACGCCCAGCTGTTGGGGTGAAGCTGGGCGGCGGCAATATTGAGCTCGGTGAGAAGCTCCCTTTCGAAACGGGTGAAAGGGAACTTCAGTTTCACCTTCTTGAATAGTGTTGTGTAGACGAAGCAGAAGGGCCCGTCAGCACTCACCTTGTCATCAGCACAAACGGGCAGATCGGGGGGGGGGGGGGCGGTAGCACTATCATTTTCTCATCGTGCTCCTTATGAAACGTTTGGTTAGGCTCATCCCCCTTTGTCAGCCGCAAAACTGCTCCAGCAGTGTTCACAGAAGATGTCTCCCTCAGAAGGGTCGAGTTGGCCCAGGGATACAGGGTTTTGAAGTCTGGCAAGGGAACGGGGGCTCCTCCGGCGATAGGTGGAGTCGCCTGGGCCAGGTTAGGGCGGGAAGACGCAGGCCTCTCAGCCTGGGAAGATGAAGCGCCACGAACTCGTGGTGGGTCGTGTGCTTGTGAAGGGGGGTTTCGTGATGAAGGAGGAGGATTCGGGGTGATCTTTGTGCGAGTCATTGTTGCAGCTGCAAAGGAAGAAGAAAAGGAAAAATGATCAGGGGTTACAGAGGCTGACTCGATCATGGAAGGAAGGTGAAAAACGAACGAACGTAGGTTCGTTGCGATGATTGACGAAGCCCTAAGTTACGTAGAAGGAGAAATGGAAAAAGCAACCCACAGCGTATGCACCAGGCAGTTACAGGATGATGCGAATCGGTTAAAATGCAAGGAAAACCAGCAGAAGAAGGAAAGTAGGTACCTTTTGATGATCAGGAAGACGACGAAGGATGATGGTGATCCAGAATGTTGGAGAGCGCTAAGAGTTTTTTGCAGAAGGAAGTTAGAGCGTTTGTGAATACGAAGAAAAGTGATGGAACAGTGTGGAGTGAAAATGGGTTTAAGAGTTTTTTCGAAATGGGTTTGGGAAGCGCAAACGGTAACTGAAGGTGACCGTTGATGAAGCCACGTGTCGAACGATGGGTGAGGGGTTTGGTGGAGCGTCAGAGAAGCAGAAGGTACAACCGCTTGGAATTCTGCGTCAGTGCCATGTAGACCGGTGTTGACGTGACTCTTCTAGTCTTTTCGCTGGACAAGTCTTCGCTTAAGACTGGGGGGCTTGTGTACCGCCTTGGTAGTCGGAAGTGATGACGTGGCATCAAGCTACAGTATAGGCGTGTTGACAAGGCGCCAGGTTGGCAGAAGGGAAGGAAGTCGGGGGCTCGTGAAGCCGCCAGTTATTAAGTTGGCGTGTTCCGATCTCCAGCATACCAGAATCGGCGACCACCGGGTTAGAGATGAAGTCGCCAGATGTAGACTCAGGCGACCTAGTGATTGGAGATCGCCAGAGCAAGCACATCGCCAGAGATGAAGGTGGTGCAGATTATGAAGGCGGCCGGTGAGACCACAGGGAAGGTGTATGAAGGCACCCTAACTCGCCAGTTCCAGTAGAGATCGCACTCCCAAGTTAGCTATGTACTGGGCAACACCATGCATAAATAACTTAGCCAAAAGGAGAGTCAGAAGCAGCGCCCAAGTCAAGGAGCCTCCAGATGATGGCACGTGTACAGTTGGATGCGAGCCACGTGTCCAAGTCTGTAACTGCCAGGAGAGAGGAAGCAACCAGGTATATAAGAGTTCTCAACGAACTTTCTGAGGTACGCACGTTCAGATTATACTCTTTACGCTTGCGAGTTCTAGAGCTTACTGTGAGAGAGAACATTGCACGGTTCCTTGAGATTTCTTGAGTGTTCTTTCTCGTAGTATTTGGTGGTGCTGTCACTGACTTGGGCGTTGGAGTGCGATCGGCCGCAGCGGCGCCGCTCTGTTCTTTTGCAGGTTCTTGAGGTGGATCTCGAAGAGGAACGGAAGCTTGAAGCGGTGCACACGTCGATCCTTTGACGAGGCAGTTTCCAGCGTTCTGGTCAACAGGCAGGATCAGAAAGTATGTAATTAAAATTTGCATTTTAAAAAATCAATACTTGGCAATTGTAACTCCTTCCTTTTGTGGTATAAAATTTCGTCTGACAGTAATTTCCAAGAAGCATTCCAAACCACATCCGATTGGGACATTGTATTCATGAGCGATAATGAAACAAATAGCGCGTGAGTTCATGACCAGAAGCTAATTCACTTTCTTCTTTTATTACATCAATGAATTCTTTGTCATCTTTCAATAACCCTAGTGCATAGCAAGCTTTTTCATATGTATTGAATATTTGCACGTTTACTATCCTGATGCTAGCATAGTCAACACAACCTTTTTGAATAGTAAACAATATCCTCATGTAATAAAATTCTCCAGATCTAGGTGGTACATAGGTGAGTCTACCAATGTTCTGACCTTGTTTTCTTGGTTTCCATTGTCTCCGTGTAGAAATCCAGACAAACTTGGTTGGAAATTCAGCATATGTCAAATTCCTTCCATCGACATATTTTTTGTTGGCATCAAACCAACCGAGAAACATTGTCTTCATAGATTCATTATTTTGAAATACCTGATCAAGATTATCATCATCTTTAAACATAATTGATTGTTGTTTCGGTAAATGAAATGAAAACTTTTGTACAGTTGGTCATCTATGATGTATGTCAAAGCCAAAAGTTCTCCACACAACTTCACACAGAGATAAATATCTACAATCATAATAATTCTTGATTTCATCAACATCTTGTGTACTACCATTGATAATTTTCGTTGTAGCCTTGTCAAACCCTTTGTTGACATATTTGAAAAGATATTTGATAGAATTTGACTTGTTACAATATTTTGTATTCACATGTGCTTGATACCTCATAAGAAGATGTGGACTATATTGAACAACATTGCTACTATCCATTTGGATACCATTTTTTTTCCAAAAACATTCCATTATTCCGAAGTTTATAGATTGGATATTTGTCTTCATCAATAGTAGTTACACATGTAAACTTTTTGGGAAAGAATTTTGAACATTTACCTTGTTTCATGCAAGGTGAATTTAATTTAGTCACTCCACATGGTCCATGTATCATGTATCTTTTAACAACTTTAAACAATTTCGTTTACAAATTTGGGTGAGGTAATCGAGCAGATATGACTTTATCAATGTCTGTTGCATTTTGCAGATTGTTTGATCCATCCAACCATAATAGTATATGAGCATGTGGTAAACCTCTTTTTTGAAATTCAATGGTGTACATTCTTGAAACAAAAGAAAAGTATATGCATAATTAATTATGGGAATATGCAGAAAAGTATATGCAGAAAACATTCTTCTATAAATAATTAATATAATAACCTGCACACGTCGATCCTTTGACGAGGCAGTTTCCAGCGTTCTGGTCAACAGGCAGGATCATCAGGCGCCCACCGTGGGGCCGTGTAAAACTTGCTCCCATCCACAACGTGAGTTCTTGGAGGTTTTCGAAGTTTCTGCGTGGTTGTGTGCTGGTGTAACCATCGTTCGCTGTTTGTTTGAGATTTGTTCGGTGAATTCGCGTTTTATACCGTTCGTTTGGGTTTTCGATCGGTGAAGTGAGGTTTTCCTTCTGTTTACGCGTGATTTGTTCGGTGGAATTGAATTCTTTCGATCGTCTGGTTATCCGCGAGAAAAGCGGTGGTTTCTGGTGGAATTGTAAGTTTGTTGGAAGGTTTGCGGTGTTTTTGAGTTTTCTTGCGGAGTTTCGCACAGTTTTTCCGATTGATCGCTGAGTCGATCGTAGCTGAAGTAAGTGTCGTTCGCTGCATTCTGTGATTCGCTAAGTTTCATGAGAAAAATGAGAAGCAATCGTTCAAGTCCAGTTGCGCCCGCCGCTGCTGAAGGCGCCGCCGCCATGACCATGGCGCAGATGGCAGATATGATGCGTTCGTTGCAGGCAACTGTGGAAGCCTCGCGCATAGAACAGGCGAGAATGCACGAGGACCTGGTCGCCTCTCGCGCCAGGAATGAGGAGCTCAGCAAGGTGACTGAGGAGTTGCGTCAAGCCCTTCAGGAGCAGCAGGGGCGTTCTTCTGCTGAAGAGGTTGCGCCGTCGTCGCCACCTCGTGTTTTTCCCATGCCTTTTGTTCAGGCGATTACTGACACGCCTATTTCCGCGAGTGTGGTTCCTGTTAAGGCTGTTTTCACCGGCGTGGAGGATCCTGAAGCTCATCTCACCACGTTCCATACGCAGATGATGCTGTCAGGGGATCGGACGCCGTGTACTGTAAGATGTTCGTTAGCACGCTCCAGGGAACGGCGCTGGAATGGTTGTGAGCCTGCCTAACGGTCACGTAACCAGTTTTCAACAGTTCTCGAAGATTTTCGTCGAGCAGTACATCGTGAATAAGGCACCGCCCAGGGTGTCTTATGATTTGTTCGATATAAGGCAATATCAGGGAGAGTCCCTCAGAGACTACCTGAATCGCTTTGGGGCGCAGATGGTCAGATCGTCGGCCAAAGATGAAGAAATGCTGGTCTATGCATTCAAGAAGGGCGTGCTGCCGGGACCATTCTGCGAGGCGTTGATCAGGGCACACCCCGCCACGTTTGCTGAGGTTAGGCGACTTGCGGTGGCTCACATCGCCGACGAGAGTGAGGTCGCCGAGAAGAGAGGGAGCGTGGCTCCCGCCAGGCCACGCGCCCAGACCAGGATCCAGCCGCAAAGGGTGCTGGAGACAGCGGCGGCGGCCAGGAAGGACCAGAGGACTCGCCATCCTTATGATAAGAGGAACAAGGGGAGGGGCCAGGGACGCCAGCAACCAGCACGCCGGGAATACAATCGCTCGCCTAAGCACAAGTTTGTTATGGGATTGGCGGATCTGATCGCCATTCCCAATATATCTGCTAGGTTGAAAGCGCCTGAGAAGGTGGGCGACAAGGTGCTGGGACCAAAGCCAGACGCTTGGTGCGAGTTTCACCAGGGCTTTGGCCACACTTTGGACTCGTGTTTGTCCTTAGGGTATCAGCTCGATGATCTGGTTAAGAGCGGGTTCCTAAATGACTACCTGCTGAACAGGAGGACGGGGGGAGCGTCGAGTTCCCAGCCAGTGGGTGGAGAAGCCCAGCAACACGAGATGCCTATCGACGGGGAAATCCACACCATTGCAGGAGGCTTCTCAGGTGGTGGATGCACAGCATCGCAGAGGAAGAAGTACGCGCGGTCGGTGATGTTAGTGGATATGTTTGAAGATCACTCGCCGGAGATAGACATTACGTTCACCAAGCAGGATCTTCGGGACGTTGTGCCCCATGACAACGATCCCATAGTCATTTCGTTGATTACGGCGGGAAGGAAGGTCCACAGAGTTCTGGTGGACCAGGGAAGCTCGGCAGACGTGATGTTCTGGCCGACTTTCACGCAGCTGGAGTTGCCCCTTGACCAGCTAAGGCCCTATGGGGGGTGCCTGTATGGGTTCGCTGGTGACCAGGTGGAGGTCAGGGGGTACATTGAGTTGAGAACCACGTTTACAGATGAGGCTGGTTCGAGGACGGAGAAAATCAAGTACCTCATTGTAAACGCTCCTTCAGCATACAACATCCTGTTGGGAAGGCCCACGCTTAACAGGATAGGCGCTATACCGTCGACTCGGCACATGAAGGTGAAGTTGCCGTCTATGGAAGGGGTGGTGATCACGATCAAGTCTGATCAGAAAGAAGCAAAAAAGTGCTATGAGAATAGCCTGAAAAACAAGAGATCAGTGAGTTATGTAACAACCACCCCACCTCCCGGTGTGAAGCCCAGATCGACGGCAACAGAAGAGACCGCCGGAAGGGACGTGGAGATGGTGGACGCTGAGCTGAGGGAGGGGAACACTGGTCTGGAGGAGGAAAAGGCGCGGAATCGCCCTGAGGAAGCGAGAGAGCAGGGAATCGCCAGGGCGGTGATCGCCAGAGAATCCAGGCCAAAACCTATCGAGCAGTGGCTCGAGAAAGAGATCGGAGGAAAGATCTTCAAGCTGGGAAGATCTCTGGAGGTCGAGCTCCAAGACCAGATCGCCAAGGTGATTGAGCGGCATCTGGACGCGTTTGCATGGTCCGCTTCGGACATGCCCGGGATTGATCCCGACTTCTTGTGCCATCATCTGGCGATGGACAACTTGGTGAGACCAGTGCGACAAAGAAGAAGAAAGTTCAACGAGGAGAGGAGGCAGGCAATCAGGGACGAAACACAGAAACTCCTCGCTGCAGGCCACATCAGGGAAGTCCAGTACCCTGAATGGCTGGCAAATGTCGTACTGGTGAAGAAGAGTAACATGAAATGGCGCATGTGCGTCGATTTCACCGACCTGAACAAAGCTTGCCCAAAGGATTCGTATCCTTTACCAAGCATAGATGCCCTGGTCGATAGTGCTGCAGGGTGTAAGTTGCTGAGCTTCCTGGATGCCTTCTCGGGATATAATCAGATCAAGATGCATCCCATGGATGAAGAGAAGACAACCTTCATGACGGAGAGATCGTGCTATTGCTATAAGGTGATGCCGTTTGGGCTGAAGAACGCGGGGGCCACGTACCAGAGGCTGATGGATCGAGTACTTGCACCGATGCTGGGAAGGAACGTGCAAGGGTACGTCGATGACATGGTCGTGACCTCGCCGGAAAAGAGCAAGCACGTTGCGGACTTGGAAGAATTGTTCACGACGATCGCCAAGTTCAGATTAAAGCTCAATCCGGAGAAATGCATTTTCGGCGTGGAAGCGGGAAAGTTTTTGGGTTTCCTCTTGACTGAAAGAGGCATAGAGGCCAACCCTGATAAGTGTGCCGCCATCTTGGCGATGAGGAGCCCAGCTACGGTGAAAGAAGTCCAGCAGCTAACAGGTCGGATGGCAGCCCTGTCTCACTTCGTGTCAGCTAGCGGAGAAAAGGGCCATCCCTATTTTTAGTGTCTGCGGCGCAATAATAAGTTTGTTTGGACGAAAGAGTGCGAGGAAGCTTTCGTCAAACTGAAGGAGTATCTGGCGAGCCCGCCGGTTCTGTGCAAACCGCTGGTGGGAACCCCTCTCAGGTTGTATTTTGCTGTAACTGAGAGGGCGGTGAGTGCGGTGCTCGCCCAGGATCAAGATCAGGCTCAGAAGCCTATTTATTTTGTGAGTAAGGTGTTGCAGGGCCCCGAGACGAGATACCAGGCCCTAGAAAAGGCTGCGCTGGCTGTGGTATTTGCGGCGAGGAGGTTGCGCGACTACTTCCATAGCTTCACAATACTGGTGATGACTGACCTGCCCATCCAGAAGGTCCTGAAGAAGCCTGACGTTGCGGGAAGGATGGTGAAGTGGGCAGTAGAATTGTCAGAGTTTGATATTAAATATGAGCCCCGAGGTCCGATCAAGGGGCAAATCTTTGCAGATTTCGTGGTCGAGCTCTCATCTGAGGCAACGCGAGTTGAAGGGGACGATTTCCGTTGGGTACTCTCGGTGGATGGATCGTCGAACCAGCAGGGTAGCGGTGCTGGAGTCATTTTGGAAGGACCCAACGGCGTGCTGATCGAACAATCTTTGAGATTCGCCTTCAAAGCCAGTAACAATCAAGCAGAATACGAAGCGCTGATCGCCGGGATTTTGCTGGCCAAGGAGATGGGAGCCAGGGTGCTGATGGCTAAGAGTGACTCGCTGCTAGTCACGGGGCAAGTAACAGGCGAGTTCCAGGCTAAAGATCCACAAATGGCGGCTTACTTGGCGTATGTGCAGGAATTGAAGAGTTCCTTTGCCTCCTTTGAAGTAGTGCATGTGCCCAGAGAGCAGAATGCCCGAGCTGACTTGCTAGCTAAGCTCGCCAGTTCAGGCAAGGGGGGTAGACAGAGGACAGTGATTCAAGAAACTCTGAAGACGCCGAGAGCATTTGTGGCAGATCACCTGGTCCTTCAGATAAGCAAGTCGACGGAGAAAGCAGCGAGAAGCCATAAGTCCCTGACGCAAGAAACTCTCAGATCGCCGAGAATTAGAGCATGTCGAGGAGAGAAGGTGGGCATGACGCAGGTATGTGCCATCCATGAGCCAGATACTGGATAACACAGTACAAGCGATGCTTGGCAGATGGCCTTCTCCCACTGGATCCGACAGAAGCTAGGAAGGTAAAGAAAAATTCTAGCAAGTACACGTTGATTGATAGCGATCTGTACAGGTTGGGTTCACTCACCCACTCCTGGAATGTGTACATGGCGAGAAGTGCACGAGAATCATGGCAGAGCTCCACGAAGGTATATGCGGAAGCCATGTCGGGGGTCGAGCTCTGGCCGCGAGGACTCTCCGTGCAGGTTACTACTGGCCATCGATGAGAGAAGATTGCAAGAAGTATGCCCAATGTTGCAAACAATGCCAACAGCACGCTGATTGGCATAAGGCGCCTCCCGAGGAGTTGAAGTCGATCTATAGCCCTTGGCCGTTTCATACCTGGGGAATCGACATCCTGGGGCCTTTCCCGTTGGCGATCCGGCAGATGAAGTACTTGGTGGTGGCGATCGAATATTTCACCAAGTGGATCGAAGCAGAACCAGTGGGCCAGATCACCGCACACAAGATCGAAGGTTTCGTGTGGAAAAACATCGTGTGCCGGTTTGGAGTGCCTAAACGCCTGGTGTCGGACAATGGGACTCAGTTTGCAAGCCACCTGTTGAAGAAGCTTTGCGAAGGGGTGGGAATTCAACAAGTGTTTGCATCCGTCGAGCACCCTCAGACAAATGGCCAGGTGGAGTCAGCTAATCGGGTGTTGCTGAGAGGTTTGAAGAGAAGGCTAGAAAAAGCCAAGGGAAGCTGGGCTGAGGAGGTGCCCCGTATAGTCTGGGCATACCATACCACCGAGCAGTCAGGAACCCATTAGACCCCGTTCAGCTTGGTCTATGGGTGTGACGCAATGATTCCAGTAGAAATTCAGGAGAGCTCGCCGAGATTCCAGAACTTCGTAGAGGAAGACTCGAATGAAGAGAGAAGGCTGAACCTGGATCTACTGGATGAGGTCAGAGAGGAAGCGAGATTGAAGGCTGAGGCGGTGAAGAGGAGGATTGAACGAAGATATAACTCGAAGGTGATGCCAAGGCAGTTTAGAGAAGGCGACCTGGTGATGAGGAAGGCCCACCAGTACGAGATGGAGAAGAAACTGTCGCCCAAGTGGACTGGACCGTTCAGAATAACCGAGGCGCTCGGGAACGGCGCCTACCGCTTAGAGACGCTGGAAGGAGGGGCGATTCCTCGCACCTGGAACGCCACGCACCTGAAGTTGTACTATAGTTAAGAGCTTTGTAAGTAAAGACAAACACAAAAGTTATATTACAATGTCTCTGATGGAACAGTTTGAAGGGGCACTCTTTTTCCCTAAGGAGGGTTTTTAATGAGGCCACCCAATGAAAAGAAGAGTTTTCAAAATACAAGTTGTTCTAGATTGCGTGCCTGTTGTTTTTAGAAAGTTTTGAAGAAAGACCTTGTCGCTTATATGCGACTCAAGGCAAGTTAAAGAAATATAGCATGCTTTCTAAAAGGTTTCAAGTCCTCATCGTTTTTCGGCGATTGGAGGCATCAGTTAAAGTTTTTAAGTCCTCATCGTTTTCGGCGATTGGAGGCATCAGTAAAAGTTTTTTAAGTCCTCATCGTTTTTCGGCGATCGGAGGCACCAGTTAAAAGACCTCAACGCCCTCGCGCGTCCTGAGGCAAGTTAAAGACCTCCTCGTCGTCGAGCGAGTGCAGGCAAGGAAGAGTAAAAAGTCCTCAGTGTTTCTGGGGGCGAGAAGATGTAACCCCTGGGGCAATGTAGAGGCACCAGTAAAAAGTCCTCAGTGTTTCTGGGGGCGAGAAGATGTAACCCCTGGGGCAATGTAGAGACAAGTTAAGGACCTTCTCGCCTATGAGCGAGTTCAGGCGAGTTAAAGACCTTCTCGCCTATGAGCGAGTTCAGGCGAGTTAAAGACCTTCTCGCCTATGCGCGAGTTCAGGCAAGATAAAATCCTTCTCGTCTCGAACGAGTTCAGGTATGGTGTTAAGGGTGGACGAAGTTTGGAAGGTGGCTAAGGCAGGCTCGAAGAGAGCGCCTAGCCACCCGGCCTGTGGTCCTGAAGTTCAGGAAGGTAGAGGAGGATCCGAAAGGCGCCTCTACCCCCAGATCAAAGAACAATGGCCAAGGCGTGAAGCCAGAAAGAAGCTGATCGCCAAGAGTCTTGGGCGACCAGGAAAAGTTCAAACAGTGGCGAGAAAGTTAAAAGACCCGTTTTGATGGAGCAGATCGGGTGAAGCAGTGTTTAAGCCAATATCTGATTTAAAGATTGTTGCTTGAAGAATGTTTTACGATAAAGTTAATTGCCTTAAGTTTACGAATTGTTAAGTGTTTGTTGCTTAAGGCTGAAGTGGTTCGAAGCAGTTAAGTCAAAAGGTCGTGCCTACAGTTTCCTAAGTCATTTCTTTGGAATTAAACAAGCAAGGAAAGTTGAAGCAATGAAGAAGTCATAAGAGGAAAAACGTAGACTTTGTCATTAACAGTGAATAACAGTTCAAAACATATATACGAAAGGACTTAAAGTCTGTTACAAGCTATATACAAAGGAAAGTATAAAAGGCGATGAATGGATTAAATTGATCAGTCTTCGGCGGGCACCACTTTTCCATCCACCACTTCATTATTCAGTGACACCATGCCGAGATCCAGGTCGGGGAACAAGCAGGCAAATTGTTCCCGCGCAGCTTCGAATCCAGCAGCCAGAATTTGAGCAGAGTTCAGCTTGAGTTCTTCAATCTGCTTCTGAAGTTCCTCAATCCGCTTCTTGAGATCTTCAGTTTGCTCTTTCAGCTCCTTATTCTGTTGCTCCAGCTCTTCAACCTGCTTCTTGAGTTGTTCATTGGTCTCTTGAGCCTGGAGAAGGTCTTCAGCAACCTTCTTGGATTCCGTTTGTGCTTGGGCCAATTCAGCAGCTACCTTTCCCTTCTCTTTGTTGGCCTCGGCGAGATCAGCTATGGCGTCGTCCCTTGCCTTTTCCACCTGCCCAAGGAGGGTCTCTCGCTCGGCTGACCTTTTCTCTAATTTCTGCACCTTGACGGTGTCGACCTTTATGAGAGCCTCCAGGTCAGCCACCTTGACGCGATAGGGCACAATCTTGCTCTCCAGTTCAATCTTTCTTGAGCAAGTTGTTGCACCTTGTGGCGAAGGTCAGTGGCCTCCTTGCGCGCCAGCCTGAGCTCGGTGCTCATTGCGTCCTCCACTCGGGAAGTGTTCGATTTCCGCGAGCGTCAGGTTGAAGGACAACTTCTCCACCTCGACCCTCATGGTGCTATTTTCGGTTTTGAGGTTGAAGAGGTCGTCTTGGAGCCTCCTGGTGGAGCTCTCCACAGCTCTGGCGATGATGGCAGGGATGTCTTCTGCTATCGTCTTTAGCTTAGCAGATAGAGGCTCCCACATCCTCGTGACCTCAAGGGGGAGGTTTGCTGCTTGTAGAGGCACTAGAGGCGCTGTGGGGGCCTGTTGTGGGTTTTCGTCGCCACCTTCCTTAGCTGGTTCTTCAGTGGGCACTTCTCGGCGTGGTGACGACATCGGGGATTCAGTGATCAGAATCGGTGAGGTATGAGCGACCTCATCCCCGATTGGAGCAACCTCTGCGGCTGAGGCATTTGAAGGGGGACCCCCTCCAGCTGATACATGCGGCGTGGAGGCGCTCGGGGGGTCCTCCATGAAGTTTGGCTCTTGGACCTCAACCGCGGGTGGTGCAGTGGCCAGCGGGATCGCTTGGACTGGCGAAACAGGAGCTTGTGGGGGTGGCGATGATGGAGGAGGAGCAGGTGTGGATGGTGGCGTTGACGTGGGAAGAGGGGGTGGTGCAGGTGGTGAAAGAAGGTGCCACCCTCTTCCCCTTCGTAACGAGGCCATCTTCGGTGACCTCGTCATCTTCTTCTTCCTCCTCGTGGATGACTTGAGGAGCCTTCCTTTTAGGCTTTCTGAGGACTAGTTTCTTGCGTTGGGCGGCAGGTTCCTTAGGTGGCGATCGTCCGTGGACGATGGCTTTCTCCACCACCGAGTTGGGCACTGTTTGAGAGCCCGTCGCCAGCCCGTGGGTTCGGGCGAGCGCCCTCAATTCAGCAAGCATACCCTTGCCCAACATGTTATCTGCATGGAACGAAAATGCATGGGTTAACTCAAGGAGAAAATAAGTGCATAAGGCAGTATGCAGCAAAGCAGATGATCGGTGCAGGAAAAATAAAACCAAAGTCTTGCGCATAACGCACAAGACGCCCAGAAACAGTAAATAGAAGCAGTATTAAAACAACAATTTAAATGTTCTAACCTATTCGAATTTCGAGTTGGTCCTCGTAGAATTCGAAGCAGATCAGGGTGGTAGTAAGGAAAGTGATGTTGGCATCCGCGACCCTTTTCCAGAAAAGCATAGATCTCGGTCCAACGCTCCCATGCTGTCAGGACTTCTGGGTCTCCTGAAGCAGCTCTTGGACTCTTTCTTTCCCTTGTCCACCCAGTACAAGGGGAAGCCGTCGAGTAGGGAGGCGTCCTTGTCGTTAGGGCGCACTTGGACGAATTTCCCTTTCCAATCTTTATAGGATTGCTGGAAGATAGCAAAGATTGACCTCCCAGCAATCCCATTCAAGCTAACCCACAGGTGGTCTCCTGGGTGCTTGGCTTCGAAGAGAAATAAGAACACGTCCACGGATGCGGGCAGCCCCAGGTGGTCGCACATCACTTGGAATGCTCGCACGAACGCCCAGCTGTTGGGGTGAAGCTGGGCGGCGGCAATATTGAGCTCGGTGAGAAGCTCCCTTTCGAAACGGGTGAAAGGGAACTTCAGTTTCACCTTCTTGAATAGTGTTGTGTAGACGAAGCAGAAGGGCCCGTCAGCACTCACCTTGTCATCAGCACAAACGGGCAGATCGGGGGGGGGGGGGCGGTAGCACTATCATTTTCTCATCGTGCTCCTTATGAAACGTTTGGTTAGGCTCATCCCCCTTTGTCAGCCGCAAAACTGCTCCAGCAGTGTTCACAGAAGATGTCTCCCTCAGAAGGGTCGAGTTGGCCCAGGGATACAGGGTTTTGAAGTCTGGCAAGGAACGGGGGCTCCTCCCGGCGATAGGTGGAGTCGCCTGGGCCAGGTTAGGGCGGGAAGACGCAGGCCTCTCAGCCTGGGAAGATGAAGCGCCACGAACTCGTGGTGGGTCGTGTGCTTGTGAAGGGGGGTTTCGTGATGAAGGAGGAGGATTCGGGGTGATCTTTGTGCGAGTCATTGTTGCAGCTGCAAAGGAAGAAGAAAAGGAAAAATGATCAGGGTTACAGAGGCTGACTCGATCATGGAAGGAAGGTGAAAAACGAACGAACGTAGGTTCGTTGCGATGATTGACGAAGCCCTAAGTTACGTAGAAGGAGAAATGGAAAAAGCAACCCACAGCGTATGCACCAGGCAGTTACAGGATGATGCGAATCGGTTAAAATGCAAGGAAAACCAGCAGAAGAAGGAAAGTAGGTACCTTTTGATGATCAGGAAGACGACGAAGGATGATGGTGATCCAGAATGTTGGAGAGCGCTAAGAGTTTTTTGCAGAAGGAAGTTAGAGCGTTTGTGAATACGAAGAAAAGTGATGGAACAGTGTGGAGTGAAAATGGGTTTAAGAGTTTTTTCGAAATGGGTTTGGGAAGCGCAAACGGTAACTGAAGGTGACCGTTGATGAAGCCACGTGTCGAACGATGGGTGAGGGGTTTGGTGGAGCGTCAGAGAAGCAGAAGGTACAACCGCTTGGAATTCTGCGTCAGTGCCATGTAGACCGGTGTTGACGTGACTCTTCTAGTCTTTTCGCTGGACAAGTCTTCGCTTAAGACTGGGGGGCTTGTGTACCGCCTTGGTAGTCGGAAGTGATGACGTGGCATCAAGCTACAGTATAGGCGTGTTGACAAGGCGCCAGGTTGGCAGAAGGGAAGGAAGTCGGGGGGCTCGTGAAGCCGCCAGTTATTAAGTTGGCGTGTTCCGATCTCCAGCATACCAGAATCGGCGACCACCGGGTTAGAGATGAAGTCGCCAGATGTAGACTCAGGCGACCTAGTGATTGGAGATCGCCAGAGCAAGCACATCGCCAGAGATGAAGGTGGTGCAGATTATGAAGGCGGCCGGTGAGACCACAGGGAAGGTGTATGAAGGCACCCTAACTCGCCAGTTCCAGTAGAGATCGCACTCCCAAGTTAGCTATGTACTGGGCAACACCATGCATAAATAACTTAGCCAAAAGGAGAGTCAGAAGCAGCGCCCAAGTCAAGGAGCCTCCAGATGATGGCACGTGTACAGTTGGATGCGAGCCACGTGTCCAAGTCTGTAACTGCCAGGAGAGAGGAAGCAACCAGGTATATAAGAGTTCTCAACGAACTTTCTGAGGTACGCACGTTCAGATTATACTCTTTACGCTTGCGAGTTCTAGAGCTTACTGTGAGAGAGAACATTGCACGGTTCCTTGAGATTTCTTGAGTGTTCTTTCTCGTAGTATTTGGTGGTGCTGTCACTGACTTGGGCGTTGGAGTGCGATCGGCCGCAGCGGCGCCGCTCTGTTCTTTTGCAGGTTCTTGAGGTGGATCTCGAAGAGGAACGGAAGCTTGAAGCGGTGCACACGTCGATCCTTTGACGAGGCAGTTTCCAGCGTTCTGGTCAACAGGCAGGATCAGAAAGTATGTAATTAAAATTTGCATTTTAAAAAATCAATACTTGGCAATTGTAACTCCTTCCTTTTGTGGTATAAAATTTCGTCTGACAGTAATTTCCAAGAAGCATTCCAAACCACATCCGATTGGGACATTGTATTCATGAGCGATAATGAAACAAATAGCGCGTGAGTTCATGACCAGAAGCTAATTCACTTTCTTCTTTTATTACATCAATGAATTCTTTGTCATCTTTCAATAACCCTAGTGCATAGCAAGCTTTTTCATATGTATTGAATATTTGCACGTTTACTATCCTGATGCTAGCATAGTCAACACAACCTTTTTGAATAGTAAACAATATCCTCATGTAATAAAATTCTCCAGATCTAGGTGGTACATAGGTGAGTCTACCAATGTTCTGACCTTGTTTTCTTGGTTTCCATTGTCTCCGTGTAGAAATCCAGACAAACTTGGTTGGAAATTCAGCATATGTCAAATTCCTTCCATCGACATATTTTTGTTGGCATCAAACCAACCGAGAAACATTGTCTTCATAGATTCATTATTTTGAAATACCTGATCAAGATTATCATCATCTTTAAACATAATTGATTGTTGTTTCGGTAAATGAAATGAAAACTTTTGTACAGTTGGTCATCTATGATGTATGTCAAAGCCAAAAGTTCTCCACACAACTTCACACAGAGATAAATATCTACAATCATAATAATTCTTGATTTCATCAACATCTTGTGTACTACCATTGATAATTTTCGTTGTAGCCTTGTCAAACCCTTTGTTGACATATTTGAAAAGATATTTGATAGAATTTGACTTGTTACAATATTTTGTATTCACATGTGCTTGATACCTCATAAGAAGATGTGGACTATATTGAACAACATTGCTACTATCCATTTGGATACCATTTTTTTTCCAAAAACATTCCATTATTCCGAAGTTTATAGATTGGATATTTGTCTTCATCAATAGTAGTTACACATGTAAACTTTTTGGGAAAGAATTTTGAACATTTACCTTGTTTCATGCAAGGTGAATTTAATTTAGTCACTCCACATGGTCCATGTATCATGTATCTTTTAACAACTTTAAACAATTTCGTTTACAAATTTGGGTGAGGTAATCGAGCAGATATGACTTTATCAATGTCTGTTGCATTTTGCAGATTGTTTGATCCATCCAACCATAATAGTATATGAGCATGTGGTAAACCTCTTTTTTGAAATTCAATGGTGTACATTCTTGAAACAAAAGAAAAGTATATGCATAATTAATTATGGGAATATGCAGAAAAGTATATGCAGAAAACATTCTTCTATAAATAATTAATATAATAACCTGCACACGTCGATCCTTTGACGAGGCAGTTTCCAGCGTTCTGGTCAACAGGCAGGATCATCAGGCGCCCACCGTGGGGCCGTGTAAAACTTGCTCCCATCCACAACGTGAGTTCTTGGAGGTTTTCGAAGTTTCTGCGTGGTTGTGTGCTGGTGTAACCATCGTTCGCTGTTTGTTTGAGATTTGTTCGGTGAATTCGCGTTTTATACCGTTCGTTTGGGTTTTCGATCGGTGAAGTGAGGTTTTCCTTCTGTTTACGCGTGATTTGTTCGGTGGAATTGAATTCTTTCGATCGTCTGGTTATCCGCGAGAAAAGCGGTGGTTTCTGGTGGAATTGTAAGTTTGTTGGAAGGTTTGCGGTGTTTTTGAGTTTTCTTGCGGAGTTTCGCACAGTTTTTCCGATTGATCGCTGAGTCGATCGTAGCTGAAGTAAGTGTCGTTCGCTGCATTCTGTGATTCGCTAAGTTTCATGAGAAAAATGAGAAGCAATCGTTCAAGTCCAGTTGCGCCCGCCGCTGCTGAAGGCGCCGCCGCCATGACCATGGCGCAGATGGCAGATATGATGCGTTCGTTGCAGGCAACTGTGGAAGCCTCGCGCATAGAACAGGCGAGAATGCACGAGGACCTGGTCGCCTCTCGCGCCAGGAATGAGGAGCTCAGCAAGGTGACTGAGGAGTTGCGTCAAGCCCTTCAGGAGCAGCAGGGGCGTTCTTCTGCTGAAGAGGTTGCGCCGTCGTCGCCACCTCGTGTTTTTCCCATGCCTTTTGTTCAGGCGATTACTGACACGCCTATTTCCGCGAGTGTGGTTCCTGTTAAGGCTGTTTTCACCGGCGTGGAGGATCCTGAAGCTCATCTCACCACGTTCCATACGCAGATGATGCTGTCAGGGGATCGGACGCCGTGTACTGTAAGATGTTCGTTAGCACGCTCCAGGGAACGGCGCTGGAATGGTTTGTGAGCCTGCCTAACGGTCACGTAACCAGTTTTCAACAGTTCTCGAAGATTTTCGTCGAGCAGTACATCGTGAATAAGGCACCGCCCAGGGTGTCTTATGATTTGTTCGATATAAGGCAATATCAGGGAGAGTCCCTCAGAGACTACCTGAATCGCTTTGGGGCGCAGATGGTCAGATCGTCGGCCAAAGATGAAGAAATGCTGGTCTATGCATTCAAGAAGGGCGTGCTGCCGGGACCATTCTGCGAGGCGTTGATCAGGGCACACCCCGCCACGTTTGCTGAGGTTAGGCGACTTGCGGTGGCTCACATCGCCGACGAGAGTGAGGTCGCCGAGAAGAGAGGGAGCGTGGCTCCCGCCAGGCCACGCGCCCAGACCAGGATCCAGCCGCAAAGGGTGCTGGAGACAGCGGCGGCGGCCAGGAAGGACCAGAGGACTCGCCATCCTTATGATAAGAGGAACAAGGGGAGGGGCCAGGGACGCCAGCAACCAGCACGCCGGGAATACAATCGCTCGCCTAAGCACAAGTTTGTTATGGGATTGGCGGATCTGATCGCCATTCCCAATATATCTGCTAGGTTGAAAGCGCCTGAGAAGGTGGGCGACAAGGTGCTGGGACCAAAGCCAGACGCTTGGTGCGAGTTTCACCAGGGCTTTGGCCACACTTTGGACTCGTGTTTGTCCTTAGGGTATCAGCTCGATGATCTGGTTAAGAGCGGGTTCCTAAATGACTACCTGCTGAACAGGAGGACGGGGGGAGCGTCGAGTTCCCAGCCAGTGGGTGGAGAAGCCCAGCAACACGAGATGCCTATCGACGGGGAAATCCACACCATTGCAGGAGGCTTCTCAGGTGGTGGATGCACAGCATCGCAGAGGAAGAAGTACGCGCGGTCGGTGATGTTAGTGGATATGTTTGAAGATCACTCGCCGGAGATAGACATTACGTTCACCAAGCAGGATCTTCGGGACGTTGTGCCCCATGACAACGATCCCATAGTCATTTCGTTGATTACGGCGGGAAGGAAGGTCCACAGAGTTCTGGTGGACCAGGGAAGCTCGGCAGACGTGATGTTCTGGCCGACTTTCACGCAGCTGGAGTTGCCCCTTGACCAGCTAAGGCCCTATGGGGGGTGCCTGTATGGGTTCGCTGGTGACCAGGTGGAGGTCAGGGGGTACATTGAGTTGAGAACCACGTTTACAGATGAGGCTGGTTCGAGGACGGAGAAAATCAAGTACCTCATTGTAAACGCTCCTTCAGCATACAACATCCTGTTGGGAAGGCCCACGCTTAACAGGATAGGCGCTATACCGTCGACTCGGCACATGAAGGTGAAGTTGCCGTCTATGGAAGGGGTGGTGATCACGATCAAGTCTGATCAGAAAGAAGCAAAAAAGTGCTATGAGAATAGCCTGAAAAACAAGAGATCAGTGAGTTATGTAACAACCACCCCACCTCCCGGTGTGAAGCCCAGATCGACGGCAACAGAAGAGACCGCCGGAAGGGACGTGGAGATGGTGGACGCTGAGCTGAGGGAGGGGAACACTGGTCTGGAGGAGGAAAAGGCGCGGAATCGCCCTGAGGAAGCGAGAGAGCAGGGAATCGCCAGGGCGGTGATCGCCAGAGAATCCAGGCCAAAACCTATCGAGCAGTGGCTCGAGAAAGAGATCGGAGGAAAGATCTTCAAGCTGGGAAGATCTCTGGAGGTCGAGCTCCAAGACCAGATCGCCAAGGTGATTGAGCGGCATCTGGACGCGTTTGCATGGTCCGCTTCGGACATGCCCGGGATTGATCCCGACTTCTTGTGCCATCATCTGGCGATGGACAACTTGGTGAGACCAGTGCGACAAAGAAGAAGAAAGTTCAACGAGGAGAGGAGGCAGGCAATCAGGGACGAAACACAGAAACTCCTCGCTGCAGGCCACATCAGGGAAGTCCAGTACCCTGAATGGCTGGCAAATGTCGTACTGGTGAAGAAGAGTAACATGAAATGGCGCATGTGCGTCGATTTCACCGACCTGAACAAAGCTTGCCCAAAGGATTCGTATCCTTTACCAAGCATAGATGCCCTGGTCGATAGTGCTGCAGGGTGTAAGTTGCTGAGCTTCCTGGATGCCTTCTCGGGATATAATCAGATCAAGATGCATCCCATGGATGAAGAGAAGACAACCTTCATGACGGAGAGATCGTGCTATTGCTATAAGGTGATGCCGTTTGGGCTGAAGAACGCGGGGGCCACGTACCAGAGGCTGATGGATCGAGTACTTGCACCGATGCTGGGAAGGAACGTGCAAGGGTACGTCGATGACATGGTCGTGACCTCGCCGGAAAAGAGCAAGCACGTTGCGGACTTGGAAGAATTGTTCACGACGATCGCCAAGTTCAGATTAAAGCTCAATCCGGAGAAATGCATTTTCGGCGTGGAAGCGGGAAAGTTTTTGGGTTTCCTCTTGACTGAAAGAGGCATAGAGGCCAACCCTGATAAGTGTGCCGCCATCTTGGCGATGAGGAGCCCAGCTACGGTGAAAGAAGTCCAGCAGCTAACAGGTCGGATGGCAGCCCTGTCTCACTTCGTGTCAGCTAGCGGAGAAAAGGGCCATCCCTATTTTTAGTGTCTGCGGCGCAATAATAAGTTTGTTTGGACGAAAGAGTGCGAGGAAGCTTTCGTCAAACTGAAGGAGTATCTGGCGAGCCCGCCGGTTCTGTGCAAACCGCTGGTGGGAACCCCTCTCAGGTTGTATTTTGCTGTAACTGAGAGGGCGGTGAGTGCGGTGCTCGCCCAGGATCAAGATCAGGCTCAGAAGCCTATTTATTTTGTGAGTAAGGTGTTGCAGGGCCCCGAGACGAGATACCAGGCCCTAGAAAAGGCTGCGCTGGCTGTGGTATTTGCGGCGAGGAGGTTGCGCGACTACTTCCATAGCTTCACAATACTGGTGATGACTGACCTGCCCATCCAGAAGGTCCTGAAGAAGCCTGACGTTGCGGGAAGGATGGTGAAGTGGGCAGTAGAATTGTCAGAGTTTGATATTAAATATGAGCCCCGAGGTCCGATCAAGGGGCAAATCTTTGCAGATTTCGTGGTCGAGCTCTCATCTGAGGCAACGCGAGTTGAAGGGGACGATTTCCGTTGGGTACTCTCGGTGGATGGATCGTCGAACCAGCAGGGTAGCGGTGCTGGAGTCATTTTGGAAGGACCCAACGGCGTGCTGATCGAACAATCTTTGAGATTCGCCTTCAAAGCCAGTAACAATCAAGCAGAATACGAAGCGCTGATCGCCGGGATTTTGCTGGCCAAGGAGATGGGAGCCAGGGTGCTGATGGCTAAGAGTGACTCGCTGCTAGTCACGGGGCAAGTAACAGGCGAGTTCCAGGCTAAAGATCCACAAATGGCGGCTTACTTGGCGTATGTGCAGGAATTGAAGAGTTCCTTTGCCTCCTTTGAAGTAGTGCATGTGCCCAGAGAGCAGAATGCCCGAGCTGACTTGCTAGCTAAGCTCGCCAGTTCAGGCAAGGGGGGTAGACAGAGGACAGTGATTCAAGAAACTCTGAAGACGCCGAGAGCATTTGTGGCAGATCACCTGGTCCTTCAGATAAGCAAGTCGACGGAGAAAGCAGCGAGAAGCCATAAGTCCCTGACGCAAGAAACTCTCAGATCGCCGAGAATTAGAGCATGTCGAGGAGAGAAGGTGGGCATGACGCAGGTATGTGCCATCCATGAGCCAGATACTTGGATAACACAGTACAAGCGATGCTTGGCAGATGGCCTTCTCCCACTGGATCCGACAGAAGCTAGGAAGGTAAAGAAAAATTCTAGCAAGTACACGTTGATTGATAGCGATCTGTACAGGTTTGGGTTCACTCACCCACTCCTGGAATGTGTACATGGCGAGAAGTGCACGAGAATCATGGCAGAGCTCCACGAAGGTATATGCGGAAGCCATGTCGGGGGTCGAGCTCTGGCCGCGAGGACTCTCCGTGCAGGTTACTACTGGCCATCGATGAGAGAAGATTGCAAGAAGTATGCCCAATGTTGCAAACAATGCCAACAGCACGCTGATTGGCATAAGGCGCCTCCCGAGGAGTTGAAGTCGATCTATAGCCCTTGGCCGTTTCATACCTGGGGAATCGACATCCTGGGGCCTTTCCCGTTGGCGATCCGGCAGATGAAGTACTTGGTGGTGGCGATCGAATATTTCACCAAGTGGATCGAAGCAGAACCAGTGGGCCAGATCACCGCACACAAGATCGAAGGTTTCGTGTGGAAAAACATCGTGTGCCGGTTTGGAGTGCCTAAACGCCTGGTGTCGGACAATGGGACTCAGTTTGCAAGCCACCTGTTGAAGAAGCTTTGCGAAGGGGTGGGAATTCAACAAGTGTTTGCATCCGTCGAGCACCCTCAGACAAATGGCCAGGTGGAGTCAGCTAATCGGGTGTTGCTGAGAGGTTTGAAGAGAAGGCTAGAAAAAGCCAAGGGAAGCTGGGCTGAGGAGGTGCCCCGTATAGTCTGGGCATACCATACCACCGAGCAGTCAGGAACCCATTAGACCCCGTTCAGCTTGGTCTATGGGTGTGACGCAATGATTCCAGTAGAAATTCAGGAGAGCTCGCCGAGATTCCAGAACTTCGTAGAGGAAGACTCGAATGAAGAGAGAAGGCTGAACCTGGATCTACTGGATGAGGTCAGAGAGGAAGCGAGATTGAAGGCTGAGGCGGTGAAGAGGAGGATTGAACGAAGATATAACTCGAAGGTGATGCCAAGGCAGTTTAGAGAAGGCGACCTGGTGATGAGGAAGGCCCACCAGTACGAGATGGAGAAGAAACTGTCGCCCAAGTGGACTGGACCGTTCAGAATAACCGAGGCGCTCGGGAACGGCGCCTACCGCTTAGAGACGCTGGAAGGAGGGGCGATTCCTCGCACCTGGAACGCCACGCACCTGAAGTTGTACTATAGTTAAGAGCTTTGTAAGTAAAGACAAACACAAAAGTTATATTACAATGTCTCTGATGGAACAGTTTGAAGGGGGCACTCTTTTTTCCCTAAGGAGGGTTTTTAATGAGGCCACCCAATGAAAAGAAGAGTTTTCAAAATACAAGTTGTTCTAGATTGCGTGCCTGTTGTTTTTAGAAAGTTTTGAAGAAAGACCTTGTCGCTTATATGCGACTCAAGGCAAGTTAAAGAAATATAGCATGCTTTCTAAAAGGTTTCAAGTCCTCATCGTTTTTCGGCGATTGGAGGCATCAGTTAAAGTTTTTAAGTCCTCATCGTTTTTCGGCGATTGGAGGCATCAGTAAAAGTTTTTTAAGTCCTCATCGTTTTTCGGCGATCGGAGGCACCAGTTAAAAGACCTCAACGCCCTCGCGCGTCCTGAGGCAAGTTAAAGACCTCCTCGTCGTCGAGCGAGTGCAGGCAAGGAAGAGTAAAAAGTCCTCAGTGTTTCTGGGGGCGAGAAGATGTAACCCCTGGGGCAATGTAGAGGCACCAGTAAAAAGTCCTCAGTGTTTCTGGGGGCGAGAAGATGTAACCCCTGGGGCAATGTAGAGACAAGTTAAGGACCTTCTCGCCTATGAGCGAGTTCAGGCGAGTTAAAGACCTTCTCGCCTATGAGCGAGTTCAGGCGAGTTAAAGACCTTCTCGCCTATGCGCGAGTTCAGGCAAGATAAAATCCTTCTCGTCTCGAACGAGTTCAGGTATGGTGTTAAGGGTGGACGAAGTTTGGAAGGTGGCTAAGGCAGGCTCGAAGAGAGCGCCTAGCCACCCGGCCTGTGGTCCTGAAGTTCAGGAAGGTAGAGGAGGATCCGAAAGGCGCCTCTACCCCCAGATCAAAGAACAATGGCCAAGGCGTGAAGCCAGAAAGAAGCTGATCGCCAAGAGTCTTGGGCGACCAGGAAAAGTTCAAACAGTGGCGAGAAAGTTAAAAGACCCGTTTTGATGGAGCAGATCGGGTGAAGCAGTGTTTAAGCCAATATCTGATTTAAAGATTGTTGCTTGAAGAATGTTTTTACGATAAAGTTAATTGCCTTAAGTTTACGAATTGTTAAGTGTTTGTTGCTTAAGGCTGAAGTGGTTCGAAGCAGTTAAGTCAAAAGGTCGTGCCTACAGTTTTCCTAAGTCATTTCTTTGGAATTAAACAAGCAAGGAAAGTTGAAGCAATTGAAGAAGTCATAAGAGGAAAAACGTAGACTTTGTCATTAACAGTGAATAACAGTTCAAAACATATATACGAAAGGACTTAAAGTCTGTTACAAGCTATATACAAAGGAAAGTATAAAAGGCGATGAATGGATTAAATTGATCAGTCTTCGGCGGGCACCACTTTTCCATCCACCACTTCATTATTCAGTGACACCATGCCGAGATCCAGGTCGGGGAACAAGCAGGCAAATTGTTCCCGCGCAGCTTCGAATCCAGCAGCCAGAATTTGAGCAGAGTTCAGCTTGAGTTCTTCAATCTGCTTCTGAAGTTCCTCAATCCGCTTCTTGAGATCTTCAGTTTGCTCTTTCAGCTCCTTATTCTGTTGCTCCAGCTCTTCAACCTGCTTCTTGAGTTGTTCATTGGTCTCTTGAGCCTGGAGAAGGTCTTCAGCAACCTTCTTGGATTCCGTTTGTGCTTGGGCCAATTCAGCAGCTACCTTTCCCTTCTCTTTGTTGGCCTCGGCGAGATCAGCTATGGCGTCGTCCCTTGCCTTTTCCACCTGCCCAAGGAGGGTCTCTCGCTCGGCTGACCTTTTCTCTAATTTCTGCACCTTGACGGTGTCGACCTTTATGAGAGCCTCCAGGTCAGCCACCTTGACGCGATAGGGCACAATCTTGCTCTCCAGTTCAATCTTTTCTTGAGCAAGTTGTTGCACCTTGTGGCGAAGGTCAGTGGCCTCCTTGCGCGCCAGCCTGAGCTCGGTGCTCATTGCGTCCTCCACTCGGGAGTGTTCGATTTCCGCGAGCGTCAGGTTGAAGGACAACTTCTCCACCTCGACCCTCATGGTGCTATTTTCGGTTTTGAGGTTGAAGAGGTCGTCTTGGAGCCTCCTGGTGGAGCTCTCCACAGCTCTGGCGATGATGGCAGGGATGTCTTCTGCTATCGTCTTTAGCTTAGCAGATAGAGGCTCCCACATCCTCGTGACCTCAAGGGGGAGGTTTGCTGCTTGTAGAGGCACTAGAGGCGCTGTGGGGGCCTGTTGTGGGTTTTCGTCGCCACCTTCCTTAGCTGGTTCTTCAGTGGGCACTTCTCGGCGTGGTAACGACATCGGGGATTCAGTGATCAGAATCGGTGAGGTATGAGCGACCTCATCCCCGATTGGAGCAACCTCTGCGGCTGAGGCATTTGAAGGGGGACCCCCTCCAGCTGATACATGCGGCGTGGAGGCGCTCGGGGGGTCCTCCATGAAGTTTGGCTCTTGGACCTCAACCGCGGGTGGTGCAGTGGCCAGCGGGATCGCTTGGACTGGCGAAACAGGAGCTTGTGGGGGTGGCGATGATGGAGGAGGAGCAGGTGTGGATGGTGGCGTTGACGTGGGAAGAGGGGGTGGTGCAGGTGGTGAAGAAGGTGCCACCCTCTTCCCCTTCGTAACGAGGCCATCTTCGGTGACCTCGTCATCTTCTTCTTCCTCCTCGTGGATGACTTGAGGAGCCTTCCTTTTAGGCTTTCTGAGGACTAGTTTCTTGCGTTGGGCGGCAGGTTCCTTAGGTGGCGATCGTCCGTGGACGATGGCTTTCTCCACCACCGAGTTGGGCACTGTTTGAGAGCCCGTCGCCAGCCCGTGGGTTCGGGCGAGCGCCCTCAATTCAGCAAGCATACCCTTGCCCAACATGTTATCTGCATGGAACGAAAATGCATGGGTTAACTCAAGGAGAAAATAAGTGCATAAGGCAGTATGCAGCAAAGCAGATGATCGGTGCAGGAAAAATAAAACCAAAGTCTTGCGCATAACGCACAAGACGCCCAGAAACAGTAAATAGAAGCAGTATTAAAACAACAATTTAAATGTTCTAACCTATTCGAATTTCGAGTTGGTCCTCGTAGAATTCGAAGCAGATCAGGGTGGTAGTAAGGAAAGTGATGTTGGCATCCGCGACCCTTTTCCAGAAAAGGCATAGATCTCGGTCCAACGCTCCCATGCTGTCAGGACTTCTGGGTCTCCTGAAGCAGCTCTTGGACTCTTTCTTTCCCTTGTCCACCCAGTACAAGGGGAAGCCGTCGAGTAGGGAGGCGTCCTTGTCGTTAGGGCGCACTTGGACGAATTTCCCTTTCCAATCTTTATAGGATTGCTGGAAGATAGCAAAGATTGACCTCCCAGCAATCCCATTCAAGCTAACCCACAGGTGGTCTCCTGGGTGCTTGGCTTCGAAGAGAAATAAGAACACGTCCACGGATGCGGGCAGCCCCAGGTGGTCGCACATCACTTGGAATGCTCGCACGAACGCCCAGCTGTTGGGGTGAAGCTGGGCGGCGGCAATATTGAGCTCGGTGAGAAGCTCCCTTTCGAAACGGGTGAAAGGGAACTTCAGTTTCACCTTCTTGAATAGTGTTGTGTAGACGAAGCAGAAGGGCCCGTCAGCACTCACCTTGTCATCAGCACAAACGGGCAGATCGGGGGGGGGGGGGGGGGGCGGTAGCACTATCATTTTCTCATCGTGCTCCTTATGAAACGTTTGGTTAGGCTCATCCCCCTTTGTCAGCCGCAAAACTGCTCCAGCAGTGTTCACAGAAGATGTCTCCCTCAGAAGGGTCGAGTTGGCCCAGGGATACAGGGTTTTGAAGTCTGGCAAGGGAACGGGGGCTCCTCCGGCGATAGGTGGAGTCGCCTGGGCCAGGTTAGGGCGGGAAGACGCAGGCCTCTCAGCCTGGGAAGATGAAGCGCCACGAACTCGTGGTGGGTCGTGTGCTTGTGAAGGGGGGTTTCGTGATGAAGGAGGAGGATTCGGGGTGATCTTTGTGCGAGTCATTGTTGCAGCTGCAAAGGAAGAAGAAAAGGAAAAATGATCAGGGGTTACAGAGGCTGACTCGATCATGGAAGGAAGGTGAAAAACGAACGAACGTAGGTTCGTTGCGATGATTGACGAAGCCCTAAGTTACGTAGAAGGAGAAATGGAAAAAGCAACCCACAGCGTATGCACCAGGCAGTTACAGGATGATGCGAATCGGTTAAAATGCAAGGAAAACCAGCAGAAGAAGGAAAGTAGGTACCTTTTGATGATCAGGAAGACGACGAAGGATGATGGTGATCCAGAATGTTGGAGAGCGCTAAGAGTTTTTTGCAGAAGGAAGTTAGAGCGTTTGTGAATACGAAGAAAAGTGATGGAACAGTGTGGAGTGAAAATGGGTTTAAGAGTTTTTTCGAAATGGGTTTGGGAAGCGCAAACGGTAACTGAAGGTGACCGTTGATGAAGCCACGTGTCGAACGATGGGTGAGGGGTTTGGTGGAGCGTCAGAGAAGCAGAAGGTACAACCGCTTGGAATTCTGCGTCAGTGCCATGTAGACCGGTGTTGACGTGACTCTTCTAGTCTTTTCGCTGGACAAGTCTTCGCTTAAGACTGGGGGGCTTGTGTACCGCCTTGGTAGTCGGAAGTGATGACGTGGCATCAAGCTACAGTATAGGCGTGTTGACAAGGCGCCAGGTTGGCAGAAGGGAAGGAAGTCGGGGGGCTCGTGAAGCCGCCAGTTATTAAGTTGGCGTGTTCCGATCTCCAGCATACCAAAATCGGCGACCACCGGGTTAGAGATGAAGTCGCCAGATGTAGACTCAGGCGACCTAGTGATTGGAGATCGCCAGAGCAAGCACATCGCCAGAGATGAAGGTGGTGCAGATTATGAAGGCGGCCGGTGAGACCACAGGGAAGGTGTATGAAGGCACCCTAACTCGCCAGTTCCAGTAGAGATCGCACTCCCAAGTTAGCTATGTACTGGGCAACACCATGCATAAATAACTTAGCCAAAAGGAGAGTCAGAAGCAGCGCCCAAGTCAAGGAGCCTCCAGATGATGGCACGTGTACAGTTGGATGCGAGCCACGTGTCCAAGTCTGTAACTGCCAGGAGAGAGGAAGCAACCAGGTATATAAGAGTTCTCAACGAACTTTCTGAGGTACGCACGTTCAGATTATACTCTTTACGCTTGCGAGTTCTAGAACTTACTGTGAGAGAGAACATTGCACGGTTCCTTGAGATTTCTTGAGTGTTCTTTCTCGTAGTATTTGGTGGTGCTGTCACTGACTTGGGCGTTGGAGTGCGATCGGCCGCAGCGGCGCCGCTCTGTTCTTTTGCAGGTTCTTGAGGTGGATCTCGAAGAGGAACGGAAGCTTGAAGCGGTGCACACGTCGATCCTTTGACGAGGCAGTTTCCAGCGTTCTGGTCAACAGGCAGGATCAGAAAGTATGTAATTAAAATTTGCATTTTAAAAAATCAATACTTGGCAATTGTAACTCCTTCCTTTTGTGGTATAAAATTTCGTCTGACAGTAATTTCCAAGAAGCATTCCAAACCACATCCGATTGGGACATTGTATTCATGAGCGATAATGAAACAAATAGCGCGTGAGTTCATGACCAGAAGCTAATTCACTTTCTTCTTTTATTACATCAATGAATTCTTTGTCATCTTTCAATAACCCTAGTGCATAGCAAGCTTTTTCATATGTATTGAATATTTGCACGTTTACTATCCTGATGCTAGCATAGTCAACACAACCTTTTTGAATAGTAAACAATATCCTCATGTAATAAAATTCTCCAGATCTAGGTGGTACATAGGTGAGTCTACCAATGTTCTGACCTTGTTTTCTTGGTTTCCATTGTCTCCGTGTAGAAATCCAGACAAACTTGGTTGGAAATTCAGCATATGTCAAATTCCTTCCATCGACATATTTTTTGTTGGCATCAAACCAACCGAGAAACATTGTCTTCATAGATTCATTATTTTGAAATACCTGATCAAGATTATCATCATCTTTAAACATAATTGATTGTTGTTTCGGTAAATGAAATGAAAACTTTTGTACAGTTGGTCATCTATGATGTATGTCAAAGCCAAAAGTTCTCCACACAACTTCACACAGAGATAAATATCTACAATCATAATAATTCTTGATTTCATCAACATCTTGTGTACTACCATTGATAATTTTCGTTGTAGCCTTGTCAAACCCTTTGTTGACATATTTGAAAAGATATTTGATAGAATTTGACTTGTTACAATATTTTGTATTCACATGTGCTTGATACCTCATAAGAAGATGTGGACTATATTGAACAACATTGCTACTATCCATTTGGATATCATTTTTTTTCCAAAAACATTCCATTATTCCGAAGTTTATAGATTGGATATTTGTCTTCATCAATAGTAGTTACACATGTAAACTTTTTGGGAAAGAATTTTGAACATTTACCTTGTTTCATGCAAGGTGAATTTAATTTAGTCACTCCACATGGTCCATGTATCATGTATCTTTTAACAACTTTAAACAATTTCGTTTACAAATTTGGGTGAGGTAATCGTGCAGATATGACTTTATCAATGTCTGTTGCATTTTGCAGATTGTTTGATCCATCCAACCATAATAGTATATGAGCATGTGGTAAACCTCTTTTTTGAAATTCAATGGTGTACATTCTTGAAACAAAAGAAAAGTATATGCATAATTAATTATGGGAATATGCAGAAAAGTATATGCAGAAAACATTCTTCTATAAATAATTAATATAATAACCTGCACTTGTTTGACCAAAAAAGTTATTCTTCTTGAAATTTGTCATCATTTGATCAAGTTTGATTTTGAAGACTCTACAAACAATACTAGGTCTATCTGACGAACTTAATCCTTTTGGCTCAAGAGCATCATGAATTTCTGGCCAATTGACATTACATGTTATTGTTATGAACAAATCAGGATAACTAAATCTTTTACAGATGGCCATAGCATCTTGACAATTGTTGAACATGTAATGCATACCACCAGTAAAAGATGAAGGCAAAATCACACGTCTACCAACGTAGGAAGGATCAATCTCTTCTCTGTTAATTGTTTCTTGTAAGCCATTTAAAATTTCAGACCGAATCAATTTTTGATTTGCCCTAATGAAAGACAAACATTGTGCTTCCATCATGGTATAACAATTCACCAAAAATTGTTGAAACAACCTACGTGCATGTACTATGTTACCAAACTCACAATTTATTTTTTGAATTCTGAATACAATAAATTCCCTTAAGGAAACACATATTCTTTTTCTAGTTTCACTACCACGATGACGTTCCATTATTGGAATATTTTCTTGATAACCATCTTCTCCATAGGGGAACATCAAAGGATATTGTAGTGGGATGAAGCCGCTGTGTGTTTCATGAAGCCTTGTTAAATTACCACAATACTTCTTGACAATTATATCTCTGCCTACGTCCATGTTAGCAAAATCTCCCACAATTAGAGCAGTTATTTCATCTGATGACGGCGTGTTGTACACTCTTGGATCTTTGAATCTATTTGTAAATAATCGGAGTGTAAAATCTGATGGTGTATCCTGAACATAAACATCAATCATCTTTATGAATCACCAACCAGTGATTTATCAAGTATGAATTTATCATTATTTGACCTGAAACCATATGCAACAGAATTAACCATAAACAATGTGACAAATAGAATGTTTAAATATGAGTAAATACAAAAATACTTACTGAAAATGGCTCATTCTATTAATTAACTCATTCTCTGTATCATATATATACAACTGTGCAAACTTGGGATTTGAACCTGACTTTGGTAACAAAGTTCCAATACGGTGATAATTTTAGCCACTAAGTATGAACTGAGGAGGTGCACAACCATTATTTATAGAAGAATCAATCCTTCCAGCAATTGAAGTAAAGAAGAACATACTGTTGTAAGTTCTAATGTTATCTAAGAAATGCTTGCTTCTAGGATCTTCACAATTTAATAATTTGTGTAGCACTTTCGGAGGTCTTTGTAGGAAAGGTAGTTATACTTTTACCTTTTGGCAACATATAAAAAATTGAACTTCTTGTGGACGTTTTGATTTATTAGCTCGTTCCTCATATACCACATAACAACTCCACAATGAACACATTCAGTCAAAGGTTGACCAATATGAAGAACATATGAAAATTAAAAAAAAAATCATATAATTTTGGTTTCTATAATACACTTGTTAAAATGTTATACAGTAATCATAAGTTCTAATATGATGTACTATGAATCAATTAATAATGTGCTTACCATGATATTCTTTTGTAACTAAATCAATTGTTAGAAATACTTTACTTTCTCACATAATTGCTAATATGCTCACAGTAATTATACAATATCAACAATTTCATAATATGCTAACCTTGAAATTTAGATTTTGAATATAGTTCACTTCTAAAATTATTGTATACATCATCTGAGATAAAAAAAAAATCATAGTTAGATGTGGGAACAGTTTTGTATACAATATGAGGAAGCACATTAAAGATAATTTACCATTATTTTCATAATTTGGAGACGATTCAGGATAATGCAAAGTTTTGCTAAATGAATTCATGATGTTCAAAATATATCTAATAGTTTTCTTCTGAGAGACAGAGTAAGAATGGTGTCCACCTCCAAAAAAGTGAATATATTCAATTTCTCCTGTATAGACAAATTATTGATATCAACAATAGGTACATATAAACAGTAATTAATAAATTACAATTGCAACCTAGTTGTTCTTCATCAATTCTTCGAAGTGTTGCACAATGAGTACTTACTATTCAAAGGTAATTGATATAATTTCTTATTTTGCACATAGTCAAATGACTTTTGGAGTTCAGAAAGAAGATATTTGACCGACATTGGAGTATTTGTCATAAAAATATCAAATAAGATATGACATCTGAAAAATCAAATATTAATTGAATATCTTATTGAATTTCATGGTTTAAGACGTCACTTACTATAGTTAAATTTCGATAATGCTTTCCTTTGTGCAATTGATTGCAGTGTGTTTTGAATATGAGAACAACTAATTGGGAATAAAGAATAGTATAAACAATCATTACTTTAGTTAATGATATACAATATCCCTTTATAACTAAGGCTTAAAGACTTACCTATACTTAAAGGACATAAGGGTTGTTTATTCTCTAAGTTTGATCCTGCATTCTGTGACAACATAGGCTTTGTACCTCTTAAGTTTTTGTTTTTGGGTGTGTTGAATCAAGTGTGTTCAAACTTTGAAGAATCCAAACCCTTTGAAGGTTAATGAAAGGTTGGATGTGCTTGTTGTTGCTGAGCTGTCTTTAGATAGGATCTGGGGTAGATTTTATGTGTAAATCCACTCTTGATTGAATCCAAAGCTTAAGCATTCTCAAACCTTTTAATTGAAAAGTGTTTTTCAAACTAAGTGAAAAACAACCTGTTGTTTTATCGAAACAATCGATTGTGTTTATACATAGGTGTTTTTAGAAAGGTTGAAAACTGTTTTTTTATGGTTGACTTGCTGTCAAACCAAAACAACCGATTGATTCGAGAAAACAACCGATTGTTTATTTTGGGACCATAACAGAAAACTGTTTTGTGCTTTGACTGAGCATTAAATGATTTTATAACTGTTTACGCTCCAGTTTTAAATACTTTGACCAATATTTAAATGCAATAAATAGTTTGTTAAGATTATGCAACAAACAACTTTGCTTTAATCATAGAAAAACAAATTTGAGTTTTTCATTGATGAGCTTTTGAAAAGTTCAGAATTGCTTAGAGATTGCATTGATCAAAGAGTGTGAGATAGGATTTTCATCTTGTATTGATTTCAGATCTTTTCTGTAACAAGTGTAATCCTTTGTACTTTGAAAGAAACTCTGTGTGTATAGCTGAGAAGTGTTGTGTGTTCTTGAGGTTGTCAAGATCAGCATTCTTAGTGGTGTTGTGATGAGCCAAAGGAAGGGTGTGTCTTGAGGGGATCAATGTCACTTCTTTGGTGGTGTTGTAAGTAATCTAGGGTTGATTGCTTAGTGGATTCCCCAGTGGTTTCTGGGAAGACTGGATGTAGCTCTTGGTTAAGAGTGAACCAATATAAATCTATGTGTTCAATCTCTTTATCCCTTAAACTCTTTAATTTCAGTTTTATATTTGTGAACTGGTATAAACAACCGATTGTTTCTGCGAAACAACCGATTGTTTTTCTGGTGCTGTGCTTATTTGCTTTGTGTTTTGGCAAACTGATTCCTTAATCAAGTTATTCTCAAAGTAATTTCATTCTAGGCTTAAAAGTTTGTGAAAACCCTCTTTAAACCATTCACCCCCCTCTAGTTTAAAGCCATACATTCTTACAATTGGCATCAAGAGCTTGGTACTTGAAAGTTAATCAAGTTTGATCCGAAAATCTTTTTCTATGGCTGGAAAACTATCTTTTGAGGAGGGTGCTTCAATCTACAAACCACCTTTATTTTGTGGATTGAATTACAAGTATTGGGAGGCCAGAATGAAAATCTTTGTGGAATCTATTGATCAAGGAATTTGGGATTCAATCGAGAATGGTCATTTCATTCCAAAGCTTAAAAAGAATGGTTCTCTAATTGCAAAACCTTGGTCTCAATAGACCAATGAAGAATTTAAAATGGCCAAGCTTGATTGTAATGCTCAAAACATAATAGCTTATGCACTAGATACTAATGAGTTTTTTAGGATATCAAATGCAAAACTACTAAAGAGATGTGGGACACACTTAAAGCTACTCACGGGAACATTAATGAATCAAAGGAAGTAAGGTCAAGAAGTCAAGCACGAAGGAAAAGAAGGAAAAACAGAAAAAGCCTCAACCTCTGCATCATGGCCAAAAAGGAAGATGACTCAAGTAGTGTAAGTTCTTCCAACTACTCAAATTCTGAAAATTACAGTCAATTGCTTCAAGCCTTTCAAGAAACACATGAAGAAGCCAACCGATTGGCCCTCTTGAACAACCGATTAAAGGGAATGAATAGCTGGCTTGAAAACAGAGTCAAAACACTGGAAGAGGAATTGGAAAATTCAAAAACAGATTTTGAAAACCTTGAAATAGTTTATAAAATACTCTTGTTTGTGAAAATTGAGAAAATCTTGAAAAGAAAGTCCACTATCTTGTTAAAACTGTGGACAAGCTTTCTAAAGGCCAATCCAACTTTGAGAATGTCTTGGCATCTCAAATATGTGTTTTTGGAAAAGCTGGATTGGGTTTTAACCCACAAAACAAGCAAGATTGATTTTCAAAGTCATTTTCGAAAATGTCAGAAAAACAACCAATTGGACCATCGAAACAACCGGTTGTTATATGCTTCTACTCCATGAAAAGAGGCCATTCTGTTAGGTTTTGTAAAATCAGAAAATATGTTGTTCCTAGGGGCTTTATGAAGTGGATTCCTAAGTGCAGTAAAGGTTCAAATGATGAATGTAAACCAAATGGACCCACATTCATAAGGGGACCAAACCTTTGTACTTGAAAATCATCTTTGTAGGAAAACTTGGAGGAGAGCATGAAACAATGGTACTTGGACAGTGGATGCTCCAAGCACATGACTGGGGACAAATCAAAGTTTCTGAGCATCTCCTTTAAGCAAGAAGGGCACATTACCTATGGAAACAACAACAAGGGGATGATTCTTGGGAGAGGATCCATAGGAGACAAAGATATCTTGGTAATCCATGATGTTCTCTATGTAGAAGGACTAAAGCACAATCTGCTGAGCATTAGTCAATTGTGTGACAAGGGATATCAGGTTATCTTCAAAACAAACACATGTGAAATCTGTCTCCCCAACACTAAAGAGGTAATGTTGATAGGTAAGAGAATCAATAATGTTTATCTTCTAGATATCTCTTCACCATGTTCAATTGGTTGTCTTCTATCCAAGCAAGATGAGTCTTGGCTTTGGCATAGAATAATTGCTCATATTCACATGAATCACTTGAACAAGTTAATTTCAAGAGATCTTGTGATTGGGCTACCAAAGGTCAAGTTTGAGGAGGACCATATTTGTGAAGCTTGCCAAAATGGGAAAGAAGTGAAAAGCTCTTTTAAAATAAAAAAAATGTTGTTTCTTCTTTAAAACCTCTTGAGCTACTTCACATGGATCTTTTTGGACCTTCAAGAACCATGAGCCTTGGTGGAAATTACTATGCTCTTGTTATTGTGGATGATTTTTCTAGGTTCACTTGGACTCTCTTCTTGGAATCAAAAAGTGATGCCTTTTCTGCATTCAAGAAGCTTGCAAGAAGATTGCAAAATACAAATAACAGCAACATAGGCTCAATAAGAAGTGATCATGGAAGTGAATTCCAAAATGAAAAGTTCAGTAAGTTCTGTGAAAATATGGGGATTTTGCATAATTTCTCTGCTCCAAGAACTCCACAACAGAATGGTGTGGTAGAGAGGAAAAACAGGTCCCTTGAAGAGCTAGCTAGAACAATGCTAAGTGAATCTTTTCTTCCTAATTATTTTTGGGTTGATGCAGTTAGCACTTCTTGTTATGTGATAAATAGAGTGCTAATTAGGCCAATTCTGAAGAAAACTCCTTATGAACTCTTCAATGGAAGGAAGCCTAACATCAATCATCTCAGAGTTTTCGGTTGCAGCAGTTTTGTTCTCAACAATGGAAAGAAAAACCTGAGAAGTTTGATGAAAAAGTTGATCTTGGTATCTTCATAGGCTATTCTTTAACAAGTCATGCATACAGAATCTACAACAAGAGGCTAATGATTGTAGAAGAGTCTGTTCATGTTGTCTATGATGAGGTGGATCGCAAAAGCATTCAAATCCCGAAGACCAGTGCTGAAGAGGATGAACAGAACATCAGTTTGGAGAAGTTGGACATCAGTGCAGAAAAACAACCGGTTGATTCGCAGAAACAACCAATTGAAATTCTGCAACAGAGTGAGTTGCCCAAAGAATGGAGGATTCCTAGAGATCTGTCAGTGGAAAACATCATTGGGCAGATAAAGGAAGGTGTCTCAACACGTAGCTCCATCTCAAACATCTGCAAGCACACTACTTTTGTCTCTCAAATTGAACCAAAGTCAATTGATGAAACTCTCAATGATGAAAAATGGGTTGAAGTTATGCATGAAGAGCTGAATCAGTTTGCAAGGAATGAGGTATGGTTTCTTGTCCCTAAAACAGCTGAGATGAACATAATAGGTTCGAAGTGGGTATTTAGAAACAAACTGGATGAAAATGGTGTGATCACAAGGAACAAAGCAAGGCTAGTTGCCAAAGGCTACAATCAAGAGGAGGGCATTGATTATGGTGAAACCTTTGCTCCTGTTGCAAGATTGGAGGCTGTGAGGTTACTGCTGGCTTTTGCATGTATGAGTGGTTTCAAATCTTCCAAATGGATGTCAAGGGTGCTTTTTTGAATGGATACATCAATGAGGAAGTGTATGTGGATCAATCACCGGGCTTTGAAGATCATCAACATCCCAATCATGTTTTCAAGCTGAAAAAGGCATTGTATGGGCTGAAGCAAGCTCCAAGGCAATGGTATGAAAGGCTTGGCAACTTCCTGCTATCTCATGGTTATCAAAGGGGAATGATAGACAAGACTCTCTTCATCAAAAAGTCAAATTATGAAATTATCCTTGTGCAAATCTATGTAGATGACATCATCTTTGGTGTTACACAAGATAGTTTATGTGAAGAATTTGTGGCTGCTATGAAAGGTGAGTTTAAAATGTCTATGATGGGAGAATTGTCTTTCTTTCTTGGATTTCAGGTTAAGCAAAAAAAGGATGAAATCTTTCTATGTCAATCAAAGTATTGTAAAGAGATTCTCAAGAAATTTGAAATGGAGAGTTGCAAGGAAGAAAGCACACATATGCATCAAGTTGCTACATGGATGCAGATGCTGCTGGAAAAGGGGTAGATCAAACTAAATACAGAGGTTTGATTGGCTCTTTGCTCTATCTAACAACAAGTAGACCAGACATTATGTTTTGCGGTATGTCTTTGTGCAAGATATCAAGCAAATCCTAAGGAGTCACACTTCATAGTTGCAAAGAGAATTCTGAAATATCTCAAAGGAACATCAACTGTTGGGTTATGGTATCCTTCTCACTCTCCCATTCATTTAATTGATTATTCAGATTCTGACTTTGCAGGATGCAAGCTAGATAGGAATAGCACAAGTGGCACTTGCCACCTTCTTGGCTCAAGCCTTATCTCATGGCATAGCAAGAAGCAAGCATGTGTAGCTCTCTCTACTGATAAGGCTGAGTACATAGCTGCTAGAAGCTATTGTGCACAGATTCTGTGGCTCAAACAACAACTTGTAGACTTTGGATTGAAAATTAGCAAGGTTCCTTTGATGTGTGACAACACAAGTGCTATCGATCTTACCAAAATTCAGATTCAGCACTCAAGGACTAAGCATATTGAGATACGCCATCATTTCATCAGGGATCATGTAAGCAATGGGGACTGTGAAGTGAAGTTTATTGAGACTAAATTGCAATTAGCTGATATCTTCACAAAACCATTACCAAAAGAGAGGTTCTTCTTTCTAAGAAATGAGTTAGGTATCCTTGACCTTCATAATCTTTCCTAAATCTGTTTTAATACCTGTTAGAGTCTATTTGTGAAGACAAATAGGGGGAGAATTGATTGGTTCTTGTGTATCTTTCTCTGAAACTGTTTAAAACTGTTGAAATCTCTGATATTAAAATTGTTTCTGCTTTTGCTGATAGAAACAACCGATGTTTCGTGTAAACAACTGATTGTTTGTCTGGAAATCTGCTTTCAAAATGTGAAAATCTAACCTGTTGTTGTAGAAAGCATTGGATTGTATATATGTTGTTTTTGCAGGTACTGCTTCAGATTCAATCAGATCCAACACAAGCAACCAGGGATTTGTCTTCATCAAATAGGGGGAGATTGTTGAATCAAGTGTGTGCAACCTTTGAACAATCCAAGCCCTTTGAAGGTTGATGAAAGGCTGGATGTGCTTGTTGTTGCTGAGCTGTCTTAAGATAGGATTTGGGGTAGATTTTATGTGTAAATCCACTCTTGATTGAATCTAAAGCTTAATCATTCTCAAACCTTTTAATTGAAAAGTGTTTTTCAAACTAAGTGAAAAACAATCTGTTGTTTTATCGAAACAATCGATTCTTTTATACTTAGGTGTTTTTAGAAAGGTTGGAAACTATTTTTTTATGGTTGACTTGATTTCAAACCAAAATAACCGATTGATTCATGAAAACAACTGATTGTTTGTGTTGGGACCATAACAAAAAATTGTTTTGTGCTTTGACTGAGCATTAAATGATTTTATAACTGCTTACGCTCCAGTTTTAAATACTTTGACCAATCTTTAAATGCAATAAATAGTTTGTTAAGATTATGCAATAACCAACTTTGCTTTAATCATAGAAAAACATATTTGAGTTTTTCATTGAATGAGCTTTTGAAAAGTTGAGAATTTCTTAGAGATTGCATTGATCAAAGAGTGTGAGATAGGATTTTCATCTTGTATTGATTTTAGATCTTTTCTGTAACAAGTGTAATTCTTTGTACTTTGAAAGAAACTCTGTGTGTATAGCTGAGAAGTGTTGTGTGTTCTTGAGGTTGTCAAGATCAGCATTCTTAGTGGTGTTGTGATGAGCCAAAGGAAGTGTGTGTCTTGAGGGGATCAAGGTCACTTCTTTGGTGGTGTTGTAAGTAATCTAGGGTTGATTGCTTAGTGGATTTCCAAGTGGTTTCTGGGAAGACTGGATGTAGCTCTTGGTTAAGAGTGAACCAGTATAAATCTGTGTGTTCAATCTCTCTATCCATTAAACTCTTTAATTTCAGTTTTATATTTGTGAACTGGTGTAAACAACCGATTGTTTCTGCGAAACAACCGATTGTTTTTCCGGTGTTGTCCTTATTTGCTTTGTGTTTTTGCAATTGATTTCTTAATCAAGTTATTCTCGAAATAATTCATTCTAGACTTAAAAGTTTGCGAAAACCCTCTTTAAACCATCCGCCCCCCTCTAGTTTAAAGTCATACATTCTTACAATTTGTACATCAAGGGGTAACAACCATGGAATGTTCCTCTGTTGCATTTTCGAATGAACTGTAAAGTACATCTGCATTAAATTTTGATATTGAATACATGAGCAGTTGCTTCAGAAAACTTACGATCTAACCTCTAAATAATTACCTGCATATAAGGTCCAACCTGAATATAAGTTTCTTGTAGACTGAGCATTACTTGACAGATAAAAATCTTTTGTATTGTGTCTGTCAAAAAATGCATTTTGTGTGTAGTTTAATCCATATGTTGTAGCTGTTAACTTATTCCTTTGGCTTGTGGTTTCTTCGTTAAAAATCATCTTCATTTTCTTTGTTGGATTGTGGTATGATTTGTCATAGACATCTACAGTACATTTTCATTGTAATACATTAGTAGTAAATAATAAACAATAATCATAAACTCATATACCTGTTCTTAAAACAAAATCTTCTTCTCCAAATGAAATTGTGTTGGTTTGAGAACTTTGTTCAATGGAATTTTTATCTGAAGTGCCTAAAGAAATACAATCATCAATGATAAACATAAATTCAACATTACAAAAGAATAAAAAGCACATGAGTTTCTAGCTATGAGTTTGCTAGTTTTTCTGTTGAACTTGTTTTGAAGGATGATCTTCATTCGATTTCTTGCAGACTTGGACTCATCTGGATCCATATGAATATAGAGTTGTTAGTGAAGTTCAATTAATTCCTCAATTCAAGTCACACAAAAATTGGTCAAATACTTACTCAACATTGAAAGTTTAGAGCAGGAATATCCAAATTTTCATTTTGGGTTGCACTTTGACATTCTACAGTTTGGGTTAAGGTATTTGTACATGATATGCTTATTCTGCTAAAGTAAAAGCAAATTAGGCTAGACAACAAAGTTTCACACAATAGAACACAATTGTATTAATAAAGGTGCATGCACATTCTAAAATTGGATTATAAAGGTTCCTGCACTTTCTAAAATTGGATGCCATACTTACAAATATTACTAACAAAGATTTAGAAAGCACATTTTATGAAAACTTATTGACATTGGTAGGTTCTGAAGGTACATATTGAACGTGCCATAATATGTCTCAGATTGAATACTGTGTTTGAACAATTATTTTATGGACAATTAAATTTTATATGTTCGGATATAAACACTACTAAACTACTTGTTTTGTGTAGGATGCCCCATTCAAAACTATTTTCTTTAGCTTAAAGATACACAATGTCTTTTGAGGTCATATTTTTGGGATATTTTTTTCATAATTACTGGAAGATTGAGCAGCATGAATCTTCTGGATATGTTTATTCTGCTATTGTGCTTACAAATATTACTGAAGAAGATTTAAAAAGAACATTTTATGAAAACTTAAAACATTTTTCTATTGACATTGGTAACTACTCAAGGTACATATTGAAGATCCATACAAAATTTTGATACTTCGACAGTGTATTTATGATACTGTCATGAAACGTCCAATATCTATATATATAATTCAATATTTTGCTTGAAATTTTATTTTATAACCTATTAATAATTCTTACAATTACAATTTATAATTGTTTCAATTACAATTTATTGGTTACAAACAGGAAATGTATAATATGTCTGACAAATCCAAAGAATAGTCTGAAAAAGTATACCACTTTTTTTATTTCTAATTCATAATAAATGTATAAATGCTAACTAATTAAATATAAATAAAATTATTTGTCTAATTGTAAAAGATCTTTTTTGTTATTTTAAAATTGGAAATATGATAATTAAATAGAACCAAAATACATAAAAATTAAAAATAGAAAAGAAAGTGTTATATTAAAATGTTATAATGATGTGCACATATATGTTCACATATGCACCATGCTCTTTAATTAGAATTCTTTATTTTTTTTAGATACTGGATAAAGGTGAATGGATATTTAACCACTAAAATGTTTATTTATTCATGAGAGTGCATATTACAAATCATTGGAAGAAAAATACCATAGAAAAACAGTAAAAAAAATAGTATAAAAATTATTAATATAGTAATAATACTTCATAAATAATTATATTTGTATTTCTTTCCCACTAGTGTCTCACAAATGCAAAGAATAGTATGAAAATGTGGAATGGTGTTAGGCATTATTTTGATTCCTTCACATTAATAATGAAATGTCTAATGCCTTATACATGTTGAAAATAAGAATGTGTAATGTATTCACATTATATATCAAATACATGAGGCACTTTGACAAATTATTAAATTTCAACACTCTTCAGTCCAAAGCCTTAAGTCTTCCAACATTTTGGTTCGCCTCTACAATAATTTTGTATAACTCATATTAAGTTCACTTCTGAATTATAATTACAATTATTTAATTACCCATCTTATTCCATTTTATGTATTAATTATTGGGACTTAGTTGATTCAATTTTCATAAAATGATATGAAATGAAAATCAATGCCATTTTCTTTTTTTATCATTTAAAGGTAATGTTAATTACATTTAATATGTAATCTGTATTTTTGTTTAAAAATAACTTTATTAACCAAAAGTTAGTATCAATACATCTTTCCACATTTTTATGGAGAAATCGATCATAATTAACATAATACAACATAATTAATTAAGAAAATACAAAATACATTCTACAACATTGGTTTATGCTTCTATTTGTATATCTCTGTCCATTGTACAACATACAACATAATTAACAAAATAAAATTACATTTAACCCTATTCGTATCACCAAACCAATATACTATGAGGGGCTTCTGCTTCTGCTTACATGCACAATGCCACTAATCATTTGCGTTTCTGTATGCATAGAAACATTCATAAAATAAATCGCAAAAGAGATGAAGAAGATGGTTAGAAAATATCACAGTTACAACTTTTATAAGAAAACATTGAAAAAATGCAAACCAAAAATGAAATGACGACAGAGAAGAAAATGGAGAAAACGCCAGAGAAACAAAAATCCTAAACAAAAAATAAAAGGCTTCTTCAGTAAAGATGAAAGTTGGCAACATTAATCACAATCCGAGAACCATAAACAGAAAAAAAAAATAATACAAAAACAGAAAAAGAAAGAAAAAACCAAAACCGTAAAGGAAAATTCAAAGGAAAGCAGAGAAGATAAAAGTTCTAAACTTTCATCAAGAACAGAACCAAAAACACATAACCATAAAAGAATTGAGGAAAAGGAAGAGAAAACTATTTTGCAAACAAACAATGAAATCATGACAGAGAAGAAAATGGAGAAAACGCCAAAGAAACAAAAACCCTAAACGAAAAATGAAAGGCTTCTTCAGTCAAGGAGAAAGTTGACAACTTTAAACCCTAAACAGAGAACCATAAACAAAACAAAAATACAAAAATAGAAACAAAAATTGAGAAAAAGCAAGATAAACCAAAACCGTAAAGAAAATTTCAAAGGAAGGTAGAGAAGATAAAAGTTCCAAACTTTCATTAAGAACAGAACCCAAATCACAGAACCATAAAAAAAATCTTGAGGAAATGAAATCACGGTAAGAGAAGAAAATGGAGAAAACTAAACCCTAAACACAAATGAAAACGAAAAAGAAAACATGACCATTTGAATGGGTTTGCTTCCGCTGCAACACCATCTATCTATATATATACATAGAGAAATATGTTGGTCCAGATTAAAGATGTTTTCCAATAACGCATGCAGACAGTTTCCGAATTGGTGAAAATCAGTAAAGAAAAATGAGATAAGGAAGGACAAAAGATTAGGATTTGAGAGAGAATGGGGAAAACGAAAAGGAATGAGAGAGAAAAAAAAGTGAGTTTGAAGAATTGATATGTGGCAAGTTGTGGTTGGCCCAGGTGTCGGGATGTAATTGGTGAAGCTTTGGTCCATTTTCCTCTTTGGGTAATTTTTTTTTCAACTTTGTTTTCCAAAAATTTGAGGTTATGACATGTGTCTAAACCGGCTTGTTTGTGCTCCCTCAATTGTTATATACTAGATCTTTAAAAGATTTATTATTAATATATTAATAAATAATTTAATTGCAATGTAAATATTAATGTATAAAAAATAATCTATAACCAACAATTAGTATATACAAATAAATAAAAAGAAATTAATATATTGAAATTAATATAAATAACACATGAACATAATATAATGTAAATAAATAAATAGTTCAAATATAAAACAATTCATATAATTTGGATTAAAAAGATTCATTATAAAAGGTCAATAACTCAATTATAAATGATGAATAAAAATGCATGTTTCTATCCAGAAAAAGGATTTCGGTTAACAACACATTAAATCATGTTATCACGCAAGTTTGTGATATAATTCTATTACTTTTAAATATTGTTAAAAATTTCATTATAAACAACATTTTTGGTCTTATTTGTTACATTTCCATCTTCATCAAGAATTAGAATTTTTAGCCCTTCTTTCGTTTTAACTCTAGAAATAGCAACATACAATTGTCCATGAATGAAAACTGGACGTGGAAGATATAAACCAACTTTGCTCAATGAATAACTGATCCTGCCTGTTGACCGGAGCGCTGGAGAATGCCTCGTCAAAGGATCGACGTGCGCGCCGCTTCTCACCTCTGTTCCTCCTCTGGATCTGTCTCAAGAACCTGCAAAGAAACGATACGGCGCCGCTGCGGCCGATCGCACTCCGACGCTCAAGTCAGTGACGGTATCACCAAATACTAAGAACTGGAACCGTGCAACTCTCTCTCACCAACAGCTCTGTCACTAGCAAGCGTAAAGTGTATGAACTGAACGTGCGTACCTTAGAAAATTCGTTAAGAACTCTTATATACCTGGTGGTTTTCTCTCTCCTGGCAGTTACAGACTTGGACACGTGGCTTGTATCCAACTGTACACGTGCCATCATCTGGAGGCTCCCTGACTTGGCGCTGCTTCTACTCTCATTTTGGCTAAGTTGCCTATGCATGGTACTGCCCAGTGCATAGCTAACTCAGGAGTGCGATCTCTACTGAAACTGGCGAGGGAGGGCCTTCATACACCTTCCCTGTGGTCTCGCCGGCCGCCTTCATAATCTGCTTCTCCTTTAACCTCGGCGATGTGCTTGTTCTTGGCGATCTCCAATTGCCTAGTCGCCTGAGTCTGCATCTGGCGACTTCGTCCCCAACCTGGCGATCGCCTAATCTGGTAAGCTGGAGATCAGAACACGCCAACTTAACTATCGGCGACTACACATGCCTCCCGACTTCCTTCCCAACTGTCAACCCGGCGCCTTGTCAACACGCCTATACTGTAGCAGGATGCCACGTCATCACACCCGACCACCAGGGCGGTACACAAGCCCCCCAGTCTTAAGCGAAGACTTGTCTAGCGAAAAGACTGAAAAAGCCTTCGTTAACACCGGTCTACGTGGCATGGGCGCAGACTTTCTGCTGCTCTGACGCTCCACCAAACCCTTCGCGCATCATTCGACACGTGGCTCTCATCAACGGCTATCTTCATCTGCCGTTAGCACTTCCCAAAACCGTTTCGAAAACCCTTAAACCCCTTACGCTCCTACTGTTCCATCACTTTCTTCACACTTGCATACGCTCTCATTTCCTTCTGCGAAAGCTCTCGACGTTCCTCGACGCTCTAGATCACCACCTCCCTTCAACATTCTCCCGATCATCGAAAGGTAACTACTTTCCTTCATCTGCTGGGTTTCCTTACATTTTCACCGATTTGCATCATCCTGTAACTGTCTGGTGCATACGCTGTGGGCTGTTTTTCCATTTCCCCTTCCGCGTGACTTAGGGCTTTGTCGATCGTCGCAACGAACTCACATTCGTTCGTCTTTCACCTTCCTTTCATGATCGAGTCAGCCTTTGTGACCCTCCTGATCATTTTTTCTTCCTCCTTCGTTTGCAGTTGCTATCATGACTCGCACGAAGATCACCCCGAACCCCCCTCCATCAGCGCGAAATCCTCCTTCACAAGCACACGACTCAACGCAAGTCCGTGGTGCTCCCTCTTCGCAGGCTGTGAGGCCTGCGTCTTCTCAAACCGCTCTGGCCCAGGCGACTCCACCAAACGCTGGAGGAGCCCCCCTCCCACTGCCAGACTTCAAGACGTTATACCCATGGGCTAACTCAACCCTCTTAAAGGAAACGTCGTCGGTGAACACCGCGGGAGCGGTTCTGCGATTGACCAATGGGGACGAGGCCCACCAATCGTTCCACAAGGAGCACGATGAGAGAATGATGGTGCTGCCTTGCCCCGCCAGTCTGCCAGTCTGCGCCGATGATAAAGTGAGCGCCGACGGGCCCTTCTGCTTCGTCTACACCACTTTCTTCAAGAAGGTCAAACTCAGGTTCCCTCTCACTCGATTTGAGAGGGAACTCTTAACCGAGCTCAATATCGCTGCCGCCCAGCTTCACCCCAACAGCTGGGCGTTCGTCCGAGCTTTCGAGATAACGTGCGCCCACCTGGGGTTACCCGCGTCAGTGGACGTGTTTTTATTCTTGTTCGAGGCCAAACACCCAGGAGATCGCCTGTGGGTCAGCCTGAATGCCATTGCTGGGAGGTCCATTTTCACCATCTTCCAGCAGTCGTACAAGGATTGGAAGGGAAAGTTCATTCAGGTTCGCGCAAATGACAAAGACACTTCCCTTCTCGACGGTTTCCCCTTGTACTGGGTGGACAAGGGGAAAAAGGAATCCAAGAGCTGCTTCAGGAGGCCCAGAAGTCCTGACAGCATGGGGGCTTTGGACAGAGACCTTTGTCTCTTCTGGAAGAGGGTGGCAGATGCCCGCATAACATTCTTGACCCCCACCCTGATTTCCTTCGAGTTCTTTGAGGACCAGTTGGAATTCCAAATAGGTTAGGACGCTACATCTTTGTCTTGACATGGCTTCTGATATTGTTTCTGGGCGTCTTGTGCGCCACACACAAGACTTTGGTTTTATCTTCTCTGCATATGGCTGCTTTTGCTGTCTCATTGTCTTGTACACTTACCCCTTTCTCCTTTGAGCTAACTTATGCACTTTCATTTCATGCAGACACCATGTTGGGTAAGAACATGCTCGCCGACTTAAAGGCGCTCGCCCGCAACCACGGGTTGGCGACCGGCTCCCAGACGGTTCCAAACTCGGCGGTCGAGAAGGCCATCATCCAGGGGCGATCACCGCCTAAGGCGCCCACCCAACGAAAGAAACTGGTCCTTAAGAGGCCAAAGCGGAAAGCACCCCAAGTTGTCCAAGAGGATGAGGAAGAGGACGACGAGGTCACAGAGGATGGCCTTGTCACGAAAAGGAAGAGGGTGGCACCGTCTTCTCCACCTGCCCCGCCCCCTCTTCCAGCTTCAACACCACCATCAACACCCGCTCCTCCTCCCTCATCACCAGCACCACAAGCCCCTTCACCACCAGTCCAAGCAGTTCCATTGGCCACTGCGCCACCTGCAATTGAGGCTCCAGAGCCAAACTTCTTGGAGGACCCCCCGAGCGCCTCTACACCACATATATCAGCAGGAGGGGGCCCTCCTTCCAACACTTCAGCTGCAGGAATCGCTCCAATCGGGGACGAGGTTGCTCACATCTCTCCAATCCTAATCACCGAGTCCCCGATCGCGTCGCCACGCCAAGAGGCAATCACTGAAAATATCGCTAAGGAAGGTGGCGACGAGAACCCTCAACAAGCCCCCCTGGCGCCTCTCCAAGCTGCAAATCTTTCCCTCGACGTCACGAGGATGTGGGAACCTTTGACTGCTAAACTCAAAACCATCGCAGAAGACATCCCATCGATCATTACGAGAGCTGTGGAGAGCTCCACCAGGCGGCTACAGGATGATATCTACAACCTCAAGACCGAGAACAGCACAATGAAGGTTGAGGTGGAGAAGGTGGCCTTCAGCCTAACGCTCGCGGAAATGGAACATTCCCGAGTGGAGGATGCCCTAAACACCGAGCTTAGGCTTGCGCGCAAGGAAGCTGTTGACCTTCGCCGCAAAGTCCATGAACTTGCCCAAGAAAAAGTTGAACTTGAAAGCAGAATCGTGCCTCTACGTACCAAGGCGAGCGACCTGGAGGCTCAAATTCAAACTAATGCCGATAAGGTACAAAGACTGGAGCAAAGGTCAATCGACCGCGAAAAGCTGCTTGGGCAAGTTGAAAAAGCAAGGGATAACGCCATGGCTGATCTCACCGAGGCGAACAAGGAAAAAGAGAAGATGGCTGCCGAGTTGACCCAAGCTCGAACAGAATCCAAGAAGGTTACTGACGACCTTCTCCATGCTCAGGAGACTAACAAACAAATCCAAAAACAGATTGAAGAGCAGGGGCAGCAGAACAAGGAGCTCAAGAAACAAGCTGAAGAGCTGGGACAGCAGAACGAGGAGCTCAAGAAACAGGTTGAAGAGCTTCAAGGACAATTTGAAGAACTTAA